>NC_141037.1:47033333-47772500 GCF_052040795.2 Danio rerio
AGCTTATCTCAGCCAGCAGAGAGGTCAAATCACAGTAATGCAAACTCAGTCAGAGACATAGATTTTCACTTGCAACTTGCTTTAACATGTTTAACAGTGCATGAAATGTTGTCTAAAACAAAAAAGAATGATGCATTTTATGGCTGGATCAGGTTTTATTACATTCTGAATTGGACGTTGAAAATGAGCTTATCTCAGCCAGCAGAGAGGTCAAATCACAGTAATGCAAACTCAGTCAGAGACATAGATTTTCACTTGCAACTTGCTTTAACATGTTTAACAGTGCATGAAATGTTGTCTAAAACAAAAAAGAATGATGCATTTTATAGCTGGATCAGGTTTTATTACATTCTGAATTGGACGTTGAAAATGAGCTTATCTCAGCCAGCAGAGAGGTCAAATCACAGTAATGCAAACTCAGTCAGAGACATAGATTTTCACTTGCAACTTGCTTTAACATGTTTAACAGTGCATGAAATGTTGTCTAAAACAAAAAAGAATGATGCATTTTATGGCTGGATCTGGTTTTATTACATTCTGAATTGGACGTTGAAAATGAGCTTATCTCAGCCAGCAGAGAGGTCAAATCACAGTAATGCAAACTCAGTCAGAGACATAGATTTTCACTTGCAACTTGCTTTAACATGTTTAACAGTGCATGAAATGTTATCTAAAACAAAAAAGAATGATGCATTTTATGGCTGGATCTGGTTTTATTACATTCTGAATTGGACGTTGAAAATGAGCTTATCTCAGCCAGCAGAGAGGTCAAATCACAGTAATGCAAACTCAGTCAGAGACATAGATTTTCACTTGCAACTTGCTTTAACATGTTTAACAGTGCATGAAATGTTATCTAAAACAAAAAAGAATGATGCATTTTATGGCTGGATCAGGTTTTATTACATTCTGAATTGGACGTTGAAAATGAGCTTATCTCAGCCAGCAGAGAGGTCAAATCACAGTAATGCAAACTCAGTCAGAGACATAGATTTTCACTTGCAACTTGCTTTAACATGTTTAACAGTGCATGAAATGTTATCTAAAACAAAAAAGAATGATGCATTTTATAGCTGGATCAGGTTTTATTACATTCTGAATTGGACGTTGAAAATGAGCTTATCTCAGCCAGCAGAGAGGTCAAATCACAGTAATGCAAACTCAGTCAGAGACATAGATTTTCACTTGCAACTTGCTTTAACATGTTTAACAGTGCATGAAATGTTGTCTAAAACAAAAAAGAATGATGCATTTTATGGCTGGATCTGGTTTTATTACATTCTGAATTGGACGTTGAAAATGAGCTTATCTCAGCCAGCAGAGAGGTCAAATCACAGTAATGCAAACTCAGTCAGAGACATAGATTTTCACTTGCAACTTGCTTTAACATGTTTAACAGTGCATGAAAGGTTGTCTAAAACAAAAAAGAATGATGCATTTTATAGCTGGATCAGGTTTTATTACATTCTGAATTGGACGTTGAAAATGAGCTTATCTCAGCCAGCAGAGAGGTCAAATCACAGTAATGCAAACTCAGTCAGAGACATAGATTTTCACTTGCAACTTGCTTTAACATGTTTAACAGTGCATGAAATGTTGTCTAAAACAAAAAAGAATGATGCATTTTATGGCTGGATCAGGTTTTATTACATTCTGAATTGGACGTTGAAAATGAGCTTATCTCAGCCAGCAGAGAGGTCAAATCACAGTAATGCAAACTCAGTCAGAGACATAGATTTTCACTTGCAACTTGCTTTAACATGTTTAACAGTGCATGAAATGTTGTCTAAAACAAAAAAGAATGATGCATTTTATGGCTGGATCAGGTTTTATTACATTCTGAATTGGACGTTGAAAATGAGCTTATCTCAGCCAGCAGAGAGGTCAAATCACAGTAATGCAAACTCAGTCAGAGACATAGATTTTCACTTGCAACTTGCTTTAACATGTTTAACAGTGCATGAAATGTTGTCTAAAACAAAAAAGAATGATGCATTTTATGGCTGGATCTGGTTTTATCACTTTCTGAATTGGACGTTGAAAATGAGCTTATCTCAGCCAGCAGAGAGGTTAAATCACAGTAATGCAAACTCAGTCAGAGACATAGATTTTCACTTGCTACTTGCTTTAACATGTTTAACAGTGCATGAAATGTTGTCTAAAACAAAAAAGAATGATGCATTTTATGCTGGATCAGGTTTTATTACATTCTGAATTGGACGTTGAAAATGAGCTTATCTCAGCCAGCAGAGAGGTCAAATCACAGTAATGCAAACTCAGTCAGAGACATAGATTTTCACTTGAAACTTGCTTTAACATGTTTAACAGTGCATGAAATGTTGTCTAAAACAAAAAAGAATGATGCATTTTATAGCTGGATCAGGTTTTATTACATTCTGAATTGGACGTTGAAAATGAGCTTATCTCAGCCAGCAGAGAGGTCAAATCACAGTAATGCAAACTCAGTCAGAGACATAGATTTTCACTTGCAACTTGCTTTAACATGTTTAACAGTGCATGAAATGTTGTCTAAAACAAAAAAGAATGATGCATTTTATAGCTGGATCAGGTTTTATTACATTCTGAATTGGACGTTGAAAATGAGCTTATCTCAGCCAGCAGAGAGGTCAAATCACAGTAATGCAAACTCAGTCAGAGACATAGATTTTCACTTGCAACTTGCTTTAACATGTTTAACAGTGCATGAAATGTTGTCTAAAACAAAAAAGAATGATGCATTTTATGGCTGGATCTGGTTTTATTACATTCTGAATTGGACGTTGAAAATGAGCTTATCTCAGCCAGCAGAGAGGTCAAATCACAGTAATGCAAACTCAGTCAGAGACATAGATTTTCACTTGTACTTGCTATAACATGTTTAACAGTGCATGAAATGTTGTCTAAAACAAAAAAGAATGATGCATTTTATGGCTGGATCTGGTTTTATTACATTCTGAATTGGACGTTGAAAATGAGCTTATCTCAGCCAGCAGAGAGGTCAAATCACAGTAATGCAAACTCAGTCAGAGACATAGATTTTCACTTGCAACTTGCTTTAACATGTTTAACAGTGCATGAAATGTTGTCTAAAACAAAAAAGAATGATGCATTTTATAGCTGGATCAGGTTTTATTACATTCTGAATTGGACGTTGAAAATGAGCTTATCTCAGCCAGCAGAGAGGTCAAATCACAGTAATGCAAACTCAGTCAGAGACATAGATTTTCACTTGCAACTTGCTTTAACATGTTTAACAGTGCATGAAATGTTGTCTAAAACAAAAAAGAATGATGCATTTTATGGCTGGATCTGGTTTTATCACTTTCTGAATTGGACGTTGAAAATGAGCTTATCTCAGCCAGCAGAGAGGTCAAATCACAGTAATGCAAACTCAGTCAGAGACATAGATTTTCACTTGCAACTTGCTTTAACATGTTTAACAGTGCATGAAATGTTGTCTAAAACAAAAAAGAATGATGCATTTTATAGCTGGATCAGGTTTTATTACATTCTGAATTGGACGTTGAAAATGAGCTTATCTCAGCCAGCAGAGAGGTCAAATCACAGTAATGCAAACTCAGTCAGAGACATAGATTTTCACTTGCTACTTGCTTTAACATGTTTAACAGTGCATGAAATGTTGTCTAAAACAAAAAAGAATGATGCATTTTATGGCTGGATCAGGTTTTATTACATTCTGAATTGGACGTTGAAAATGAGCTTATCTCAGCCAGCAGAGAGGTCAAATCACAGTAATGCAAACTCAGTCAGAGACATAGATTTTCACTTGCAACTTGCTTTAACATGTTTAACAGTGCATGAAATGTTGTCTAAAACAAAAAAGAATGATGCATTTTATAGCTGGATCAGGTTTTATTACATTCTGAATTGGACGTTGAAAATGAGCTTATCTCAGCCAGCAGAGAGGTCAAATCACAGTAATGCAAACTCAGTCAGAGACATAGATTTTCACTTGCAACTTGCTTTAACATGTTTAACAGTGCATGAAATGTTGTCTAAAACAAAAAAGAATGATGCATTTTATGGCTGGATCTGGTTTTATTACATTCTGAATTGGACGTTGAAAATGAGCTTATCTCAGCCAGCAGAGAGGTCAAATCACAGTAATGCAAACTCAGTCAGAGACATAGATTTTCACTTGCAACTTGCTTTAACATGTTTAACAGTGCATGAAATGTTATCTAAAACAAAAAAGAATGATGCATTTTATGGCTGGATCAGGTTTTATTACATTCTGAATTGGACGTTGAAAATGAGCTTATCTCAGCCAGCAGAGAGGTCAAATCACAGTAATGCAAACTCAGTCAGAGACATAGATTTTCACTTGCAACTTGCTTTAACATGTTTAACAGTGCATGAAATGTTGTCTAAAACAAAAAAGAATGATGCATTTTATAGCTGGATCAGGTTTTATTACATTCTGAATTGGACGTTGAAAATGAGCTTATCTCAGCCAGCAGAGAGGTCAAATCACAGTAATGCAAACTCAGTCAGAGACATAGATTTTCACTTGCAACTTGCTTTAACATGTTTAACAGTGCATGAAATGTTGTCTAAAACAAAAAAGAATGATGCATTTTATGGCTGGATCTGGTTTTATTACATTCTGAATTGGACGTTGAAAATGAGCTTATCTCAGCCAGCAGAGAGGTCAAATCACAGTAATGCAAACTCAGTCAGAGACATAGATTTTCACTTGCA
Source organism: Danio rerio (assembly GCF_052040795.2). Taxonomy (NCBI): domain Eukaryota; kingdom Metazoa; phylum Chordata; class Actinopteri; order Cypriniformes; family Danionidae; genus Danio; species Danio rerio. The sequence goes on from NC_141037.1 coordinate 47,038,056, forward strand.
ACTTGCTTTAACATGTTTAACAGTGCATGAAATGTTGTCTAAAACAAAAAAGAATGATGCATTTTATAGCTGGATCAGGTTTTATTACATTCTGAATTGGACGTTGAAAATGAGCTTATCTCAGCCAGCAGAGAGGTCAAATCACAGTAATGCAAACTCAGTCAGAGACATAGATTTTCACTTGCAACTTGCTTTAACATGTTTAACAGTGCATGAAATGTTGTCTAAAACAAAAAAGAATGATGCATTTTATGGCTGGATCTGGTTTTATCACTTTCTGAATTGGACGTTGAAAATGAGCTTATCTCAGCCAGCAGAGAGGTCAAATCACAGTAATGCAAACTCAGTCAGAGACATAGATTTTCACTTGCAACTTGCTTTAACATGTTTAACAGTGCATGAAATGTTGTCTAAAACAAAAAAGAATGATGCATTTTATAGCTGGATCAGGTTTTATTACATTCTGAATTGGACGTTGAAAATGAGCTTATCTCAGCCAGCAGAGAGGTCAAATCACAGTAATGCAAACTCAGTCAGAGACATAGATTTTCACTTGCTACTTGCTTTAACATGTTTAACAGTGCATGAAATGTTGTCTAAAACAAAAAAGAATGATGCATTTTATGGCTGGATCAGGTTTTATTACATTCTGAATTGGACGTTGAAAATGAGCTTATCTCAGCCAGCAGAGAGGTCAAATCACAGTAATGCAAACTCAGTCAGAGACATAGATTTTCACTTGCAACTTGCTTTAACATGTTTAACAGTGCATGAAATGTTGTCTAAAACAAAAAAGAATGATGCATTTTATAGCTGGATCAGGTTTTATTACATTCTGAATTGGACGTTGAAAATGAGCTTATCTCAGCCAGCAGAGAGGTCAAATCACAGTAATGCAAACTCAGTCAGAGACATAGATTTTCACTTGCAACTTGCTTTAACATGTTTAACAGTGCATGAAATGTTGTCTAAAACAAAAAAGAATGATGCATTTTATGGCTGGATCTGGTTTTATTACATTCTGAATTGGACGTTGAAAATGAGCTTATCTCAGCCAGCAGAGAGGTCAAATCACAGTAATGCAAACTCAGTCAGAGACATAGATTTTCACTTGCAACTTGCTTTAACATGTTTAACAGTGCAGGAAATGTTGTCTAAAACAAAAAAGAATGATGCATTTTATGGCTGGATCTGGTTTTATTACATTCTGAATTGGACGTTGAAAATGAGCTTATCTCAGCCAGCAGAGAGGTCAAATCACAGTAATGCAAACTCAGTCAGAGACATAGATTTTCACTTCAAACTTGCTTTAACATGTTTAACAGTGCATGAAATGTTGTCTAAAACAAAAAAGAATGATGCATTTTATAGCTGGATCAGGTTTTATCACATTCTGAATTGGACGTTGAAAATGAGCTTATCTCAGCCAGCAGAGAGGTCAAATCACAGTAATGCAAACTTAGTCAGAGACATAGATTTTCACTTGCAACTTGCTTTAACATGTTTAACAGTGCATGAAATGTTGTCTAAATTAAAAAAGAATGATGCATTTTATGGCTGGATCTGGTTTTATCACTTTCTGAAATGCACGTTGAAAATGAGCTTATCTCAGCCAGCAGAGAGGTCAAATTACAGTATTGCAAACTCAGTCAGAGACATAGATTTTCACTTGCAACTTGCTTTAACATGTTTAACAGTGCATGAAATGTTGTCTAAAACAAAAAAGAATGATGCATTTTATAGCTGGATCAGGTTTTATTACATTCTGAATTGGACGTTGAAAATGAGCTTATCTCAGCCAGCAGAGAGGTCAAATCACAGTAATGCAAACTCAGTCAGAGACATAGATTTTCACTTGCAACTTGCTTTAACATGTTTAACAGTGCATGAAATGTTATCTAAAACAAAAAAGAATGATGCATTTTATGGCTGGATCTGGTTTTATTACAATCTGAATTGGACGTTGAAAATGAGCTTATCTCAGCCAGCAGAGAGGTCAAATCACAGTAATGCAAACTCAGTCAGAGACATAGATTTTCACTTCCAACTTGCTTTAACATGTTTAACAGTGCATGAAATGTTGTCTAAAACAAAAAAGAATGATGCAATTTATGGCTGGATCAGGTTTTATTACATTCTGAATTGGACGTTGAAAATGAGCTTATCTCAGCCAGCAGAGAGGTCAAATCACAGTAATGCAAACTCAGTCAGAGACATAGATTTTCACTTGCAACTTGCTTTAACATGTTTAACAGTGCATGAAATGTTATCTAAAACAAAAAAGAATGATGCATTTTATAGCTGGATCAGGTTTTATTACATTCTGAATTGGACGTTGAAAATGAGCTTATCTCAGCCAGCAGAGAGGTCAAATCACAGTAATGCAAACTCAGTCAGAGACATAGATTTTCACTTGCAACTTGCTTTAACATGTTTAACAGTGCATGAATTGTTGTCTAAAACAAAAAAGAATGATGCATTTTATGGCTGGATCAGGTTTTATTACATTCTGAATTGGACGTTGAAAATGAGCTTATCTCAGCCAGCAGAGAGGTCAAATCACAGTAATGCAAACTCAGTCAGAGACATAGATTTTCACTTGCAACTTGCTTTAACATGTTTAACAGTGCATGAAATGTTGTCTAAAACAAAAAAGAATGATGCATTTTATAGCTGGATCAGGTTTTATTACATTCTGAATTGGACGTTGAAAATGAGCTTATCTCAGCCAGCAGAGAGGTCAAATCACAGTAATGCAAACTCAGTCAGAGACATAGATTTTCACTTGCAACTTGCTTTAACATGTTTAACAGTGCATGAAATGTTGTCTAAAACAAAAAAGAATGATGCAATTTATGGCTGGATCAGGTTTTATTACATTCTGAATTGGACGTTGAAAATGAGCTTATCTCAGCCAGCAGAGAGGTCAAATCACAGTAATGCAAACTCAGTCAGAGACATAGATTTTCACTTGCAACTTGCTTTAACATGTTTAACAGTGCATGAAATGTTATCTAAAACAAAAAAGAATGATGCATTTTATAGCTGGATCAGGTTTTATTACATTCTGAATTGGACGTTGAAAATGAGCTTATCTCAGCCAGCAGAGAGGTCAAATCACAGTAATGCAAACTCAGTCAGAGACATAGATTTTCACTTGCAACTTGCTTTAACATGTTTAACAGTGCATGAAATGTTGTCTAAAACAAAAAAGAATGATGCATTTTATGGCTGGATCAGGTTTTATTACATTCTGAATTGGACGTTGAAAATGAGCTTATCTCAGCCAGCAGAGAGGTCAAATCACAGTAATGCAAACTCAGTCAGAGACATAGATTTTCACTTGCAACTTGCTTTAACATGTTTAACAGTGCATGAAATGTTGTCTAAAACAAAAAAGAATGATGCATTTTATAGCTGGATCAGGTTTTATTACATTCTGAATTGGACGTTGAAAATGAGCTTATCTCAGCCAGCAGAGAGGTCAAATCACAGTAATGCAAACTCAGTCAGAGACATAGATTTTCACTTGCAACTTGCTTTAACATGTTTAACAGTGCATGAAATGTTGTCTAAAACAAAAAAGAATGATGCATTTTATAGCTGGATCAGGTTTTATTACATTGTGAATTGGACGTTGAAAATGAGCTTATCTCAGCCAGCAGAGAGGTCAAATCACAGTAATGCAAACTCAGTCAGAGACATAGATTTTCACTTGCAACTTGCTTTAACATGTTTAACAGTGCATGAAATGTTGTCTAAAACAAAAAAGAATGATGCATTTTATGGCTGGATCAGGTTTTATTACATTCTGAATTGGACGTTGAAAATGAGCTTATCTCAGCCAGCAGAGAGGTCAAATCACAGTAATGCAAACTCAGTCAGAGACATAGATTTTCACTTGCAACTTGCTTTAACATGTTTAACAGTGCATGAAATGTTGTCTAAAACAAAAAAGAATGATGCATTTTATAGCTGGATCAGGTTTTATTACATTCTGAATTGGACGTTGAAAATGAGCTTATCTCAGCCAGCAGAGAGGTCAAATCACAGTAATGCAAACTCAGTCAGAGACATAGATTTTCACTTGCAACTTGCTTTAACATGTTTAACAGTGCATGAAATGTTGTCTAAAACAAAAAAGAATGATGCATTTTATAGCTGGATCAGGTTTTATTACATTGTGAATTGGACGTTGAAAATGAGCTTATCTCAGCCAGCAGAGAGGTCAAATCACAGTAATGCAAACTCAGTCAGAGACATAGATTTTCACTTGCAACTTGCTTTAACATGTTTAACAGTGCATGAAATGTTATCTAAAACAAAAAAGAATGATGCATTTTATGGCTGGATCAGGTTTTATTACATTCTGAATTGGACGTTGAAAATGAGCTTATCTCAGCCAGCAGAGAGGTCAAATCACAGTAATGCAAACTCAGTCAGAGACATAGATTTTCACTTGCAACTTGCTTTAACATGTTTAACAGTGCATGAAATGTTATCTAAAACAAAAAAGAATGATGCATTTTATAGCTGGATCAGGTTTTATTACATTCTGAATTGGACGTTGAAAATGAGCTTATCTCAGCCAGCAGAGAGGTCAAATCACAGTAATGCAAACTCAGTCAGAGACATTGATTTTCACTTGCAACTTGCTTTAACATGTTTAACAGTGCATGAAATGTTGTCTAAAACAAAAAAGAATGATGCATTTTATGGCTGGATCTGGTTTTATTACATTCTGAATTGGACGTTGAAAATGAGCTTATCTCAGCCAGCAGAGAGGTCAAATCACAGTAATGCAAACTCAGTCAGAGACATAGATTTTCACTTGCAACTTGCTTTAACATGTTTAACAGTGCATGAAAGGTTGTCTAAAACAAAAAAGAATGATGCATTTTATAGCTGGATCAGGTTTTATTACATTCTGAATTGGACGTTGAAAATGAGCTTATCTCAGCCAGCAGAGAGGTCAAATCACAGTAATGCAAACTTAGTCAGAGACATAGATTTTCACTTGCAACTTGCTTTAACATGTTTAACAGTGCATGAAATGTTGTCTAAATTAAAAAAGAATGATGCATTTTATGGCTGGATCTGGTTTTATCACTTTCTGAAATGCACGTTGAAAATGAGCTTATCTCAGCCAGCAGAGAGGTCAAATTACAGTATTGCAAACTCAGTCAGAGACATAGATTTTCACTTGCAACTTGCTTTAACATGTTTAACAGTGCATGAAATGTTGTCTAAAACAAAAAAGAATGATGCATTTTATAGCTGGATCAGGTTTTATTACATTCTGAATTGGACGTTGAAAATGAGCTTATCTCAGCCAGCAGAGAGGTCAAATCACAGTAATGCAAACTCAGTCAGAGACATAGATTTTCACTTGCAACTTGCTTTAACATGTTTAACAGTGCATGAAATGTTATCTAAAACAAAAAAGAATGATGCATTTTATGGCTGGATCTGGTTTTATTACAATCTGAATTGGACGTTGAAAATGAGCTTATCTCAGCCAGCAGAGAGGTCAAATCACAGTAATGCAAACTCAGTCAGAGACATAGATTTTCACTTCCAACTTGCTTTAACATGTTTAACAGTGCATGAAATGTTGTCTAAAACAAAAAAGAATGATGCAATTTATGGCTGGATCAGGTTTTATTACATTCTGAATTGGACGTTGAAAATGAGCTTATCTCAGCCAGCAGAGAGGTCAAATCACAGTAATGCAAACTCAGTCAGAGACATAGATTTTCACTTGCAACTTGCTTTAACATGTTTAACAGTGCATGAAATGTTATCTAAAACAAAAAAGAATGATGCATTTTATAGCTGGATCAGGTTTTATTACATTCTGAATTGGACGTTGAAAATGAGCTTATCTCAGCCAGCAGAGAGGTCAAATCACAGTAATGCAAACTCAGTCAGAGACATAGATTTTCACTTGCAACTTGCTTTAACATGTTTAACAGTGCATGAAATGTTGTCTAAAACAAAAAAGAATGATGCATTTTATGGCTGGATCAGGTTTTATTACATTCTGAATTGGACGTTGAAAATGAGCTTATCTCAGCCAGCAGAGAGGTCAAATCACAGTAATGCAAACTCAGTCAGAGACATAGATTTTCACTTGCAACTTGCTTTAACATGTTTAACAGTGCATGAAATGTTGTCTAAAACAAAAAAGAATGATGCATTTTATAGCTGGATCAGGTTTTATTACATTCTGAATTGGACGTTGAAAATGAGCTTATCTCAGCCAGCAGAGAGGTCAAATCACAGTAATGCAAACTCAGTCAGAGACATAGATTTTCACTTGCAACTTGCTTTAACATGTTTAACAGTGCATGAAATGTTGTCTAAAACAAAAAAGAATGATGCAATTTATGGCTGGATCAGGTTTTATTACATTCTGAATTGGACGTTGAAAATGAGCTTATCTCAGCCAGCAGAGAGGTCAAATCACAGTAATGCAAACTCAGTCAGAGACATAGATTTTCACTTGCAACTTGCTTTAACATGTTTAACAGTGCATGAAATGTTATCTAAAACAAAAAAGAATGATGCATTTTATAGCTGGATCAGGTTTTATTACATTCTGAATTGGACGTTGAAAATGAGCTTATCTCAGCCAGCAGAGAGGTCAAATCACAGTAATGCAAACTCAGTCAGAGACATAGATTTTCACTTGCAACTTGCTTTAACATGTTTAACAGTGCATGAAATGTTGTCTAAAACAAAAAAGAATGATGCATTTTATGGCTGGATCAGGTTTTATTACATTCTGAATTGGACATTGAAAATGAGCTTATCTCAGCCAGCAGAGAGGTCAAATCACAGTAATGCAAACTCAGTCAGAGACATAGATTTTCACTTGCAACTTGCTTTAACATGTTTAACAGTGCATGAAATGTTGTCTAAAACAAAAAAGAATGATGCATTTTATAGCTGGATCAGGTTTTATTACATTCTGAATTGGACGTTGAAAATGAGCTTATCTCAGCCAGCAGAGAGGTCAAATCACAGTAATGCAAACTCAGTCAGAGACATAGATTTTCACTTGCAACTTGCTTTAACATGTTTAACAGTGCATGAAATGTTGTCTAAAACAAAAAAGAATGATGCATTTTATAGCTGGATCAGGTTTTATTACATTGTGAATTGGACGTTGAAAATGAGCTTATCTCAGCCAGCAGAGAGGTCAAATCACAGTAATGCAAACTCAGTCAGAGACATAGATTTTCACTTGCAACTTGCTTTAACATGTTTAACAGTGCATGAAATGTTGTCTAAAACAAAAAAGAATGATGCATTTTATGGCTGGATCAGGTTTTATTACATTCTGAATTGGACGTTGAAAATGAGCTTATCTCAGCCAGCAGAGAGGTCAAATCACAGTAATGCAAACTCAGTCAGAGACATAGATTTTCACTTGCAACTTGCTTTAACATGTTTAACAGTGCATGAAATGTTGTCTAAAACAAAAAAGAATGATGCATTTTATAGCTGGATCAGGTTTTATTACATTCTGAATTGGACGTTGAAAATGAGCTTATCTCAGCCAGCAGAGAGGTCAAATCACAGTAATGCAAACTCAGTCAGAGACATAGATTTTCACTTGCAACTTGCTTTAACATGTTTAACAGTGCATGAAATGTTGTCTAAAACAAAAAAGAATGATGCATTTTATAGCTGGATCAGGTTTTATTACATTGTGAATTGGACGTTGAAAATGAGCTTATCTCAGCCAGCAGAGAGGTCAAATCACAGTAATGCAAACTCAGTCAGAGACATAGATTTTCACTTGCAACTTGCTTTAACATGTTTAACAGTGCATGAAATGTTATCTAAAACAAAAAAGAAAGATGCATTTTATGGCTGGATCAGGTTTTATTACATTCTGAATTGGACGTTGAAAATGAGCTTATCTCAGCCAGCAGAGAGGTCAAATCACAGTAATGCAAACTCAGTCAGAGACATAGATTTTCACTTGCAACTTGCTTTAACATGTTTAACAGTGCATGAAATGTTATCTAAAACAAAAAAGAATGATGCATTTTATAGCTGGATCAGGTTTTATTACATTCTGAATTGGACGTTGAAAATGAGCTTATCTCAGCCAGCAGAGAGGTCAAATCACAGTAATGCAAACTCAGTCAGAGACATTGATTTTCACTTGCAACTTGCTTTAACATGTTTAACAGTGCATGAAATGTTGTCTAAAACAAAAAAGAATGATGCATTTTATGGCTGGATCTGGTTTTATTACATTCTGAATTGGACGTTGAAAATGAGCTTATCTCAGCCAGCAGAGAGGTCAAATCACAGTAATGCAAACTCAGTCAGAGACATAGATTTTCACTTGCAACTTGCTTTAACATGTTTAACAGTGCATGAAAGGTTGTCTAAAACAAAAAAGAATGATGCATTTTATAGCTGGATCAGGTTTTATTACATTCTGAATTGGACGTTGAAAATGAGCTTATCTCAGCCAGCAGAGAGGTCAAATCACAGTAATGCAAACTCAGTCAGAGACATAGATTTTCACTTGCAACTTGCTTTAACATGTTTAACAGTGCATGAAATGTTGTCTAAAACAAAAAAGAATGATGCATTTTATGGCTGGATCAGGTTTTATTACATTCTGAATTGGACGTTGAAAATGAGCTTATCTCAGCCAGCAGAGAGGTCAAATCACAGTAATGCAAACTCAGTCAGAGACATAGATTTTCACTTGCAACTTGCTTTAACATGTTTAACAGTGCATGAAATGTTGTCTAAAACAAAAAAGAATGATGCATTTTATGGCTGGATCAGGTTTTATTACATTCTGAATTGGACGTTGAAAATGAGCTTATCTCAGCCAGCAGAGAGGTCAAATCACAGTAATGCAAACTCAGTCAGAGACATAGATTTTCACTTGCAACTTGCTTTAACATGTTTAACAGTGCATGAAATGTTGTCTAAAACAAAAAAGAATGATGCATTTTATGGCTGGATCTGGTTTTATCACTTTCTGAATTGGACGTTGAAAATGAGCTTATCTCAGCCAGCAGAGAGGTTAAATCACAGTAATGCAAACTCAGTCAGAGACATAGATTTTCACTTGCTACTTGCTTTAACATGTTTAACAGTGCATGAAATGTTGTCTAAAACAAAAAAGAATGATGCATTTTATGCTGGATCAGGTTTTATTACATTCTGAATTGGACGTTGAAAATGAGCTTATCTCAGCCAGCAGAGAGGTCAAATCACAGTAATGCAAACTCAGTCAGAGACATAGATTTTCACTTGCAACTTGCTTTAACATGTTTAACAGTGCATGAAATGTTGTCTAAAACAAAAAAGAATGATGCATTTTATAGCTGGATCAGGTTTTATTACATTCTGAATTGGACGTTGAAAATGAGCTTATCTCAGCCAGCAGAGAGGTCAAATCACAGTAATGCAAACTCAGTCAGAGACATAGATTTTCACTTGCAACTTGCTTTAACATGTTTAACAGTGCATGAAATGTTGTCTAAAACAAAAAAGAATGATGCATTTTATAGCTGGATCAGGTTTTATTACATTCTGAATTGGACGTTGAAAATGAGCTTATCTCAGCCAGCAGAGAGGTCAAATCACAGTAATGCAAACTCAGTCAGAGACATAGATTTTCACTTGCAACTTGCTTTAACATGTTTAACAGTGCATGAAATGTTGTCTAAAACAAAAAAGAATGATGCATTTTATGGCTGGATCTGGTTTTATTACATTCTGAATTGGACGTTGAAAATGAGCTTATCTCAGCCAGCAGAGAGGTCAAATCACAGTAATGCAAACTCAGTCAGAGACATAGATTTTCACTTGCAACTTGCTTTAACATGTTTAACAGTGCATGAAATGTTGTCTAAAACAAAAAAGAATGATGCATTTTATAGCTGGATCAGGTTTTATTACATTCTGAATTGGACGTTGAAAATGAGCTTATCTCAGCCAGCAGAGAGGTCAAATCACAGTAATGCAAACTCAGTCAGAGACATAGATTTTCACTTGCAACTTGCTTTAACATGTTTAACAGTGCATGAAATGTTGTCTAAAACAAAAAAGAATGATGCATTTTATGGCTGGATCTGGTTTTATTACATTCTGAATTGGACGTTGAAAATGAGCTTATCTCAGCCAGCAGAGAGGTCAAATCACAGTAATGCAAACTCAGTCAGAGACATAGATTTTCACTTGCAACTTGCTATAACATGTTTAACAGTGCATGAAATGTTGTCTAAAACAAAAAAGAATGATGCATTTTATGGCTGGATCTGGTTTTATTACATTCTGAATTGGACGTTGAAAATGAGCTTATCTCAGCCAGCAGAGAGGTCAAATCACAGTAATGCAAACTCAGTCAGAGACATAGATTTTCACTTGCAACTTGCTTTAACATGTTTAACAGTGCATGAAATGTTGTCTAAAACAAAAAAGAATGATGCATTTTATAGCTGGATCAGGTTTTATTACATTCTGAATTGGACGTTGAAAATGAGCTTATCTCAGCCAGCAGAGAGGTCAAATCACAGTAATGCAAACTCAGTCAGAGACATAGATTTTCACTTGCAACTTGCTTTAACATGTTTAACAGTGCATGAAATGTTGTCTAAAACAAAAAAGAATGATGCATTTTATGGCTGGATCTGGTTTTATCACTTTCTGAATTGGACGTTGAAAATGAGCTTATCTCAGCCAGCAGAGAGGTCAAATCACAGTAATGCAAACTCAGTCAGAGACATAGATTTTCACTTGCAACTTGCTTTAACATGTTTAACAGTGCATGAAATGTTGTCTAAAACAAAAAAGAATGATGCATTTTATAGCTGGATCAGGTTTTATTACATTCTGAATTGGACGTTGAAAATGAGCTTATCTCAGCCAGCAGAGAGGTCAAATCACAGTAATGCAAACTCAGTCAGAGACATAGATTTTCACTTGCTACTTGCTTTAACATGTTTAACAGTGCATGAAATGTTGTCTAAAACAAAAAAGAATGATGCATTTTATGGCTGGATCAGGTTTTATTACATTCTGAATTGGACGTTGAAAATGAGCTTATCTCAGCCAGCAGAGAGGTCAAATCACAGTAATGCAAACTCAGTCAGAGACATAGATTTTCACTTGCAACTTGCTTTAACATGTTTAACAGTGCATGAAATGTTGTCTAAAACAAAAAAGAATGATGCATTTTATAGCTGGATCAGGTTTTATTACATTCTGAATTGGACGTTGAAAATGAGCTTATCTCAGCCAGCAGAGAGGTCAAATCACAGTAATGCAAACTCAGTCAGAGACATAGATTTTCACTTGCAACTTGCTTTAACATGTTTAACAGTGCATGAAATGTTGTCTAAAACAAAAAAGAATGATGCATTTTATGGCTGGATCTGGTTTTATTACATTCTGAATTGGACGTTGAAAATGAGCTTATCTCAGCCAGCAGAGAGGTCAAATCACAGTAATGCAAACTCAGTCAGAGACATAGATTTTCACTTGCAACTTGCTTTAACATGTTTAACAGTGCATGAAATGTTATCTAAAACAAAAAAGAATGATGCATTTTATGGCTGGATCAGGTTTTATTACATTCTGAATTGGACGTTGAAAATGAGCTTATCTCAGCCAGCAGAGAGGTCAAATCACAGTAATGCAAACTCAGTCAGAGACATAGATTTTCACTTGCAACTTGCTTTAACATGTTTAACAGTGCATGAAATGTTATCTTAAACAAAAAAGAATGATGCATTTTATGGCTGGATCTGGTTTTATTACATTCTGAATTGGACGTTGAAAATGAGCTTATCTCAGCCAGCAGAGAGGTCAAATCACAGTAATGCAAACTCAGTCAGACACATAGATTTTCACTTCAAACTTGCTTTAACATGTTTAACAGTGCATGAAATGTTGTCTAAAACAAAAAAGAATGATGCATTTTATAGCTGGATCAGGTTTTATCACATTCTGAATTGGACGTTGAAAATGAGCTTATCTCAGCCAGCAGAGAGGTCAAATCACAGTAATGCAAACTTAGTCAGAGACATAGATTTTCACTTGCAACTTGCTTTAACATGTTTAACAGTGCATGAAATGTTGTCTAAATTAAAAAAGAATGATGCATTTTATGGCTGGATCTGGTTTTATCACTTTCTGAAATGCACGTTGAAAATGAGCTTATCTCAGCCAGCAGAGAGGTCAAATTACAGTATTGCAAACTCAGTCAGAGACATAGATTTTCACTTGCAACTTGCTTTAACATGTTTAACAGTGCATGAAATGTTGTCTAAAACAAAAAAGAATGATGCATTTTATAGCTGGATCAGGTTTTATTACATTCTGAATTGGACGTTGAAAATGAGCTTATCTCAGCCAGCAGAGAGGTCAAATCACAGTAATGCAAACTCAGTCAGAGACATAGATTTTCACTTGCAACTTGCTTTAACATGTTTAACAGTGCATGAAATGTTATCTAAAACAAAAAAGAATGATGCATTTTATGGCTGGATCTGGTTTTATTACAATCTGAATTGGACGTTGAAAATGAGCTTATCTCAGCCAGCAGAGAGGTCAAATCACAGTAATGCAAACTCAGTCAGAGACATAGATTTTCACTTCCAACTTGCTTTAACATGTTTAACAGTGCATGAAATGTTGTCTAAAACAAAAAAGAATGATGCAATTTATGGCTGGATCAGGTTTTATTACATTCTGAATTGGACGTTGAAAATGAGCTTATCTCAGCCAGCAGAGAGGTCAAATCACAGTAATGCAAACTCAGTCAGAGACATAGATTTTCACTTGCAACTTGCTTTAACATGTTTAACAGTGCATGAAATGTTATCTAAAACAAAAAAGAATGATGCATTTTATAGCTGGATCAGGTTTTATTACATTCTGAATTGGACGTTGAAAATGAGCTTATCTCAGCCAGCAGAGAGGTCAAATCACAGTAATGCAAACTCAGTCAGAGACATAGATTTTCACTTGCAACTTGCTTTAACATGTTTAACAGTGCATGAAATGTTGTCTAAAACAAAAAAGAATGATGCATTTTATGGCTGGATCAGGTTTTATTACATTCTGAATTGGACGTTGAAAATGAGCTTATCTCAGCCAGCAGAGAGGTCAAATCACAGTAATGCAAACTCAGTCAGAGACATAGATTTTCACTTGCAACTTGCTTTAACATGTTTAACAGTGCATGAAATGTTGTCTAAAACAAAAAAGAATGATGCATTTTATAGCTGGATCAGGTTTTATTACATTCTGAATTGGACGTTGAAAATGAGCTTATCTCAGCCAGCAGAGAGGTCAAATCACAGTAATGCAAACTCAGTCAGAGACATAGATTTTCACTTGCAACTTGCTTTAACATGTTTAACAGTGCATGAAATGTTGTCTAAAACAAAAAAGAATGATGCATTTTATGGCTGGATCTGGTTTTATTACATTCTGAATTGGACGTTGAAAATGAGCTTATCTCAGCCAGCAGAGAGGTCAAATCACAGTAATGCAAACTCAGTCAGAGACATAGATTTTCACTTGCAACTTGCTTTAACATGTTTAACAGTGCATGAAATGTTATCTAAAACAAAAAAGAATGATGCATTTTATGGCTGGATCTGGTTTTATTACATTCTGAATTGGACGTTGAAAATGAGCTTATCTCAGCCAGCAGAGAGGTCAAATCACAGTAATGCAAACTCAGTCAGAGACATAGATTTTCACTTGCAACTTGCTTTAACATGTTTAACAGTGCATGAAATGTTATCTAAAACAAAAAAGAATGATGCATTTTATGGCTGGATCAGGTTTTATTACATTCTGAATTGGACGTTGAAAATGAGCTTATCTCAGCCAGCAGAGAGGTCAAATCACAGTAATGCAAACTCAGTCAGAGACATAGATTTTCACTTGCAACTTGCTTTAACATGTTTAACAGTGCATGAAATGTTATCTAAAACAAAAAAGAATGATGCATTTTATAGCTGGATCAGGTTTTATTACATTCTGAATTGGACGTTGAAAATGAGCTTATCTCAGCCAGCAGAGAGGTCAAATCACAGTAATGCAAACTCAGTCAGAGACATAGATTTTCACTTGCAACTTGCTTTAACATGTTTAACAGTGCATGAAATGTTGTCTAAAACAAAAAAGAATGATGCATTTTATGGCTGGATCTGGTTTTATTACATTCTGAATTGGACGTTGAAAATGAGCTTATCTCAGCCAGCAGAGAGGTCAAATCACAGTAATGCAAACTCAGTCAGAGACATAGATTTTCACTTGCAACTTGCTTTAACATGTTTAACAGTGCATGAAAGGTTGTCTAAAACAAAAAAGAATGATGCATTTTATAGCTGGATCAGGTTTTATTACATTCTGAATTGGACGTTGAAAATGAGCTTATCTCAGCCAGCAGAGAGGTCAAATCACAGTAATGCAAACTCAGTCAGAGACATAGATTTTCACTTGCAACTTGCTTTAACATGTTTAACAGTGCATGAAATGTTGTCTAAAACAAAAAAGAATGATGCATTTTATGGCTGGATCAGGTTTTATTACATTCTGAATTGGACGTTGAAAATGAGCTTATCTCAGCCAGCAGAGAGGTCAAATCACAGTAATGCAAACTCAGTCAGAGACATAGATTTTCACTTGCAACTTGCTTTAACATGTTTAACAGTGCATGAAATGTTGTCTAAAACAAAAAAGAATGATGCATTTTATGGCTGGATCAGGTTTTATTACATTCTGAATTGGACGTTGAAAATGAGCTTATCTCAGCCAGCAGAGAGGTCAAATCACAGTAATGCAAACTCAGTCAGAGACATAGATTTTCACTTGCAACTTGCTTTAACATGTTTAACAGTGCATGAAATGTTGTCTAAAACAAAAAAGAATGATGCATTTTATGGCTGGATCTGGTTTTATCACTTTCTGAATTGGACGTTGAAAATGAGCTTATCTCAGCCAGCAGAGAGGTTAAATCACAGTAATGCAAACTCAGTCAGAGACATAGATTTTCACTTGCTACTTGCTTTAACATGTTTAACAGTGCATGAAATGTTGTCTAAAACAAAAAAGAATGATGCATTTTATGCTGGATCAGGTTTTATTACATTCTGAATTGGACGTTGAAAATGAGCTTATCTCAGCCAGCAGAGAGGTCAAATCACAGTAATGCAAACTCAGTCAGAGACATAGATTTTCACTTGAAACTTGCTTTAACATGTTTAACAGTGCATGAAATGTTGTCTAAAACAAAAAAGAATGATGCATTTTATAGCTGGATCAGGTTTTATTACATTCTGAATTGGACGTTGAAAATGAGCTTATCTCAGCCAGCAGAGAGGTCAAATCACAGTAATGCAAACTCAGTCAGAGACATAGATTTTCACTTGCAACTTGCTTTAACATGTTTAACAGTGCATGAAATGTTGTCTAAAACAAAAAAGAATGATGCATTTTATAGCTGGATCAGGTTTTATTACATTCTGAATTGGACGTTGAAAATGAGCTTATCTCAGCCAGCAGAGAGGTCAAATCACAGTAATGCAAACTCAGTCAGAGACATAGATTTTCACTTGCAACTTGCTTTAACATGTTTAACAGTGCATGAAATGTTGTCTAAAACAAAAAAGAATGATGCATTTTATGGCTGGATCTGGTTTTATTACATTCTGAATTGGACGTTGAAAATGAGCTTATCTCAGCCAGCAGAGAGGTCAAATCACAGTAATGCAAACTCAGTCAGAGACATAGATTTTCACTTGTACTTGCTATAACATGTTTAACAGTGCATGAAATGTTGTCTAAAACAAAAAAGAATGATGCATTTTATGGCTGGATCTGGTTTTATTACATTCTGAATTGGACGTTGAAAATGAGCTTATCTCAGCCAGCAGAGAGGTCAAATCACAGTAATGCAAACTCAGTCAGAGACATAGATTTTCACTTGCAACTTGCTTTAACATGTTTAACAGTGCATGAAATGTTGTCTAAAACAAAAAAGAATGATGCATTTTATAGCTGGATCAGGTTTTATTACATTCTGAATTGGACGTTGAAAATGAGCTTATCTCAGCCAGCAGAGAGGTCAAATCACAGTAATGCAAACTCAGTCAGAGACATAGATTTTCACTTGCAACTTGCTTTAACATGTTTAACAGTGCATGAAATGTTGTCTAAAACAAAAAAGAATGATGCATTTTATGGCTGGATCTGGTTTTATCACTTTCTGAATTGGACGTTGAAAATGAGCTTATCTCAGCCAGCAGAGAGGTCAAATCACAGTAATGCAAACTCAGTCAGAGACATAGATTTTCACTTGCAACTTGCTTTAACATGTTTAACAGTGCATGAAATGTTGTCTAAAACAAAAAAGAATGATGCATTTTATAGCTGGATCAGGTTTTATTACATTCTGAATTGGACGTTGAAAATGAGCTTATCTCAGCCAGCAGAGAGGTCAAATCACAGTAATGCAAACTCAGTCAGAGACATAGATTTTCACTTGCTACTTGCTTTAACATGTTTAACAGTGCATGAAATGTTGTCTAAAACAAAAAAGAATGATGCATTTTATGGCTGGATCAGGTTTTATTACATTCTGAATTGGACGTTGAAAATGAGCTTATCTCAGCCAGCAGAGAGGTCAAATCACAGTAATGCAAACTCAGTCAGAGACATAGATTTTCACTTGCAACTTGCTTTAACATGTTTAACAGTGCATGAAATGTTGTCTAAAACAAAAAAGAATGATGCATTTTATAGCTGGATCAGGTTTTATTACATTCTGAATTGGACGTTGAAAATGAGCTTATCTCAGCCAGCAGAGAGGTCAAATCACAGTAATGCAAACTCAGTCAGAGACATAGATTTTCACTTGCAACTTGCTTTAACATGTTTAACAGTGCATGAAATGTTGTCTAAAACAAAAAAGAATGATGCATTTTATGGCTGGATCTGGTTTTATTACATTCTGAATTGGACGTTGAAAATGAGCTTATCTCAGCCAGCAGAGAGGTCAAATCACAGTAATGCAAACTCAGTCAGAGACATAGATTTTCACTTGCAACTTGCTTTAACATGTTTAACAGTGCATGAAATGTTATCTAAAACAAAAAAGAATGATGCATTTTATGGCTGGATCAGGTTTTATTACATTCTGAATTGGACGTTGAAAATGAGCTTATCTCAGCCAGCAGAGAGGTCAAATCACAGTAATGCAAACTCAGTCAGAGACATAGATTTTCACTTGCAACTTGCTTTAACATGTTTAACAGTGCATGAAATGTTGTCTAAAACAAAAAAGAATGATGCATTTTATAGCTGGATCAGGTTTTATTACATTCTGAATTGGACGTTGAAAATGAGCTTATCTCAGCCAGCAGAGAGGTCAAATCACAGTAATGCAAACTCAGTCAGAGACATAGATTTTCACTTGCAACTTGCTTTAACATGTTTAACAGTGCATGAAATGTTGTCTAAAACAAAAAAGAATGATGCATTTTATGGCTGGATCTGGTTTTATTACATTCTGAATTGGACGTTGAAAATGAGCTTATCTCAGCCAGCAGAGAGGTCAAATCACAGTAATGCAAACTCAGTCAGAGACATAGATTTTCACTTGCAACTTGCTTTAACATGTTTAACAGTGCATGAAATGTTGTCTAAAACAAAAAAGAATGATGCATTTTATAGCTGGATCAGGTTTTATTACATTCTGAATTGGACGTTGAAAATGAGCTTATCTCAGCCAGCAGAGAGGTCAAATCACAGTAATGCAAACTCAGTCAGAGACATAGATTTTCACTTGCAACTTGCTTTAACATGTTTAACAGTGCATGAAATGTTGTCTAAAACAAAAAAGAATGATGCATTTTATGGCTGGATCTGGTTTTATCACTTTCTGAATTGGACGTTGAAAATGAGCTTATCTCAGCCAGCAGAGAGGTCAAATCACAGTAATGCAAACTCAGTCAGAGACATAGATTTTCACTTGCAACTTGCTTTAACATGTTTAACAGTGCATGAAATGTTGTCTAAAACAAAAAAGAATGATGCATTTTATAGCTGGATCAGGTTTTATTACATTCTGAATTGGACGTTGAAAATGAGCTTATCTCAGCCAGCAGAGAGGTCAAATCACAGTAATGCAAACTCAGTCAGAGACATAGATTTTCACTTGCTACTTGCTTTAACATGTTTAACAGTGCATGAAATGTTGTCTAAAACAAAAAAGAATGATGCATTTTATGGCTGGATCAGGTTTTATTACATTCTGAATTGGACGTTGAAAATGAGCTTATCTCAGCCAGCAGAGAGGTCAAATCACAGTAATGCAAACTCAGTCAGAGACATAGATTTTCACTTGCAACTTGCTTTAACATGTTTAACAGTGCATGAAATGTTGTCTAAAACAAAAAAGAATGATGCATTTTATAGCTGGATCAGGTTTTATTACATTCTGAATTGGACGTTGAAAATGAGCTTATCTCAGCCAGCAGAGAGGTCAAATCACAGTAATGCAAACTCAGTCAGAGACATAGATTTTCACTTGCAACTTGCTTTAACATGTTTAACAGTGCATGAAATGTTGTCTAAAACAAAAAAGAATGATGCATTTTATGGCTGGATCTGGTTTTATTACATTCTGAATTGGACGTTGAAAATGAGCTTATCTCAGCCAGCAGAGAGGTCAAATCACAGTAATGCAAACTCAGTCAGAGACATAGATTTTCACTTGCAACTTGCTTTAACATGTTTAACAGTGCATGAAATGTTATCTAAAACAAAAAAGAATGATGCATTTTATGGCTGGATCAGGTTTTATTACATTCTGAATTGGACGTTGAAAATGAGCTTATCTCAGCCAGCAGAGAGGTCAAATCACAGTAATGCAAACTCAGTCAGAGACATAGATTTTCACTTGCAACTTGCTTTAACATGTTTAACAGTGCATGAAATGTTGTCTAAAACAAAAAAGAATGATGCATTTTATAGCTGGATCAGGTTTTATTACATTCTGAATTGGACGTTGAAAATGAGCTTATCTCAGCCAGCAGAGAGGTCAAATCACAGTAATGCAAACTCAGTCAGAGACATAGATTTTCACTTGCAACTTGCTTTAACATGTTTAACAGTGCATGAAATGTTGTCTAAAACAAAAAAGAATGATGCATTTTATGGCTGGATCTGGTTTTATTACATTCTGAATTGGACGTTGAAAATGAGCTTATCTCAGCCAGCAGAGAGGTCAAATCACAGTAATGCAAACTCAGTCAGAGACATAGATTTTCACTTGCAACTTGCTATAACATGTTTAACAGTGCATGAAATGTTGTCTAAAACAAAAAAGAATGATGCATTTTATGGCTGGATCTGGTTTTATTACATTCTGAATTGGACGTTGAAAATGAGCTTATCTCAGCCAGCAGAGAGGTCAAATCACAGTAATGCAAACTCAGTCAGAGACATAGATTTTCACTTGCAACTTGCTTTAACATGTTTAACAGTGCAGGAAATGTTGTCTAAAACAAAAAAGAATGATGCATTTTATGGCTGGATCTGGTTTTATTACATTCTGAATTGGACGTTGAAAATGAGCTTATCTCAGCCAGCAGAGAGGTCAAATCACAGTAATGCAAACTCAGTCAGAGACATAGATTTTCACTTGCTACTTGCTTTAACATGTTTAACAGTGCATGAAATGTTGTCTAAAACAAAAAAGAATGATGCATTTTATAGCTGGATCAGGTTTTATTACATTCTGAATTGGACGTTGAAAATGAGCTTATCTCAGCCAGCAGAGAGGTCAAATCACAGTAATGCAAACTCAGTCAGAGACATAGATTTTCACTTGCAACTTGCTTTAACATGTTTAACAGTGCATGAAATGTTGTCTAAAACAAAAAAGAATGATGCATTTTATAGCTGGATCAGGTTTTATTACATTCTGAATTGGACGTTGAAAATGAGCTTATCTCAGCCAGCAGAGAGGTCAAATCACAGTAATGCAAACTCAGTCAGAGACATAGATTTTCACTTGCAACTTGCTTTAACATGTTTAACAGTGCATGAAATGTTGTCTAAAACAAAAAAGAATGATGCATTTTATGGCTGGATCTGTTTTTATCACTTTCTGAATTGGACGTTGAAAATGAGCTTATCTCAGCCAGCAGAGAGGTCAAATCACAGTAATGCAAACTCAGTCAGAGACATAGATTTTCACTTGCAACTTGCTTTAACATGTTTAACAGTGCATGAAATGTTGTCTAAAACAAAAAAGAATGATGCATTTTATAGCTGGATCAGGTTTTATTACATTCTGAATTGGACGTTGAAAATGAGCTTATCTCAGCCAGCAGAGAGGTCAAATCACAGTAATGCAAACTCAGTCAGAGACATAGATTTTCACTTGCAACTTGCTTTAACATGTTTAACAGTGCATGAAATGTTGTCTAAAACAAAAAAGAATGATGCATTTTATGGCTGGATCTGGTTTTATTACATTCTGAATTGGACGTTGAAAATGAGCTTATCTCAGCCAGCAGAGAGGTCAAATCACAGTAATGCAAACTCAGTCAGAGACATAGATTTTCACTTGCAACTTGCTATAACATGTTTAACAGTGCATGAAATGTTGTCTAAAACAAAAAAGAATGATGCATTTTATGGCTGGATCTGGTTTTATTACATTCTGAATTGGACGTTGAAAATGAGCTTATCTCAGCCAGCAGAGAGGTCAAATCACAGTAATGCAAACTCAGTCAGAGACATAGATTTTCACTTGCAACTTGCTTTAACATGTTTAACAGTGCAGGAAATGTTGTCTAAAACAAAAAAGAATGATGCATTTTATGGCTGGATCTGGTTTTATTACATTCTGAATTGGACGTTGAAAATGAGCTTATCTCAGCCAGCAGAGAGGTCAAATCACAGTAATGCAAACTCAGTCAGAGACATAGATTTTCACTTGCTACTTGCTTTAACATGTTTAACAGTGCATGAAATGTTGTCTAAAACAAAAAAGAATGATGCATTTTATAGCTGGATCAGGTTTTATTACATTCTGAATTGGACGTTGAAAATGAGCTTATCTCAGCCAGCAGAGAGGTCAAATCACAGTAATGCAAACTCAGTCAGAGACATAGATTTTCACTTGCAACTTGCTTTAACATGTTTAACAGTGCATGAAATGTTGTCTAAAACAAAAAAGAATGATGCATTTTATAGCTGGATCAGGTTTTATTACATTCTGAATTGGACGTTGAAAATGAGCTTATCTCAGCCAGCAGAGAGGTCAAATCACAGTAATGCAAACTCAGTCAGAGACATAGATTTTCACTTGCAACTTGCTTTAACATGTTTAACAGTGCATGAAATGTTGTCTAAAACAAAAAAGAATGATGCATTTTATGGCTGGATCTGTTTTTATCACTTTCTGAATTGGACGTTGAAAATGAGCTTATCTCAGCCAGCAGAGAGGTCAAATCACAGTAATGCAAACTCAGTCAGAGACATAGATTTTCACTTGCTACTTGCTTTAACATGTTTAACAGTGCATGAAATGTTGTCTAAAACAAAAAAGAATGATGCATTTTATAGCTGGATCAGGTTTTATTACATTCTGAATTGGACGTTGAAAATGAGCTTATCTCAGCCAGCAGAGAGGTCAAATCACAGTAATGCAAACTCAGTCAGAGACATAGATTTTCACTTGCAACTTGCTTTAACATGTTTAACAGTGCATGAAATGTTGTCTAAAACAAAAAAGAATGATGCATTTTATGGCTGGATCTGGTTTTATCACATTCTGAATTGGACGTTGAAAATGAGCTTATCTCAGCCAGCAGAGAGGTCAAATCACAGTAATGCAAACTCAGTCAGAGACATAGATTTTCACTTGCAACTTGCTTTAACATGTTTAACAGTGCATGAAATGTTATCTAAAACAAAAAAGAATGATGCATTTTATGGCTGGATCTGGTTTTATTACATTCTGAATTGGACGTTGAAAATGAGCTTATCTCAGCCAGCAGAGAGGTCAAATCACAGTAATGCAAACTCAGTCAGAGACATAGATTTTCACTTGCAACTTGCTTTAACATGTTTAACAGTGCATGAAATGTTATCTAAAACAAAAAAGAATGATGCATTTTATGGCTGGATCTGGTTTTATTACATTCTGAATTGGACGTTGAAAATGAGCTTATCTCAGCCAGCAGAGAGGTCAAATCACAGTAATGCAAACTCAGTCAGAGACATAGATTTTCACTTGCAACTTGCTTTAACATGTTTAACAGTGCATGAAATGTTGTCTAAAACAAAAAAGAATGATGCATTTTATAGCTGGATCAGGTTTTATTACATTCTGAATTGGACGTTGAAAATGAGCTTATCTCAGCCAGCAGAGAGGTCAAATCACAGTAATGCAAACTCAGTCAGAGACATAGATTTTCACTTGCAACTTGCTTTAACATGTTTAACAGTGCATGAAATGTTGTCTAAAACAAAAAAGAATGATGCATTTTATGGCTGGATCTGGTTTTATTACATTCTGAATTGGACGTTGAAAATGAGCTTATCTCAGCCAGCAGAGAGGTCAAATCACAGTAATGCAAACTCAGTCAGAGACATAGATTTTCACTTGCAACTTGCTTTAACATGTTTAACAGTGCATGAAATGTTATCTAAAACAAAAAAGAATGATGCATTTTATGGCTGGATCTGGTTTTATTACATTCTGAATTGGACGTTGAAAATGAGCTTATCTCAGCCAGCAGAGAGGTCAAATCACAGTAATGCAAACTCAGTCAGAGACATAGATTTTCACTTGCAACTTGCTTTAACATGTTTAACAGTGCATGAAATGTTATCTAAAACAAAAAAGAATGATGCATTTTATGGCTGGATCAGGTTTTATTACATTCTGAATTGGACGTTGAAAATGAGCTTATCTCAGCCAGCAGAGAGGTCAAATCACAGTAATGCAAACTCAGTCAGAGACATAGATTTTCACTTGCAACTTGCTTTAACATGTTTAACAGTGCATGAAATGTTATCTAAAACAAAAAAGAATGATGCATTTTATAGCTGGATCAGGTTTTATTACATTCTGAATTGGACGTTGAAAATGAGCTTATCTCAGCCAGCAGAGAGGTCAAATCACAGTAATGCAAACTCAGTCAGAGACATAGATTTTCACTTGCAACTTGCTTTAACATGTTTAACAGTGCATGAAATGTTGTCTAAAACAAAAAAGAATGATGCATTTTATGGCTGGATCTGGTTTTATTACATTCTGAATTGGACGTTGAAAATGAGCTTATCTCAGCCAGCAGAGAGGTCAAATCACAGTAATGCAAACTCAGTCAGAGACATAGATTTTCACTTGCAACTTGCTTTAACATGTTTAACAGTGCATGAAAGGTTGTCTAAAACAAAAAAGAATGATGCATTTTATAGCTGGATCAGGTTTTATTACATTCTGAATTGGACGTTGAAAATGAGCTTATCTCAGCCAGCAGAGAGGTCAAATCACAGTAATGCAAACTCAGTCAGAGACATAGATTTTCACTTGCAACTTGCTTTAACATGTTTAACAGTGCATGAAATGTTGTCTAAAACAAAAAAGAATGATGCATTTTATGGCTGGATCAGGTTTTATTACATTCTGAATTGGACGTTGAAAATGAGCTTATCTCAGCCAGCAGAGAGGTCAAATCACAGTAATGCAAACTCAGTCAGAGACATAGATTTTCACTTGCAACTTGCTTTAACATGTTTAACAGTGCATGAAATGTTGTCTAAAACAAAAAAGAATGATGCATTTTATGGCTGGATCAGGTTTTATTACATTCTGAATTGGACGTTGAAAATGAGCTTATCTCAGCCAGCAGAGAGGTCAAATCACAGTAATGCAAACTCAGTCAGAGACATAGATTTTCACTTGCAACTTGCTTTAACATGTTTAACAGTGCATGAAATGTTGTCTAAAACAAAAAAGAATGATGCATTTTATGGCTGGATCTGGTTTTATCACTTTCTGAATTGGACGTTGAAAATGAGCTTATCTCAGCCAGCAGAGAGGTTAAATCACAGTAATGCAAACTCAGTCAGAGACATAGATTTTCACTTGCTACTTGCTTTAACATGTTTAACAGTGCATGAAATGTTGTCTAAAACAAAAAAGAATGATGCATTTTATGCTGGATCAGGTTTTATTACATTCTGAATTGGACGTTGAAAATGAGCTTATCTCAGCCAGCAGAGAGGTCAAATCACAGTAATGCAAACTCAGTCAGAGACATAGATTTTCACTTGAAACTTGCTTTAACATGTTTAACAGTGCATGAAATGTTGTCTAAAACAAAAAAGAATGATGCATTTTATAGCTGGATCAGGTTTTATTACATTCTGAATTGGACGTTGAAAATGAGCTTATCTCAGCCAGCAGAGAGGTCAAATCACAGTAATGCAAACTCAGTCAGAGACATAGATTTTCACTTGCAACTTGCTTTAACATGTTTAACAGTGCATGAAATGTTGTCTAAAACAAAAAAGAATGATGCATTTTATAGCTGGATCAGGTTTTATTACATTCTGAATTGGACGTTGAAAATGAGCTTATCTCAGCCAGCAGAGAGGTCAAATCACAGTAATGCAAACTCAGTCAGAGACATAGATTTTCACTTGCAACTTGCTTTAACATGTTTAACAGTGCATGAAATGTTGTCTAAAACAAAAAAGAATGATGCATTTTATGGCTGGATCTGGTTTTATTACATTCTGAATTGGACGTTGAAAATGAGCTTATCTCAGCCAGCAGAGAGGTCAAATCACAGTAATGCAAACTCAGTCAGAGACATAGATTTTCACTTGTACTTGCTATAACATGTTTAACAGTGCATGAAATGTTGTCTAAAACAAAAAAGAATGATGCATTTTATGGCTGGATCTGGTTTTATTACATTCTGAATTGGACGTTGAAAATGAGCTTATCTCAGCCAGCAGAGAGGTCAAATCACAGTAATGCAAACTCAGTCAGAGACATAGATTTTCACTTGCAACTTGCTTTAACATGTTTAACAGTGCATGAAATGTTGTCTAAAACAAAAAAGAATGATGCATTTTATAGCTGGATCAGGTTTTATTACATTCTGAATTGGACGTTGAAAATGAGCTTATCTCAGCCAGCAGAGAGGTCAAATCACAGTAATGCAAACTCAGTCAGAGACATAGATTTTCACTTGCAACTTGCTTTAACATGTTTAACAG
Organism: Danio rerio; assembly: GCF_052040795.2. Classification (NCBI taxonomy): domain Eukaryota; kingdom Metazoa; phylum Chordata; class Actinopteri; order Cypriniformes; family Danionidae; genus Danio; species Danio rerio. Next base: position 47,063,370 of record NC_141037.1, read on the forward strand.
TGCATGAAATGTTGTCTAAAACAAAAAAGAATGATGCATTTTATGGCTGGATCTGGTTTTATCACTTTCTGAATTGGACGTTGAAAATGAGCTTATCTCAGCCAGCAGAGAGGTCAAATCACAGTAATGCAAACTCAGTCAGAGACATAGATTTTCACTTGCAACTTGCTTTAACATGTTTAACAGTGCATGAAATGTTGTCTAAAACAAAAAAGAATGATGCATTTTATAGCTGGATCAGGTTTTATTACATTCTGAATTGGACGTTGAAAATGAGCTTATCTCAGCCAGCAGAGAGGTCAAATCACAGTAATGCAAACTCAGTCAGAGACATAGATTTTCACTTGCTACTTGCTTTAACATGTTTAACAGTGCATGAAATGTTGTCTAAAACAAAAAAGAATGATGCATTTTATGGCTGGATCAGGTTTTATTACATTCTGAATTGGACGTTGAAAATGAGCTTATCTCAGCCAGCAGAGAGGTCAAATCACAGTAATGCAAACTCAGTCAGAGACATAGATTTTCACTTGCAACTTGCTTTAACATGTTTAACAGTGCATGAAATGTTGTCTAAAACAAAAAAGAATGATGCATTTTATAGCTGGATCAGGTTTTATTACATTCTGAATTGGACGTTGAAAATGAGCTTATCTCAGCCAGCAGAGAGGTCAAATCACAGTAATGCAAACTCAGTCAGAGACATAGATTTTCACTTGCAACTTGCTTTAACATGTTTAACAGTGCATGAAATGTTGTCTAAAACAAAAAAGAATGATGCATTTTATGGCTGGATCTGGTTTTATTACATTCTGAATTGGACGTTGAAAATGAGCTTATCTCAGCCAGCAGAGAGGTCAAATCACAGTAATGCAAACTCAGTCAGAGACATAGATTTTCACTTGCAACTTGCTTTAACATGTTTAACAGTGCATGAAATGTTATCTAAAACAAAAAAGAATGATGCATTTTATGGCTGGATCAGGTTTTATTACATTCTGAATTGGACGTTGAAAATGAGCTTATCTCAGCCAGCAGAGAGGTCAAATCACAGTAATGCAAACTCAGTCAGAGACATAGATTTTCACTTGCAACTTGCTTTAACATGTTTAACAGTGCATGAAATGTTGTCTAAAACAAAAAAGAATGATGCATTTTATAGCTGGATCAGGTTTTATTACATTCTGAATTGGACGTTGAAAATGAGCTTATCTCAGCCAGCAGAGAGGTCAAATCACAGTAATGCAAACTCAGTCAGAGACATAGATTTTCACTTGCAACTTGCTTTAACATGTTTAACAGTGCATGAAATGTTGTCTAAAACAAAAAAGAATGATGCATTTTATGGCTGGATCTGGTTTTATTACATTCTGAATTGGACGTTGAAAATGAGCTTATCTCAGCCAGCAGAGAGGTCAAATCACAGTAATGCAAACTCAGTCAGAGACATAGATTTTCACTTGCAACTTGCTTTAACATGTTTAACAGTGCATGAAATGTTGTCTAAAACAAAAAAGAATGATGCATTTTATAGCTGGATCAGGTTTTATTACATTCTGAATTGGACGTTGAAAATGAGCTTATCTCAGCCAGCAGAGAGGTCAAATCACAGTAATGCAAACTCAGTCAGAGACATAGATTTTCACTTGCAACTTGCTTTAACATGTTTAACAGTGCATGAAATGTTGTCTAAAACAAAAAAGAATGATGCATTTTATGGCTGGATCTGGTTTTATCACTTTCTGAATTGGACGTTGAAAATGAGCTTATCTCAGCCAGCAGAGAGGTCAAATCACAGTAATGCAAACTCAGTCAGAGACATAGATTTTCACTTGCAACTTGCTTTAACATGTTTAACAGTGCATGAAATGTTGTCTAAAACAAAAAAGAATGATGCATTTTATAGCTGGATCAGGTTTTATTACATTCTGAATTGGACGTTGAAAATGAGCTTATCTCAGCCAGCAGAGAGGTCAAATCACAGTAATGCAAACTCAGTCAGAGACATAGATTTTCACTTGCTACTTGCTTTAACATGTTTAACAGTGCATGAAATGTTGTCTAAAACAAAAAAGAATGATGCATTTTATGGCTGGATCAGGTTTTATTACATTCTGAATTGGACGTTGAAAATGAGCTTATCTCAGCCAGCAGAGAGGTCAAATCACAGTAATGCAAACTCAGTCAGAGACATAGATTTTCACTTGCAACTTGCTTTAACATGTTTAACAGTGCATGAAATGTTGTCTAAAACAAAAAAGAATGATGCATTTTATAGCTGGATCAGGTTTTATTACATTCTGAATTGGACGTTGAAAATGAGCTTATCTCAGCCAGCAGAGAGGTCAAATCACAGTAATGCAAACTCAGTCAGAGACATAGATTTTCACTTGCAACTTGCTTTAACATGTTTAACAGTGCATGAAATGTTGTCTAAAACAAAAAAGAATGATGCATTTTATGGCTGGATCTGGTTTTATTACATTCTGAATTGGACGTTGAAAATGAGCTTATCTCAGCCAGCAGAGAGGTCAAATCACAGTAATGCAAACTCAGTCAGAGACATAGATTTTCACTTGCAACTTGCTTTAACATGTTTAACAGTGCATGAAATGTTATCTAAAACAAAAAAGAATGATGCATTTTATGGCTGGATCAGGTTTTATTACATTCTGAATTGGACGTTGAAAATGAGCTTATCTCAGCCAGCAGAGAGGTCAAATCACAGTAATGCAAACTCAGTCAGAGACATAGATTTTCACTTGCAACTTGCTTTAACATGTTTAACAGTGCATGAAATGTTGTCTAAAACAAAAAAGAATGATGCATTTTATAGCTGGATCAGGTTTTATTACATTCTGAATTGGACGTTGAAAATGAGCTTATCTCAGCCAGCAGAGAGGTCAAATCACAGTAATGCAAACTCAGTCAGAGACATAGATTTTCACTTGCAACTTGCTTTAACATGTTTAACAGTGCATGAAATGTTGTCTAAAACAAAAAAGAATGATGCATTTTATGGCTGGATCTGGTTTTATTACATTCTGAATTGGACGTTGAAAATGAGCTTATCTCAGCCAGCAGAGAGGTCAAATCACAGTAATGCAAACTCAGTCAGAGACATAGATTTTCACTTGCAACTTGCTATAACATGTTTAACAGTGCATGAAATGTTGTCTAAAACAAAAAAGAATGATGCATTTTATGGCTGGATCTGGTTTTATTACATTCTGAATTGGACGTTGAAAATGAGCTTATCTCAGCCAGCAGAGAGGTCAAATCACAGTAATGCAAACTCAGTCAGAGACATAGATTTTCACTTGCAACTTGCTTTAACATGTTTAACAGTGCAGGAAATGTTGTCTAAAACAAAAAAGAATGATGCATTTTATGGCTGGATCTGGTTTTATTACATTCTGAATTGGACGTTGAAAATGAGCTTATCTCAGCCAGCAGAGAGGTCAAATCACAGTAATGCAAACTCAGTCAGAGACATAGATTTTCACTTGCTACTTGCTTTAACATGTTTAACAGTGCATGAAATGTTGTCTAAAACAAAAAAGAATGATGCATTTTATAGCTGGATCAGGTTTTATTACATTCTGAATTGGACGTTGAAAATGAGCTTATCTCAGCCAGCAGAGAGGTCAAATCACAGTAATGCAAACTCAGTCAGAGACATAGATTTTCACTTGCAACTTGCTTTAACATGTTTAACAGTGCATGAAATGTTGTCTAAAACAAAAAAGAATGATGCATTTTATAGCTGGATCAGGTTTTATTACATTCTGAATTGGACGTTGAAAATGAGCTTATCTCAGCCAGCAGAGAGGTCAAATCACAGTAATGCAAACTCAGTCAGAGACATAGATTTTCACTTGCAACTTGCTTTAACATGTTTAACAGTGCATGAAATGTTGTCTAAAACAAAAAAGAATGATGCATTTTATGGCTGGATCTGTTTTTATCACTTTCTGAATTGGACGTTGAAAATGAGCTTATCTCAGCCAGCAGAGAGGTCAAATCACAGTAATGCAAACTCAGTCAGAGACATAGATTTTCACTTGCAACTTGCTTTAACATGTTTAACAGTGCATGAAATGTTGTCTAAAACAAAAAAGAATGATGCATTTTATAGCTGGATCAGGTTTTATTACATTCTGAATTGGACGTTGAAAATGAGCTTATCTCAGCCAGCAGAGAGGTCAAATCACAGTAATGCAAACTCAGTCAGAGACATAGATTTTCACTTGCAACTTGCTTTAACATGTTTAACAGTGCATGAAATGTTGTCTAAAACAAAAAAGAATGATGCATTTTATGGCTGGATCTGGTTTTATTACATTCTGAATTGGACGTTGAAAATGAGCTTATCTCAGCCAGCAGAGAGGTCAAATCACAGTAATGCAAACTCAGTCAGAGACATAGATTTTCACTTGCAACTTGCTATAACATGTTTAACAGTGCATGAAATGTTGTCTAAAACAAAAAAGAATGATGCATTTTATGGCTGGATCTGGTTTTATTACATTCTGAATTGGACGTTGAAAATGAGCTTATCTCAGCCAGCAGAGAGGTCAAATCACAGTAATGCAAACTCAGTCAGAGACATAGATTTTCACTTGCAACTTGCTTTAACATGTTTAACAGTGCAGGAAATGTTGTCTAAAACAAAAAAGAATGATGCATTTTATGGCTGGATCTGGTTTTATTACATTCTGAATTGGACGTTGAAAATGAGCTTATCTCAGCCAGCAGAGAGGTCAAATCACAGTAATGCAAACTCAGTCAGAGACATAGATTTTCACTTGCTACTTGCTTTAACATGTTTAACAGTGCATGAAATGTTGTCTAAAACAAAAAAGAATGATGCATTTTATAGCTGGATCAGGTTTTATTACATTCTGAATTGGACGTTGAAAATGAGCTTATCTCAGCCAGCAGAGAGGTCAAATCACAGTAATGCAAACTCAGTCAGAGACATAGATTTTCACTTGCAACTTGCTTTAACATGTTTAACAGTGCATGAAATGTTGTCTAAAACAAAAAAGAATGATGCATTTTATAGCTGGATCAGGTTTTATTACATTCTGAATTGGACGTTGAAAATGAGCTTATCTCAGCCAGCAGAGAGGTCAAATCACAGTAATGCAAACTCAGTCAGAGACATAGATTTTCACTTGCAACTTGCTTTAACATGTTTAACAGTGCATGAAATGTTGTCTAAAACAAAAAAGAATGATGCATTTTATGGCTGGATCTGTTTTTATCACTTTCTGAATTGGACGTTGAAAATGAGCTTATCTCAGCCAGCAGAGAGGTCAAATCACAGTAATGCAAACTCAGTCAGAGACATAGATTTTCACTTGCTACTTGCTTTAACATGTTTAACAGTGCATGAAATGTTGTCTAAAACAAAAAAGAATGATGCATTTTATAGCTGGATCAGGTTTTATTACATTCTGAATTGGACGTTGAAAATGAGCTTATCTCAGCCAGCAGAGAGGTCAAATCACAGTAATGCAAACTCAGTCAGAGACATAGATTTTCACTTGCAACTTGCTTTAACATGTTTAACAGTGCATGAAATGTTGTCTAAAACAAAAAAGAATGATGCATTTTATGGCTGGATCTGGTTTTATCACATTCTGAATTGGACGTTGAAAATGAGCTTATCTCAGCCAGCAGAGAGGTCAAATCACAGTAATGCAAACTCAGTCAGAGACATAGATTTTCACTTGCAACTTGCTTTAACATGTTTAACAGTGCATGAAATGTTATCTAAAACAAAAAAGAATGATGCATTTTATGGCTGGATCTGGTTTTATTACATTCTGAATTGGACGTTGAAAATGAGCTTATCTCAGCCAGCAGAGAGGTCAAATCACAGTAATGCAAACTCAGTCAGAGACATAGATTTTCACTTGCAACTTGCTTTAACATGTTTAACAGTGCATGAAATGTTATCTAAAACAAAAAAGAATGATGCATTTTATGGCTGGATCTGGTTTTATTACATTCTGAATTGGACGTTGAAAATGAGCTTATCTCAGCCAGCAGAGAGGTCAAATCACAGTAATGCAAACTCAGTCAGAGACATAGATTTTCACTTGCAACTTGCTTTAACATGTTTAACAGTGCATGAAATGTTGTCTAAAACAAAAAAGAATGATGCATTTTATAGCTGGATCAGGTTTTATTACATTCTGAATTGGACGTTGAAAATGAGCTTATCTCAGCCAGCAGAGAGGTCAAATCACAGTAATGCAAACTCAGTCAGAGACATAGATTTTCACTTGCAACTTGCTTTAACATGTTTAACAGTGCATGAAATGTTGTCTAAAACAAAAAAGAATGATGCATTTTATGGCTGGATCTGGTTTTATTACATTCTGAATTGGACGTTGAAAATGAGCTTATCTCAGCCAGCAGAGAGGTCAAATCAAAGTAATGCAAACTCAGTCAGAGACATAGATTTTCACTTGCTACTTGCTTTAACATGTTTAACAGTGCATGAAATGTTATCTAAAACAAAAAAGAATGATGCATTTTATGGCTGGATCTGGTTTTATTACATTCTGAATTGGACGTTGAAAATGAGCTTATCTCAGCCAGCAGAGAGGTCAAATCACAGTAATGCAAACTCAGTCAGAGACATAGATTTTCACTTGCAACTTGCTTTAACATGTTTAACAGTGCATGAAATGTTGTCTAAAACAAAAAAGAATGATGCATTTTATGGCTGGATCAGGTTTTATTACATTCTGAATTGGACGTTGAAAATGAGCTTATCTCAGCCAGCAGAGAGGTCAAATCACAGTAATGCAAACTCAGTCAGAGACATAGATTTTCACTTGCAACTTGCTTTAACATGTTTAACAGTGCATGAAATGTTATCTAAAACAAAAAAGAATGATGCATTTTATGGCTGGATCTGGTTTTATTACATTCTGAATTGGACGTTGAAAATGAGCTTATCTCAGCCAGCAGAGAGGTCAAATCACAGTAATGCAAACTCAGTCAGAGACATAGATTTTCACTTGCAACTTGCTTTAACATGTTTAACAGTGCATGAAATGTTGTCTAAAACAAAAAAGAATGATGCATTTTATAGCTGGATCAGGTTTTATTACATTCTGAATTGGACGTTGAAAATGAGCTTATCTCAGCCAGCAGAGAGGTCAAATCACAGTAATGCAAACTCAGTCAGAGACATAGATTTTCACTTGCAACTTGCTTTAACATGTTTAACAGTGCATGAAATGTTGTCTAAAACAAAAAAGAATGATGCATTTTATGGCTGGATCTGGTTTTATTACATTCTGAATTGGACGTTGAAAATGAGCTTATCTCAGCCAGCAGAGAGGTCAAATCACAGTAATGCAAACTCAGTCAGAGACATAGATTTTCACTTGCAACTTGCTTTAACATGTTTAACAGTGCATGAAATGTTGTCTAAAACAAAAAAGAATGATGCATTTTATAGCTGGATCAGGTTTTATTACATTCTGAATTGGACGTTGAAAATGAGCTTATCTCAGCCAGCAGAGAGGTCAAATCACAGTAATGCAAACTCAGTCAGAGACATAGATTTTCACTTGCAACTTGCTTTAACATGTTTAACAGTGCATGAAATGTTGTCTAAAACAAAAAAGAATGATGCATTTTATGGCTGGATCTGGTTTTATCACTTTCTGAATTGGACGTTGAAAATGAGCTTATCTCAGCCAGCAGAGAGGTCAAATCACAGTAATGCAAACTCAGTCAGAGACATAGATTTTCACTTGCAACTTGCTTTAACATGTTTAACAGTGCATGAAATGTTGTCTAAAACAAAAAAGAATGATGCATTTTATAGCTGGATCAGGTTTTATTACATTCTGAATTGGACGTTGAAAATGAGCTTATCTCAGCCAGCAGAGAGGTCAAATCACAGTAATGCAAACTCAGTCAGAGACATAGATTTTCACTTGCTACTTGCTTTAACATGTTTAACAGTGCATGAAATGTTGTCTAAAACAAAAAAGAATGATGCATTTTATGGCTGGATCAGGTTTTATTACATTCTGAATTGTACGTTGAAAATGAGCTTATCTCAGCCAGCAGAGAGGTCAAATCACAGTAATGCAAACTCAGTCAGAGACATAGATTTTCACTTGCAACTTGCTTTAACATGTTTAACAGTGCATGAAATGTTGTCTAAAACAAAAAAGAATGATGCATTTTATAGCTGGATCAGGTTTTATTACATTCTGTATTGGACGTTGAAAATGAGCTTATCTCAGCCAGCAGAGAGGTCAAATCACAGTAATGCAAACTCAGTCAGAGACATAGATTTTCACTTGCAACTTGCTTTAACATGTTTAACAGTGCATGAAATGTTGTCTAAAACAAAAAAGAATGATGCATTTTATGGCTGGATCTGGTTTTATTACATTCTGAATTGGACGTTGAAAATGAGCTTATCTCAGCCAGCAGAGAGGTCAAATCACAGTAATGCAAACTCAGTCAGAGACATAGATTTTCACTTGCAACTTGCTTTAACATGTTTAACAGTGCATGAAATGTTATCTAAAACAAAAAAGAATGATGCATTTTATGGCTGGATCAGGTTTTATTACATTCTGAATTGGACGTTGAAAATGAGCTTATCTCAGCCAGCAGAGAGGTCAAATCACAGTAATGCAAACTCAGTCAGAGACATAGATTTTCACTTGCAACTTGCTTTAACATGTTTAACAGTGCATGAAATGTTGTCTAAAACAAAAAAGAATGATGCATTTTATAGCTGGATCAGGTTTTATTACATTCTGAATTGGACGTTGAAAATGAGCTTATCTCAGCCAGCAGAGAGGTCAAATCACAGTAATGCAAACTCAGTCAGAGACATAGATTTTCACTTGCAACTTGCTTTAACATGTTTAACAGTGCATGAAATGTTGTCTAAAACAAAAAAGAATGATGCATTTTATGGCTGGATCTGGTTTTATTACATTCTGAATTGGACGTTGAAAATGAGCTTATCTCAGCCAGCAGAGAGGTCAAATCACAGTAATGCAAACTCAGTCAGAGACATAGATTTTCACTTGCAACTTGCTATAACATGTTTAACAGTGCATGAAATGTTGTCTAAAACAAAAAAGAATGATGCATTTTATGGCTGGATCTGGTTTTATTACATTCTGAATTGGACGTTGAAAATGAGCTTATCTCAGCCAGCAGAGAGGTCAAATCACAGTAATGCAAACTCAGTCAGAGACATAGATTTTCACTTGCAACTTGCTTTAACATGTTTAACAGTGCAGGAAATATTGTCTAAAACAAAAAAGAATGATGCATTTTATGGCTGGATCTGGTTTTATTACATTCTGAATTGGACGTTGAAAATGAGCTTATCTCAGCCAGCAGAGAGGTCAAATCACAGTAATGCAAACTCAGTCAGAGACATAGATTTTCACTTGCTACTTGCTTTAACATGTTTAACAGTGCATGAAATGTTGTCTAAAACAAAAAAGAATGATGCATTTTATAGCTGGATCAGGTTTTATTACATTCTGAATTGGACGTTGAAAATGAGCTTATCTCAGCCAGCAGAGAGGTCAAATCACAGTAATGCAAACTCAGTCAGAGACATAGATTTTCACTTGCAACTTGCTTTAACATGTTTAACAGTGCATGAAATGTTGTCTAAAACAAAAAAGAATGATGCATTTTATGGCTGGATCTGGTTTTATTACATTCTGAATTGGACGTTGAAAATGAGCTTATCTCAGCCAGCAGAGAGGTCAAATCACAGTAATGCAAACTCAGTCAGAGACATAGATTTTCACTTGCAACTTGCTATAACATGTTTAACAGTGCATGAAATGTTGTCTAAAACAAAAAAGAATGATGCATTTTATGGCTGGATCTGGTTTTATTACATTCTGAATTGGACGTTGAAAATGAGCTTATCTCAGCCAGCAGAGAGGTCAAATCACAGTAATGCAAACTCAGTCAGAGACATAGATTTTCACTTGCAACTTGCTTTAACATGTTTAACAGTGCAGGAAATGTTGTCTAAAACAAAAAAGAATGATGCATTTTATGGCTGGATCTGGTTTTATTACATTCTGAATTGGACGTTGAAAATGAGCTTATCTCAGCCAGCAGAGAGGTCAAATCACAGTAATGCAAACTCAGTCAGAGACATAGATTTTCACTTGCTACTTGCTTTAACATGTTTAACAGTGCATGAAATGTTGTCTAAAACAAAAAAGAATGATGCATTTTATAGCTGGATCAGGTTTTATTACATTCTGAATTGGACGTTGAAAATGAGCTTATCTCAGCCAGCAGAGAGGTCAAATCACAGTAATGCAAACTCAGTCAGAGACATAGATTTTCACTTGCAACTTGCTTTAACATGTTTAACAGTGCATGAAATGTTGTCTAAAACAAAAAAGAATGATGCATTTTATAGCTGGATCAGGTTTTATTACATTCTGAATTGGACGTTGAAAATGAGCTTATCTCAGCCAGCAGAGAGGTCAAATCACAGTAATGCAAACTCAGTCAGAGACATAGATTTTCACTTGCAACTTGCTTTAACATGTTTAACAGTGCATGAAATGTTGTCTAAAACAAAAAAGAATGATGCATTTTATGGCTGGATCTGTTTTTATCACTTTCTGAATTGGACGTTGAAAATGAGCTTATCTCAGCCAGCAGAGAGGTCAAATCACAGTAATGCAAACTCAGTCAGAGACATAGATTTTCACTTGCTACTTGCTTTAACATGTTTAACAGTGCATGAAATGTTGTCTAAAACAAAAAAGAATGATGCATTTTATAGCTGGATCAGGTTTTATTACATTCTGAATTGGACGTTGAAAATGAGCTTATCTCAGCCAGCAGAGAGGTCAAATCACAGTAATGCAAACTCAGTCAGAGACATAGATTTTCACTTGCAACTTGCTTTAACATGTTTAACAGTGCATGAAATGTTGTCTAAAACAAAAAAGAATGATGCATTTTATGGCTGGATCTGGTTTTATCACATTCTGAATTGGACGTTGAAAATGAGCTTATCTCAGCCAGCAGAGAGGTCAAATCACAGTAATGCAAACTCAGTCAGAGACATAGATTTTCACTTGCAACTTGCTTTAACATGTTTAACAGTGCATGAAATGTTATCTAAAACAAAAAAGAATGATGCATTTTATGGCTGGATCTGGTTTTATTACATTCTGAATTGGACGTTGAAAATGAGCTTATCTCAGCCAGCAGAGAGGTCAAATCACAGTAATGCAAACTCAGTCAGAGACATAGATTTTCACTTGCAACTTGCTTTAACATGTTTAACAGTGCATGAAATGTTATCTAAAACAAAAAAGAATGATGCATTTTATGGCTGGATCTGGTTTTATTACATTCTGAATTGGACGTTGAAAATGAGCTTATCTCAGCCAGCAGAGAGGTCAAATCACAGTAATGCAAACTCAGTCAGAGACATAGATTTTCACTTGCAACTTGCTTTAACATGTTTAACAGTGCATGAAATGTTGTCTAAAACAAAAAAGAATGATGCATTTTATAGCTGGATCAGGTTTTATTACATTCTGAATTGGACGTTGAAAATGAGCTTATCTCAGCCAGCAGAGAGGTCAAATCACAGTAATGCAAACTCAGTCAGAGACATAGATTTTCACTTGCTACTTGCTTTAACATGTTTAACAGTGCATGAAATGTTATCTAAAACAAAAAAGAATGATGCATTTTATGGCTGGATCTGGTTTTATTACATTCTGAATTGGACGTTGAAAATGAGCTTATCTCAGCCAGCAGAGAGGTCAAATCACAGTAATGCAAACTCAGTCAGAGACATAGATTTTCACTTGCAACTTGCTTTAACATGTTTAACAGTGCATGAAATGTTGTCTAAAACAAAAAAAGAATGATGCATTTTATGGCTGGATCAGGTTTTATTACATTCTGAATTGGACGTTGAAAATGAGCTTATCTCAGCCAGCAGAGAGGTCAAATCACAGTAATGCAAACTCAGTCAGAGACATAGATTTTCACTTGCAACTTGCTTTAACATGTTTAACAGTGCATGAAATGTTATCTAAAACAAAAAAGAATGATGCATTTTATGGCTGGATCTGGTTTTATTACATTCTGAATTGGACGTTGAAAATGAGCTTATCTCAGCCAGCAGAGAGGTCAAATCACAGTAATGCAAACTCAGTCAGAGACATAGATTTTCACTTGCAACTTGCTTTAACATGTTTAACAGTGCATGAAATGTTGTCTAAAACAAAAAAGAATGATGCATTTTATAGCTGGATCAGGTTTTATTACATTCTGAATTGGACGTTGAAAATGAGCTTATCTCAGCCAGCAGAGAGGTCAAATCACAGTAATGCAAACTCAGTCAGAGACATAGATTTTCACTTGCAACTTGCTTTAACATGTTTAACAGTGCATGAAATGTTGTCTAAAACAAAAAAGAATGATGCATTTTATGGCTGGATCTGGTTTTATTACATTCTGAATTGGACGTTGAAAATGAGCTTATCTCAGCCAGCAGAGAGGTCAAATCACAGTAATGCAAACTCAGTCAGAGACATAGATTTTCACTTGCAACTTGCTTTAACATGTTTAACAGTGCATGAAATGTTGTCTAAAACAAAAAAGAATGATGCATTTTATAGCTGGATCAGGTTTTATTACATTCTGAATTGGACGTTGAAAATGAGCTTATCTCAGCCAGCAGAGAGGTCAAATCACAGTAATGCAAACTCAGTCAGAGACATAGATTTTCACTTGCAACTTGCTTTAACATGTTTAACAGTGCATGAAATGTTGTCTAAAACAAAAAAGAATGATGCATTTTATGGCTGGATCTGGTTTTATCACTTTCTGAATTGGACGTTGAAAATGAGCTTATCTCAGCCAGCAGAGAGGTCAAATCACAGTAATGCAAACTCAGTCAGAGACATAGATTTTCACTTGCAACTTGCTTTAACATGTTTAACAGTGCATGAAATGTTGTCTAAAACAAAAAAGAATGATGCATTTTATAGCTGGATCAGGTTTTATTACATTCTGAATTGGACGTTGAAAATGAGCTTATCTCAGCCAGCAGAGAGGTCAAATCACAGTAATGCAAACTCAGTCAGAGACATAGATTTTCACTTGCTACTTGCTTTAACATGTTTAACAGTGCATGAAATGTTGTCTAAAACAAAAAAGAATGATGCATTTTATGGCTGGATCAGGTTTTATTACATTCTGAATTGGACGTTGAAAATGAGCTTATCTCAGCCAGCAGAGAGGTCAAATCACAGTAATGCAAACTCAGTCAGAGACATAGATTTTCACTTGCAACTTGCTTTAACATGTTTAACAGTGCATGAAATGTTGTCTAAAACAAAAAAGAATGATGCATTTTATAGCTGGATCAGGTTTTATTACATTCTGAATTGGACGTTGAAAATGAGCTTATCTCAGCCAGCAGAGAGGTCAAATCACAGTAATGCAAACTCAGTCAGAGACATAGATTTTCACTTGCAACTTGCTTTAACATGTTTAACAGTGCATGAAATGTTGTCTAAAACAAAAAAGAATGATGCATTTTATGGCTGGATCTGGTTTTATTACATTCTGAATTGGACGTTGAAAATGAGCTTATCTCAGCCAGCAGAGAGGTCAAATCACAGTAATGCAAACTCAGTCAGAGACATAGATTTTCACTTGCAACTTGCTTTAACATGTTTAACAGTGCATGAAATGTTGTCTAAAACAAAAAAGAATGATGCATTTTATGGCTGGATCAGGTTTTATTACATTCTGAATTGGACGTTGAAAATGAGCTTATCTCAGCCAGCAGAGAGGTCAAATCACAGTAATGCAAACTCAGTCAGAGACATAGATTTTCACTTGCAACTTGCTTTAACATGTTTAACAGTGCATGAAATGTTGTCTAAAACAAAAAAGAATGATGCATTTTATAGCTGGATCAGGTTTTATTACATTCTGAATTGGACGTTGAAAATGAGCTTATCTCAGCCAGCAGAGAGGTCAAATCACAGTAATGCAAACTCAGTCAGAGACATAGATTTTCACTTGCAACTTGCTTTAACATGTTTAACAGTGCATGAAATGTTGTCTAAAACAAAAAAGAATGATGCATTTTATGGCTGGATCTGGTTTTATTACATTCTGAATTGGACGTTGAAAATGAGCTTATCTCAGCCAGCAGAGAGGTCAAATCACAGTAATGCAAACTCAGTCAGAGACATAGATTTTCACTTGCAACTTGCTATAACATGTTTAACAGTGCATGAAATGTTGTCTAAAACAAAAAAGAATGATGCATTTTATGGCTGGATCTGGTTTTATTACATTCTGAATTGGACGTTGAAAATGAGCTTATCTCAGCCAGCAGAGAGGTCAAATCACAGTAATGCAAACTCAGTCAGAGACATAGATTTTCACTTGCAACTTGCTTTAACATGTTTAACAGTGCAGGAAATGTTGTCTAAAACAAAAAAGAATGATGCATTTTATGGCTGGATCTGGTTTTATTACATTCTGAATTGGACGTTGAAAATGAGCTTATCTCAGCCAGCAGAGAGGTCAAATCACAGTAATGCAAACTCAGTCAGAGACATAGATTTTCACTTGCTACTTGCTTTAACATGTTTAACAGTGCATGAAATGTTGTCTAAAACAAAAAAGAATGATGCATTTTATAGCTGGATCAGGTTTTATTACATTCTGAATTGGACGTTGAAAATGAGCTTATCTCAGCCAGCAGAGAGGTCAAATCACAGTAATGCAAACTCAGTCAGAGACATAGATTTTCACTTGCAACTTGCTTTAACATGTTTAACAGTGCATGAAATGTTGTCTAAAACAAAAAAGAATGATGCATTTTATAGCTGGATCAGGTTTTATTACATTCTGAATTGGACGTTGAAAATGAGCTTATCTCAGCCAGCAGAGAGGTCAAATCACAGTAATGCAAACTCAGTCAGAGACATAGATTTTCACTTGCAACTTGCTTTAACATGTTTAACAGTGCATGAAATGTTGTCTAAAACAAAAAAGAATGATGCATTTTATGGCTGGATCTGTTTTTATCACTTTCTGAATTGGACGTTGAAAATGAGCTTATCTCAGCCAGCAGAGAGGTCAAATCACAGTAATGCAAACTCAGTCAGAGACATAGATTTTCACTTGCTACTTGCTTTAACATGTTTAACAGTGCATGAAATGTTGTCTAAAACAAAAAAGAATGATGCATTTTATAGCTGGATCAGGTTTTATTACATTCTGAATTGGACGTTGAAAATGAGCTTATCTCAGCCAGCAGAGAGGTCAAATCACAGTAATGCAAACTCAGTCAGAGACATAGATTTTCACTTGCAACTTGCTTTAACATGTTTAACAGTGCATGAAATGTTGTCTAAAACAAAAAAGAATGATGCATTTTATGGCTGGATCTGGTTTTATCACATTCTGAATTGGACGTTGAAAATGAGCTTATCTCAGCCAGCAGAGAGGTCAAATCACAGTAATGCAAACTCAGTCAGAGACATAGATTTTCACTTGCAACTTGCTTTAACATGTTTAACAGTGCATGAAATGTTATCTAAAACAAAAAAGAATGATGCATTTTATGGCTGGATCTGGTTTTATTACATTCTGAATTGGACGTTGAAAATGAGCTTATCTCAGCCAGCAGAGAGGTCAAATCACAGTAATGCAAACTCAGTCAGAGACATAGATTTTCACTTGCAACTTGCTTTAACATGTTTAACAGTGCATGAAATGTTATCTAAAACAAAAAAGAATGATGCATTTTATGGCTGGATCTGGTTTTATTACATTCTGAATTGGACGTTGAAAATGAGCTTATCTCAGCCAGCAGAGAGGTCAAATCACAGTAATGCAAACTCAGTCAGAGACATAGATTTTCACTTGCAACTTGCTTTAACATGTTTAACAGTGCATGAAATGTTGTCTAAAACAAAAAAGAATGATGCATTTTATAGCTGGATCAGGTTTTATTACATTCTGAATTGGACGTTGAAAATGAGCTTATCTCAGCCAGCAGAGAGGTCAAATCACAGTAATGCAAACTCAGTCAGAGACATAGATTTTCACTTGCAACTTGCTTTAACATGTTTAACAGTGCATGAAATGTTGTATAAAACAAAAAAGAATGATGCATTTTATGGCTGGATCTGGTTTTATCACATTCTGAATTGGACGTTGAAAATGAGCTTATCTCAGCCAGCAGAGAGGTCAAATCACAGTAATGCAAACTCAGTCAGAGACATAGATTTTCACTTGCAACTTGCTTTAACATGTTTAACAGTGCATGAAATGTTGTCTAAAACAAAAAAAAAATGATGCATTTTATAGCTGGATCAGGTTTTATTACATTCTGAATTGGACGTTGAAAATGAGCTTATCTCAGCCAGCAGAGAGGTCAAATCACAGTAATGCAAACTCAGTCAGAGACATAGATTTTCACTTGCAACTTGCTTTAACATGTTTAACAGTGCATGAAATGTTGTCTAAAACAAAAAAGAATGATGCATTTTATAGCTGGATCTGGTTTTATTACATTCTGAATTGGACGTTGAAAATGAGCTTATCTCAGCCAGCAGAGAGGTCAAATCACAGTAATGCAAACTCAGTCAGAGACATAGATTTTCACTTGCAACTTGCTTTAACATGTTTAACAGTGCATGAAATGTTGTCTAAAACAAAAAAGAATGATGCATTTTATAACTGGATCTGTTTTTATCACTTTCTGAATTGGACGTTGAAAATGAGCTTATCTCAGCCAGCAGAGAGGTCAAATCACAGTAATGCAAACTCAGTCAGAGACATAGATTTTCACTTGCTACTTGCTTTAACATGTTTAACAGTGCATGAAATGTTGTCTAAAACAAAAAAGAATGATGCATTTTATAGCTGGATCAGGTTTTATTACATTCTGAATTGGACGTTGAAAATGAGCTTATCTCAGCCAGCAGAGAGGTCAAATCACAGTAATGCAAACTCAGTCAGAGACATAGATTTTCACTTGCAACTTGCTTTAACATGTTTAACAGTGCATGAAATGTTGTCTAAAACAAAAAAGAATGATGCATTTTATAGCTGGATCAGGTTTTATTACATTCTGAATTGGACGTTGAAAATGAGCTTATCTCAGCCAGCAGAGAGGTCAAATCACAGTAATGCAAACTCAGTCAGAGACATAGATTTTCACTTGCAACTTGCTTTAACATGTTTAACAGTGCATGAAATGTTGTCTAAAACAAAAAAGAATGATGCATTTTATGGCTGGATCTGGTTTTATCACATTCTGAATTGGACGTTGAAAATGAGCTTATCTCAGCCAGCAGAGAGGTCAAATCACAGTAATGCAAACTCAGTCAGAGACATAGATTTTCACTTGCAACTTGCTTTAACATGTTTAACAGTGCATGAAATGTTATCTAAAACAAAAAAGAATGATGCATTTTATGGCTGGATCTGGTTTTATTACATTCTGAATTGGACGTTGAAAATGAGCTTATCTCAGCCAGCAGAGAGGTCAAATCACAGTAATGCAAACTCAGTCAGAGACATAGATTTTCACTTGCAACTTGCTTTAACATGTTTAACAGTGCATGAAATGTTATCTAAAACAAAAAAGAATGATGCATTTTATGGCTGGATCTGGTTTTATTACATTCTGAATTGGACGTTGAAAATGAGCTTATCTCAGCCAGCAGAGAGGTCAAATCACAGTAATGCAAACTCAGTCAGAGACATAGATTTTCACTTGCAACTTGCTTTAACATGTTTAACAGTGCATGAAATGTTGTCTAAAACAAAAAAGAATGATGCATTTTATAGCTGGATCAGGTTTTATTACATTCTGAATTGGACGTTGAAAATGAGCTTATCTCAGCCAGCAGAGAGGTCAAATCACAGTAATGCAAACTCAGTCAGAGACATAGATTTTCACTTGCAACTTGCTTTAACATGTTTAACAGTGCATGAAATGTTGTCTAAAACAAAAAAGAATGATGCATTTTATGGCTGGATCTGGTTTTATTACATTCTGAATTGGACGTTGAAAATGAGCTTATCTCAGCCAGCAGAGAGGTCAAATCACAGTAATGCAAACTCAGTCAGAGACATAGATTTTCACTTGCAACTTGCTTTAACATGTTTAACAGTGCATGAAATGTTATCTAAAACAAAAAAGAATGATGCATTTTATGGCTGGATCTGGTTTTAATACATTCTGAATTGGACGTTGAAAATGAGCTTATCTCAGCCAGCAGAGAGGTCAAATCACAGTAATGCAAACTCAGTCAGTGACATAGATTTTCACTTGCAACTTGCTTTAACATGTTTAACAGTGCATGAAATGTTGTCTAAAACAAAAAAGAATGATGCATTTTATAGCTGGATCAGGTTTTATTACATTCTGAATTGGACGTTGAAAATGAGCTTATCTCAGCCAGCAGAGAGGTCAAATCACAGTAATGCAAACTCAGTCAGAGACATAGATTTTCACTTGCAACTTGCTATAACATGTTTAACAATGCATGAAATGTTGTCTAAAACAAAAAAAGAATGATGCATTTTATAGCTGGATCTGGTTTTATTACATTCTGAATTGGACGTTGAAAATGAGTTTATCTCAGCCAGCAGAGAGGTCAAATCACAGTAATGCAAACTCAGTCAGAGACATAAATTTTCACTTGCAACTTGCTTTAACATGTTTAACAGTGCAGGAAATGTTGTCTAAAACAAAAAAGAATGATGCATTTTATGGCTGGATCTGGTTTTATTACATTCTGAATTGGACGTTGAAAATGAGCTTATCTCAGCCAGCAGAGAGGTCAAATCACAGTAATGCAAACTCAGTCAGAGACATAGATTTTCACTTGCTACTTGCTTTAACATGTTTAACAGTGCATGAAATGTTGTCTAAAACAAAAAAGAATGATGCATTTTATAGCTGGATCAGGTTTTATTACATTCTGAATTGGACGTTGAAAATGAGCTTATCTCAGCCAGCAGAGAGGTCAAATCACAGTAATGCAAACTCAGTCAGAGACATAGATTTTCACTTGCAACTTGCTTTAACATGTTTAACAGTGCATGAAATGTTGTCTAAAACAAAAAAAAAATGATGCATTTTATAGCTGGATCAGGTTTTATTACATTCTGAATTGGACGTTGAAAATGAGCTTATCTCAGCCAGCAGAGAGGTCAAATCACAGTAATGCAAACTCAGTCAGAGACATAGATTTTCACTTGCAACTTGCTTTAACATGTTTAACAGTGCATGAAATGTTGTCTAAAACAAAAAAGAATGATGCATTTTATAGCTGGATCAGGTTTTATTACATTCTGAATTGGACGTTGAAAATGAGCTTATCTCAGCCAGCAGAGAGGTCAAATCACAGTAATGCAAACTCAGTCAGAGACATAGATTTTCACTTGCAACTTGCTTTAACATGTTTAACAGTGCATGAAATGTTGTCTAAAACAAAAAAGAATGATGCATTTTATAGCTGGATCAGGTTTTATTACATTCTGAATTGGACGTTGAAAATGAGCTTATCTCAGCCAGCAGAGAGGTCAAATCACAGTAATGCAAACTCAGTCAGAGACATAGATTTTCACTTGCAACTTGCTTTAACATGTTTAACAGTGCATGAAATGTTGTCTAAAACAAAAAAGAATGATGCATTTTATAGCTGGATCAGGTTTTATTACATTCTGAATTGGACGTTGAAAATGAGCTTATCTCAGCCAGCAGAGAGGTCAAATCACAGTAATGCAAACTCAGTCAGAGACATAGATTTTCACTTGCAACTTGCTTTAACATGTTTAACAGTGCATGAAATGTTATCTAAAACAAAAAAGAATGATGCATTTTATGGCTGGATCTGGTTTTATTACATTCTGAATTGGACGTTGAAAATGAGCTTATCTCAGCCAGCAGAGAGGTCAAATCACAGTAATGCAAACTCAGTCAGAGACATAGATTTTCACTTGCAACTTGCTTTAACATGTTTAACAGTGCATGAAATGTTGTCTAAAACAAAAAAGAATGATGCATTTTATAGCTGGATCAGGTTTTATTACATTCTGAATTGGACGTTGAAAATGAGCTTATCTCAGCCAGCAGAGAGGTCAAATCACAGTAATGCAAACTCAGTCAGAGACATAGATTTTCACTTGCAACTTGCTTTAACATGTTTAACAGTGCATGAAATGTTGTCTAAAACAAAAAAGAATGATGCATTTTATGGCTGGATCTGGTTTTATTACATTCTGAATTGGACGTTGAAAATGAGCTTATCTCAGCCAGCAGAGAGGTCAAATCACAGTAATGCAAACTCAGTCAGAGACATAGATTTTCACTTGCAACTTGCTTTAACATGTTTAACAGTGCATGAAATGTTATCTAAAACAAAAAAGAATGATGCATTTTATGGCTGGATCTGGTTTTAATACATTCTGAATTGGACGTTGAAAATGAGCTTATCTCAGCCAGCAGAGAGGTCAAATCACAGTAATGCAAACTCAGTCAGTGACATAGATTTTCACTTGCAACTTGCTTTAACATGTTTAACAGTGCATGAAATGTTGTCTAAAACAAAAAAGAATGATGCATTTTATAGCTGGATCAGGTTTTATTACATTCTGAATTGGACGTTGAAAATGAGCTTATCTCAGCCAGCAGAGAGGTCAAATCACAGTAATGCAAACTCAGTCAGAGACATAGATTTTCACTTGCAACTTGCTATAACATGTTTAACAATGCATGAAATGTTGTCTAAAACAAAAAAAGAATGATGCATTTTATAGCTGGATCTGGTTTTATTACATTCTGAATTGGACGTTGAAAATGAGTTTATCTCAGCCAGCAGAGAGGTCAAATCACAGTAATGCAAACTCAGTCAGAGACATAAATTTTCACTTGCAACTTGCTTTAACATGTTTAACAGTGCAGGAAATGTTGTCTAAAACAAAAAAGAATGATGCATTTTATGGCTGGATCTGGTTTTATTACATTCTGAATTGGACGTTGAAAATGAGCTTATCTCAGCCAGCAGAGAGGTCAAATCACAGTAATGCAAACTCAGTCAGAGACATAGATTTTCACTTGCTACTTGCTTTAACATGTTTAACAGTGCATGAAATGTTGTCTAAAACAAAAAAGAATGATGCATTTTATAGCTGGATCAGGTTTTATTACATTCTGAATTGGACGTTGAAAATGAGCTTATCTCAGCCAGCAGAGAGGTCAAATCACAGTAATGCAAACTCAGTCAGAGACATAGATTTTCACTTGCAACTTGCTTTAACATGTTTAACAGTGCATGAAATGTTGTCTAAAACAAAAAAAAAATGATGCATTTTATAGCTGGATCAGGTTTTATTACATTCTGAATTGGACGTTGAAAATGAGCTTATCTCAGCCAGCAGAGAGGTCAAATCACAGTAATGCAAACTCAGTCAGAGACATAGATTTTCACTTGCAACTTGCTTTAACATGTTTAACAGTGCATGAAATGTTGTCTAAAACAAAAAAGAATGATGCATTTTATAGCTGGATCAGGTTTTATTACATTCTGAATTGGACGTTGAAAATGAGCTTATCTCAGCCAGCAGAGAGGTCAAATCACAGTAATGCAAACTCAGTCAGAGACATAGATTTTCACTTGCAACTTGCTTTAACATGTTTAACAGTGCATGAAATGTTGTCTAAAACAAAAAAGAATGATGCATTTTATAGCTGGATCAGGTTTTATTACATTCTGAATTGGACGTTGAAAATGAGCTTATCTCAGCCAGCAGAGAGGTCAAATCACAGTAATGCAAACTCAGTCAGAGACATAGAATTTCACTTGCAACTTGCTTTAACATGTTTAACAGTGCATGAAATGTTATCTAAAACAAAAAAGAATGATGCATTTTATGGCTGGATCTGGTTTTATTACATTCTGAATTGGACGTTGAAAATGAGCTTATCTCAGCCAGCAGAGAGGTCAAATCACAGTAATGCAAACTCAGTCAGAGACATAGATTTTCACTTGCAACTTGCTTTAACATGTTTAACAGTGCATGAAATGTTGTCTAAAACAAAAAAGAATGATGCATTTTATAGCTGGATCAGGTTTTATTACATTCTGAATTGGACGTTGAAAATGAGCTTATCTCAGCCAGCAGAGAGGTCAAATCACAGTAATGCAAACTCAGTCAGAGACATAGATTTTCACTTGCAACTTGCTTTAACATGTTTAACAGTGCATGAAATGTTGTCTAAAACAAAAAAGAATGATGCATTTTATGGCTGGATCTGGTTTTATTACATTCTGAATTGGACGTTGAAAATGAGCTTATCTCAGCCAGCAGAGAGGTCAAATCACAGTAATGCAAACTCAGTCAGAGACATAGATTTTCACTTGCAACTTGCTTTAACATGTTTAACAGTGCATGAAATGTTATCTAAAACAAAAAAGAATGATGCATTTTATGGCTGGATCTGGTTTTAATACATTCTGAATTGGACGTTGAAAATGAGCTTTTCTCAGCCAGCAGAGAGGTCAAATCACAGTAATGCAAACTCAGTCAGAGACATAGATTTTCACTTGCAACTTGCTTTAACATGTTTAACAGTGCATGAAATGTTGTCTAAAACAAAAAAGAATGATGCATTTTATGGCTGGATCTGGTTTTATTACATTCTGAATTGGACGTTGAAAATGAGCTTATCTCAGCCAGCAGAGAGGTCAAATCACAGTAATGCAAACTCAGTCAGAGACATAGATTTTCACTTGCAACTTGCTTTAACATGTTTAACAGTGCATGAAATGTTGTCTAAAACAAAAAAGAATGATGCATTTTATAGCTGGATCAGGTTTTATTACATTCTGAATTGGACGTTGAAAATGAGCTTATCTCAGCCAGCAGAGAGGTCAAATCACAGTAATGCAAACTCAGTCAGAGACATAGATTTTCACTTGCAACTTGCTTTAACATGTTTAACAGTGCATGAAATGTTATCTAAAACAAAAAAGAATGATGCATTTTATGGCTGGATCTGGTTTTAGTACATTCTGAATTGGACGTTGAAAATGAGCTTATCTCAGCCAGCAGAGAGGTCAAATCACAGTAATGCAAACTCAGTCAGAGACATAGATTTTCACTTGCAACTTGCTTTAACATGTTTAACAGTGCATGAAATGTTATCTAAAACAAAAAAGAATGATGCATTTTATGGCTGGATCTGGTTTTATTACATTCTGAATTGGACGTTGAAAATGAGCTTATCTCAGCCAGCAGAGAGGTCAAATCACAGTAATGCAAACTCAGTCAGAGACATAGATTTTCACTTGCAACTTGCTTTAACATGTATAACAGTGCATGAAATGTTGTCTAAAACAAAAAAGAATGATGCATTTTATAGCTGGATCAGGTTTTATTACATTCTGAATTGGACGTTGAAAATGAGCTTATCTCAGCCAGCAGAGAGGTCAAATCACAGTAATGCAAACTCAGTCAGAGACAGATTTTCACTTGCAACTTGCTTTAACATGTTTAACAGTGCATGAAATGTTGTCTAAAACAAAAAAGAATGATGCATTTTATGGCTGGATCTGGTTTTATTACATTCTGAATTGGACGTTGAAAATGAGCTTATCTCAGCCAGCAGAGAGGTCAAATCACAGTAATGCAAACTCAGTCAGAGACATAGATTTTCACTTGCAACTTGCTTTAACATGTTTAACAGTGCATGAAATGTTATCTAAAACAAAAAAGAATGATGCATTTTATGGCTGGATCTGGTTTTATTACATTCTGAATTGGACGTTGAAAATGAGCTTATCTCAGCCAGCAGAGAGGTCAAATCACAGTAATGCAAACTCAGTCAGAGACATAGATTTTCACTTGCTACTTGCTTTAACATGTTTAACAGTGCATGAAATGTTATCTAAAACAAAAAAGAATGATGCATTTTATGGCTGGATCTGGTTTTATTACATTCTGAATTGGACGTTGAAAATGAGCTTATCTCAGCCAGCAGAGAGGTTAAATCACAGTAATGCAAACTCAGTCAGAGACATAGATTTTCACTTGCTACTTGCTTTAACATGTTTAACAGTGCATGAAATGTTGTCTAAAACAAAAAAGAATGATGCATTTTATGGCTGGATCAGGTTTTATTACATTCTGAATTGGACGTTGAAAATGAGCTTATCTCAGCCAGCAGAGAGGTCAAATCACAGTAATGCAAACTCAGTCAGAGACATAGATTTTCACTTGCAACTTGCTTTAACATGTTTAACAGTGCATGAAATGTTGTCTAAAACAAAAAAGAATGATGCATTTTATGGCTGGATCAGGTTTTATTACATTCTGAATTGGACGTTGAAAATGAGCTTATCTCAGCCAGCAGAGAGGTCAAATCACAGTAATGCAAACTCAGTCAGAGACATAGATTTTCACTTGCAACTTGCTTTAACATGTTTAACAGTGCATGAAATGTTGTCTAAAACAAAAAAGAATGATGCATTTTATGGCTGGATCTGGTTTTATCACTTTCTGAATTGGACGTTGAAAATGAGCTTATCTCAGCCAGCAGAGAGGTCAAATCACAGTAATGCAAACTCAGTCAGAGACATAGATTTTCACTTGCAACTTGCTTTAACATGTTTAACAGTGCATGAAATGTTGTCTAAAACAAAAAAGAATGATGCATTTTATGGCTGGATCAGGTTTTATTACATTCTGAATTGGACGTTGAAAATGAGCTTATCTCAGCCAGCAGAGAGGTCAAATCACAGTAATGCAAACTCAGTCAGAGACATAGATTTTCACTTGCAACTTGCTTTAACATGTTTAACAGTGCATGAAATGTTATCTAAAACAAAAAAGAATGATGCATTTTATAGCTGGATCAGGTTTTATTACATTCTGAATTGGACGTTGAAAATGAGCTTATCTCAGCCAGCAGAGAGGTCAAATCACAGTAATGCAAACTCAGTCAGAGACATAGATTTTCACTTGCAACTTGCTTTAACATGTTTAACAGTGCATGAAATGTTATCTAAAACAAAAAAGAATGATGCATTTTATGGCTGGATCTGGTTTTATTACATTCTGAATTGGACGTTGAAAATGAGCTTATCTCAGCCAGCAGAGAGGTCAAATCACAGTAATGCAAACTCAGTCAGAGACATAGATTTTCACTTGCAACTTGCTTTAACATGTTTAACAGTGCATGAAATGTTGTCTAAAACAAAAAAGAATGATGCATTTTATGGCTGGATCTGGTTTTATTACATTCTGAATTGGACGTTGAAAATGAGCTTATCTCAGCCAGCAGAGAGGTCAAATCACAGTAATGCAAACTCAGTCAGAGACATAGATTTTCACTTGCAACTTGCTTTAACATGTTTAACAGTGCATGAAATGTTATCTAAAACAAAAAAGAATGATGCATTTTATGGCTGGATCTGGTTTTATTACATTCTGAATTGGACGTTGAAAATGAGCTTATCTCAGCCAGCAGAGAGGTCAAATCACAGTAATGCAAACTCAGTCAGAGACATAGATTTTCACTTGCAACTTGCTTTAACATGTTTAACAGTGCATGAAATGTTGTCTAAAACAAAAAAGAATGATGCATTTTATAGCTGGATCAGGTTTTATTACATTCTGAATTGGACGTTGAAAATGAGCTTATCTCAGCCAGCAGAGAGGTCAAATCACAGTAATGCAAACTCAGTCAGAGACATAGATTTTCACTTGCAACTTGCTTTAACATGTTTAACAGTGCATGAAATGTTGTCTAAAACAAAAAAGAATGATGCATTTTATGGCTGGATCTGGTTTTATCACATTCTGAATTGGACGTTGAAAATGAGCTTATCTCAGCCAGCAGAGAGGTCAAATCACAGTAATGCAAACTCAGTCAGAGACATAGATTTTCACTTGCAACTTGCTTTAACATGTTTAACAGTGCATGAAATGTTGTCTAAAACAAAAAAGAATGATGCATTTTATGGCTGGATCTGGTTTTATTACATTCTGAATTGGACGTTGAAAATGAGCTTATCTCAGCCAGCAGAGAGGTCAAATCACAGTAATGCAAACTCAGTCAGAGACATAGATTTTCACTTGCAACTTGCTTTAACATGTTTAACAGTGCATGAAATGTTGTCTAAAACAAAAAAGAATGATGCATTTTATAGCTGGATCAGGTTTTATTACATTCTGAATTGGACGTTGAAAATGAGCTTATCTCAGCCAGCAGAGAGGTCAAATCACAGTAATGCAAACTCAGTCAGAGACATAGATTTTCACTTGCAACTTGCTTTAACATGTTTAACAGTGCATGAAATGTTGTCTAAAACAAAAAAGAATGATGCATTTTATGGCTGGATCTGGTTTTATTACATTCTGAATTGGACGTTGAAAATGAGCTTATCTCAGCCAGCAGAGAGGTCAAATCACAGTAATGCAAACTCAGTCAGAGACATAGATTTTCACTTGCAACTTGCTTTAACATGTTTAACAGTGCATGAAATGTTGTCTAAAGCAAAAAAGAATGATGCATTTTATAGCTGGATCAGGTTTTATTACATTCTGAATTGGACGTTGAAAATGAGCTTATCTCAGCCAGCAGAGAGGTCAAATCACAGTAATGCAAACTCAGTCAGAGACATAGATTTTCACTTGCAACTTGCTTTAACATGTTTAACAGTGCATGAAATGTTGTCTAAAACAAAAAAGAATGATGCATTTTATAGCTGGATCAGGTTTTATTACATTCTGAATTGGACGTTGAAAATGAGCTTATCTCAGCCAGCAGAGAGGTCAAATCACAGTAATGCAAACTCAGTCAGAGACATAGATTTTCACTTGCAACTTGCTTTAACATGTTTAACAGTGCATGAAATGTTATCTAAAACAAAAAAGAATGATGCATTTTATGGCTGGATCTGGTTTTATTACATTCTGAATTGGACGTTGAAAATGAGCTTATCTCAGCCAGCAGAGAGGTCAAATCACAGTAATGCAAACTCAGTCAGAGACATAGATTTTCACTTGCAACTTGCTTTAACATGTTTAACAGTGCATGAAATGTTGTCTAAAACAAAAAAGAATGATGCATTTTATAGCTGGATCAGGTTTTATTACATTCTGAATTGGACGTTGAAAATGAGCTTATCTCAGCCAGCAGAGAGGTCAAATCACAGTAATGCAAACTCAGTCAGAGACATAGATTTTCACTTGCAACTTGCTTTAACATGTTTAACAGTGCATGAAATGTTGTCTAAAACAAAAAAGAATGATGCATTTTATGGCTGGATCTGGTTTTATTACATTCTGAATTGGACGTTGAAAATGAGCTTATCTCAGCCAGCAGAGAGGTCAAATCACAGTAATGCAAACTCAGTCAGAGACATAGATTTTCACTTGCAACTTGCTTTAACATGTTTAACAGTGCATGAAATGTTGTCTAAAACAAAAAAGAATGATGCATTTTATAGCTGGATCAGGTTTTATTACATTCTGAATTGGACGTTGAAAATGAGCTTATCTCAGCCAGCAGAGAGGTCAAATCACAGTAATGCAAACTCAGTAAGAGACATAGATTTTCACTTGCAACTTGCTTTAACATGTTTAACAGTGCATGAAATGTTGTCTAAAACAAAAAAAAAAAAATGATTCATTTTATAGCTGGATCAGGTTTTATTACATTCTGAATTGGACGTTGAAAATGAGCTTATCTCAGCCAGCAGAGAGGTCAAATCACAGTAATGCAAACTCAGTCAGAGACATAGATTTTCACTTGCAACTTGCTTTAACATGTTTAACAGTGCATGAAATGTTGTCTAAAACAAAAAAGAATGATGCATTTTATAGCTGGATCAGGTTTTATTACATTCTGAATTGGACGTTGAAAATGAGCTTATCTCAGCCAGCAGAGAGGTCAAATCACAGTAATGCAAACTCAGTCAGAGACATAGATTTTCACTTGCAACTTGCTTTAACATGTTTAACAGTGCATGAAATGTTATCTAAAACAAAAAAGAATGATGCATTTTATGGCTGGATCTGGTTTTATTACATTCTGAATTGGACGTTGAAAATGAGCTTATCTCAGCCAGCAGAGAGGTCAAATCACAGTAATGCAAACTCAGTCAGAGACATAGATTTTCACTTGCAACTTGCTTTAACATGTTTAACAGTGCATGAAATGTTGTCTAAAACAAAAAAGAATGATGCATTTTATAGCTGGATCAGGTTTTATTACATTCTGAATTGGACGTTGAAAATGAGCTTATCTCAGCCAGCAGAGAGGTCAAATCACAGTAATGCAAACTCAGTCAGAGACATAGATTTTCACTTGCAACTTGCTTTAACATGTTTAACAGTGCATGAAATGTTGTCTAAAACAAAAAAGAATGATGCATTTTATAGCTGGATCAGGTTTTATTACATTCTGGATTGGACGTTGAAAATGAGCTTATCTCAGCCAGCAGAGAGGTCAAATCACAGTAATGCAAACTCAGTCAGAGACATAGATTTTCACTTGCAACTTGCTTTAACATGTTTAACAGTGCATGAAATGTTGTCTAAAACAAAAAAGAATGATGCATTTTATGGCTGGATCTGGTTTTATTACATTCTGAATTGGACGTTGAAAATGAGCTTATCTCAGCCAGCAGAGAGGTCAAATCACAGTAATGCAAACTCAGTCAGAGACATAGATTTTCACTTGCTACTTGCTTTAACATGTTTAACAGTGCATGAAATGTTGTCTAAAGCAAAAAAGAATGATGCATTTTATAGCTGGATCAGGTTTTATTACATTCTGAATTGGACGTTGAAAATGAGCTTATCTCAGCCAGCAGAGAGGTCAAATCACAGTAATGCAAACTCAGTCATGTCTCTGACTGAGTTTTCACTTGCAACTTGCTTTAACATGTTTAACAGTGCATGAAATGTTGTCTAAAACAAAAAAGAATGATGCATTTTATAGCTGGATCAGGTTTTATTACATTCTGAATTGGACGTTGAAAATGAGCTTATCTCAGCCAGCAGAGAGGTCAAATCACAGTAATGCAAACTCAGTCAGAGACATAGATTTTCACTTGCAACTTGCTATAACATGTTTAACAATGCATGAAATGTTGTCTAAAACAAAAAAAGAATGATGCATTTTATAGCTGGATCTGGTTTTATTACATTCTGAATTGGACGTTGAAAATGAGTTTATCTCAGCCAGCAGAGAGGTCAAATCACAGTAATGCAAACTCAGTCAGAGACATAGATTTTCACTTGCAACTTGCTTTAACATGTTTAACAGTGCAGGAAATGTTGTCTAAAACAAAAAAGAATGATGCATTTTATGGCTGGATCTGGTTTTATTACATTCTGAATTGGACGTTGAAAATGAGCTTATCTCAGCCAGCAGAGAGGTCAAATCACAGTAATGCAAACTCAGTCAGAGACATAGATTTTCACTTGCTACTTGCTTTAACATGTTTAACAGTGCATGAAATGTTGTCTAAAACAAAAAAGAATGATGCATTTTATAGCTGGATCAGGTTTTATTACATTCTGAATTGGACGTTGAAAATGAGCTTATCTCAGCCAGCAGAGAGGTCAAATCACAGTAATGCAAACTCAGTCAGAGACATAGATTTTCACTTGCAACTTGCTTTAACATGTTTAACAGTGCATGAAATGTTGTCTAAAACAAAAAAGAATGATGCATTTTATAGCTGGATCAGGTTTTATTACATTCTGAATTGGACGTTGAAAATGAGCTTATCTCAGCCAGCAGAGAGGTCAAATCACAGTAATGCAAACTCAGTCAGAGACATAGATTTTCACTTGCAACTTGCTTTAACATGTTTAACAGTGCATGAAATGTTATCTAAAACAAAAAAGAATGATGCATTTTATGGCTGGATCTGGTTTTATTACATTCTGAATTGGACGTTGAAAATGAGCTTATCTCAGCCAGCAGAGAGGTCAAATCACAGTAATGCAAACTCAGTCAGAGACATAGATTTTCACTTGCAACTTGCTTTAACATGTTTAACAGTGCATGAAATGTTGTCTAAAACAAAAAAGAATGATGCATTTTATAGCTGGATCAGGTTTTATTACATTCTGAATTGGACGTTGAAAATGAGCTTATCTCAGCCAGCAGAGAGGTCAAATCACAGTAATGCAAACTCAGTCAGAGACATAGATTTTCACTTGCAACTTGCTTTAACATGTTTAACAGTGCATGAAATGTTATCTAAAACAAAAAAGAATGATGCATTTTATGGCTGGATCTGGTTTTATTACATTCTGAATTGGACGTTGAAAATGAGCTTATCTCAGCCAGCAGAGAGGTCAAATCACAGTAATGCAAACTCAGTCAGAGACATAGATTTTCACTTGCAACTTGCTTTAACATGTTTAACAGTGCATGAAATGTTGTCTAAAACAAAAAAGAATGATGCATTTTATAGCTGGATCAGGTTTTATTACATTCTGAATTGGACGTTGAAAATGAGCTTATCTCAGCCAGCAGAGAGGTCAAATCACAGTAATGCAAACTCAGTCAGAGACATAGATTTTCACTTGCAACTTGCTTTAACATGTTTAACAGTGCATGAAATGTTGTCTAAAACAAAAAAGAATGATGCATTTTATGGCTGGATCTGGTTTTATTACATTCTGAATTGGACGTTGAAAATGAGCTTATCTCAGCCAGCAGAGAGGTCAAATCACAGTAATGCAAACTCAGTCAGAGACATAGATTTTCACTTGCAACTTGCTTTAACATGTTTAACAGTGCATGAAATGTTATCTAAAACAAAAAAGAATGATGCATTTTATGGCTGGATCTGGTTTTAATACATTCTGAATTGGACGTTGAAAATGAGCTTATCTCAGCCAGCAGAGAGGTCAAATCACAGTAATGCAAACTCAGTCAGAGACATAGATTTTCACTTGCAACTTGCTTTAACATGTTTAACAGTGCATGAAATGTTGTCTAAAACAAAAAAGAATGATGCATTTTATGGCTGGATCTGGTTTTATTACATTCTGAATTGGACGTTGAAAATGAGCTTATCTCAGCCAGCAGAGAGGTCAAATCACAGTAATGCAAACTCAGTCAGAGACATAGATTTTCACTTGCAACTTGCTTTAACATGTTTAACAGTGCATGAAATGTTGTCTAAAACAAAAAAGAATGATGCATTTTTTAGCTGGATCAGGTTTTATTACATTCTGAATTGGACGTTGAAAATGAGCTTATCTCAGCCAGCAGAGAGGTCAAATCACAGTAATGCAAACTCAGTCAGAGACATAGATTTTCACTTGCAACTTGCTTTAACATGTTTAACAGTGCATGAAATGTTATCTAAAACAAAAAAGAATGATGCATTTTATGGCTGGATCTGGTTTTAGTACATTCTGAATTGGACGTTGAAAATGAGCTTATCTCAGCCAGCAGAGAGGTCAAATCACAGTAATGCAAACTCAGTCAGAGACATAGATTTTCACTTCCAACTTGCTTTATCTTGTTTAACAGTGCATGAAATGTTGTCTAAAACAAAAAAGAATGATGCATTTTATGGCTGGATCAGGTTTTATTACATTCTGAATTGGACGTTGAAAATGAGCTTATCTCAGCCAGCAGAGAGGTCAAATCACAGTAATGCAAACTCAGTCAGAGACATAGATTTTCACTTGCAACTTGCTTTAACATGTTTAACAGTGCATGAAATGTTGTCTAAAACAAAAAAGAATGATGCATTTTATGGCTGGATCAGGTTTTATTACATTCTGAATTGGACGTTGAAAATGAGCTTATCTCAGCCAGCAGAGAGGTCAAATCACAGGAATGCAAACTCAGTCAGAGACATAGATTTTCACTTGCAACTTGCTTTAACATGTTTAACAGTGCATGAAATGTTGTCTAAAACAAAAAAGAATGATGCATTTTATGGCTGGATCAGGTTTTATTACATTCTGAATTGGACGTTGAAAATGAGCTTATCTCAGCCAGCAGAGAGGTCAAATCACAGTAATGCAAACTCAGTCAGAGACATAGATTTTCACTTGCAACTTGCTTTAACATGTTTAACAGTGCATGAAATGTTGTCTAAAACAAAAAAGAATGATGCATTTTATGGCTGGATCTGGTTTTATCACTTTCTGAATTGGACGTTGAAAATGAGCTTATCTCAGCCAGCAGAGAGGTTAAATCACAGTAATGCAAACTCAGTCAGAGACATAGATTTTCACTTGCTACTTGCTTTAACATGTTTAACAGTGCATGAAATGTTGTCTAAAACAAAAAAGAATGATGCATTTTATGGCTGGATCAGGTTTTATTACATTCTGAATTGGACGTTGAAAATGAGCTTATCTCAGCCAGCAGAGAGGTCAAATCACAGTAATGCAAACTCAGTCAGAGACATAGATTTTCACTTGCAACTTGCTTTAACATGTTTAACAGTGCATGAAATGTTGTCTAAAACAAAAAAGAATGATGCATTTTATAGCTGGATCAGGTTTTATTACATTCTGAATTGGACGTTGAAAATGAGCTTATCTCAGCCAGCAGAGAGGTCAAATCACAGTAATGCAAACTCAGTCAGAGACATAGATTTTCACTTGCAACTTGCTTTAACATGTTTAACAGTGCATGAAATGTTGTCTAAAACAAAAAAGAATGATGCATTTTATGGCTGGATCAGGTTTTATTACATTCTGAATTGGACGTTGAAAATGAGCTTATCTCAGCCAGCAGAGAGGTCAAATCACAGTAATGCAAACTCAGTCAGAGACATAGATTTTCACTTGCAACTTGCTTTAACATGTTTAACAGTGCATGAAATGTTATCTAAAACAAAAAAGAATGATGCATTTTATGGCTGGATCTGGTTTTATTACATTCTGAATTGGACGTTGAAAATGAGCTTATCTCAGCCAGCAGAGAGGTCAAATCACAGTAATGCAAACTCAGTCAGAGACATAGATTTTCACTTGCAACTTGCTTTAACATGTTTAACAGTGCATGAAATGTTGTCTAAAACAAAAAAGAATGATGCATTTTATAGCTGGATCAGGTTTTATTACATTCTGAATTGGACGTTGAAAATGAGCTTATCTCAGCCAGCAGAGAGGTCAAATCACAGTAATGCAAACTCAGTCAGAGACATAGATTTTCACTTGCAACTTGCTTTAACATGTTTAACAGTGCATGAAATGTTGTCTAAAACAAAAAAGAATGATGCATTTTATGGCTGGATCTGGTTTTATTACATTCTGAATTGGACGTTGAAAATGAGCTTATCTCAGCCAGCAGAGAGGTCAAATCACAGTAATGCAAACTCAGTCAGAGACATAGATTTTCACTTGCAACTTGCTTTAACATGTTTAACAGTGCATGAAATGTTATCTAAAACAAAAAAGAATGATGCATTTTATGGCTGGATCTGGTTTTAATACATTCTGAATTGGACGTTGAAAATGAGCTTATCTCAGCCAGCAGAGAGGTCAAATCACAGTAATGCAAACTCAGTCAGAGACATAGATTTTCACTTGCAACTTGCTTTAACATGTTTAACAGTGCATGAAATGTTGTCTAAAACAAAAAAGAATGATGCATTTTATAGCTGGATCAGGTTTTATTACATTCTGAATTGGACGTTGAAAATGAGCTTATCTCAGCCAGCAGAGAGGTCAAATCACAGTAATGCAAACTCAGTCAGAGACATAGATTTTCACTTGCAACTTGCTATAACATGTTTAACAATGCATGAAATGTTGTCTAAAACAAAAAAAGAATGATGCATTTTATAGCTGGATCTGGTTTTATTACATTCTGAATTGGACGTTGAAAATGAGTTTATCTCAGCCAGCAGAGAGGTCAAATCACAGTAATGCAAACTCAGTCAGAGACATAGATTTTCACTTGCAACTTGCTTTAACATGTTTAACAGTGCAGGAAATGTTGTCTAAAACAAAAAAGAATGATGCATTTTATGGCTGGATCTGGTTTTATTACATTCTGAATTGGACGTTGAAAATGAGCTTATCTCAGCCAGCAGAGAGGTCAAATCACAGTAATGCAAACTCAGTCAGAGACATAGATTTTCACTTGCTACTTGCTTTAACATGTTTAACAGTGCATGAAATGTTGTCTAAAACAAAAAAGAATGATGCATTTTATAGCTGGATCAGGTTTTATTACATTCTGAATTGGACGTTGAAAATGAGCTTATCTCAGCCAGCAGAGAGGTCAAATCACAGTAATGCAAACTCAGTCAGAGACATAGATTTTCACTTGCAACTTGCTTTAACATGTTTAACAGTGCATGAAATGTTGTCTAAAACAAAAAAAAAATGATGCATTTTATAGCTGGATCAGGTTTTATTACATTCTGAATTGGACGTTGAAAATGAGCTTATCTCAGCCAGCAGAGAGGTCAAATCACAGTAATGCAAACTCAGTCAGAGACATAGATTTTCACTTGCAACTTGCTTTAACATGTTTAACAGTGCATGAAATGTTGTCTAAAACAAAAAAGAATGATGCATTTTATAGCTGGATCAGGTTTTATTACATTCTGAATTGGACGTTGAAAATGAGCTTATCTCAGCCAGCAGAGAGGTCAAATCACAGTAATGCAAACTCAGTCAGAGACATAGATTTTCACTTGCAACTTGCTTTAACATGTTTAACAGTGCATGAAATGTTATCTAAAACAAAAAAGAATGATGCATTTTATGGCTGGATCTGGTTTTATTACATTCTGAATTGGACGTTGAAAATGAGCTTATCTCAGCCAGCAGAGAGGTCAAATCACAGTAATGCAAACTCAGTCAGAGACATAGATTTTCACTTGCAACTTGCTTTAACATGTTTAACAGTGCATGAAATGTTGTCTAAAACAAAAAAGAATGATGCATTTTATAGCTGGATCAGGTTTTATTACATTCTGAATTGGACGTTGAAAATGAGCTTATCTCAGCCAGCAGAGAGGTCAAATCACAGTAATGCAAACTCAGTCAGAGACATAGATTTTCACTTGCAACTTGCTTTAACATGTTTAACAGTGCATGAAATGTTGTCTAAAACAAAAAAGAATGATGCATTTTATGGCTGGATCTGGTTTTATTACATTCTGAATTGGACGTTGAAAATGAGCTTATCTCAGCCAGCAGAGAGGTCAAATCACAGTAATGCAAACTCAGTCAGAGACATAGATTTTCACTTGCAACTTGCTTTAACATGTTTAACAGTGCATGAAATGTTATCTAAAACAAAAAAGAATGATGCATTTTATGGCTGGATCTGGTTTTAATACATTCTGAATTGGACGTTGAAAATGAGCTTATCTCAGCCAGCAGAGAGGTCAAATCACAGTAATGCAAACTCAGTCAGAGACATAGATTTTCACTTGCAACTTGCTTTAACATGTTTAACAGTGCATGAAATGTTGTCTAAAACAAAAAAGAATGATGCATTTTATGGCTGGATCTGGTTTTATTACATTCTGAATTGGACGTTGAAAATGAGCTTATCTCAGCCAGCAGAGAGGTCAAATCACAGTAATGCAAACTCAGTCAGAGACATAGATTTTCACTTGCAACTTGCTTTAACATGTTTAACAGTGCATGAAATGTTGTCTAAAACAAAAAAGAATGATGCATTTTTTAGCTGGATCAGGTTTTATTACATTCTGAATTGGACGTTGAAAATGAGCTTATCTCAGCCAGCAGAGAGGTCAAATCACAGTAATGCAAACTCAGTCAGAGACATAGATTTTCACTTGCAACTTGCTTTAACATGTTTAACAGTGCATGAAATGTTATCTAAAACAAAAAAGAATGATGCATTTTATGGCTGGATCTGGTTTTAGTACATTCTGAATTGGACGTTGAAAATGAGCTTATCTCAGCCAGCAGAGAGGTCAAATCACAGTAATGCAAACTCAGTCAGAGACATAGATTTTCACTTCCAACTTGCTTTATCTTGTTTAACAGTGCATGAAATGTTGTCTAAAACAAAAAAGAATGATGCATTTTATGGCTGGATCAGGTTTTATTACATTCTGAATTGGACGTTGAAAATGAGCTTATCTCAGCCAGCAGAGAGGTCAAATCACAGTAATGCAAACTCAGTCAGAGACATAGATTTTCACTTGCAACTTGCTTTAACATGTTTAACAGTGCATGAAATGTTGTCTAAAACAAAAAAGAATGATGCATTTTATGGCTGGATCAGGTTTTATTACATTCTGAATTGGACGTTGAAAATGAGCTTATCTCAGCCAGCAGAGAGGTCAAATCACAGTAATGCAAACTCAGTCAGAGACATAGATTTTCACTTGCAACTTGCTTTAACATGTTTAACAGTGCATGAAATGTTATCTAAAACAAAAAAGAATGATGCATTTTATAGCTGGATCAGGTTTTATTACATTCTGAATTGGACGTTGAAAATGAGCTTATCTCAGCCAGCAGAGAGGTCAAATCACAGTAATGCAAACTTAGTCAGAGACATAGATTTTCACTTGCAACTTGCTTTAACATGTTTAACAGTGCATGAAATGTTGTCTAAATTAAAAAAGAATGATGCATTTTATGGCTGGATCTGGTTTTATCACTTTCTGAAATGGACGTTGAAAATGAGCTTATCTCAGCCAGCAGAGAGGTCAAATCACAGTAATGCAAACTCAGTCAGAGACATAGATTTTCACTTGCAACTTGCTTTAACATGTTTAACAGTGCATGAAATGTTATCTAAAACAAAAAAGAATGATGCATTTTATAGCTGGATCAGGTTTTATTACATTCTGAATTAGACGTTGAAAATGAGCTTATCTCAGCCAGCAGAGAGGTCAAATCACAGTAATGCAAACTCAGTCAGAGACATAGATTTTCACTTGCAACTTGCTTTAACATGTTTAACAGTGCATGAAATGTTGTCTAAAACAAAAAAGAATGATGCATTTTATGGCTGGATCTGGTTTTATTACATTCTGAATTGGACGTTGAAAATGAGCTTATCTTAGCCAGCAGAGAGGTCAAATCACAGTAATGCAAACTCAGTCAGAGACATAGATTTTCACTTGCTACTTGCTTTAACATGTTTAACAGTGCATGAAATGTTATCTAAAACAAAAAAGAATGATGCATTTTATAGCTGGATCAGGTTTTATTACATTCTGAATTGGACGTTGAAAATGAGCTTATCTCAGCCAGCAGAGAGGTCAAATCACAGTAATGCAAACTCAGTCAGAGACATAGATTTTCACTTGCAACTTGCTTTAACATGTTTAACAGTGCATGAAATGTTGTCTAAAATAAAAAAGAATGATGCATTTTATGGCTGGATCAGGTTTTATTACATTCTGAATTGGACGTTGAAAATGAGCTTATCTCAGCCAGCAGAGAGGTCAAATCACAGTAATGCAAACTCAGTCAGAGACATAGATTTTCACTTGCAACTTGCTTTAACATGTTTAACAGTGCATGAAATGTTGTCTAAAACAAAAAAGAATGATGCATTTTATGGCTGGATCAGGTTTTATTACATTCTGAATTGGACGTTGAAAATGAGCTTATCTCAGCCAGCAGAGAGGTCAAATCACAGTAATGCAAACTCAGTCAGAGACATAGATTTTCACTTGCAACTTGCTTTAACATGTTTAACAGTGCATGAAATGTTGTCTAAAACAAAAAAGAATGATGCATTTTATGGCTGGATCTGGTTTTATCACTTTCTGAATTGGACGTTGAAAATGAGCTTATCTCAGCCAGCAGAGAGGTTAAATCACAGTAATGCAAACTCAGTCAGAGACATAGATTTTCACTTGCTACTTGCTTTAACATGTTTAACAGTGCATGAAATGTTGTCTAAAACAAAAAAGAATGATGCATTTTATGGCTGGATCTGGTTTTATCACTTTCTGAATTGGACGTTGAAAATGAGCTTATCTCAGCCAGCAGAGAGGTTAAATCACAGTAATGCAAACTCAGTCAGAGACATAGATTTTCACTTGCTACTTGCTTTAACATGTTTAACAGTGCATGAAATGTTGTCTAAAACAAAAAAGAATGATGCATTTTATGGCTGGATCAGGTTTTATTACATTCTGAATTGGACGTTGAAAATGAGCTTATCTCAGCCAGCAGAGAGGTCAAATCACAGTAATGCAAACTCAGTCAGAGACATAGATTTTCACTTGCAACTTGCTTTAACATGTTTAACAGTGCATGAAATGTTGTCTAAAACAAAAAAGAATGATGCATTTTATGGCTGGATCAGGTTTTATTACATTCTGAATTGGACGTTGAAAATGAGCTTATCTCAGCCAGCAGAGAGGTCAAATCACAGTAATGCAAACTCAGTCAGAGACATAGATTTTCACTTGCAACTTGCTTTAACATGTTTAACAGTGCATGAAATGTTGTCTAAAACAAAAAAGAATGATGCATTTTATGGCTGGATCTGGTTTTATTACATTCTGAATTGGACGTTGAAAATGAGCTTATCTCAGCCAGCAGAGAGGTCAAATCACAGTAATGCAAACTCAGTCAGAGACATAGATTTTCACTTGCAACTTGCTTTAACATGTTTAACAGTGCATGAAATGTTGTCTAAAACAAAAAAGAATGATGCATTTTATGGCTGGATCTGGTTTTATTACATTCTGAATTGGACGTTGAAAATGAGCTTATCTCAGCCAGCAGAGAGGTCAAATCACAGTAATGCAAACTCAGTCAGAGACATAGATTTTCACTTCCAACTTGCTTTATCTTGTTTAACAGTGCATGAAATGTTGTCTAAAACAAAAAAGAATGATGCATTTTATGGCTGGATCAGGTTTTATTACATTCTGAATTGGACGTTGAAAATGAGCTTATCTCAGCCAGCAGAGAGGTCAAATCACAGTAATGCAAACTCAGTCAGAGACATAGATTTTCACTTGCAACTTGCTTTAACATGTTTAACAGTGCATGAAATGTTGTCTAAAACAAAAAAGAATGATGCATTTTATGGCTGGATCAGGTTTTATTACATTCTGAATTGGACGTTGAAAATGAGCTTATCTCAGCCAGCAGAGAGGTCAAATCACAGTAATGCAAACTCAGTCAGAGACATAGATTTTCACTTGCAACTTGCTTTAACATGTTTAACAGTGCATGAAATGTTGTCTAAAACAAAAAAGAATGATGCATTTTTTAGCTGGATCAGGTTTTATTACATTCTGAATTGGACGTTGAAAATGAGCTTATCTCAGCCAGCAGAGAGGTCAAATCACAGTAATGCAAACTCAGTCAGAGACATAGATTTTCACTTGCAACTTGCTTTAACATGTTTAACAGTGCATGAAATGTTATCTAAAACAAAAAAGAATGATGCATTTTATGGCTGGATCTGGTTTTAGTACATTCTGAATTGGACGTTGAAAATGAGCTTATCTCAGCCAGCAGAGACGTCAAATTACAGTAATGCAAACTCAGTCAGAGACATAGATTTTCACTTCCAACTTGCTTTATCTTGTTTAACAGTGCATGAAATGTTGTCTAAAACAAAAAAGAATGATGCATTTTATGGCTGGATCAGGTTTTATTACATTCTGAATTGGACGTTGAAAATGAGCTTATCTCAGCCAGCAGAGAGGTCAAATCACAGTAATGCAAACTCAGTCAGAGACATAGATTTTCACTTGCAACTTGCTTTAACATGTTTAACAGTGCATGAAATGTTGTCTAAAACAAAAAAGAATGATGCATTTTATGGCTGGATCAGGTTTTATTACATTCTGAATTGGACGTTGAAAATGAGCTTATCTCAGCCAGCAGAGAGGTCAAATCACAGTAATGCAAACTCAGTCAGAGACATAGATTTTCACTTGCAACTTGCTTTAACATGTTTAACAGTGCATGAAATGTTATCTAAAACAAAAAAGAATGATGCATTTTATAGCTGGATCAGGTTTTATTACATTCTGAATTGGACGTTGAAAATGAGCTTATCTCAGCCAGCAGAGAGGTCAAATCACAGTAATGCAAACTTAGTCAGAGACATAGATTTTCACTTGCAACTTGCTTTAACATGTTTAACAGTGCATGAAATGTTGTCTAAATTAAAAAAGAATGATGCATTTTATGGCTGGATCTGGTTTTATCACTTTCTGAAATGGACGTTGAAAATGAGCTTATCTCAGCCAGCAGAGAGGTCAAATCACAGTAATGCAAACTCAGTCAGAGACATAGATTTTCACTTGCAACTTGCTTTAACATGTTTAACAGTGCATGAAATGTTATCTAAAACAAAAAAGAATGATGCATTTTATAGCTGGATCAGGTTTTATTACATTCTGAATTAGACGTTGAAAATGAGCTTATCTCAGCCAGCAGAGAGGTCAAATCACAGTAATGCAAACTCAGTCAGAGACATAGATTTTCACTTGCAACTTGCTTTAACATGTTTAACAGTGCATGAAATGTTGTCTAAAACAAAAAAGAATGATGCATTTTATGGCTGGATCTGGTTTTATCACTTTCTGAATTGGACGTTGAAAATGAGCTTATCTCAGCCAGCAGAGAGGTTAAATCACAGTAATGCAAACTCAGTCAGAGACATAGATTTTCACTTGCTACTTGCTTTAACATGTTTAACAGTGCATGAAATGTTGTCTAAAACAAAAAAGAATGATGCATTTTATGGCTGGATCTGGTTTTATCACTTTCTGAATTGGACGTTGAAAATGAGCTTATCTCAGCCAGCAGAGAGGTTAAATCACAGTAATGCAAACTCAGTCAGAGACATAGATTTTCACTTGCTACTTGCTTTAACATGTTTAACAGTGCATGAAATGTTGTCTAAAACAAAAAAGAATGATGCATTTTATGGCTGGATCAGGTTTTATTACATTCTGAATTGGACGTTGAAAATGAGCTTATCTCAGCCAGCAGAGAGGTCAAATCACAGTAATGCAAACTCAGTCAGAGACATAGATTTTCACTTGCAACTTGCTTTAACATGTTTAACAGTGCATGAAATGTTGTCTAAAACAAAAAAGAATGATGCATTTTATGGCTGGATCAGGTTTTATTACATTCTGAATTGGACGTTGAAAATGAGCTTATCTCAGCCAGCAGAGAGGTCAAATCACAGTAATGCAAACTCAGTCAGAGACATAGATTTTCACTTGCAACTTGCTTTAACATGTTTAACAGTGCATGAAATGTTGTCTAAAACAAAAAAGAATGATGCATTTTATGGCTGGATCTGGTTTTATCACTTTCTGAATTGGACGTTGAAAATGAGCTTATCTCAGCCAGCAGAGAGGTCAAATCACAGTAATGCAAACTCAGTCAGAGACATAGATTTTCACTTGCAACTTGCTTTAACATGTTTAACAGTGCATGAAATGTTGTCTAAAACAAAAAAGAATGATGCATTTTATGGCTGGATCTGGTTTTATTACATTCTGAATTGGACGTTGAAAATG
This sequence comes from Danio rerio, assembly GCF_052040795.2. Classification (NCBI taxonomy): domain Eukaryota; kingdom Metazoa; phylum Chordata; class Actinopteri; order Cypriniformes; family Danionidae; genus Danio; species Danio rerio. The sequence continues at coordinate 47,104,952 of NC_141037.1, forward strand.
AGCTTATCTCAGCCAGCAGAGAGGTCAAATCACAGTAATGCAAACTCAGTCAGAGACATAGATTTTCACTTCCAACTTGCTTTATCTTGTTTAACAGTGCATGAAATGTTGTCTAAAACAAAAAAGAATGATGCATTTTATGGCTGGATCAGGTTTTATTACATTCTGAATTGGACGTTGAAAATGAGCTTATCTCAGCCAGCAGAGAGGTCAAATCACAGTAATGCAAACTCAGTCAGAGACATAGATTTTCACTTGCAACTTGCTTTAACATGTTTAACAGTGCATGAAATGTTGTCTAAAACAAAAAAGAATGATGCATTTTATGGCTGGATCAGGTTTTATTACATTCTGAATTGGACGTTGAAAATGAGCTTATCTCAGCCAGCAGAGAGGTCAAATCACAGTAATGCAAACTCAGTCAGAGACATAGATTTTCACTTGCAACTTGCTTTAACATGTTTAACAGTGCATGAAATGTTATCTAAAACAAAAAAGAATGATGCATTTTATAGCTGGATCAGGTTTTATTACATTCTGAATTGGACGTTGAAAATGAGCTTATCTCAGCCAGCAGAGAGGTCAAATCACAGTAATGCAAACTCAGTCAGAGACATAGATTTTCACTTGCAACTTGCTTTAACATGTTTAACAGTGCATGAAATGTTATCTAAAACAAAAAAGAATGATGCATTTTATGGCTGGATCTGGTTTTATTACATTCTGAATTGGACGTTGAAAATGAGCTTATCTCAGCCAGCAGAGAGGTCAAATCACAGTAATGCAAACTCAGTCAGAGACATAGATTTTCACTTGCAACTTACTTTAACATGTTTAACAGTGCATGAAATGTTGTCTAAAACAAAAAAGAATGATGCATTTTATAGCTGGATCAGGTTTTATTACATTCTGAATTGGACGTTGAAAATGAGCTTATCTCAGCCAGCAGAGAGGTCAAATCACAGTAATGCAAACTCAGTCAGAGACATAGATTTTCACTTGCAACTTGCTTTAACATGTTTAACAGTGCATGAAATGTTGTCTAAAACAAAAAAGAATGATGCATTTTATGGCTGGATCTGGTTTTATTACATTCTGAATTGGACGTTGAAAATGAGCTTATCTCAGCCAGCAGAGAGGTCAAATCACAGTAATGCAAACTCAGTCAGAGACATAGATTTTCACTTGCAACTTGCTTTAACATGTTTAACAGTGCATGAAATGTTATCTAAAACAAAAAAGAATGATGCATTTTATGGCTGGATCTGGTTTTATTACATTCTGAATTGGACGTTGAAAATGAGCTTATCTCAGCCAGCAGAGAGGTCAAATCACAGTAATGCAAACTCAGTCAGAGACATAGATTTTCACTTGCAACTTGCTTTAACATGTTTAACAGTGCATGAAATGTTGTCTAAAACAAAAAAAGAATGATGCATTTTATGGCTGGATCTGGTTTTATTACATTCTGAATTGGACGTTGAAAATGAGCTTATCTCAGCCAGCAGAGAGGTCAAATCACAGTAATGCAAACTCAGTCAGAGACATAGATTTTCACTTGCAACTTGCTTTAACATGTTTAACAGTGCATGAAATGTTGTCTAAAACAAAAAAGAATGATGCATTTTATAGCTGGATCAGGTTTTATTACATTCTGAATTGGACGTTGAAAATGAGCTTATCTCAGCCAGCAGAGAGGTCAAATCACAGTAATGCAAACTCAGTCAGAGACATAGATTTTCACTTGCAACTTGCTTTAACATGTTTAACAGTGCATGAAATGTTGTCTAAAACAAAAAAGAATGATGCATTTTATGGCTGGATCTGGTTTTATTACATTCTGAATTGGACGTTGAAAATGAGCTTATCTCAGCCAGCAGAGAGGTCAAATCACAGTAATGCAAACTCAGTCAGAGACATAGATTTTCACTTGCTACTTGCTTTAACATGTTTAACAGTGCATGAAATGTTGTCTAAAACAAAAAAGAATGATGCATTTTATAGCTGGATCAGGTTTTATTACATTCTGAATTGGACGTTGAAAATGAGCTTATCTCAGCCAGCAGAGAGGTCAAATCACAGTAATGCAAACTCAGTCAGAGACATAGATTTTCACTTGCAACTTGCTTTAACATGTTTAACAGTGCATGAAATGTTGTCTAAAACAAAAAAAAAATGATGCATTTTATAGCTGGATCAGGTTTTATTACATTCTGAATTGGACGTTGAAAATGAGCTTATCTCAGCCAGCAGAGAGGTCAAATCACAGTAATGCAAACTCAGTCAGAGACATAGATTTTCACTTGCAACTTGCTTTAACATGTTTAACAGTGCATGAAATGTTGTCTAAAGCAAAAAAGAATGATGCATTTTATAGCTGGATCAGGTTTTATTACATTCTGAATTGGACGTTGAAAATGAGCTTATCTCAGCCAGCAGAGAGGTCAAATCACAGTAATGCAAACTCAGTCAGAGACATAGATTTTCACTTGCAACTTGCTTTAACATGTTTAACAGTGCATGAAATGTTGTCTAAAACAAAAAAGAATGATGCATTTTATAGCTGGATCAGGTTTTATTACATTCTGAATTGGACGTTGAAAATGAGCTTATCTCAGCCAGCAGAGAGGTCAAATCACAGTAATGCAAACTCAGTCAGAGACATAGATTTTCACTTGCAACTTGCTTTAACATGTTTAACAGTGCATGAAATGTTATCTAAAACAAAAAAGAATGATGCATTTTATGGCTGGATCTGGTTTTATTACATTCTGAATTGGACGTTGAAAATGAGCTTATCTCAGCCAGCAGAGAGGTCAAATCACAGTAATGCAAACTCAGTCAGAGACATAGATTTTCACTTGCAACTTGCTTTAACATGTTTAACAGTGCATGAAATGTTGTCTAAAACAAAAAAGAATGATGCATTTTATAGCTGGATCAGGTTTTATTACATTCTGAATTGGACGTTGAAAATGAGCTTATCTCAGCCAGCAGAGAGGTCAAATCACAGTAATGCAAACTCAGTCAGAGACATAGATTTTCACTTGCAACTTGCTTTAACATGTTTAACAGTGCATGAAATGTTGTCTAAAACAAAAAAGAATGATGCATTTTATGGCTGGATCTGGTTTTATTACATTCTGAATTGGACGTTGAAAATGAGCTTATCTCAGCCAGCAGAGAGGTCAAATCACAGTAATGCAAACTCAGTCAGAGACATAGATTTTCACTTGCAACTTGCTTTAACATGTTTAACAGTGCATGAAATGTTATCTAAAACAAAAAAGAATGATGCATTTTATGGCTGGATCTGGTTTTAATACATTCTGAATTGGACGTTGAAAATGAGCTTATCTCAGCCAGCAGAGAGGTCAAATCACAGTAATGCAAACTCAGTCAGAGACATAGATTTTCACTTGCAACTAGCTTTAACATGTTTAACAGTGCATGAAATGTTATCTAAAACAAAAAAGAATGATGCATTTTATGGCTGGATCTGGTTTTAATACATTCTGAATTGGACGTTGAAAATGAGCTTATCTCAGCCAGCAGAGAGGTCAAATCACAGTAATGCAAACTCAGTCAGAGACATAGATTTTCACTTGCAACTTGCTTTAACATGTTTAACAGTGCATGAAATGTTGTCTAAAACAAAAAAGAATGATGCATTTTATAGCTGGATCAGGTTTTATTACATTCTGAATTGGACGTTGAAAATGAGCTTATCTCAGCCAGCAGAGAGGTCAAATCACAGTAATGCAAACTCAGTCAGAGACATAGATTTTCACTTGCAACTTGCTATAACATGTTTAACAATGCATGAAATGTTGTCTAAAACAAAAAAAGAATGATGCATTTTATAGCTGGATCTGGTTTTATTACATTCTGAATTGGACGTTGAAAATGAGTTTATCTCAGCCAGCAGAGAGGTCAAATCACAGTAATGCAAACTCAGTCAGAGACATAGATTTTCACTTGCAACTTGCTTTAACATGTTTAACAGTGCAGGAAATGTTGTCTAAAAACAAAAAAGAATGATGCATTTTATGGCTGGATCTGGTTTTATTACATTCTGAATTGGACGTTGAAAATGAGCTTATCTCAGCCAGCAGAGAGGTCAAATCACAGTAATGCAAACTCAGTCAGAGACATAGATTTTCACTTGCTACTTGCTTTAACATGTTTAACAGTGCATGAAATGTTGTCTAAAACAAAAAAGAATGATGCATTTTATAGCTGGATCAGGTTTTATTACATTCTGAATTGGACGTTGAAAATGAGCTTATCTCAGCCAGCAGAGAGGTCAAATCACAGTAATGCAAACTCAGTCAGAGACATAGATTTTCACTTGCAACTTGCTTTAACATGTTTAACAGTGCATGAAATGTTGTCTAAAACAAAAAAAAAATGATGCATTTTATAGCTGGATCAGGTTTTATTACATTCTGAATTGGACGTTGAAAATGAGCTTATCTCAGCCAGCAGAGAGGTCAAATCACAGTAATGCAAACTCAGTCAGAGACATAGATTTTCACTTGCAACTTGCTTTAACATGTTTAACAGTGCATGAAATGTTGTCTAAAACAAAAAAGAATGATGCATTTTATAGCTGGATCAGGTTTTATTACATTCTGAATTGGACGTTGAAAATGAGCTTATCTCAGCCAGCAGAGAGGTCAAATCACAGTAATGCAAACTCAGTCAGAGACATAGATTTTCACTTGCAACTTGCTTTAACATGTTTAACAGTGCATGAAATGTTGTCTAAAACAAAAAAGAATGATGCATTTTATGGCTGGATCTGGTTTTATTACATTCTGAATTGGACGTTGAAAATGAGCTTATCTCAGCCAGCAGAGAGGTCAAATCACAGTAATGCAAACTCAGTCAGAGACATAGATTTTCACTTGCAACTTGCTTTAACATGTTTAACAGTGCATGAAATGTTGTCTAAAACAAAAAAGAATGATGCATTTTATAGCTGGATCAGGTTTTATTACATTCTGAATTGGACGTTGAAAATGAGCTTATCTCAGCCAGCAGAGAGGTCAAATCACAGTAATGCAAACTCAGTCAGAGACAGATTTTCACTTGCAACTTGCTTTAACATGTTTAACAGTGCATGAAATGTTGTCTAAAACAAAAAAGAATGATGCATTTTATGGCTGGATCTGGTTTTATTACATTCTGAATTGGACGTTGAAAATGAGCTTATCTCAGCCAGCAGAGAGGTCAAATCACAGTAATGCAAACTCAGTCAGAGACATAGATTTTCACTTGCAACTTGCTTTAACATGTTTAACAGTGCATGAAATGTTATCTAAAACAAAAAAGAATGATGCATTTTATGGCTGGATCTGGTTTTAATACATTCTGAATTGGACGTTGAAAATGAGCTTATCTCAGCCAGCAGAGAGGTCAAATCACAGTAATGCAAACTCAGTCAGAGACATAGATTTTCACTTGCAACTTGCTTTAACATGTTTAACAGTGCATGAAATGTTGTCTAAAACAAAAAAGAATGATGCATTTTATGGCTGGATCTGGTTTTATTACATTCTGAATTGGACGTTGAAAATGAGCTTATCTCAGCCAGCAGAGAGGTCAAATCACAGTAATGCAAACTCAGTCAGAGACATAGATTTTCACTTGCAACTTGCTTTAACATGTTTAACAGTGCATGAAATGTTGTCTAAAACAAAAAAGAATGATGCATTTTATAGCTGGATCAGGTTTTATTACATTCTGAATTGGACGTTGAAAATGAGCTTATCTCAGCCAGCAGAGAGGTCAAATCACAGTAATGCAAACTCAGTCAGAGACATAGATTTTCACTTGCAACTTGCTTTAACATGTTTAACAGTGCATGAAATGTTGTCTAAAACAAAAAAGAATGATGCATTTTATGGCTGGATCAGGTTTTATTACATTCTGAATTGGACGTTGAAAATGAGCTTATCTCAGCCAGCAGAGAGGTCAAATCACAGTAATGCAAACTCAGTCAGAGACATAGATTTTCACTTGCAACTTGCTTTAACATGTTTAACAGTGCATGAAATGTTGTCTAAAACAAAAAAGAATGATGCATTTTATGGCTGGATCAGGTTTTATTACATTCTGAATTGGACGTTGAAAATGAGCTTATCTCAGCCAGCAGAGAGGTCAAATCACAGTAATGCAAACTCAGTCAGAGACATAGATTTTCACTTGCAACTTGCTTTAACATGTTTAACAGTGCATGAAATGTTATCTAAAACAAAAAAGAATGATGCATTTTATAGCTGGATCAGGTTTTATTACATTCTGAATTGGACGTTGAAAATGAGCTTATCTCAGCCAGCAGAGAGGTCAAATCACAGTAATGCAAACTTAGTCAGAGACATAGATTTTCACTTGCAACTTGCTTTAACATGTTTAACAGTGCATGAAATGTTGTCTAAATTAAAAAAGAATGATGCATTTTATGGCTGGATCTGGTTTTATCACTTTCTGAAATGGACGTTGAAAATGAGCTTATCTCAGCCAGCAGAGAGGTCAAATCACAGTAATGCAAACTCAGTCAGAGACATAGATTTTCACTTGCAACTTGCTTTAACATGTTTAACAGTGCATGAAATGTTATCTAAAACAAAAAAGAATGATGCATTTTATAGCTGGATCAGGTTTTATTACATTCTGAATTAGACGTTGAAAATGAGCTTATCTCAGCCAGCAGAGAGGTCAAATCACAGTAATGCAAACTCAGTCAGAGACATAGATTTTCACTTGCAACTTGCTTTAACATGTTTAACAGTGCATGAAATGTTGTCTAAAACAAAAAAGAATGATGCATTTTATGGCTGGATCTGGTTTTATTACATTCTGAATTGGACGTTGAAAATGAGCTTATCTTAGCCAGCAGAGAGGTCAAATCACAGTAATGCAAACTCAGTCAGAGACATAGATTTTCACTTGCTACTTGCTTTAACATGTTTAACAGTGCATGAAATGTTATCTAAAACAAAAAAGAATGATGCATTTTATGGCTGGATCTGGTTTTATTACATTCTGAATTGGACGTTGAAAATGAGCTTATCTCAGCCAGCAGAGAGGTCAAATCACAGTAATGCAAACTCAGTCAGAGACATAGATTTTCACTTGCAACTTGCTTTAACATGTTTAACAGTGCATGAAATGTTGTCTAAAACAAAAAAGAATGATGCATTTTATAGCTGGATCAGGTTTTATTACATTCTGAATTGGACGTTGAAAATGAGCTTATCTCAGCCAGCAGAGAGGTCAAATCACAGTAATGCAAACTCAGTCAGAGACATAGATTTTCACTTGCAACTTGCTTTAACATGTTTAACAGTGCATGAAATGTTGTCTAAAACAAAAAAGAATGATGCATTTTATGGCTGGATCTGGTTTTATTACATTCTAAATTGGACGTTGAAAATGAGCTTATCTCAGCCAGCAGAGAGGTCAAATCACAGTAATGCAAACTCAGTCAGAGACATAGATTTTCACTTGCAACTTGCTTTAACATGTTTAACAGTGCATGAAATGTTGTCTAAAACAAAAAAGAATGATGCATTTTATAGCTGGATCAGGTTTTATTACATTCTGAATTGGACGTTGAAAATGAGCTTATCTCAGCCAGCAGAGAGGTCAAATCACAGTAATGCAAACTCAGTCAGAGACATAGATTTTCACTTGCAACTTGCTTTAACATGTTTAACAGTGCATGAAATGTTGTCTAAAACAAAAAAGAATGATGCATTTTATGGCTGGATCTGGTTTTATTACATTCTGAATTGGACGTTGAAAATGAGCTTATCTCAGCCAGCAGAGAGGTCAAATCACAGTAATGCAAACTCAGTCAGAGACATAGATTTTCACTTGCAACTTGCTTTAACATGTTTAACAGTGCATGAAATGTTATCTAAAACAAAAAAGAATGATGCATTTTATGGCTGGATCTGGTTTTATTACATTCTGAATTGGACGTTGAAAATGAGCTTATCTCAGCCAGCAGAGAGGTCAAATCACAGTAATGCAAACTCAGTCAGAGACATAGATTTTCACTTGCAACTTGCTTTAACATGTTTAACAGTGCATGAAATGTTGTCTAAAACAAAAAAGAATGATGCATTTTATAGCTGGATCAGGTTTTATTACATTCTGAATTGGACGTTGAAAATGAGCTTATCTCAGCCAGCAGAGAGGTCAAATCACAGTAATGCAAACTCAGTCAGAGACATAGATTTTCATTTGCAACTTGCTTTAACATGTTTAACAGTGCATGAAATGTTATCTAAAACAAAAAAGAATGATGCATTTTATGGCTGGATCTGGTTTTATTACATTCTGAATTGGACGTTGAAAATGAGCTTATCTCAGCCAGCAGAGAGGTCAAATCACAGTAATGCAAACTCAGTCAGAGACATAGATTTTCACTTCCAACTTGCTTTATCTTGTTTAACAGTGCATGAAATGTTGTCTAAAACAAAAAAGAATGATGCATTTTATGGCTGGATCAGGTTTTATTACATTCTGAATTGGACGTTGAAAATGAGCTTATCTCAGCCAGCAGAGAGGTCAAATCACAGTAATGCAAACTCAGTCAGAGACATAGATTTTCACTTGCAACTTGCTTTAACATGTTTAACAGTGCATGAAATGTTGTCTAAAACAAAAAAGAATGATGCATTTTATGGCTGGATCAGGTTTTATTACATTCTGAATTGGACGTTGAAAATGAGCTTATCTCAGCCAGCAGAGAGGTCAAATCACAGTAATGCAAACTCAGTCAGAGACATAGATTTTCACTTGCAACTTGCTTTAACATGTTTAACAGTGCATGAAATGTTATCTAAAACAAAAAAGAATGATGCATTTTATGGCTGGATCAGGTTTTATTACATTCTGAATTGGACGTTGAAAATGAGCTTATCTCAGCCAGCAGAGAGGTCAAATCACAGTAATGCAAACTCAGTCAGAGACATAGATTTTCACTTGCAACTTGCTTTAACATGTTTAACAGTGCATGAAATGTTGTCTAAAACAAAAAAGAATGATGCATTTTATAGCTGGATCAGGTTTTATTACATTCTGAATTGGACGTTGAAAATGAGCTTATCTCAGCCAGCAGAGAGGTCAAATCACAGTAATGCAAACTCAGTCAGAGACATAGATTTTCACTTGCAACTTGCTTTAACATGTTTAACAGTGCATGAAATGTTGTCTAAAACAAAAAAGAATGATGCATTTTATGGCTGGATCTGGTTTTATTACATTCTGAATTGGACGTTGAAAATGAGCTTATCTCAGCCAGCAGAGAGGTCAAATCACAGTAATGCAAACTCAGTCAGAGACATAGATTTTCACTTGCAACTTGCTTTAACATGTTTAACAGTGCATGAAATGTTATCTAAAACAAAAAAGAATGATGCATTTTATGGCTGGATCTGGTTTTAATACATTCTGAATTGGACGTTGAAAATGAGCTTATCTCAGCCAGCAGAGAGGTCAAATCACAGTAATGCAAACTCAGTCAGAGACATAGATTTTCACTTGCAACTAGCTTTAACATGTTTAACAGTGCATGAAATGTTATCTAAAACAAAAAAGAATGATGCATTTTATGGCTGGATCTGGTTTTAATACATTCTGAATTGGACGTTGAAAATGAGCTTATCTCAGCCAGCAGAGAGGTCAAATCACAGTAATGCAAACTCAGTCAGAGACATAGATTTTCACTTGCAACTTGCTTTAACATGTTTAACAGTGCATGAAATGTTGTCTAAAACAAAAAAGAATGATGCATTTTATAGCTGGATCAGGTTTTATTACATTCTGAATTGGACGTTGAAAATGAGCTTATCTCAGCCAGCAGAGAGGTCAAATCACAGTAATGCAAACTCAGTCAGAGACATAGATTTTCACTTGCAACTTGCTATAACATGTTTAACAATGCATGAAATGTTGTCTAAAACAAAAAAAGAATGATGCATTTTATAGCTGGATCTGGTTTTATTACATTCTGAATTGGACGTTGAAAATGAGTTTATCTCAGCCAGCAGAGAGGTCAAATCACAGTAATGCAAACTCAGTCAGAGACATAGATTTTCACTTGCAACTTGCTTTAACATGTTTAACAGTGCAGGAAATGTTGTCTAAAAACAAAAAAGAATGATGCATTTTATGGCTGGATCTGGTTTTATTACATTCTGAATTGGACGTTGAAAATGAGCTTATCTCAGCCAGCAGAGAGGTCAAATCACAGTAATGCAAACTCAGTCAGAGACATAGATTTTCACTTGCTACTTGCTTTAACATGTTTAACAGTGCATGAAATGTTGTCTAAAACAAAAAAGAATGATGCATTTTATAGCTGGATCAGGTTTTATTACATTCTGAATTGGACGTTGAAAATGAGCTTATCTCAGCCAGCAGAGAGGTCAAATCACAGTAATGCAAACTCAGTCAGAGACATAGATTTTCACTTGCAACTTGCTTTAACATGTTTAACAGTGCATGAAATGTTGTCTAAAACAAAAAAAAAATGATGCATTTTATAGCTGGATCAGGTTTTATTACATTCTGAATTGGACGTTGAAAATGAGCTTATCTCAGCCAGCAGAGAGGTCAAATCACAGTAATGCAAACTCAGTCAGAGACATAGATTTTCACTTGCAACTTGCTTTAACATGTTTAACAGTGCATGAAATGTTGTCTAAAACAAAAAAGAATGATGCATTTTATAGCTGGATCAGGTTTTATTACATTCTGAATTGGACGTTGAAAATGAGCTTATCTCAGCCAGCAGAGAGGTCAAATCACAGTAATGCAAACTCAGTCAGAGACATAGATTTTCACTTGCAACTTGCTTTAACATGTTTAACAGTGCATGAAATGTTGTCTAAAACAAAAAAGAATGATGCATTTTATGGCTGGATCTGGTTTTATTACATTCTGAATTGGACGTTGAAAATGAGCTTATCTCAGCCAGCAGAGAGGTCAAATCACAGTAATGCAAACTCAGTCAGAGACATAGATTTTCACTTGCAACTTGCTTTAACATGTTTAACAGTGCATGAAATGTTGTCTAAAACAAAAAAGAATGATGCATTTTATAGCTGGATCAGGTTTTATTACATTCTGAATTGGACGTTGAAAATGAGCTTATCTCAGCCAGCAGAGAGGTCAAATCACAGTAATGCAAACTCAGTCAGAGACAGATTTTCACTTGCAACTTGCTTTAACATGTTTAACAGTGCATGAAATGTTGTCTAAAACAAAAAAGAATGATGCATTTTATGGCTGGATCTGGTTTTATTACATTCTGAATTGGACGTTGAAAATGAGCTTATCTCAGCCAGCAGAGAGGTCAAATCACAGTAATGCAAACTCAGTCAGAGACATAGATTTTCACTTGCAACTTGCTTTAACATGTTTAACAGTGCATGAAATGTTATCTAAAACAAAAAAGAATGATGCATTTTATGGCTGGATCTGGTTTTAATACATTCTGAATTGGACGTTGAAAATGAGCTTATCTCAGCCAGCAGAGAGGTCAAATCACAGTAATGCAAACTCAGTCAGAGACATAGATTTTCACTTGCAACTTGCTTTAACATGTTTAACAGTGCATGAAATGTTGTCTAAAACAAAAAAGAATGATGCATTTTATGGCTGGATCTGGTTTTATTACATTCTGAATTGGACGTTGAAAATGAGCTTATCTCAGCCAGCAGAGAGGTCAAATCACAGTAATGCAAACTCAGTCAGAGACATAGATTTTCACTTGCAACTTGCTTTAACATGTTTAACAGTGCATGAAATGTTGTCTAAAACAAAAAAGAATGATGCATTTTATAGCTGGATCAGGTTTTATTACATTCTGAATTGGACGTTGAAAATGAGCTTATCTCAGCCAGCAGAGAGGTCAAATCACAGTAATGCAAACTCAGTCAGAGACATAGATTTTCACTTGCAACTTGCTTTAACATGTTTAACAGTGCATGAAATGTTGTCTAAAACAAAAAAGAATGATGCATTTTATGGCTGGATCAGGTTTTATTACATTCTGAATTGGACGTTGAAAATGAGCTTATCTCAGCCAGCAGAGAGGTCAAATCACAGTAATGCAAACTCAGTCAGAGACATAGATTTTCACTTGCAACTTGCTTTAACATGTTTAACAGTGCATGAAATGTTGTCTAAAACAAAAAAGAATGATGCATTTTATGGCTGGATCAGGTTTTATTACATTCTGAATTGGACGTTGAAAATGAGCTTATCTCAGCCAGCAGAGAGGTCAAATCACAGTAATGCAAACTCAGTCAGAGACATAGATTTTCACTTGCAACTTGCTTTAACATGTTTAACAGTGCATGAAATGTTATCTAAAACAAAAAAGAATGATGCATTTTATAGCTGGATCAGGTTTTATTACATTCTGAATTGGACGTTGAAAATGAGCTTATCTCAGCCAGCAGAGAGGTCAAATCACAGTAATGCAAACTTAGTCAGAGACATAGATTTTCACTTGCAACTTGCTTTAACATGTTTAACAGTGCATGAAATGTTGTCTAAATTAAAAAAGAATGATGCATTTTATGGCTGGATCTGGTTTTATCACTTTCTGAAATGGACGTTGAAAATGAGCTTATCTCAGCCAGCAGAGAGGTCAAATCACAGTAATGCAAACTCAGTCAGAGACATAGATTTTCACTTGCAACTTGCTTTAACATGTTTAACAGTGCATGAAATGTTATCTAAAACAAAAAAGAATGATGCATTTTATAGCTGGATCAGGTTTTATTACATTCTGAATTAGACGTTGAAAATGAGCTTATCTCAGCCAGCAGAGAGGTCAAATCACAGTAATGCAAACTCAGTCAGAGACATAGATTTTCACTTGCAACTTGCTTTAACATGTTTAACAGTGCATGAAATGTTGTCTAAAACAAAAAAGAATGATGCATTTTATGGCTGGATCTGGTTTTATTACATTCTGAATTGGACGTTGAAAATGAGCTTATCTTAGCCAGCAGAGAGGTCAAATCACAGTAATGCAAACTCAGTCAGAGACATAGATTTTCACTTGCTACTTGCTTTAACATGTTTAACAGTGCATGAAATGTTATCTAAAACAAAAAAGAATGATGCATTTTATGGCTGGATCTGGTTTTATTACATTCTGAATTGGACGTTGAAAATGAGCTTATCTCAGCCAGCAGAGAGGTCAAATCACAGTAATGCAAACTCAGTCAGAGACATAGATTTTTACTTGCAACTTGCTTTAACATGTTTAACAGTGCATGAAATGTTGTCTAAAACAAAAAAGAATGATGCATTTTATAGCTGGATCAGGTTTTATTACATTCTGAATTGGACGTTGAAAATGAGCTTATCTCAGCCAGCAGAGAGGTCAAATCACAGTAATGCAAACTCAGTCAGAGACATAGATTTTCACTTGCAACTTGCTTTAACATGTTTAACAGTGCATGAAATGTTGTCTAAAACAAAAAAGAATGATGCATTTTATAGCTGGATCAGGTTTTATTACATTCTGAATTGGACGTTGAAAATGAGCTTATCTCAGCCAGCAGAGAGGTCAAATCACAGTAATGCAAACTCAGTCAGAGACATAGATTTTCACTTGCAACTTGCTTTAACATGTTTAACAGTGCATGAAATGTTGTCTAAAACAAAAAAGAATGATGCATTTTATGGCTGGATCTGGTTTTATTACATTCTAAATTGGACGTTGAAAATGAGCTTATCTCAGCCAGCAGAGAGGTCAAATCACAGTAATGCAAACTCAGTCAGAGACATAGATTTTCACTTGCAACTTGCTTTAACATGTTTAACAGTGCATGAAATGTTGTCTAAAACAAAAAAGAATGATGCATTTTATAGCTGGATCAGGTTTTATTACATTCTGAATTGGACGTTGAAAATGAGCTTATCTCAGCCAGCAGAGAGGTCAAATCACAGTAATGCAAACTCAGTCAGAGACATAGATTTTCACTTGCAACTTGCTTTAACATGTTTAACAGTGCATGAAATGTTGTCTAAAACAAAAAAGAATGATGCATTTTATGGCTGGATCTGGTTTTATTACATTCTGAATTGGACGTTGAAAATGAGCTTATCTCAGCCAGCAGAGAGGTCAAATCACAGTAATGCAAACTCAGTCAGAGACATAGATTTTCACTTGCAACTTGCTTTAACATGTTTAACAGTGCATGAAATGTTATCTAAAACAAAAAAGAATGATGCATTTTATGGCTGGATCTGGTTTTATTACATTCTGAATTGGACGTTGAAAATGAGCTTATCTCAGCCAGCAGAGAGGTCAAATCACAGTAATGCAAACTCAGTCAGAGACATAGATTTTCACTTGCAACTTGCTTTAACATGTTTAACAGTGCATGAAATGTTGTCTAAAACAAAAAAGAATGATGCATTTTATAGCTGGATCAGGTTTTATTACATTCTGAATTGGACGTTGAAAATGAGCTTATCTCAGCCAGCAGAGAGGTCAAATCACAGTAATGCAAACTCAGTCAGAGACATAGATTTTCATTTGCAACTTGCTTTAACATGTTTAACAGTGCATGAAATGTTATCTAAAACAAAAAAGAATGATGCATTTTATGGCTGGATCTGGTTTTATTACATTCTGAATTGGACGTTGAAAATGAGCTTATCTCAGCCAGCAGAGAGGTCAAATCACAGTAATGCAAACTCAGTCAGAGACATAGATTTTCACTTCCAACTTGCTTTATCTTGTTTAACAGTGCATGAAATGTTGTCTAAAACAAAAAAGAATGATGCATTTTATGGCTGGATCAGGTTTTATTACATTCTGAATTGGACGTTGAAAATGAGCTTATCTCAGCCAGCAGAGAGGTCAAATCACAGTAATGCAAACTCAGTCAGAGACATAGATTTTCACTTGCAACTTGCTTTAACATGTTTAACAGTGCATGAAATGTTGTCTAAAACAAAAAAGAATGATGCATTTTATGGCTGGATCAGGTTTTATTACATTCTGAATTGGACGTTGAAAATGAGCTTATCTCAGCCAGCAGAGAGGTCAAATCACAGTAATGCAAACTCAGTCAGAGACATAGATTTTCACTTGCAACTTGCTTTAACATGTTTAACAGTGCATGAAATGTTATCTAAAACAAAAAAGAATGATGCATTTTATGGCTGGATCTGGTTTTATTACATTCTGAATTGGACGTTGAAAATGAGCTTATCTCAGCCAGCAGAGAGGTCAAATCACAGTAATGCAAACTCAGTCAGAGACATAGATTTTCACTTGCAACTTGCTTTAACATGTTTAACAGTGCATGAAATGTTATCTAAAACAAAAAAGAATGATGCATTTTATAGCTGGATCAGGTTTTATTACATTCTGAATTGGACGTTGAAAATGAGCTTATCTCAGCCAGCAGAGAGGTCAAATCACAGTAATGCAAACTCAGTCAGAGACATAGATTTTCACTTGCAACTTGCTTTAACATGTTTAACAGTGCATGAAATGTTGTCTAAAACAAAAAAGAATGATGCATTTTATAGCTGGATCAGGTTTTATTACATTCTGAATTGGACGTTGAAAATGAGCTTATCTCAGCCAGCAGAGAGGTCAAATCACAGTAATGCAAACTCAGTCAGAGACATAGATTTTCACTTGCAACTTGCTTTAACATGTTTAACAGTGCATGAAATGTTGTCTAAAACAAAAAAGAATGATGCATTTTATAGCTGGATCAGGTTTTATTACATTCTGAATTGGACGTTGAAAATGAGCTTATCTCAGCCAGCAGAGAGGTCAAATCACAGTAATGCAAACTCAGTCAGAGACATAGATTTTCACTTGCAACTTGCTTTAACATGTTTAACAGTGCATGAAATGTTATCTAAAACAAAAAAGAATGATGCATTTTATGGCTGGATCTGGTTTTATTACATTCTGAATTGGACGTTGAAAATGAGCTTATCTCAGCCAGCAGAGAGGTCAAATCACAGTAATGCAAACTCAGTCAGAGACATAGATTTTCACTTGCAACTTGCTTTAACATGTTTAACAGTGCATGAAATGTTGTCTAAAACAAAAAAGAATGATGCATTTTATAGCTGGATCAGGTTTTATTACATTCTGAATTGGACGTTGAAAATGAGCTTATCTCAGCCAGCAGAGAGGTCAAATCACAGTAATGCAAACTCAGTCAGAGACATAGATTTTCACTTGCAACTTGCTTTAACATGTTTAACAGTGCATGAAATGTTGTCTAAAACAAAAAAGAATGATGCATTTTATGGCTGGATCTGGTTTTATTACATTCTGAATTGGACGTTGAAAATGAGCTTATCTCAGCCAGCAGAGAGGTCAAATCACAGTAATGCAAACTCAGTCAGAGACATAGATTTTCACTTGCAACTTGCTTTAACATGTTTAACAGTGCATGAAATGTTATCTAAAACAAAAAAGAATGATGCATTTTATGGCTGGATCTGGTTTTAATACATTCTGAATTGGACGTTGAAAATGAGCTTATCTCAGCCAGCAGAGAGGTCAAATCACAGTAATGCAAACTCAGTCAGAGACATAGATTTTCACTTGCAACTTGCTTTAACATGTTTAACAGTGCATGAAATGTTGTCTAAAACAAAAAAGAATGATGCATTTTATGGCTGGATCTGGTTTTATTACATTCTGAATTGGACGTTGAAAATGAGCTTATCTCAGCCAGCAGAGAGGTCAAATCACAGTAATGCAAACTCAGTCAGAGACATAGATTTTCACTTGCAACTTGCTTTAACATGTTTAACAGTGCATGAAATGTTATCTAAAACAAAAAAGAATGATGCATTTTATGGCTGGATCTGGTTTTAGTACATTCTGAATTGGACGTTGAAAATGAGCTTATCTCAGCCAGCAGAGAGGTCAAATCACAGTAATACAAACTCAGTCAGAGACATAGATTTTCACTTCCAACTTGCTTTATCTTGTTTAACAGTGCATGAAATGTTGTCTAAAACAAAAAAGAATGATGCATTTTATGGCTGGATCAGGTTTTATTACATTCTGAATTGGACGTTGAAAATGAGCTTATCTCAGCCAGCAGAGAGGTCAAATCACAGTAATGCAAACTCAGTCAGAGACATAGATTTTCACTTGCAACTTGCTTTAACATGTTTAACAGTGCATGAAATGTTGTCTAAAACAAAAAAGAATGATGCATTTTATGGCTGGATCAGGTTTTATTACATTCTGAATTGGACGTTGAAAATGAGCTTATCTCAGCCAGCAGAGAGGTCAAATCACAGTAATGCAAACTCAGTCAGAGACATAGATTTTCACTTGCAACTTGCTTTAACATGTTTAACAGTGCATGAAATGTTATCTAAAACAAAAAAGAATGATGCATTTTATAGCTGGATCAGGTTTTATTACATTCTGAATTGGACGTTGAAAATGAGCTTATCTCAGCCAGCAGAGAGGTCAAATCACAGTAATGCAAACTTAGTCAGAGACATAGATTTTCACTTGCAACTTGCTTTAACATGTTTAACAGTGCATGAAATGTTGTCTAAATTAAAAAAGAATGATGCATTTTATGGCTGGATCTGGTTTTATCACTTTCTGAAATGGACGTTGAAAATGAGCTTATCTCAGCCAGCAGAGAGGTCAAATCACAGTAATGCAAACTCAGTCAGAGACATAGATTTTCACTTGCAACTTGCTTTAACATGTTTAACAGTGCATGAAATGTTATCTAAAACAAAAAGGAATGATGCATTTTATAGCTGGATCAGGTTTTATTACATTCTGAATTAGACGTTGAAAATGAGCTTATCTCAGCCAGCAGAGAGGTCAAATCACAGTAATGCAAACTCAGTCAGAGACATAGATTTTCACTTGCAACTTGCTTTAACATGTTTAACAGTGCATGAAATGTTGTCTAAAACAAAAAAGATTGATGCATTTTATGGCTGGATCTGGTTTTATTACATTCTGAATTGGACGTTGAAAATGAGCTTATCTTAGCCAGCAGAGAGGTCAAATCACAGTAATGCAAACTCAGTCAGAGACATAGATTTTCACTTGCTACTTGCTTTAACATGTTTAACAGTGCATGAAATGTTATCTAAAACAAAAAAGAATGATGCATTTTATGGCTGGATCTGGTTTTATTACATTCTGAATTGGACGTTGAAAATGAGCTTATCTCAGCCAGCAGAGAGGTCAAATCACAGTAATGCAAACTCAGTCAGAGACATAGATTTTCACTTGCAACTTGCTTTAACATGTTTAACAGTGCATGAAATGTTGTCTAAAACAAAAAAGAATGATGCATTTTATAGCTGGATCAGGTTTTATTACATTCTGAATTGGACGTTGAAAATGAGCTTATCTCAGCCAGCAGAGAGGTCAAATCACAGTAATGCAAACTCAGTCAGAGACATAGATTTTCACTTGCAACTTGCTTTAACATGTTTAACAGTGCATGAAATGTTATCTAAAACAAAAAAGAATGATGCATTTTATGGCTGGATCTGGTTTTATTACATTCTGAATTGGACGTTGAAAATGAGCTTATCTCAGCCAGCAGAGAGGTCAAATCACAGTAATGCAAACTCAGTCAGAGACATAGATTTTCACTTGCAACTTGCTTTAACATGTTTAACAGTGCATGAAATGTTGTCTAAAACAAAAAAGAATGATGCATTTTATGGCTGGATCTGGTTTTATTACATTCTGAATTGGACGTTGAAAATGAGCTTATCTCAGCCAGCAGAGAGGTCAAATCACAGTAATGCAAACTCAGTCAGAGACATAGATTTTCACTTGCAACTTGCTTTAACATGTTTAACAGTGCATGAAATGTTGTCTAAAACAAAAAAGAATGATGCATTTTATAGCTGGATCAGGTTTTATTACATTCTGAATTGGACGTTGAAAATGAGCTTATCTCAGCCAGCAGAGAGGTCAAATCACAGTAATGCAAACTCAGTCAGAGACATAGATTTTCACTTGCAACTTGCTTTAACATGTTTAACAGTGCATGAAATGTTGTCTAAAACAAAAAAGAATGATGCATTTTATGGCTGGATCTGGTTTTATTACATTCTGAATTGGACGTTGAAAATGAGCTTATCTCAGCCAGCAGAGAGGTCAAATCACAGTAATGCAAACTCAGTCAGAGACATAGATTTTCACTTGCTACTTGCTTTAACATGTTTAACAGTGCATGAAATGTTGTCTAAAACAAAAAAGAATGATGCATTTTATAGCTGGATCAGGTTTTATTACATTCTGAATTGGACGTTGAAAATGAGCTTATCTCAGCCAGCAGAGAGGTCAAATCACAGTAATGCAAACTCAGTCAGAGACATAGATTTTCACTTGCAACTTGCTTTAACATGTTTAACAGTGCATGAAATGTTGTCTAAAACAAAAAAAAAATGATGCATTTTATAGCTGGATCAGGTTTTATTACATTCTGAATTGGACGTTGAAAATGAGCTTATCTCAGCCAGCAGAGAGGTCAAATCACAGTAATGCAAACTCAGTCAGAGACATAGATTTTCACTTGCAACTTGCTTTAACATGTTTAACAGTGCATGAAATGTTGTCTAAAGCAAAAAAGAATGATGCATTTTATAGCTGGATCAGGTTTTATTACATTCTGAATTGGACGTTGAAAATGAGCTTATCTCAGCCAGCAGAGAGAGGTCAAATCACAGTAATGCAAACTCAGTCAGAGACATAGATTTTCACTTGCAACTTGCTTTAACATGTTTAACAGTGCATGAAATGTTGTCTAAAACAAAAAAGAATGATGCATTTTATAGCTGGATCAGGTTTTATTACATTCTGAATTGGACGTTGAAAATGAGCTTATCTCAGCCAGCAGAGAGGTCAAATCACAGTAATGCAAACTCAGTCAGAGACATAGATTTTCACTTGCAACTTGCTTTAACATGTTTAACAGTGCATGAAATGTTATCTAAAACAAAAAAGAATGATGCATTTTATGGCTGGATCTGGTTTTATTACATTCTGAATTGGACGTTGAAAATGAGCTTATCTCAGCCAGCAGAGAGGTCAAATCACAGTAATGCAAACTCAGTCAGAGACATAGATTTTCACTTGCAACTTGCTTTAACATGTTTAACAGTGCATGAAATGTTGTCTAAAACAAAAAAGAATGATGCATTTTATAGCTGGATCAGGTTTTATTACATTCTGAATTGGACGTTGAAAATGAGCTTATCTCAGCCAGCAGAGAGGTCAAATCACAGTAATGCAAACTCAGTCAGAGACATAGATTTTCACTTGCAACTTGCTTTAACATGTTTAACAGTGCATGAAATGTTGTCTAAAACAAAAAAGAATGATGCATTTTATGGCTGGATCTGGTTTTATTACATTCTGAATTGGACGTTGAAAATGAGCTTATCTCAGCCAGCAGAGAGGTCAAATCACAGTAATGCAAACTCAGTCAGAGACATAGATTTTCACTTGCAACTTGCTTTAACATGTTTAACAGTGCATGAAATGTTATCTAAAACAAAAAAGAATGATGCATTTTATGGCTGGATCTGGTTTTAATACATTCTGAATTGGACGTTGAAAATGAGCTTATCTCAGCCAGCAGAGAGGTCAAATCACAGTAATGCAAACTCAGTCAGAGACATAGATTTTCACTTGCAACTTGCTTTAACATGTTTAACAGTGCATGAAATGTTGTCTAAAACAAAAAAGAATGATGCATTTTATAGCTGGATCAGGTTTTATTACATTCTGAATTGGACGTTGAAAATGAGCTTATCTCAGCCAGCAGAGAGGTCAAATCACAGTAATGCAAACTCAGTCAGAGACATAGATTTTCACTTGCAACTTGCTATAACATGTTTAACAATGCATGAAATGTTGTCTAAAACAAAAAAAGAATGATGCATTTTATAGCTGGATCTGGTTTTATTACATTCTGAATTGGACGTTGAAAATGAGTTTATCTCAGCCAGCAGAGAGGTCAAATCACAGTAATGCAAACTCAGTCAGAGACATAGATTTTCACTTGCAACTTGCTTTAACATGTTTAACAGTGCAGGAAATGTTGTCTAAAACAAAAAAGAATGATGCATTTTATGGCTGGATCTGGTTTTATTACATTCTGAATTGGACGTTGAAAATGAGCTTATCTCAGCCAGCAGAGAGGTCAAATCACAGTAATGCAAACTCAGTCAGAGACATAGATTTTCACTTGCTACTTGCTTTAACATGTTTAACAGTGCATGAAATGTTGTCTAAAACAAAAAAGAATGATGCATTTTATAGCTGGATCAGGTTTTATTACATTCTGAATTGGACGTTGAAAATGAGCTTATCTCAGCCAGCAGAGAGGTCAAATCACAGTAATGCAAACTCAGTCAGAGACATAGATTTTCACTTGCAACTTGCTTTAACATGTTTAACAGTGCATGAAATGTTGTCTAAAACAAAAAAAAAATGATGCATTTTATAGCTGGATCAGGTTTTATTACATTCTGAATTGGACGTTGAAAATGAGCTTATCTCAGCCAGCAGAGAGGTCAAATCACAGTAATGCAAACTCAGTCAGAGACATAGATTTTCACTTGCAACTTGCTTTAACATGTTTAACAGTGCATGAAATGTTGTCTAAAACAAAAAAGAATGATGCATTTTATAGCTGGATCAGGTTTTATTACATTCTGAATTGGACGTTGAAAATGAGCTTATCTCAGCCAGCAGAGAGGTCAAATCACAGTAATGCAAACTCAGTCAGAGACATAGATTTTCACTTGCAACTTGCTTTAACATGTTTAACAGTGCATGAAATGTTGTCTAAAACAAAAAAGAATGATGCATTTTATAGCTGGATCAGGTTTTATTACATTCTGAATTGGACGTTGAAAATGAGCTTATCTCAGCCAGCAGAGAGGTCAAATCACAGTAATGCAAACTCAGTCAGAGACATAGATTTTCACTTGCAACTTGCTTTAACATGTTTAACAGTGCATGAAATGTTATCTAAAACAAAAAAGAATGATGCATTTTATGGCTGGATCTGGTTTTATTACATTCTGAATTGGACGTTGAAAATGAGCTTATCTCAGCCAGCAGAGAGGTCAAATCACAGTAATGCAAACTCAGTCAGAGACATAGATTTTCACTTGCAACTTGCTTTAACATGTTTAACAGTGCATGAAATGTTGTCTAAAACAAAAAAGAATGATGCATTTTATAGCTGGATCAGGTTTTATTACATTCTGAATTGGACGTTGAAAATGAGCTTATCTCAGCCAGCAGAGAGGTCAAATCACAGTAATGCAAACTCAGTCAGAGACAGATTTTCACTTGCAACTTGCTTTAACATGTTTAACAGTGCATGAAATGTTGTCTAAAACAAAAAAGAATGATGCATTTTATGGCTGGATCTGGTTTTATTACATTCTGAATTGGACGTTGAAAATGAGCTTATCTCAGCCAGCAGAGAGGTCAAATCACAGTAATGCAAACTCAGTCAGAGACATAGATTTTCACTTGCAACTTGCTTTAACATGTTTAACAGTGCATGAAATGTTATCTAAAACAAAAAAGAATGATGCATTTTATGGCTGGATCTGGTTTTAATACATTCTGAATTGGACGTTGAAAATGAGCTTATCTCAGCCAGCAGAGAGGTCAAATCACAGTAATGCAAACTCAGTCAGAGACATAGATTTTCACTTGCAACTTGCTTTAACATGTTTAACAGTGCATGAAATGTTGTCTAAAACAAAAAAGAATGATGCATTTTATGGCTGGATCTGGTTTTATTACATTCTGAATTGGACGTTGAAAATGAGCTTATCTCAGCCAGCAGAGAGGTCAAATCACAGTAATGCAAACTCAGTCAGAGACATAGATTTTCACTTGCAACTTGCTTTAACATGTTTAACAGTGCATGAAATGTTGTCTAAAACAAAAAAGAATGATGCATTTTATAGCTGGATCAGGTTTTATTACATTCTGAATTGGACGTTGAAAATGAGCTTATCTCAGCCAGCAGAGAGGTCAAATCACAGTAATGCAAACTCAGTCAGAGACATAGATTTTCACTTGCAACTTGCTTTAACATGTTTAACAGTGCATGAAATGTTGTCTAAAACAAAAAAGAATGATGCATTTTATGGCTGGATCAGGTTTTATTACATTCTGAATTGGACGTTGAAAATGAGCTTATCTCAGCCAGCAGAGAGGTCAAATCACAGTAATGCAAACTCAGTCAGAGACATAGATTTTCACTTGCAACTTGCTTTAACATGTTTAACAGTGCATGAAATGTTGTCTAAAACAAAAAAGAATGATGCATTTTATGGCTGGATCAGGTTTTATTACATTCTGAATTGGACGTTGAAAATGAGCTTATCTCAGCCAGCAGAGAGGTCAAATCACAGTAATGCAAACTCAGTCAGAGACATAGATTTTCACTTGCAACTTGCTTTAACATGTTTAACAGTGCATGAAATGTTATCTAAAACAAAAAAGAATGATGCATTTTATAGCTGGATCAGGTTTTATTACATTCTGAATTGGACGTTGAAAATGAGCTTATCTCAGCCAGCAGAGAGGTCAAATCACAGTAATGCAAACTTAGTCAGAGACATAGATTTTCACTTGCAACTTGCTTTAACATGTTTAACAGTGCATGAAATGTTGTCTAAATTAAAAAAGAATGATGCATTTTATGGCTGGATCTGGTTTTATCACTTTCTGAAATGGACGTTGAAAATGAGCTTATCTCAGCCAGCAGAGAGGTCAAATCACAGTAATGCAAACTCAGTCAGAGACATAGATTTTCACTTGCAACTTGCTTTAACATGTTTAACAGTGCATGAAATGTTATCTAAAACAAAAAAGAATGATGCATTTTATAGCTGGATCAGGTTTTATTACATTCTGAATTAGACGTTGAAAATGAGCTTATCTCAGCCAGCAGAGAGGTCAAATCACAGTAATGCAAACTCAGTCAGAGACATAGATTTTCACTTGCAACTTGCTTTAACATGTTTAACAGTGCATGAAATGTTGTCTAAAACAAAAAAGAATGATGCATTTTATGGCTGGATCTGGTTTTATTACATTCTGAATTGGACGTTGAAAATGAGCTTATCTTAGCCAGCAGAGAGGTCAAATCACAGTAATGCAAACTCAGTCAGAGACATAGATTTTCACTTGCTACTTGCTTTAACATGTTTAACAGTGCATGAAATGTTATCTAAAACAAAAAAGAATGATGCATTTTATGGCTGGATCTGGTTTTATTACATTCTGAATTGGACGTTGAAAATGAGCTTATCTCAACCAGCAGAGAGGTCAAATCACAGTAATGCAAACTCAGTCAGAGACATAGATTTTCACTTGCAACTTGCTTTAACATGTTTAACAGTGCATGAAATGTTGTCTAAAACAAAAAAGAATGATGCATTTTATAGCTGGATCAGGTTTTATTACATTCTGAATTGGACGTTGAAAATGAGCTTATCTCAGCCAGCAGAGAGGTCAAATCACAGTAATGCAAACTCAGTCAGAGACATAGATTTTCTCTTGCAACTTGCTTTAACATGTTTAACAGTGCATGAAATGTTGTCTAAAACAAAAAAGAATGATGCATTTTATAGCTGGATCAGGTTTTATTACATTCTGAATTGGACGTTGAAAATGAGCTTATCTCAGCCAGCAGAGAGGTCAAATCACAGTAATGCAAACTCAGTCAGAGACATAGATTTTCACTTGCAACTTGCTTTAACATGTTTAACAGTGCATGAAATGTTATCTAAAACAAAAAAGAATGATGCATTTTATGGCTGGATCTGGTTTTATTACATTCTAAATTGGACGTTGAAAATGAGCTTATCTCAGCCAGCAGAGAGGTCAAATCACAGTAATGCAAACTCAGTCAGAGACATAGATTTTCACTTGCAACTTGCTTTAACATGTTTAACAGTGCATGAAATGTTGTCTAAAACAAAAAAGAATGATGCATTTTATAGCTGGATCAGGTTTTATTACATTCTGAATTGGACGTTGAAAATGAGCTTATCTCAGCCAGCAGAGAGGTCAAATCACAGTAATGCAAACTCAGTCAGAGACATAGATTTTCACTTGCAACTTGCTTTAACATGTTTAACAGTGCATGAAATGTTGTCTAAAACAAAAAAGAATGATGCATTTTATGGCTGGATCTGGTTTTATTACATTCTGAATTGGACGTTGAAAATGAGCTTATCTCAGCCAGCAGAGAGGTCAAATCACAGTAATGCAAACTCAGTCAGAGACATAGATTTTCACTTGCAACTTGCTTTAACATGTTTAACAGTGCATGAAATGTTATCTAAAACAAAAAAGAATGATGCATTTTATGGCTGGATCTGGTTTTATTACATTCTGAATTGGACGTTGAAAATGAGCTTATCTCAGCCAGCAGAGAGGTCAAATCACAGTAATGCAAACTCAGTCAGAGACATAGATTTTCACTTGCAACTTGCTTTAACATGTTTAACAGTGCATGAAATGTTGTCTAAAACAAAAAAGAATGATGCATTTTATAGCTGGATCAGGTTTTATTACATTCTGAATTGGACGTTGAAAATGAGCTTATCTCAGCCAGCAGAGAGGTCAAATCACAGTAATGCAAACTCAGTCAGAGACATAGATTTTCATTTGCAACTTGCTTTAACATGTTTAACAGTGCATGAAATGTTATCTAAAACAAAAAAGAATGATGCATTTTATGGCTGGATCTGGTTTTATTACATTCTGAATTGGACGTTGAAAATGAGCTTATCTCAGCCAGCAGAGAGGTCAAATCACAGTAATGCAAACTCAGTCAGAGACATAGATTTTCACTTCCAACTTGCTTTATCTTGTTTAACAGTGCATGAAATGTTGTCTAAAACAAAAAAGAATGATGCATTTTATGGCTGGATCAGGTTTTATTACATTCTGAAT
This sequence comes from Danio rerio, assembly GCF_052040795.2. NCBI lineage: Eukaryota > Metazoa > Chordata > Actinopteri > Cypriniformes > Danionidae > Danio > Danio rerio. The sequence goes on from NC_141037.1 coordinate 47,130,984, forward strand.
TGGACGTTGAAAATGAGCTTATCTCAGCCAGCAGAGAGGTCAAATCACAGTAATGCAAACTCAGTCAGAGACATAGATTTTCACTTGCAACTTGCTTTAACATGTTTAACAGTGCATGAAATGTTGTCTAAAACAAAAAAGAATGATGCATTTTATGGCTGGATCAGGTTTTATTACATTCTGAATTGGACGTTGAAAATGAGCTTATCTCAGCCAGCAGAGAGGTCAAATCACAGTAATGCAAACTCAGTCAGAGACATAGATTTTCACTTGCAACTTGCTTTAACATGTTTAACAGTGCATGAAATGTTATCTAAAACAAAAAAGAATGATGCATTTTATAGCTGGATCAGGTTTTATTACATTCTGAATTGGACGTTGAAAATGAGCTTATCTCAGCCAGCAGAGAGGTCAAATCACAGTAATGCAAACTCAGTCAGAGACATAGATTTTCACTTGCAACTTGCTTTAACATGTTTAACAGTGCATGAAATGTTGTCTAAAACAAAAAAGAATGATGCATTTTATAGCTGGATCAGGTTTTATTACATTCTGAATTGGACGTTGAAAATGAGCTTATCTCAGCCAGCAGAGAGGTCAAATCACAGTAATGCAAACTCAGTCAGAGACATAGATTTTCACTTGCAACTTGCTTTAACATGTTTAACAGTGCATGAAATGTTGTCTAAAACAAAAAAGAATGATGCATTTTATAGCTGGATCAGGTTTTATTACATTCTGAATTGGACGTTGAAAATGAGCTTATCTCAGCCAGCAGAGAGGTCAAATCACAGTAATGCAAACTCAGTCAGAGACATAGATTTTCACTTGCAACTTGCTTTAACATGTTTAACAGTGCATGAAATGTTATCTAAAACAAAAAAGAATGATGCATTTTATGGCTGGATCTGGTTTTATTACATTCTGAATTGGACGTTGAAAATGAGCTTATCTCAGCCAGCAGAGAGGTCAAATCACAGTAATGCAAACTCAGTCAGAGACATAGATTTTCACTTGCAACTTGCTTTAACATGTTTAACAGTGCATGAAATGTTATCTAAAACAAAAAAGAATGATGCATTTTATAGCTGGATCAGGTTTTATTACATTCTGAATTGGACGTTGAAAATGAGCTTATCTCAGCCAGCAGAGAGGTCAAATCACAGTAATGCAAACTCAGTCAGAGACATAGATTTTCACTTGCAACTTGCTTTAACATGTTTAACAGTGCATGAAATGTTGTCTAAAACAAAAAAGAATGATGCATTTTATAGCTGGATCAGGTTTTATTACATTCTGAATTGGACGTTGAAAATGAGCTTATCTCAGCCAGCAGAGAGGTCAAATCACAGTAATGCAAACTCAGTCAGAGACATAGATTTTCACTTGCAACTTGCTTTAACATGTTTAACAGTGCATGAAATGTTGTCTAAAACAAAAAAGAATGATGCATTTTATAGCTGGATCAGGTTTTATTACATTCTGAATTGGACGTTGAAAATGAGCTTATCTCAGCCAGCAGAGAGGTCAAATCACAGTAATGCAAACTCAGTCAGAGACATAGATTTTCACTTGCAACTTGCTTTAACATGTTTAACAGTGCATGAAATGTTATCTAAAACAAAAAAAAAATGATGCATTTTATGGCTGGATCTGGTTTTATTACATTCTGAATTGGACGTTGAAAATGAGCTTATCTCAGCCAGCAGAGAGGTCAAATCACAGTAATGCAAACTCAGTCAGAGACATAGATTTTCACTTGCAACTTGCTTTAACATGTTTAACAGTGCATGAAATGTTATCTAAAACAAAAAAGAATGATGCATTTTATGGCTGGATCTGGTTTTAATACATTCTGAATTGGACGTTGAAAATGAGCTTATCTCAGCCAGCAGAGAGGTCAAATCACAGTAATGCAAACTCAGTCAGAGACATAGATTTTCACTTGCAACTTGCTTTAACATGTTTAACAGTGCATGAAATGTTGTCTAAAACAAAAAAGAATGATGCATTTTATGGCTGGATCTGGTTTTATTACATTCTGAATTGGACGTTGAAAATGAGCTTATCTCAGCCAGCAGAGAGGTCAAATCACAGTAATGCAAACTCAGTCAGAGACATAGATTTTCACTTGCAACTTGCTTTAACATGTTTAACAGTGCATGAAATGTTATCTAAAACAAAAAAGAATGATGCATTTTATGGCTGGATCTGGTTTTAGTACATTCTGAATTGGACGTTGAAAATGAGCTTATCTCAGCCAGCAGAGAGGTCAAATCACAGTAATGCAAACTCAGTCAGAGACATAGATTTTCACTTCCAACTTGCTTTATCTTGTTTAACAGTGCATGAAATGTTGTCTAAAACAAAAAAGAATGATGCATTTTATGGCTGGATCAGGTTTTATTACATTCTGAATTGGACGTTGAAAATGAGCTTATCTCAGCCAGCAGAGAGGTCAAATCACAGTAATGCAAACTCAGTCAGAGACATAGATTTTCACTTGCAACTTGCTTTAACATGTTTAACAGTGCATGAAATGTTGTCTAAAACAAAAAAGAATGATGCATTTTATGGCTGGATCAGGTTTAATACATTCTGAATTGGACGTTGAAAATGAGCTTATCTCAGCCAGCAGAGAGGTCAAATCACAGTAATGCAAACTCAGTCAGAGACATAGATTTTCACTTGCAACTTGCTTTAACATGTTTAACAGTGCATGAAATGTTATCTAAAACAAAAAAGAATGATGCATTTTATAGCTGGATCAGGTTTTATTACATTCTGAATTGGACGTTGAAAATGAGCTTATCTCAGCCAGCAGAGAGGTCAAATCACAGTAATGCAAACTTAGTCAGAGACATAGATTTTCACTTGCAACTTGCTTTAACATGTTTAACAGTGCATGAAATGTTGTCTATATTAAAAAAGAATGATGCATTTTATGGCTGGATCTGGTTTTATCACTTTCTGAAATGGACGTTGAAAATGAGCTTATCTCAGCCAGCAGAGAGGTCAAATCACAGTAATGCAAACTCAGTCAGAGACATAGATTTTCACTTGCAACTTGCTTTAACATGTTTAACAGTGCATGAAATGTTATCTAAAACAAAAAGGAATGATGCATTTTATAGCTGGATCAGGTTTTATTACATTCTGAATTAGACGTTGAAAATGAGCTTATCTCAGCCAGCAGAGAGGTCAAATCACAGTAATGCAAACTCAGTCAGAGACATAGATTTTCACTTGCAACTTGCTTTAACATGTTTAACAGTGCATGAAATGTTGTCTAAAACAAAAAAGAATGATGCATTTTATGGCTGGATCTGGTTTTATTACATTCTGAATTGGACGTTGAAAATGAGCTTATCTTAGCCAGCAGAGAGGTCAAATCACAGTAATGCAAACTCAGTCAGAGACATAGATTTTCACTTGCTACTTGCTTTAACATGTTTAACAGTGCATGAAATGTTATCTAAAACAAAAAAGAATGATGCATTTTATGGCTGGATCTGGTTTTATTACATTCTGAATTGGACGTTGAAAATGAGCTTATCTCAGCCAGCAGAGAGGTCAAATCACAGTAATGCAAACTCAGTCAGAGACATAGATTTTCACTTGCAACTTGCTTTAACATGTTTAACAGTGCATGAAATGTTGTCTAAAACAAAAAAGAATGATGCATTTTATAGCTGGATCAGGTTTTATTACATTCTGAATTGGACGTTGAAAATGAGCTTATCTCAGCCAGCAGAGAGGTCAAATCACAGTAATGCAAACTCAGTCAGAGACATAGATTTTCACTTGCAACTTGCTTTAACATGTTTAACAGTGCATGAAATGTTGTCTAAAACAAAAAAGAATGATGCATTTTATAGCTGGATCAGGTTTTATTACATTCTGAATTGGACGTTGAAAATGAGCTTATCTCAGCCAGCAGAGAGGTCAAATCACAGTAATGCAAACTCAGTCAGAGACATAGATTTTCACTTGCAACTTGCTTTAACATGTTTAACAGTGCATGAAATGTTATCTAAAACAAAAAAGAATGATGCATTTTATGGCTGGATCTGGTTTTATTACATTCTGAATTGGACGTTGAAAATGAGCTTATCTCAGCCAGCAGAGAGGTCAAATCACAGTAATGCAAACTCAGTCAGAGACATAGATTTTCACTTGCAACTTGCTTTAACATGTTTAACAGTGCATGAAATGTTGTCTAAAACAAAAAAGAATGATGCATTTTATAGCTGGATCAGGTTTTATTACATTCTGAATTGGACGTTGAAAATGAGCTTATCTCAGCCAGCAGAGAGGTCAAATCACAGTAATGCAAACTCAGTCAGAGACATAGATTTTCACTTGCAACTTGCTTTAACATGTTTAACAGTGCATGAAATGTTGTCTAAAACAAAAAAGAATGATGCATTTTATGGCTGGATCTGGTTTTATTACATTCTGAATTGGACGTTGAAAATGAGCTTATCTCAGCCAGCAGAGAGGTCAAATCACAGTAATGCAAACTCAGTCAGAGACATAGATTTTCACTTGCAACTTGCTTTAACATGTTTAACAGTGCATGAAATGTTATCTAAAACAAAAAAGAATGATGCATTTTATGGCTGGATCTGGTTTTATTACATTCTGAATTGGACGTTGAAAATGAGCTTATCTCAGCCAGCAGAGAGGTCAAATCACAGTAATGCAAACTCAGTCAGAGACATAGATTTTCACTTGCAACTTGCTTTAACATGTTTAACAGTGCATGAAATGTTGTCTAAAACAAAAAAGAATGATGCATTTTATAGCTGGATCAGGTTTTATTACATTCTGAATTGGACGTTGAAAATGAGCTTATCTCAGCCAGCAGAGAGGTCAAATCACAGTAATGCAAACTCAGTCAGAGACATAGATTTTCACTTGCAACTTGCTTTAACATGTTTAACAGTGCATGAAATGTTGTCTAAAACAAAAAAGAATGATGCATTTTATGGCTGGATCAGGTTTAATACATTCTGAATTGGACGTTGAAAATGAGCTTATCTCAGCCAGCAGAGAGGTCAAATCACAGTAATGCAAACTCAGTCAGAGACATAGATTTTCACTTGCAACTTGCTTTAACATGTTTAACAGTGCATGAAATGTTATCTAAAACAAAAAAGAATGATGCATTTTATAGCTGGATCAGGTTTTATTACATTCTGAATTGGACGTTGAAAATGAGCTTATCTCAGCCAGCAGAGAGGTCAAATCACAGTAATGCAAACTTAGTCAGAGACATAGATTTTCACTTGCAACTTGCTTTAACATGTTTAACAGTGCATGAAATGTTGTCTATATTAAAAAAGAATGATGCATTTTATGGCTGGATCTGGTTTTATCACTTTCTGAAATGGACGTTGAAAATGAGCTTATCTCAGCCAGCAGAGAGGTCAAATCACAGTAATGCAAACTCAGTCAGAGACATAGATTTTCACTTGCAACTTGCTTTAACATGTTTAACAGTGCATGAAATGTTATCTAAAACAAAAAGGAATGATGCATTTTATAGCTGGATCAGGTTTTATTACATTCTGAATTAGACGTTGAAAATGAGCTTATCTCAGCCAGCAGAGAGGTCAAATCACAGTAATGCAAACTCAGTCAGAGACATAGATTTTCACTTGCAACTTGCTTTAACATGTTTAACAGTGCATGAAATGTTGTCTAAAACAAAAAAGAATGATGCATTTTATGGCTGGATCTGGTTTTATTACATTCTGAATTGGACGTTGAAAATGAGCTTATCTTAGCCAGCAGAGAGGTCAAATCACAGTAATGCAAACTCAGTCAGAGACATAGATTTTCACTTGCTACTTGCTTTAACATGTTTAACAGTGCATGAAATGTTATCTAAAACAAAAAAGAATGATGCATTTTATGGCTGGATCTGGTTTTATTACATTCTGAATTGGACGTTGAAAATGAGCTTATCTCAGCCAGCAGAGAGGTCAAATCACAGTAATGCAAACTCAGTCAGAGACATAGATTTTCACTTGCAACTTGCTTTAACATGTTTAACAGTGCATGAAATGTTGTCTAAAACAAAAAAGAATGATGCATTTTATAGCTGGATCAGGTTTTATTACATTCTGAATTGGACGTTGAAAATGAGCTTATCTCAGCCAGCAGAGAGGTCAAATCACAGTAATGCAAACTCAGTCAGAGACATAGATTTTCACTTGCAACTTGCTTTAACATGTTTAACAGTGCATGAAATGTTGTCTAAAACAAAAAAGAATGATGCATTTTATAGCTGGATCAGGTTTTATTACATTCTGAATTGGACGTTGAAAATGAGCTTATCTCAGCCAGCAGAGAGGTCAAATCACAGTAATGCAAACTCAGTCAGAGACATAGATTTTCACTTGCAACTTGCTTTAACATGTTTAACAGTGCATGAAATGTTATCTAAAACAAAAAAGAATGATGCATTTTATGGCTGGATCTGGTTTTATTACATTCTGAATTGGACGTTGAAAATGAGCTTATCTCAGCCAGCAGAGAGGTCAAATCACAGTAATGCAAACTCAGTCAGAGACATAGATTTTCACTTGCAACTTGCTTTAACATGTTTAACAGTGCATGAAATGTTGTCTAAAACAAAAAAGAATGATGCATTTTATAGCTGGATCAGGTTTTATTACATTCTGAATTGGACGTTGAAAATGAGCTTATCTCAGCCAGCAGAGAGGTCAAATCACAGTAATGCAAACTCAGTCAGAGACATAGATTTTCACTTGCAACTTGCTTTAACATGTTTAACAGTGCATGAAATGTTGTCTAAAACAAAAAAGAATGATGCATTTTATGGCTGGATCTGGTTTTATTACATTCTGAATTGGACGTTGAAAATGAGCTTATCTCAGCCAGCAGAGAGGTCAAATCACAGTAATGCAAACTCAGTCAGAGACATAGATTTTCACTTGCAACTTGCTTTAACATGTTTAACAGTGCATGAAATGTTATCTAAAACAAAAAAGAATGATGCATTTTATGGCTGGATCTGGTTTTATTACATTCTGAATTGGACGTTGAAAATGAGCTTATCTCAGCCAGCAGAGAGGTCAAATCACAGTAATGCAAACTCAGTCAGAGACATAGATTTTCACTTGCAACTTGCTTTAACATGTTTAACAGTGCATGAAATGTTGTCTAAAACAAAAAAGAATGATGCATTTTATAGCTGGATCAGGTTTTATTACATTCTGAATTGGACGTTGAAAATGAGCTTATCTCAGCCAGCAGAGAGGTCAAATCACAGTAATGCAAACTCAGTCAGAGACATAGATTTTCACTTGCAACTTGCTTTAACATGTTTAACAGTGCATGAAATGTTGTCTAAAACAAAAAAGAATGATGCATTTTATGGCTGGATCAGGTTTAATACATTCTGAATTGGACGTTGAAAATGAGCTTATCTCAGCCAGCAGAGAGGTCAAATCACAGTAATGCAAACTCAGTCAGAGACATAGATTTTCACTTGCAACTTGCTTTAACATGTTTAACAGTGCATGAAATGTTATCTAAAACAAAAAAGAATGATGCATTTTATAGCTGGATCAGGTTTTATTACATTCTGAATTGGACGTTGAAAATGAGCTTATCTCAGCCAGCAGAGAGGTCAAATCACAGTAATGCAAACTTAGTCAGAGACATAGATTTTCACTTGCAACTTGCTTTAACATGTTTAACAGTGCATGAAATGTTGTCTATATTAAAAAAGAATGATGCATTTTATGGCTGGATCTGGTTTTATCACTTTCTGAAATGGACGTTGAAAATGAGCTTATCTCAGCCAGCAGAGAGGTCAAATCACAGTAATGCAAACTCAGTCAGAGACATAGATTTTCACTTGCAACTTGCTTTAACATGTTTAACAGTGCATGAAATGTTATCTAAAACAAAAAGGAATGATGCATTTTATAGCTGGATCAGGTTTTATTACATTCTGAATTAGACGTTGAAAATGAGCTTATCTCAGCCAGCAGAGAGGTCAAATCACAGTAATGCAAACTCAGTCAGAGACATAGATTTTCACTTGCAACTTGCTTTAACATGTTTAACAGTGCATGAAATGTTGTCTAAAACAAAAAAGAATGATGCATTTTATGGCTGGATCTGGTTTTATTACATTCTGAATTGGACGTTGAAAATGAGCTTATCTTAGCCAGCAGAGAGGTCAAATCACAGTAATGCAAACTCAGTCAGAGACATAGATTTTCACTTGCTACTTGCTTTAACATGTTTAACAGTGCATGAAATGTTATCTAAAACAAAAAAGAATGATGCATTTTATGGCTGGATCTGGTTTTATTACATTCTGAATTGGACGTTGAAAATGAGCTTATCTCAGCCAGCAGAGAGGTCAAATCACAGTAATGCAAACTCAGTCAGAGACATAGATTTTCACTTGCAACTTGCTTTAACATGTTTAACAGTGCATGAAATGTTGTCTAAAACAAAAAAGAATGATGCATTTTATAGCTGGATCAGGTTTTATTACATTCTGAATTGGACGTTGAAAATGAGCTTATCTCAGCCAGCAGAGAGGTCAAATCACAGTAATGCAAACTCAGTCAGAGACATAGATTTTCACTTGCAACTTGCTTTAACATGTTTAACAGTGCATGAAATGTTGTCTAAAACAAAAAAGAATGATGCATTTTATAGCTGGATCAGGTTTTATTACATTCTGAATTGGACGTTGAAAATGAGCTTATCTCAGCCAGCAGAGAGGTCAAATCACAGTAATGCAAACTCAGTCAGAGACATAGATTTTCACTTGCAACTTGCTTTAACATGTTTAACAGTGCATGAAATGTTATCTAAAACAAAAAAGAATGATGCATTTTATGGCTGGATCTGGTTTTATTACATTCTGAATTGGACGTTGAAAATGAGCTTATCTCAGCCAGCAGAGAGGTCAAATCACAGTAATGCAAACTCAGTCAGAGACATAGATTTTCACTTGCAACTTGCTTTAACATGTTTAACAGTGCATGAAATGTTGTCTAAAACAAAAAAGAATGATGCATTTTATAGCTGGATCAGGTTTTATTACATTCTGAATTGGACGTTGAAAATGAGCTTATCTCAGCCAGCAGAGAGGTCAAATCACAGTAATGCAAACTCAGTCAGAGACATAGATTTTCACTTGCAACTTGCTTTAACATGTTTAACAGTGCATGAAATGTTGTCTAAAACAAAAAAGAATGATGCATTTTATGGCTGGATCTGGTTTTATTACATTCTGAATTGGACGTTGAAAATGAGCTTATCTCAGCCAGCAGAGAGGTCAAATCACAGTAATGCAAACTCAGTCAGAGACATAGATTTTCACTTGCAACTTGCTTTAACATGTTTAACAGTGCATGAAATGTTATCTAAAACAAAAAAGAATGATGCATTTTATGGCTGGATCTGGTTTTATTACATTCTGAATTGGACGTTGAAAATGAGCTTATCTCAGCCAGCAGAGAGGTCAAATCACAGTAATGCAAACTCAGTCAGAGACATAGATTTTCACTTGCAACTTGCTTTAACATGTTTAACAGTGCATGAAATGTTGTCTAAAACAAAAAAGAATGATGCATTTTATAGCTGGATCAGGTTTTATTACATTCTGAATTGGACGTTGAAAATGAGCTTATCTCAGCCAGCAGAGAGGTCAAATCACAGTAATGCAAACTCAGTCAGAGACATAGATTTTCACTTGCAACTTGCTTTAACATGTTTAACAGTGCATGAAATGTTGTCTAAAACAAAAAAGAATGATGCATTTTATGGCTGGATCAGGTTTAATACATTCTGAATTGGACGTTGAAAATGAGCTTATCTCAGCCAGCAGAGAGGTCAAATCACAGTAATGCAAACTCAGTCAGAGACATAGATTTTCACTTGCAACTTGCTTTAACATGTTTAACAGTGCATGAAATGTTATCTAAAACAAAAAAGAATGATGCATTTTATAGCTGGATCAGGTTTTATTACATTCTGAATTGGACGTTGAAAATGAGCTTATCTCAGCCAGCAGAGAGGTCAAATCACAGTAATGCAAACTTAGTCAGAGACATAGATTTTCACTTGCAACTTGCTTTAACATGTTTAACAGTGCATGAAATGTTGTCTATATTAAAAAAGAATGATGCATTTTATGGCTGGATCTGGTTTTATCACTTTCTGAAATGGACGTTGAAAATGAGCTTATCTCAGCCAGCAGAGAGGTCAAATCACAGTAATGCAAACTCAGTCAGAGACATAGATTTTCACTTGCAACTTGCTTTAACATGTTTAACAGTGCATGAAATGTTATCTAAAACAAAAAGGAATGATGCATTTTATAGCTGGATCAGGTTTTATTACATTCTGAATTAGACGTTGAAAATGAGCTTATCTCAGCCAGCAGAGAGGTCAAATCACAGTAATGCAAACTCAGTCAGAGACATAGATTTTCACTTGCAACTTGCTTTAACATGTTTAACAGTGCATGAAATGTTGTCTAAAACAAAAAAGAATGATGCATTTTATGGCTGGATCTGGTTTTATTACATTCTGAATTGGACGTTGAAAATGAGCTTATCTTAGCCAGCAGAGAGGTCAAATCACAGTAATGCAAACTCAGTCAGAGACATAGATTTTCACTTGCTACTTGCTTTAACATGTTTAACAGTGCATGAAATGTTATCTAAAACAAAAAAGAATGATGCATTTTATGGCTGGATCTGGTTTTATTACATTCTGAATTGGACGTTGAAAATGAGCTTATCTCAGCCAGCAGAGAGGTCAAATCACAGTAATGCAAACTCAGTCAGAGACATAGATTTTCACTTGCAACTTGCTTTAACATGTTTAACAGTGCATGAAATGTTGTCTAAAACAAAAAAGAATGATGCATTTTATAGCTGGATCAGGTTTTATTACATTCTGAATTGGACGTTGAAAATGAGCTTATCTCAGCCAGCAGAGAGGTCAAATCACAGTAATGCAAACTCAGTCAGAGACATAGATTTTCACTTGCAACTTGCTTTAACATGTTTAACAGTGCATGAAATGTTGTCTAAAACAAAAAAGAATGATGCATTTTATAGCTGGATCAGGTTTTATTACATTCTGAATTGGACGTTGAAAATGAGCTTATCTCAGCCAGCAGAGAGGTCAAATCACAGTAATGCAAACTCAGTCAGAGACATAGATTTTCACTTGCAACTTGCTTTAACATGTTTAACAGTGCATGAAATGTTATCTAAAACAAAAAAGAATGATGCATTTTATGGCTGGATCTGGTTTTATTACATTCTGAATTGGACGTTGAAAATGAGCTTATCTCAGCCAGCAGAGAGGTCAAATCACAGTAATGCAAACTCAGTCAGAGACATAGATTTTCACTTGCAACTTGCTTTAACATGTTTAACAGTGCATGAAATGTTGTCTAAAACAAAAAAGAATGATGCATTTTATAGCTGGATCAGGTTTTATTACATTCTGAATTGGACGTTGAAAATGAGCTTATCTCAGCCAGCAGAGAGGTCAAATCACAGTAATGCAAACTCAGTCAGAGACATAGATTTTCACTTGCAACTTGCTTTAACATGTTTAACAGTGCATGAAATGTTGTCTAAAACAAAAAAGAATGATGCATTTTATGGCTGGATCTGGTTTTATTACATTCTGAATTGGACGTTGAAAATGAGCTTATCTCAGCCAGCAGAGAGGTCAAATCACAGTAATGCAAACTCAGTCAGAGACATAGATTTTCACTTGCAACTTGCTTTAACATGTTTAACAGTGCATGAAATGTTATCTAAAACAAAAAAGAATGATGCATTTTATGGCTGGATCTGGTTTTATTACATTCTGAATTGGACGTTGAAAATGAGCTTATCTCAGCCAGCAGAGAGGTCAAATCACAGTAATGCAAACTCAGTCAGAGACATAGATTTTCACTTGCAACTTGCTTTAACATGTTTAACAGTGCATGAAATGTTGTCTAAAACAAAAAAGAATGATGCATTTTATAGCTGGATCAGGTTTTATTACATTCTGAATTGGACGTTGAAAATGAGCTTATCTCAGCCAGCAGAGAGGTCAAATCACAGTAATGCAAACTCAGTCAGAGACATAGATTTTCACTTGCAACTTGCTTTAACATGTTTAACAGTGCATGAAATCTTATCTGGTCCCACTTTACATTAGGTGGCCTTAGTAACTATGTACCTACAGCCCAAATTACACATTTGGTACAGTGTACTTACATTTTACCTTCATGTTCTTACATTGTACTTACATTTAAAGTACACACATGCTTAATATGTAGTTACAAAAGTGTACTTACATATATAGGCTAATGTGTAAGTACACATTTTATAAGTACATATTTGTAAGTACGTATTTGTAAGTACATTATTTTTAAGTACACGTTTGTAAGTACACAACATATTTGCTATTGCTATTTTTTTTTTTGGCAAACATATTTTTTTTACTTCTATTACACAACAAAGAATTATTGTTTATGGTTACCGCAAGGTGCATAATATCCTTATTATTCAAAGATGCAACCAATGTTTGCAAAATACATACAGTTGTAAATGTTCATTCAGTTCATTCATTTAATTTATTTGTGTTAGGAAAGAGTCATTTATTTATTTATGTTGTGGTGTGCACTTCACCTGTTGTAAATAATGCACATAAACTGCACCATCTATTCAGCAAAACGTTTTATTTGTAAACAGTAGTTAATATGCAAAAAAATTAGAGGAAATAGCAATGAAAAATATATTTTATGGCATATATAATCTTTGTTTATGTTAGCAAAATGGTTCTCACTTATGTTGTACAGCATTAAATAATGTAAAAATACACATAACTTGATATTACAAATCTAGTAAATTCAATGGTCAACAGTAACTACGATTAATAAATTATGTCAACGTATTAGTTAACTCTTGTTAACTAAGTAAATTTTGTTGTAAAGGGTGGGACCATTTGGACACTCAGGAATATGTACTTAACTACTGTGTACTTACACTGAAAATACAGTAAATCTGCCCTCAAAATACAGTGAGGAACCATTGTTGATACACAGGAACTATCGTGTACTTACACTGAAAATACACTAAATCAGCCCTCTTAAAATACAGTGAGGAACCATTGTTGATACACAAGAACTACCATGTACTTACATTGAAAAATGCAATAAATCTGCCCTCTTGAAATGCAGTGAGAAACCATTGTTGATACACAGGAACTACCGTGTACTTACATAGAAAATACACTAAATTTGCCCTCTTAAAATACAGTGAGGAACCATTGTTGATACACAGGAACAACCATGTACTTACACTGAAAATACACTAAATCTGCCCTTTTAAGATACAGTGAGGAACCCTTGTTGATACACAGGAACAACCATGTACTTACACTGAAAATACACTAAATCTGCCCTTTTAAGATACAGTGAGGAACCCTTGTTGATACACAGGAACTACCGTGTACTATACTGAAAATACACTAAATCTGACCTCTTAAAATACAGTGAGGAACCCTTGTTGATACACAGGAACAACCATGTACTTACACCAAAAATACACCAAATCTGCCCTTTTAAGATACAGTGAGGAACCCTTGTTGATACACAGGAACAACCGTGTACTTACATAGAAAATACACTAAATTTGCCCTCTTAAAAATACAGTGAGGAACCATTGTTGATACACAGGAACAACCATGTACTTACACTAAAAATACACTAAATTTGCCCTCTTAAGATACAGTGAGGAACCCTTGTTGATACACAGGAACAACCGTGTACTTACATAGAAAATACACTAAATCTGCCCTTTTAAGATACAGTGAGGAACCCTTGTTTATATACAGGAACTACCGTGTACTTACACTGAAAATACACTAAATTTGCCCTCTTAAGATACAGTGAGGAACCCTTGTTGATACAAAGGAACAACCGTGTACTTACATAGAAAATACACTAAATTTGCCCTCTTAAAATACAGTGAGGAACCATTGTTGATACACAGGAGCTACCGTGTACTTACACTGAAAATACACTAAATCTGCCCTTTTGTGGGAGAACAAACGTGTGAACAATTATAAATGTGGTATTTTTATTTAAACTTGCTAATAATTACAGGATATGCAAAAAACAAGTTTTAATTCAGTTTCTTTTTATTGTAACTTTCAGATAAACTGAAACAGTGTATTTAGGAAACTTTTACAAAATTAGAATTATTTTGAGAAAATATAACAAACAAAAAAGGTCACACAATATGGTTTAAACACATTTCTTTAGATATACAGTAACACAGGAAACCATACGTTAGATGAAAAAAAAAACCTCAAAATAATAAGCATTTAGCGAAATTTGTATTTAATTGGCAAGAGTTTTCCACTTTGTTTTGCCGAGAAAATTGAAGCTTTCACTTCAGTGGTCAGGGCCTCCGAGCACCTCTGAGCAAATTCAAAAAGCTTCTCTTGCTGAGGCTGGAATTGGGGGAGGGAGCGGTAAAATTCTGGATCAACAATTTGAATCTCAGCTATAACTGCAGAGAGGGCAAGAGTGTTTCTGTCCACTCCAACCTTTGTGAAAGCTCTTGTCATGCTTCCTTCCTTATTGTATGCTCGAAGAACTTTTTTGTATCTCTTTAGAACGTCTTCTGGAGACTTAGCTGTTGAAAATTAAATAAATAATTTATTAATGCATTGCACATTATAAAAAAAAATGGCAAAGTCATTTTCATCAAGAATTAATTCACAAAAAGTACTGATTCACAACCTCTCACAGTTGAACAGGAGAATGTAGATCTTGACCTTTTTGGGGGGGGTTTCTTCTTTTTGGATTTTTTTTTGTGACATCTTTCATCTTCAGATGATGATGATGATAGGGAGGACGATGAAGATGATGAAGAGGGTAACTCATCACTGTCACTACTAGTGTCTTTCTTCTTCTTTTTCTTTTCTTTGCCTAAATGAAAGATTCATATTAAATTCATTTTTCCTTGAAATGGCTGTCATTTTTAATGTTGGCATAAAATAATCTATTGCATTAGGCATTTTGAGTAACTTGCACTTTGCAAGGTCTAATTGTGTCCAGTAGTTGCTGGTTTTATTGTTTATTATACTGTAATAAAACTAACAAATACTGTATACCAAAATGAAGGCTGATCTAAATGCAGCTTACTACCCTCACTGTAAAAACACTAAAACAATTGCTGCCTTAAAAACATTACTTTTTTTCACTTAAACAGCAAAGTTGTCTTAACTCAGGTTAAAGTTGGCAGGACTTGACAATACAAGTGTAAGTTGTTGTAATTAAGAAGGATATTGATAGTACTTATAATTCAAGTACAATAGACATGGTTTAAGTTTACTACACTTAAATATTGAAGCTGAGTCTCTCATTTGCACACACACTCATATACTATGGGTAATCTACATCTTTGGAAGAAACCAGGGGTGCGTTTCCCAAACAACGATGTCACTAACGGCTGAACTATCATAGTATGGTTCAATCATTTGGGAAAATAACTATGTAGTGACGAGTGTTTTCCCAAAACCGGTAGTTTTTCTTTCGCAGATTCATCGCTTGAACGACGTTAGTTATAACGTAAAACGCCCAAAATGATGCTCTAAACTGGGAGTAACAACTTCTTTAGAGAAAAACCCATAATTTCTTTGTGCAAATTATATTGCTTTACACGCACACACATTTAAAATAAAGTTCAATATTAGATTTGGTAAAAACATGCACACGCTTTCCATATTAACTGGATAATATGTAAATGGCACATAGGGCCTGTGTTTGCTTTACTAATATTATTGAGAAGTTGAATATTACATATTCTATTCTAAAACATATCCCTTACAAAAGCTAACACATATTTTATTATCATATATAAGTCATATGAATAAATAAATAAATAATGAGGCAATTTATTAAGAAATGAAATGTAATGTGTATTATTTCTTAGAAATGAAAAAAAAAACATACTTTAATAATATTTAAGTATGATGATGATAGTAGTTAATATTATTAATAAGTAGGATGTTGTTTATTCATTTTTATTTTTTTTAAAGTCTACTTTTACAATTTGAGAAATGTTCTAACCAGCAGGCCCATGTCATATAGAGTACAGACATTTAATAAATAACCCACTATAAATGAAAAGAATTAACGTATGCTTTTTGTTTTCACAAGCTTTGGAGACATAACATAAATTCTGCTTTTAAATAATAGGTCACCTATAGCTTTTGCCATGAGGCTGTGTTTAAAATAACATCAATGTCTTAAAAATGCACTGCGAAGAGAGCATGATTGTTAACATTAAGATCGCTAAAACTGAACTGTAAAAAATAGTTTGAAAGCAAACTACACTTAAGAGCGATGACCTTTATGCTTTTTTATTTTTAATAATTCCAACTTTTAATGTTAGAATGTTCTAAATGAATAGGCCAGGGTGATAAGTGGGAATAGAACACAGAGCGCAAGCATTAATGATTATTAAAACTGATATTCAGCGAAAGAGATGGTATGTTTCGTATTTTCAATGAAAATGAAAGGAGGTAGTTATGTTAAAGGCTCCGTTTTGTTATAAATTTGCATACGGTGAAGATAACAGTCATATAAATAAGTAGCTACACGACACCACAACATTTTTGGGGTCTGTTATGTTGTTAATATCAAAATTAAAATAGGCAGTTCCTTATATCATGTTTTCATTTTATTGTTAACATAGTAAAACAACGTAGCCAGGGTATGTGAATGAGGTTATAAAGTACACTGTTCCCTTTAAATATTTACCCGACGTGACCATGGGAGTTTGTTCTCCATATCAAACTTGCGAAGTCTGACAAGGAGAGCAAGAAGACTGAACTTTGTGTAGGCTACTTAATATTGAGGAAAAAGCCCCAATCAGATAGGCGATTGTCTGCAGCCCTGCCTCCATTTTCAGATGTCTCCGTTTTCCCCCATCCACACTAAGACAGAGCAGCAGCATTTTAGAATAAAAACGTATGCGTTTTAAAACTAAAACGTGTTAGTGTAAACGGGGCCCAAGGCAATACCGAAGGCAAAAGGCAGTCCAACCTGGTACTAGTAAGGTGTACCCAATAAAGTGGCCAATGAGTAAGTGTGTGTGTATATATACATATAAGTATATATGTATATATGCATACGAATACAATTTTTAAAGTAATTTATTTAATTACAAATTTATAAATTTTTATTTGCACAAATTTGTACTATTTAAAGCAGAATTATTTTTAACTGAAAATGTGTAACTTAACTAATATATAGATTTAGCTGACTTTTGACTTTAAAGGTGCAGTAGGTGATTGTCTTCAGAAACATTTTTCGTTGTGCTGATTAAAAGTCTCTTCACAGTCCAATAGTAATGATTAAAGTAAATGATCTAAATGTGTTTATATGTATTTTTATATTCTGAGTAAGGCATAAGACTAAAAAATGTTTATTAAATTAAATATTGTCAGGCCGACATTTCCCATAATTCTGATAAGTAGCCCAAACTGTCAACAAATGTAGTTTTGGGCTTCTGCGCATCTCTGTTCACGCGCATCCGTCATTATTGTGTGCCCGCCTGCATGATTGCCGTGCATTCACAACACGTGCACACAAGACATTCACTGTCGTGGTAAAATCAAATTCTGAATTTAAACTTTTTAAAATCCTGAATCAATATTGGAGTTACTTTTGAACGCTGGAGGAAGGACGACACCATGGCTGAAGTGTTTCTGTTAGACAGGTAATGTTCTTCCACAAAGATGATATAGAGTGTGTTTAAAATGGATTATATACACAGAGGTGTTGTTCAGCCACTAAAATCTCCCAGTGAAAGATTGATGTAACTATTTTCAGTTTTATAAGGACCTTTTACAGCATCTTGTAATGTAGATTTTTATTTAGTTTTGTTAAGTTCAATTCATGGTGATGACAACCGTAAATGTGTATGCTGCACATAGAAAGAAAGTAGGACTTTTATGTTATGTTAAACGGTCACTTCCGGTGTGAGCGAGAGTTTTTTGTTGTTGTTAGTGAATGGCCATGGTGGTCATGCAATAAAGGAGACGAGCTCTAAACTGTTGTTTTCATTTAGTAACAAGTTTAACAACAAAACATCAGTAAATAGCGCTATTAATAAGTAAAATTCCTGCACGCCGCCAGCCAGACACTAACTACATTTCTAACTGGCAAATGTCATGAACTGGTGAGTTGTCTGCTGTCGTGTCGCGGTGCGGACACTTGCGATTTTAAGAGGCGTGACTTTGAATCACAGTCCCTCCCCGCCATCCAAAGATAATGTGCTAAGCATTTTGGCAGATCACCTACTGCACCTTTAAGTAAAAGTTTAGCCAAGTAAAACTTTGATATAATTTATAATTTATGTCAACACATTCAATCCAAATAAGTTAACATAACTCAACATTTTTAGTTGTCATAACTAATTGCCGCAATATTTTTTTACTGTGTAGGTTAGACCCCTCACCCCACCCCCGATTTCATTTTATTACACAAAACTACATTTCTAAACTAATTACTTCTGTTTATTTGTATGTGGATTAATTTTGGATGCTAAGCTCTGGTGAAACTTTTTAAATAAGCAACACCTTTAACAAGATGCTTTCTAAGAAATAATGTGACGTGTTAAGTACCTATTTTTCTTGCTTTATATAAAAAGTAATGTTACATATAAAGCCTATGATTATCTTATTGCCAGGGCCAGACGGAATCTGCGGACGTTTTTTGCTATTTCTGCAGAGAATTTTGGTAAAAATCTGCGGATTTCTGCGGAATTATTTTGGGAGTATCCAGCGGAGTATCATAACTTACACTTTAATATATTAAATAAAAAGTAATAAATTACTGAATAAAAACTGAATAAATTCAGATTTACACATTTGCTCAAGTAAATAAACAGAATTTATAATGGCCTAAAAATCTGCGGAATTCTGCGCGCAGATTCCGTGTGGACCTACTTATAGCTTAGCATTACTCACCACAAACAGATCCAAGTGTGCGTCTTAGAAAGTCACGCTCTTCCTCTAGAGATTTTATCTTTTCCAAAAGAATTTCCACAGTTGGACCTTCTGAAGCTGCCTGGAGTCCTTAACACAGACATTCAAATTTACTGTATGTTCTGCCACTCGTTATATAGGCTCTATCAAAGGTCAGGTTTGAAATAACTGTCTTTTAATTTTGTAGCCATACAGTTATTTGATCTCACCCTTCTCACTTTCATCCAAAGAATAGCTGGCAACTGGGCTTGAGTCTTCTGTGAAACAGAATTAACATAGTTACAGTGAGTGCAGCAAATTGTATGATAACATTACAAATAACTATTAAACTTGATATATACTAAAATATACTTACTAATTACTCACCCTCAAGTGGTTAAAATAACAAAAGATATTTTGAAGAAAGCTAAAACCTTGTAACCATTGAACTTCATAGTAAAAAAAAACTAATTGTATGTAAGTGGATGGTTACAGATTTTCTTTAAAGTGTCTTTCTTTGTTTAAAATAGGAAAGAAACTCAAACAGGTTTGGAACCACTTAAAGATGAGTAAATGATGACAATTTTTAGTTTTGGTTGAACTATCCTTTTAATCATCACCTATTTGTTAAAACCTTACACTTATATAGACAAACTACAGTGAGCAGCATTAATGAGTACACCAATTTCTCACTTAGGAAGCAACACTGATTGACAATCAGTTTCACATGCGGTTGTGCAAACAAACAAACAACTTTTTTTATTATTTCATATTTTTCCATAACAAATTAATTTGGGTGTACAGTACACATATTTGGACTGTTATATTAAGATATTTTGTTAAACTAGTTCCAGTTTTGGAACTGATAAAGTATAGTATATGCACAAATATATTATTGCACAGCGTCCTATAGATAATATTAATTTAAAGAGAGATTTGTGAGGGTGTACTCATTTATGCCGAGCACAGTAAATAAAATGGATAATTTATAAATGGAAACACAAAAAGTAACGTTAGGCTTAGAATAACATTAGAATTTAGAAATGTCCCAAAATATCATATGTACCTGGTTTGTTTTCACAGTCCACTGACTGCTTGGAGAATGTTACCTCTCTGTCCTCATCTGTGACAACGGCATTTATATCTGTAGATAAGCCAGTAAATGATGAAAGACTATGGCAACAATGAAACTTTTTACAGTCCTATTTGCTGAAATAATACACTAAATACTCCACAATGGTGTTATCAAGACTTTCAGATAAAGAGAAAAAAATTTACTTTCAACCTCATAGACACTGCATTAGAAAAACCTTGCATTTAATTGTAATTTGACACAAATATGACACGTTTCTTTTTAGAAATCAAAGTATTAAAAACTTTCAAGGATTTCAGCTTATGACGACCGTTAGCGCGTCATAACAGTCTTGTGAAAAGGGTCAATTTATGTGCTAACGTTACAATCAAGGAAACATTAATGTTACAGTACGATAATAGTGTTGTTGTAAGTTACCTAATGCAGGTACTGCAAGAGTGCGAAGTCTTTTTGTCTTCCTCTTCCGAAACATAACTGAAAGTGTTCAGAATTAAAATTCTGTTTCTAGAATCAGTGTTATGAAGTCTTTTTTTTCACTATTTCCGTATACTGTGGAAACAAAGTACATCATTTGACAATAATACATATACGTATATTAAAGACGTAATTATTTATCTGCCATACCTCCAATGTGTCGTCGCCAGCCGTTGAAATTCGAATAATTATGACCCCCAGGCGCCAGGTAAGTCACGCATGCGCGCAACACGTCTCTGAAAGTATATACGTCATCAAATGCAGACCTCTGATTGGATGTTTTGCTCCAGCATTTCACTCCTGCATTTCAAATATATTTAGAAAAGTAGATGTATGCAGTTTTACGATGCGATTAAAATGAATTTATCTGAGCAAATACACCACCTTTTACATAGCTGTAGAAGAGGATCTCATCATCAGAAAAGTTTAATAAAATGGTTTATCAAGAAGAGACTGCTCCATGGTGCACCAACCTGCCGCGTTTGCAGAAAGGAAATGAAGCTGACCAGTTACAAGAGTAGCGACGGTTATATATGGTAAGTAGAGTACTAAGTTACTGTACATTGTGCCATGTTACTATATATAGTATATATTTATACAAATCTTATAATAGGTCTTTAATTTGTATTTATTGTGGCAATGCTTCATACAAAACACACACATAATATACATACAAATAAATAAAAAAACACAGATAAAAATCAGATGACAAACTTTTTTTGAGACGTATTACAAGCACATGAATAAATATGCAGTAACGTTAACGTTACAGTATTACAAAGGGATGAATAAAAATAAATAATATATTTTATTTACAGACAAATATATTGGTTGTGTTATTTTTATATTTATCTTAGCCTTTTGGTCATGAACCTTACATATTACAAAATGATTGTATAATATTTAGGAAATATTGCCTTAAATAGGAAATACATGATTGGCTGTTAGTATGTTTTTATGATTTACTGTTTTTTTTTTCATAGGTTGTGCAGAAGAAAGGGTCATCGCAAAGTTTCATCATCAGTGAGAAAAGGTTCACTTTTTAGCCAAAGCAGAGTACATCTCATTAAGTGGTTGGAATTTATTTACCGGTGAGTGGTAAAAAAATAAAATTAAAATTATATATTATTATAAATAAATTATATTATATATATATATATATATATATATATATATATATATATATATATATATATATATATATCTGTACAGTGATGTAATATGTCTGTAATAATTGTACAACCTAGAGCAGACAGAGGCAGTACTTGTGATGTGCTCTTTATTCTCAGATTTGCACAAGGACTCCAACTCAGGCAAATTGACATGCTAGAGGATAAGATAGCTAGCAGTTCAAGAACACTTTCCCGGATGACAAATGCCATTAGGAAGGTTTGATACTTTAGAATAATGCATTTGGAAACAAAGCAATTAAACATGTCAGTTCATAAATGTCAATAATTAATATTTCTCTTATATGTTGTTCAGATATGCGTAGCTGCACTACAGAGACTGAGAAGAAGAACTGGTCTTAGAATGGGTGGAAAATCAAGACGCAAGTTTATTTCTATTGATGAGTCTAAGTTTGCGCATAAAAGAAAGGTAAATGGAGCATGAACAAATGAGGTTAATTAAAACAGGGAGAGATTTTTTATTTTAGTTTAGTTTTTTTTTACTTAAGTCAATATACAGTTGAAGTCAGATTTATAGGCAGTGCAATATGGCTGTATATCAGCACTGGTGGGAGGCGTGCTTTAGTGTCCCACCAGTGCTGATATACAGCCTTATCGCACTGCTATGAGTGTGATATTGTGTTTATACAACAGTTCGACGGCACAATTGTCTATATAAAAAAAAGAAAATCAAACACAGAAAGTCTAAAAACCCTTTTGTATTAGGAACTACTTTCTTCCGCCATTCATTCACATCTGCAGCTGACGTCAAAACAGCAGAAGCCATTACTAAGTCACCAACCTCACTTTAGAGCTAGTGTTTGAATGATTCTCATGCGTAATGTATAAAGTGATGACAAAACAGGTGATTTTGCTGACATTTTAAGATTATAAGGCTGAACTTGACATGAAATGCCCTCTGTCTACAGAGATATTTTATTACAGTGTTACAGTCTACAGTATTTTTCTGTTGCAATCGAGATATCACAATAATTGACCCCCAAAAAAGCAGCACAATCACTACCAGACTGCTGTTTTGTTTGCGATAAGGAGGGGGTGTTCGGGGGTGAGGTCTCTGAATAACACTTTTGAAAAAGGGAATAGTAAAGTAAAGTAACTGTAGTAAAGTAACTGTATTAAAATAGACACTGTCCTTATAAATAAACTGCATAGTTGTAATCTATTCAAAAGAGAGAGATCGACTTAGAATATCACTTACCTGTTTAATAATGATTTGATCAGCTGTAGTTATCACTCTTTTAATCTTCTAAGCAAGGGCTTATGTGCTCCTGGCGCCATCTTGTGGATAGACAACGTAAACCGTCTTTGGCTAATGATGCCAACGCACTTAGAATCTCTTATATTATAAATTATAAATATTTTGAAATAGGCACTATCCTTATAAATAAACTGCATGTGTGCAATCTAAACAACTACATCCTTGACTAAAAAAACCATAAAAGTACAAAATGTTGTCTAATAGCTGCAATATTTGTCAAACTGTAAAGTGTCCTTGTCGCTGTACGTGGGCGGAGAATTTCAGAAGAGTAAGGAGTACAAATGCTGTTATTGCAGAATATCACATGGCTATCAGTCGATCAGATTTAAGAACCAGACAGACCTGTTGTATAAATATATATTAAACAAATTATTTAATTGTTTTATAAGTTAATTAAATACTTGATATTTGGCTTAATCCATTTTAAATGATTAAGTCATCTTAATTCAGGATGTCTGCGAATTCTTAAAAAATATTAAAATCATTTTAGAGAAAATTAAAGCCCTTAAAAAGTATTAATAGGTTTTGATTGTTGAGTTCCAAGGCCATATGTTTTTATTATACATGTATTTTTTATATTATTTTTATTACTTAATATTTAAATTTGCAAAGGGGTAGTATCTCAAATAATTATCTTGTGCTTCGTTTCCTAACCTTTTAAAATATGTTTAATTGATAAGGAGCTGTCACAAGATTTGTTAGATGGGCTTTTAAAAAGTTAGTATTCAGTAAATATACTTCAACATAAAATTTCACCAATGTTACTGGTTAAAATCTAAAGTGGCGACGAGGTCTTAAAATGTATGAAAAGAGTCTTAAAAAGGTCTTACAATGTATTCAATTTATATTAATAAAAACATGATTCCTGTATACCCTATAATCTAAAAAAATGTTGTTTTGTTTTTAGTATAACCGTGGTCGTTTTCGTTCTACATGGAGAAGAAACAGCTGGGTGTTTGGAATGCTGGAAATCAAGGGCCAAAGACGTTTGCCAGTTTTAAAGATAGTCAAAAACCGCTCAAGACAGACTCTTGTGCCCATTATCAGAAGGCACGCAAGAAGAGGATCTACCATTTTCAGTGACTGTTGGAGAGCATATGCTCAGGCTCTTCCTAGACATGGGTACAGGCATTTTACTGTGAACCATTCAGAAAACTTTGTTAATCCATACACTGGTTGCCATACACAGCACATAGAACGTGCATGGCAAAGCATCAAGTCACAGGTTAACAAGCAAAGAGGAAACAAAAGCAAACAGCTCTTGAAAGAGCATTTGAAATGTATTCAGTGGTATCAATGGTTAGGCAAACAAAACAAAGCAGGAGTACTTGCTCAACTGTTTCATGACATTAGGAAACATTTCAAAATCTGTTAATTTGCAACCATAAAGAGTTGTACTACTAAGAAATTGGGTAAATATATGTAGATCCAGAGTGCTTTATTCTTTCTTATCTATAACAAACGAATGCGAATTTTAATGTCATCTTTGTAAATTTAGCATGTAAATTCTATGTATTAAAATGTATATTTCCTGTTTTTTCAGTTTAGTATCACATTATTTCCTTGGACTACAGGAAGTTCTGCACTGTATTTTAAGAGGGTATTTTTTTTTTGTGTATTTTTATTGTAAGTACACGGTCGTTCCTGAGTATCAACAATGGTTCCTCACTGTATTTTAAGAGGGCAAATTTAGTGTATTTTCAGTGTAAGTACATGGTTGTTCCTGTGTATCAACAATGGTTCCTCAATGTATCTTAAGAGAGCGGATTTAGTGTATTTTCAGTGTAAGTACACAGTAGCTCCTGAGTATCAACAATGGTTCCTCGCTGTACCTTAAAAGGGCAAATTTATTGTATTTTCAGAGTAAGTACACGGTAGTTCCTGTGTATCAACAAGGGTTCCTCACTGTATTTTAAGAGGTCAGATTTAGTGTATTTTCTATGTAAGTACACGGTTGTTCCTGAGTATCAACAATGGTTCCTCACTGTATTTTAAGAGGGCAAATTTAGTGTATTTTCAGTGTAAGTACATGGTTGTTCCTGTGTATCAACAATGGTTCCTCAATGTATCTTAAGAGAGCGGATTTAGTGTATTTTCAGTGTAAGTACACGGTAGTTCCTGTGTATCAACAATGGTTCCTCACTGTACCTTAAAAGGGCAAATTTATTGTATTTTCAGTGTAAGTACACGGTATTTCCTATGTATCAACAAGGGTTCCTCACTGTATTTTAAGAGGTCAGATTTAGTGTATTTTCAGTATAGTACACGGTAGTTACTGTGTATCAACAAGGGTTCCTCACTGTATCTTAAAAGGGCAAATTTAGTGTATTTTCTATGTAAGTACACGGTTGTTCCTGTGTATCAACAAGGGTTCCTCACTGTATCTTAAGAGGGCAAATTTATTGTATTTTCAGTGTAAGTACACGGTTGTTCCTGTGTATCAACAATGGTTCCTCACTGTATTTTAAGAGGGCAAATTTAGTGTATTTTCAGTGTAAGTACATGGTTGTTCCTGTGTATCAACAATGGTTCCTCACTGTATCTTAAAAGGGCAAATTTATTGTATTTTCAGTGTAAGTACATGGTAGTTCCTGTGTATCAACAAGGGTTCCTCACTGTATTTTAAGAGGTCAGATTTAGTGTATTTTCAGTATAGTACACGGTAGTTCCTGTGTATCAACAAGGGTTCCTCACTGTATCTTAAAAGGGCAAATTTAGTGTATTTTCTATGTAAGTACACGGTAGTTCCTGTGTATCAACAAGGGTTCCTCACTGTATCTTAAAAGGGCAGATTTAGTGTATTTTCTATGTAAGTACACGGTTGTTCCTGTGTATCAACAAGGGTTCCTCACTGTATCTTGAGGGCAAATTTAGTGTATTTTTAGTGTAAGTACATGGTTGTTCCTGTGTATCAACAATGGTTCCTCACTGTATTTTAAGAGGGCAAATTTAGTGTATTTTCTATGTAAGTACACGGTTGTTCCTGTGTATCAACAAGGGTTCCTCGCTGTATCTTAAAAGGGCAGATTTAGTGTATTTTTGGTGTAAGTACATGGTTGTTCCTGTGTATCAACAAGGGTTCCTCACTGTATCTTAAGAGGAAAAATTTAGTGTATTTTCAGTGTAAGTACACGGTTGTTCC
This sequence comes from Danio rerio, assembly GCF_052040795.2. Classification (NCBI taxonomy): domain Eukaryota; kingdom Metazoa; phylum Chordata; class Actinopteri; order Cypriniformes; family Danionidae; genus Danio; species Danio rerio. The sequence goes on from NC_141037.1 coordinate 47,157,203, forward strand.
TGTGTATCAACAAGGGTTCCTCACTGTATTTTAAGAGGTCAGATTTAGTGTATTTTCAGTATAGTACACGGTAGTTCCTGTGTATCAACAAGGGTTCCTCACTGTATCTTAAAAGGGCAGATTTAGTGTATTTTCAGTGTAAGTACATGGTTGTTCTTGTGTATCAACAATGGTTTCTCACTGTATTTCAAGAGGGCAGATTTATTGCATTTTTCAATGTAAGTACATGGTAGTTCCTGTGTATCAACAATGGTTCCTCACTGTATTTTGAGGGCAGATTTAGTGTATTTTCAGTGTAAGTACACAGTAGTTAAGTACATATTCCTGAGTGTCCAAATGGTCCCACCCTTTACAACAAAATTTACTTAGTTAACAAGAGTTAACTAATACGTTGACATAATTTATTAATCCTAGTTACTGTTGACCATTGAATTTACTAGATTTGTAATATCAAGTTATGTGTATTTTTACATTATTTAATGCTGTACAACATAAGTGAGAACCATTTTGCTAACATAAACAAAGATTATATATGCCATAAAATATATTTTTCATTGCTATTTCCTCTAATTTTTTGCATATTAACTACTGTTTACAAATAAAAGGTTTTGCTGAATAGATGGTGCAGTTTATGTGCATTATTTACAACAGGTGAAGTGCACACCACAACATAAATAAATAAATGACTCTTTCCTGACAGAAATAAATTAAATGAATGAACATTTACAACTGTATGTATTTTGCAAACATTGGTTGCATCTTTGAATAATAAGGATATTGCGCACCTTGCGGTAACCATAAACAATAATTCTTTGTTGTGTAATAGAAGTAAAAAAAAATATGTTTGCCAAAAAAAAAAAAAAATAGCAATAGCAAATATGTTGTGTACTTACAAACGTGTACTTAAAAATAATGTACTTACAAATACGTACTTACAAATATGTACTTATAAAATGTGTACTTACAAATTAGCCTATATATAAGTACACTTTTGTAACTACATATTAAGCATGTGTGTACTTTAAATGTAAGTACAATGTAAGAACATGAAGGTACAATGTAAGTACACTGTACCAAATGTGTAATTTGGGCTGTAGGTACATAGTTACTAAGGCCACCTAATGTAAAGTGGGACCTGTTATCTAAAACAAAAAAGAATGATGCATTTTATAGCTGGATCAGGTTTTATTACATTCTGAATTGGACGTTGAAAATGAGCTTATCTCAGCCAGCAGAGAGGTCAAATCACAGTAATGCAAACTCAGTCAGAGACATAGATTTTCACTTGCAACTTGCTTTAACATGTTTAACAGTGCATGAAATGTTGTCTAAAACAAAAAAGAATGATGCATTTTATGGCTGGATCAGGTTTTATTACATTCTGAATTGGACGTTGAAAATGAGCTTATCTCAGCCAGCAGAGAGGTCAAATCACAGTAATGCAAACTCAGTCAGAGACATAGATTTTCACTTGCAACTTGCTTTAACATGTTTAACAGTGCATGAAATGTTGTCTAAAACAAAAAAGAATGATGCATTTTATGGCTGGATCAGGTTTTATTACATTCTGAATTGGACGTTGAAAATGAGCTTATCTCAGCCAGCAGAGAGGTCAAATCACAGTAATGCAAACTCAGTCAGAGACATAGATTTTCACTTGCAACTTGCTTTAACATGTTTAACAGTGCATGAAATGTTGTCTAAAACAAAAAAGAATGATGCATTTTATGGCTGGATCTGGTTTTATCACTTTCTGAATTGGACGTTGAAAATGAGCTTATCTCAGCCAGCAGAGAGGTTAAATCACAGTAATGCAAACTCAGTCAGAGACATAGATTTTCACTTGCTACTTGCTTTAACATGTTTAACAGTGCATGAAATGTTGTCTAAAACAAAAAAGAATGATGCATTTTATGGCTGGATCAGGTTTTATTACATTCTGAATTGGACGTTGAAAATGAGCTTATCTCAGCCAGCAGAGAGGTCAAATCACAGTAATGCAAACTCAGTCAGAAACATAGATTTTCACTTGCAACTTGCTTTAACATGTTTAACAGTGCATGAAATGTTGTCTAAAACAAAAAAGAATGATGCATTTTATGGCTGGATCAGGTTTTATTACATTCTGAATTGGACGTTGAAAATGAGCTTATCTCAGCCAGCAGAGAGGTCAAATCACAGTAATGCAAACTCAGTCAGAGACATAGATTTTCACTTGCAACTTGCTTTAACATGTTTAACAGTGCATGAAATGTTGTCTAAAACAAAAAAGAATGATGCATTTTATGGCTGGATCAGGTTTTATTACATTCTGAATTGGACGTTGAAAATGAGCTTATCTCAGCCAGCAGAGAGGTCAAATCACAGTAATGCAAACTCAGTCAGAGACATAGATTTTCACTTGCAACTTGCTTTAACATGTTTAACAGTGCATGAAATGTTGTCTAAAACAAAAAAGAATGATGCATTTTATGGCTGGATCTGGTTTTATCACTTTCTGAATTGGACGTTGAAAATGAGCTTATCTCAGCCAGCAGAGAGGTTAAATCACAGTAATGCAAACTCAGTCAGAGACATAGATTTTCACTTGCTACTTGCTTTAACATGTTTAACAGTGCATGAAATGTTGTCTAAAACAAAAAAGAATGATGCATTTTATGGCTGGATCAGGTTTTATTACATTCTGAATTGGACGTTGAAAATGAGCTTATCTCAGCCAGCAGAGAGGTCAAATCACAGTAATGCAAACTCAGTCAGAGACATAGATTTTCACTTGCAACTTGCTTTAACATGTTTAACAGTGCATGAAATGTTGTCTAAAACAAAAAAGAATGATGCATTTTATGGCTGGATCAGGTTTTATTACATTCTGAATTGGACGTTGAAAATGAGCTTATCTCAGCCAGCAGAGAGGTCAAATCACAGTAATGCAAACTCAGTCAGAGACATAGATTTTCACTTGCAACTTGCTTTAACATGTTTAACAGTGCATGAAATGTTGTCTAAAACAAAAAAGAATGATGCATTTTATGGCTGGATCTGGTTTTATCACTTTCTGAATTGGACGTTGAAAATGAGCTTATCTCAGCCAGCAGAGAGGTCAAATCACAGTAATGCAAACTCAGTCAGAGACATAGATTTTCACTTGCAACTTGCTTTAACATGTTTAACAGTGCATGAAATGTTGTCTAAAACAAAAAAGAATGATGCATTTTATGGCTGGATCTGGTTTTATTACATTCTGAATTGGACGTTGAAAATGAGCTTATCTCAGCCAGCAGAGAGGTCAAATCACAGTAATGCAAACTCAGTCAGAGACATAGATTTTCACTTCCAACTTGCTTTATCTTGTTTAACAGTGCATGAAATGTTGTCTAAAACAAAAAAGAATGATGCATTTTATGGCTGGATCAGGTTTTATTACATTCTGAATTGGACGTTGAAAATGAGCTTATCTCAGCCAGCAGAGAGGTCAAATCACAGTAATGCAAACTCAGTCAGAGACATAGATTTTCACTTGCAACTTGCTTTAACATGTTTAACAGTGCATGAAATGTTGTCTAAAACAAAAAAGAATGATGCATTTTATGGCTGGATCAGGTTTTATTACATTCTGAATTGGACGTTGAAAATGAGCTTATCTCAGCCAGCAGAGAGGTCAAATCACAGTAATGCAAACTCAGTCAGAGACATAGATTTTCACTTGCAACTTGCTTTAACATGTTTAACAGTGCATGAAATGTTATCTAAAACAAAAAAGAATGATGCATTTTATAGCTGGATCAGGTTTTATTACATTCTGAATTGGACGTTGAAAATGAGCTTATCTCAGCCAGCAGAGAGGTCAAATCACAGTAATGCAAACTCAGTCAGAGACATAGATTTTCACTTGCAACTTGCTTTAACATGTTTAACAGTGCATGAAATGTTATCTAAAACAAAAAAGAATGATGCATTTTATGGCTGGATCTGGTTTTATTACATTCTGAATTGGACGTTGAAAATGAGCTTATCTCAGCCAGCAGAGAGGTCAAATCACAGTAATGCAAACTCAGTCAGAGACATAGATTTTCACTTGCAACTTGCTTTAACATGTTTAAGAGTGCATGAAATGTTGTCTAAAACAAAAAAGAATGATGCTATTTATAGCTGGATCAGGTTTTATTACATTCTGAATTGGACGTTGAAAATGAGCTTATCTCAGCCAGCAGAGAGGTCAAATCACAGTAATGCAAACTCAGTCAGAGACATAGATTTTCACTTGCAACTTGCTTTAACATGTTTAACAGTGCATGCAATGTTGTCTAAAACAAAAAAGAATGATGCATTTTATGGCTGGATCTGGTTTTATTACATTCTGAATTGGACGTTGAAAATGAGCTTATCTCAGCCAGCAGAGAGGTCAAATCACAGTAATGCAAACTCAGTCAGAGACATAGATTTTCACTTGCAACTTGCTTTAACATGTTTAACAGTGCATGAAATGTTATCTAAAACAAAAAAGAATGATGCATTTTATGGCTGGATCTGGTTTTATTACATTCTGAATTGGACGTTGAAAATGAGCTTATCTCAGCCAGCAGAGAGGTCAAATCACAGTAATGCAAACTCAGTCAGAGACATAGATTGTCACTTGCAACTTGCTTTAACATGTTTAACAGTGCATGAAATGTTGTCTAAAACAAAAAAGAATGATGCATTTTATGGCTGGATCTGGTTTTATTACATTCTGAATTGGACGTTGAAAATGAGCTTATCTCAGCCAGCAGAGAGGTCAAATCACAGTAATGCAAACTCAGTCAGAGACATAGATTTTCACTTGCAACTTGCTTTAACATGTTTAACAGTGCATGAAATGTTGTCTAAAACAAAAAAGAATGATGCATTTTATAGCTGGATCAGGTTTTATTACATTCTGAATTGGACGTTGAAAATGAGCTTATCTCAGCCAGCAGAGAGGTCAAATCACAGTAATGCAAACTCAGTCAGAGACATAGATTTTCACTTGCAACTTGCTTTAACATGTTTAACAGTGCATGAAATGTTATCTAAAACAAAAAAGAATGATGCATTTTATGGCTGGATCTGGTTTTATTACATTCTGAATTGGACGTTGAAAATGAGCTTATCTCAGCCAGCAGAGAGGTCAAATCACAGTAATGCAAACTCAGTCAGAGACATAGATTTTCACTTCCAACTTGCTTTATCTTGTTTAACAGTGCATGAAATGTTGTCTAAAACAAAAAAGAATGATGCATTTTATGGCTGGATCAGGTTTTATTACATTCTGAATTGGACGTTGAAAATGAGCTTATCTCAGCCAGCAGAGAGGTCAAATCACAGTAATGCAAACTCAGTCAGAGACATAGATTTTCACTTGCAACTTGCTTTAACATGTTTAACAGTGCATGAAATGTTGTCTAAAACAAAAAAGAATGATGCATTTTATGGCTGGATCTGGTTTTATTACATTCTGAATTGGACGTTGAAAATGAGCTTATCTCAGCCAGCAGAGAGGTCAAATCACAGTAATGCAAACTCAGTCAGAGACATAGATTTTCACTTGCAACTTGCTTTAACATGTTTAACAGTGCATGAAATGTTATCTAAAACAAAAAAGAATGATGCATTTTATGGCTGGATCTGGTTTTATTACATTCTGAATTGGACGTTGAAAATGAGCTTATCTCAGCCAGCAGAGAGGTCAAATCACAGTAATGCAAACTCAGTCAGAGACATAGATTTTCACTTGCAACTTGCTTTAACATGTTTAACAGTGCATGAAATGTTGTCTAAAACAAAAAAGAATGATGCATTTTATGGCTGGATCTGGTTTTATTACATTCTGAATTGGACGTTGAAAATGAGCTTATCTCAGCCAGCAGAGAGGTCAAATCACAGTAATGCAAACTCAGTCAGAGACATAGATTTTCACTTGCAACTTGCTTTAACATGTTTAACAGTGCATGAAATGTTGTCTAAAACAAAAAAGAATGATGCATTTTATAGCTGGATCAGGTTTTATTACATTCTGAATTGGACGTTGAAAATGAGCTTATCTCAGCCAGCAGAGAGGTCAAATCACAGTAATGCAAACTCAGTCAGAGACATAGATTTTCACTTGCAACTTGCTTTAACATGTTTAACAGTGCATGAAATGTTATCTAAAACAAAAAAGAATGATGCATTTTATGGCTGGATCTGGTTTTATTACATTCTGAATTGGACGTTGAAAATGAGCTTATCTCAGCCAGCAGAGAGGTCAAATCACAGTAATGCAAACTCAGTCAGAGACATAGATTTTCACTTCCAACTTGCTTTATCTTGTTTAACAGTGCATGAAATGTTGTCTAAAACAAAAAAGAATGATGCATTTTATGGCTGGATCAGGTTTTATTACATTCTGAATTGGACGTTGAAAATGAGCTTATCTCAGCCAGCAGAGAGGTCAAATCACAGTAATGCAAACTCAGTCAGAGACATAGATTTTCACTTGCAACTTGCTTTAACATGTTTAACAGTGCATGAAATGTTGTCTAAAACAAAAAAGAATGATGCATTTTATGGCTGGATCAGGTTTTATTACATTCTGAATTGGACGTTGAAAATGAGCTTATCTCAGCCAGCAGAGAGGTCAAATCACAGTAATGCAAACTCAGTCAGAGACATAGATTTTCACTTGCAACTTGCTTTAACATGTTTAACAGTGCATGAAATGTTATCTAAAACAAAAAAGAATGATGCATTTTATAGCTGGATCAGGTTTTATTACATTCTGAATTGGACGTTGAAAATGAGCTTATCTCAGCCAGCAGAGAGGTCAAATCACAGTAATGCAAACTTAGTCAGAGACATAGATTTTCACTTGCAACTTGCTTTAACATGTTTAACAGTGCATGAAATGTTGTCTAAATTAAAAAAGAATGATGCATTTTATGGCTGGATCTGGTTTTATCACTTTCTGAAATGGACGTTGAAAATGAGCTTATCTCAGCCAGCAGAGAGGTCAAATCACAGTAATGCAAACTCAGTCAGAGACATAGATTTTCACTTGCAACTTGCTTTAACATGTTTAACAGTGCATGAAATGTTGTCTAAAACAAAAAAGAATGATGCATTTTATGGCTGGATCTGGTTTTATCACTTTCTGAATTGGACGTTGAAAATGAGCTTATCTCAGCCAGCAGAGAGGTCAAATCACAGTAATGCAAACTCAGTCAGAGACATAGATTTTCACTTGCAACTTGCTTTAACATGTTTAACAGTGCATGAAATGTTGTCTAAAACAAAAAAGAATGATGCATTTTATGGCTGGATCTGGTTTTATTACATTCTGAATTGGACGTTGAAAATGAGCTTATCTCAGCCAGCAGAGAGGTCAAATCACAGTAATGCAAACTCAGTCAGAGACATAGATTTTCACTTGCAACTTGCTTTAACATGTTTAACAGTGCATGAAATGTTGTCTAAAACAAAAAAGAATGATGCATTTTATGGCTGGATCAGGTTTTATTACATTCTGAATTGGACGTTGAAAATGAGCTTATCTCAGCCAGCAGAGAGGTCAAATCACAGTAATGCAAACTCAGTCAGAGACATAGATTTTCACTTGCAACTTGCTTTAACATGTTTAACAGTGCATGAAATGTTATCTAAAACAAAAAAGAATGATGCATTTTATAGCTGGATCAGGTTTTATTACATTCTGAATTGGACGTTGAAAATGAGCTTATCTCAGCCAGCAGAGAGGTCAAATCACAGTAATGCAAACTCAGTCAGAGACATAGATTTTCACTTGCAACTTGCTTTAACATGTTTAACAGTGCATGAAATGTTATCTAAAACAAAAAAGAATGATGCATTTTATGGCTGGATCTGGTTTTATTACATTCTGAATTGGACGTTGAAAATGAGCTTATCTCAGCCAGCAGAGAGGTCAAATCACAGTAATGCAAACTCAGTCAGAGACATAGATTTTCACTTGCAACTTGCTTTAACATGTTTAACAGTGCATGAAATGTTGTCTAAAACAAAAAAGAATGATGCATTTTATAGCTGGATCAGGTTTTATTACATTCTGAATTGGACGTTGAAAATGAGCTTATCTCAGCCAGCAGAGAGGTCAAATCACAGTAATGCAAACTCAGTCAGAGACATAGATTTTCACTTGCAACTTGCTTTAACATGTTTAACAGTGCATGAAATGTTGTCTAAAACAAAAAAGAATGATGCATTTTATGGCTGGATCTGGTTTTATTACATTCTGAATTGGACGTTGAAAATGAGCTTATCTCAGCCAGCAGAGAGGTCAAATCACAGTAATGCAAACTCAGTCAGAGACATAGATTTTCACTTGCAACTTGCTTTAACATGTTTAACAGTGCATGAAATGTTATCTAAAACAAAAAAGAATGATGCATTTTATGGCTGGATCTGGTTTTATTACATTCTGAATTGGACGTTGAAAATGAGCTTATCTCAGCCAGCAGAGAGGTCAAATCACAGTAATGCAAACTCAGTCAGAGACATAGATTTTCACTTGCTACTTGCTTTAACATGTTTAACAGTGCATGAAATGTTGTCTAAAACAAAAAAGAATGATGCATTTTATAGCTGGATCAGGTTTTATTACATTCTGAATTGGACGTTGAAAATGAGCTTATCTCAGCCAGCAGAGAGGTCAAATCACAGTAATGCAAACTCAGTCAGAGACATAGATTTTCACTTGCAACTTGCTTTAACATGTTTAACAGTGCATGAAATGTTATCTAAAACAAAAAAGAATGATGCATTTTATAGCTGGATCAGGTTTTATTACATTCTGAATTGGACGTTGAAAATGAGCTTATCTCAGCCAGCAGAGAGGTCAAATCACAGTAATGCAAACTCAGTCAGAGACATAGATTTTCACTTGCAACTTGCTTTAACATGTTTAACAGTGCATGAAATGTTGTCTAAAACAAAAAAGAATGATGCATTTTATGGCTGGATCAGGTTTTATTACATTCTGAATTGGACGTTGAAAATGAGCTTATCTCAGCCAGCAGAGAGGTCAAATCACAGTAATGCAAACTCAGTCAGAGACATAGATTTTCACTTGCAACTTGCTTTAACATGTTTAACAGTGCATGAAATGTTGTCTAAAACAAAAAAGAATGATGCATTTTATGGCTGGATCAGGTTTTATTACATTCTGAATTGGACGTTGAAAATGAGCTTATCTCAGCCAGCAGAGAGGTCAAATCACAGTAATGCAAACTCAGTCAGAGACATAGATTTTCACTTGCAACTTGCTTTAACATGTTTAACAGTGCATGAAATGTTGTCTAAAACAAAAAAGAATGATGCATTTTATGGCTGGATCAGGTTTTATTACATTCTGAATTGGACGTTGAAAATGAGCTTATCTCAGCCAGCAGAGAGGTCAAATCACAGTAATGCAAACTCAGTCAGAGACATAGATTTTCACTTGCAACTTGCTTTAACATGTTTAACAGTGCATGAAATGTTGTCTAAAACAAAAAAGAATGATGCATTTTATGGCTGGATCTGGTTTTATCACTTTCTGAATTGGACGTTGAAAATGAGCTTATCTCAGCCAGCAGAGAGGTTAAATCACAGTAATGCAAACTCAGTCAGAGACATAGATTTTCACTTGCTACTTGCTTTAACATGTTTAACAGTGCATGAAATGTTGTCTAAAACAAAAAAGAATGATGCATTTTATGGCTGGATCAGGTTTTATTACATTCTGAATTGGACGTTGAAAATGAGCTTATCTCAGCCAGCAGAGAGGTCAAATCACAGTAATGCAAACTCAGTCAGAAACATAGATTTTCACTTGCAACTTGCTTTAACATGTTTAACAGTGCATGAAATGTTGTCTAAAACAAAAAAGAATGATGCATTTTATGGCTGGATCAGGTTTTATTACATTCTGAATTGGACGTTGAAAATGAGCTTATCTCAGCCAGCAGAGAGGTCAAATCACAGTAATGCAAACTCAGTCAGAGACATAGATTTTCACTTGCAACTTGCTTTAACATGTTTAACAGTGCATGAAATGTTGTCTAAAACAAAAAAGAATGATGCATTTTATGGCTGGATCAGGTTTTATTACATTCTGAATTGGACGTTGAAAATGAGCTTATCTCAGCCAGCAGAGAGGTCAAATCACAGTAATGCAAACTCAGTCAGAGACATAGATTTTCACTTGCAACTTGCTTTAACATGTTTAACAGTGCATGAAATGTTGTCTAAAACAAAAAAGAATGATGCATTTTATGGCTGGATCTGGTTTTATCACTTTCTGAATTGGACGTTGAAAATGAGCTTATCTCAGCCAGCAGAGAGGTTAAATCAGAATGTAACAAAACAAAAAAGAATGATGCATTTTATGGCTGGATCAGGTTTTATTACATTCTGAATTGGACGTTGAAAATGAGCTTATCTCAGCCAGCAGAGAGGTCAAATCACAGTAATGCAAACTCAGTCAGAGACATAGATTTTCACTTGCAACTTGCTTTAACATGTTTAACAGTGCATGAAATGTTGTCTAAAACAAAAAAGAATGATGCATTTTATGGCTGGATCAGGTTTTATTACATTCTGAATTGGACGTTGAAAATGAGCTTATCTCAGCCAGCAGAGAGGTCAAATCACAGTAATGCAAACTCAGTCAGAGACATAGATTTTCACTTGCAACTTGCTTTAACATGTTTAACAGTGCATGAAATGTTGTCTAAAACAAAAAAGAATGATGCATTTTATGGCTGGATCTGGTTTTATCACTTTCTGAATTGGACGTTGAAAATGAGCTTATCTCAGCCAGCAGAGAGGTTAAATCACAGTAATGCAAACTCAGTCAGAGACATAGATTTTCACTTGCTACTTGCTTTAACATGTTTAACAGTGCATGAAATGTTGTCTAAAACAAAAAAGAATGATGCATTTTATGGCTGGATCAGGTTTTATTACATTCTGAATTGGACGTTGAAAATGAGCTTATCTCAGCCAGCAGAGAGGTCAAATCACAGTAATGCAAACTCAGTCAGAAACATAGATTTTCACTTGCAACTTGCTTTAACATGTTTAACAGTGCATGAAATGTTGTCTAAAACAAAAAAGAATGATGCATTTTATGGCTGGATCAGGTTTTATTACATTCTGAATTGGACGTTGAAAATGAGCTTATCTCAGCCAGCAGAGAGGTCAAATCACAGTAATGCAAACTCAGTCAGAGACATAGATTTTCACTTGCAACTTGCTTTAACATGTTTAACAGTGCATGAAATGTTGTCTAAAACAAAAAAGAATGATGCATTTTATGGCTGGATCAGGTTTTATTACATTCTGAATTGGACGTTGAAAATGAGCTTATCTCAGCCAGCAGAGAGGTCAAATCACAGTAATGCAAACTCAGTCAGAGACATAGATTTTCACTTGCAACTTGCTTTAACATGTTTAACAGTGCATGAAATGTTGTCTAAAACAAAAAAGAATGATGCATTTTATGGCTGGATCTGGTTTTATCACTTTCTGAATTGGACGTTGAAAATGAGCTTATCTCAGCCAGCAGAGAGGTTAAATCACAGTAATGCAAACTCAGTCAGAGACATAGATTTTCACTTGCTACTTGCTTTAACATGTTTAACAGTGCATGAAATGTTGTCTAAAACAAAAAAGAATGATGCATTTTATGGCTGGATCAGGTTTTATTACATTCTGAATTGGACGTTGAAAATGAGCTTATCTCAGCCAGCAGAGAGGTCAAATCACAGTAATGCAAACTCAGTCAGAGACATAGATTTTCACTTGCAACTTGCTTTAACATGTTTAACAGTGCATGAAATGTTGTCTAAAACAAAAAAGAATGATGCATTTTATGGCTGGATCAGGTTTTATTACATTCTGAATTGGACGTTGAAAATGAGCTTATCTCAGCCAGCAGAGAGGTCAAATCACAGTAATGCAAACTCAGTCAGAGACATAGATTTTCACTTGCAACTTGCTTTAACATGTTTAACAGTGCATGAAATGTTGTCTAAAACAAAAAAGAATGATGCATTTTATGGCTGGATCTGGTTTTATCACTTTCTGAATTGGACGTTGAAAATGAGCTTATCTCAGCCAGCAGAGAGGTCAAATCACAGTAATGCAAACTCAGTCAGAGACATAGATTTTCACTTGCAACTTGCTTTAACATGTTTAACAGTGCATGAAATGTTGTCTAAAACAAAAAAGAATGATGCATTTTATGGCTGGATCTGGTTTTATTACATTCTGAATTGGACGTTGAAAATGAGCTTATCTCAGCCAGCAGAGAGGTCAAATCACAGTAATGCAAACTCAGTCAGAGACATAGATTTTCACTTCCAACTTGCTTTATCTTGTTTAACAGTGCATGAAATGTTGTCTAAAACAAAAAAGAATGATGCATTTTATGGCTGGATCAGGTTTTATTACATTCTGAATTGGACGTTGAAAATGAGCTTATCTCAGCCAGCAGAGAGGTCAAATCACAGTAATGCAAACTCAGTCAGAGACATAGATTTTCACTTGCAACTTGCTTTAACATGTTTAACAGTGCATGAAATGTTGTCTAAAACAAAAAAGAATGATGCATTTTATGGCTGGATCAGGTTTTATTACATTCTGAATTGGACGTTGAAAATGAGCTTATCTCAGCCAGCAGAGAGGTCAAATCACAGTAATGCAAACTCAGTCAGAGACATAGATTTTCACTTGCAACTTGCTTTAACATGTTTAACAGTGAATGAAATGTTATCTAAAACAAAAAAGAATGATGCATTTTATAGCTGGATCAGGTTTTATTACATTCTGAATTGGACGTTGAAAATGAGCTTATCTCAGCCAGCAGAGAGGTCAAATCACAGTAATGCAAACTCAGTCAGAGACATAGATTTTCACTTGCAACTTGCTTTAACATGTTTAACAGTGCATGAAATGTTATCTAAAACAAAAAAGAATGATGCATTTTATGGCTGGATCTGGTTTTATTACATTCTGAATTGGACGTTGAAAATGAGCTTATCTCAGCCAGCAGAGAGGTCAAATCACAGTAATGCAAACTCAGTCAGAGACATAGATTTTCACTTGCAACTTGCTTTAACATGTTTAAGAGTGCATGAAATGTTGTCTAAAACAAAAAAGAATGATGCTATTTATAGCTGGATCAGGTTTTATTACATTCTGAATTGGACGTTGAAAATGAGCTTATCTCAGCCAGCAGAGAGGTCAAATCACAGTAATGCAAACTCAGTCAGAGACATAGATTTTCACTTGCAACTTGCTTTAACATGTTTAACAGTGCATGAAATGTTGTCTAAAACAAAAAAGAATGATGCATTTTATGGCTGGATCTGGTTTTATTACATTCTGAATTGGACGTTGAAAATGAGCTTATCTCAGCCAGCAGAGAGGTCAAATCACAGTAATGCAAACTCAGTCAGAGACATAGATTTTCACTTGCAACTTGCTTTAACATGTTTAACAGTGCATGAAATGTTGTCTAAAACAAAAAAGAATGATGCATTTTATGGCTGGATCAGGTTTTATTACATTCTGAATTGGACGTTGAAAATGAGCTTATCTCAGCCAGCAGAGAGGTCAAATCACAGTAATGCAAACTCAGTCAGAGACATAGATTTTCACTTGCAACTTGCTTTAACATGTTTAACAGTGCATGAAATGTTATCTAAAACAAAAAAGAATGATGCATTTTATAGCTGGATCAGGTTTTATTACATTCTGAATTGGACGTTGAAAATGAGCTTATCTCAGCCAGCAGAGAGGTCAAATCACAGTAATGCAAACTCAGTCAGAGACATAGATTTTCACTTGCAACTTGCTTTAACATGTTTAACAGTGCATGAAATGTTATCTAAAACAAAAAAGAATGATGCATTTTATGGCTGGATCTGGTTTTATTACATTCTGAATTGGACGTTGAAAATGAGCTTATCTCAGCCAGCAGAGAGGTCAAATCACAGTAATGCAAACTCAGTCAGAGACATAGATTTTCACTTGCAACTTGCTTTAACATGTTTAACAGTGCATGAAATGTTGTCTAAAACAAAAAAGAATGATGCATTTTATAGCTGGATCAGGTTTTATTACATTCTGAATTGGACGTTGAAAATGAGCTTATCTCAGCCAGCAGAGAGGTCAAATCACAGTAATGCAAACTCAGTCAGAGACATAGATTTTCACTTGCAACTTGCTTTAACATGTTTAACAGTGCATGAAATGTTGTCTAAAACAAAAAAGAATGATGCATTTTATGGCTGGATCTGGTTTTATTACATTCTGAATTGGACGTTGAAAATGAGCTTATCTCAGCCAGCAGAGAGGTCAAATCACAGTAATGCAAACTCAGTCAGAGACATAGATTTTCACTTGCAACTTGCTTTAACATGTTTAACAGTGCATGAAATGTTATCTAAAACAAAAAAGAATGATGCATTTTATGGCTGGATCTGGTTTTATTACATTCTGAATTGGACGTTGAAAATGAGCTTATCTCAGCCAGCAGAGAGGTCAAATCACAGTAATGCAAACTCAGTCAGAGACATAGATTTTCACTTGCTACTTGCTTTAACATGTTTAACAGTGCATGAAATGTTGTCTAAAACAAAAAAGAATGATGCATTTTATAGCTGGATCAGGTTTTATTACATTCTGAATTGGACGTTGAAAATGAGCTTATCTCAGCCAGCAGAGAGGTCAAATCACAGTAATGCAAACTCAGTCAGAGACATAGATTTTCACTTGCAACTTGCTTTAACATGTTTAACAGTGCATGAAATGTTATCTAAAACAAAAAAGAATGATGCATTTTATAGCTGGATCAGGTTTTATTACATTCTGAATTGGACGTTGAAAATGAGCTTATCTCAGCCAGCAGAGAGGTCAAATCACAGTAATGCAAACTCAGTCAGAGACATAGATTTTCACTTGCAACTTGCTTTAACATGTTTAACAGTGCATGAAATGTTGTCTAAAACAAAAAAGAATGATGCATTTTATGGCTGGATCAGGTTTTATTACATTCTGAATTGGACGTTGAAAATGAGCTTATCTCAGCCAGCAGAGAGGTCAAATCACAGTAATGCAAACTCAGTCAGAGACATAGATTTTCACTTGCAACTTGCTTTAACATGTTTAACAGTGCATGAAATGTTGTCTAAAACAAAAAAGAATGATGCATTTTATGGCTGGATCAGGTTTTATTACATTCTGAATTGGACGTTGAAAATGAGCTTATCTCAGCCAGCAGAGAGGTCAAATCACAGTAATGCAAACTCAGTCAGAGACATAGATTTTCACTTGCAACTTGCTTTAACATGTTTAACAGTGCATGAAATGTTGTCTAAAACAAAAAAGAATGATGCATTTTATGGCTGGATCAGGTTTTATTACATTCTGAATTGGACGTTGAAAATGAGCTTATCTCAGCCAGCAGAGAGGTCAAATCACAGTAATGCAAACTCAGTCAGAGACATAGATTTTCACTTGCAACTTGCTTTAACATGTTTAACAGTGCATGAAATGTTGTCTAAAACAAAAAAGAATGATGCATTTTATGGCTGGATCTGGTTTTATCACTTTCTGAATTGGACGTTGAAAATGAGCTTATCTCAGCCAGCAGAGAGGTTAAATCACAGTAATGCAAACTCAGTCAGAGACATAGATTTTCACTTGCTACTTGCTTTAACATGTTTAACAGTGCATGAAATGTTGTCTAAAACAAAAAAGAATGATGCATTTTATGGCTGGATCAGGTTTTATTACATTCTGAATTGGACGTTGAAAATGAGCTTATCTCAGCCAGCAGAGAGGTCAAATCACAGTAATGCAAACTCAGTCAGAAACATAGATTTTCACTTGCAACTTGCTTTAACATGTTTAACAGTGCATGAAATGTTGTCTAAAACAAAAAAGAATGATGCATTTTATGGCTGGATCAGGTTTTATTACATTCTGAATTGGACGTTGAAAATGAGCTTATCTCAGCCAGCAGAGAGGTCAAATCACAGTAATGCAAACTCAGTCAGAGACATAGATTTTCACTTGCAACTTGCTTTAACATGTTTAACAGTGCATGAAATGTTGTCTAAAACAAAAAAGAATGATGCATTTTATGGCTGGATCAGGTTTTATTACATTCTGAATTGGACGTTGAAAATGAGCTTATCTCAGCCAGCAGAGAGGTCAAATCACAGTAATGCAAACTCAGTCAGAGACATAGATTTTCACTTGCAACTTGCTTTAACATGTTTAACAGTGCATGAAATGTTGTCTAAAACAAAAAAGAATGATGCATTTTATGGCTGGATCTGGTTTTATCACTTTCTGAATTGGACGTTGAAAATGAGCTTATCTCAGCCAGCAGAGAGGTTAAATCAGAATGTAACAAAACAAAAAAGAATGATGCATTTTATGGCTGGATCAGGTTTTATTACATTCTGAATTGGACGTTGAAAATGAGCTTATCTCAGCCAGCAGAGAGGTCAAATCACAGTAATGCAAACTCAGTCAGAGACATAGATTTTCACTTGCAACTTGCTTTAACATGTTTAACAGTGCATGAAATGTTGTCTAAAACAAAAAAGAATGATGCATTTTATGGCTGGATCAGGTTTTATTACATTCTGAATTGGACGTTGAAAATGAGCTTATCTCAGCCAGCAGAGAGGTCAAATCACAGTAATGCAAACTCAGTCAGAGACATAGATTTTCACTTGCTACTTGCTTTAACATGTTTAACAGTGCATGAAATGTTGTCTAAAACAAAAAAGAATGATGCATTTTATAGCTGGATCAGGTTTTATTACATTCTGAATTGGACGTTGAAAATGAGCTTATCTCAGCCAGCAGAGAGGTCAAATCACAGTAATGCAAACTCAGTCAGAGACATAGATTTTCACTTGCAACTTGCTTTAACATGTTTAACAGTGCATGAAATGTTATCTAAAACAAAAAAGAATGATGCATTTTATGGCTGGATCTGGTTTTATTACATTCTGAATTGGACGTTGAAAATGAGCTTATCTCAGCCAGCAGAGAGGTCAAATCACAGTAATGCAAACTCAGTCAGAGACATAGATTTTCACTTCCAACTTGCTTTATCTTGTTTAACAGTGCATGAAATGTTGTCTAAAACAAAAAAGAATGATGCATTTTATGGCTGGATCAGGTTTTATTACATTCTGAATTGGACGTTGAAAATGAGCTTATCTCAGCCAGCAGAGAGGTCAAATCACAGTAATGCAAACTCAGTCAGAGACATAGATTTTCACTTGCAACTTGCTTTAACATGTTTAACAGTGCATGAAATGTTGTCTAAAACAAAAAAGAATGATGCATTTTATGGCTGGATCAGGTTTTATTACATTCTGAATTGGACGTTGAAAATGAGCTTATCTCAGCCAGCAGAGAGGTCAAATCACAGTAATGCAAACTCAGTCAGAGACATAGATTTTCACTTGCAACTTGCTTTAACATGTTTAACAGTGCATGAAATGTTATCTAAAACAAAAAAGAATGATGCATTTTATAGCTGGATCAGGTTTTATTACATTCTGAATTGGACGTTGAAAATGAGCTTATCTCAGCCAGCAGAGAGGTCAAATCACAGTAATGCAAACTCAGTCAGAGACATAGATTTTCACTTGCTACTTGCTTTAACATGTTTAACAGTGCATGAAATGTTATCTAAAACAAAAAAGAATGATGCATTTTATGGCTGGATCTGGTTTTATTACATTCTGAATTGGACGTTGAAAATGAGCTTATCTCAGCCAGCAGAGAGGTCAAATCACAGTAATGCAAACTCAGTCAGAGACATAGATTTTCACTTGCAACTTGCTTTAACATGTTTAAGAGTGCATGAAATGTTGTCTAAAACAAAAAAGAATGATGCTATTTATAGCTGGATCAGGTTTTATTACATTCTGAATTGGACGTTGAAAATGAGCTTATCTCAGCCAGCAGAGAGGTCAAATCACAGTAATGCAAACTCAGTCAGAGACATAGATTTTCACTTGCAACTTGCTTTAACATGTTTAACAGTGCATGAAATGTTGTCTAAAACAAAAAAGAATGATGCATTTTATGGCTGGATCTGGTTTTATCACTTTCTGAATTGGACGTTGAAAATGAGCTTATCTCAGCCAGCAGAGAGGTCAAATCACAGTAATGCAAACTCAGTCAGAGACATAGATTTTCACTTGCAACTTGCTTTAACATGTTTAACAGTGCATGAAATGTTATCTAAAACAAAAAAGAATGATGCATTTTATGGCTGGATCTGGTTTTATTACATTCTGAATTGGACGTTGAAAATGAGCTTATCTCAGCCAGCAGAGAGGTCAAATCACAGTAATGCAAACTCAGTCAGAGACATAGATTTTCACTTGCAACTTGCTTTAACATGTTTAACAGTGCATGAAATGTTGTCTAAAACAAAAAAGAATGATGCATTTTATGGCTGGATCTGGTTTTATTACATTCTGAATTGGACGTTGAAAATGAGCTTATCTCAGCCAGCAGAGAGGTCAAATCACAGTAATGCAAACTCAGTCAGAGACATAGATTTTCACTTGCAACTTGCTTTAACATGTTTAACAGTGCATGAAATGTTGTCTAAAACAAAAAAGAATGATGCATTTTATAGCTGGATCAGGTTTTATTACATTCTGAATTGGACGTTGAAAATGAGCTTATCTCAGCCAGCAGAGAGGTCAAATCACAGTAATGCAAACTCAGTCAGAGACATAGATTTTCACTTGCAACTTGCTTTAACATGTTTAACAGTGCATGAAATGTTATCTAAAACAAAAAAGAATGATGCATTTTATGGCTGGATCTGGTTTTATTACATTCTGAATTGGACGTTGAAAATGAGCTTATCTCAGCCAGCAGAGAGGTCAAATCACAGTAATGCAAACTCAGTCAGAGACATAGATTTTCACTTCCAACTTGCTTTATCTTGTTTAACAGTGCATGAAATGTTGTCTAAAACAAAAAAGAATGATGCATTTTATGGCTGGATCAGGTTTTATTACATTCTGAATTGGACGTTGAAAATGAGCTTATCTCAGCCAGCAGAGAGGTCAAATCACAGTAATGCAAACTCAGTCAGAGACATAGATTTTCACTTGCAACTTGCTTTAACATGTTTAACAGTGCATGAAATGTTGTCTAAAACAAAAAAGAATGATGCATTTTATGGCAGGATCTGGTTTTATTACATTCTGAATTGGACGTTGAAAATGAGCTTATCTCAGCCAGCAGAGAGGTCAAATCACAGTAATGCAAACTCAGTCAGAGACATAGATTTTCACTTGCAACTTGCTTTAACATGTTTAACAGTGCATGAAATGTTATCTAAAACAAAAAAGAATGATGCATTTTATGGCTGGATCTGGTTTTATTACATTCTGAATTGGACGTTGAAAATGAGCTTATCTCAGCCAGCAGAGAGGTCAAATCACAGTAATGCAAACTCAGTCAGAGACATAGATTTTCACTTGCAACTTGCTTTAACATGTTTAACAGTGCATGAAATGTTGTCTAAAACAAAAAAGAATGATGCATTTTATGGCTGGATCTGGTTTTATTACATTCTGAATTGGACGTTGAAAATGAGCTTATCTCAGCCAGCAGAGAGGTCAAATCACAGTAATGCAAACTCAGTCAGAGACATAGATTTTCACTTGCAACTTGCTTTAACATGTTTAACAGTGCATGAAATGTTGTCTAAAACAAAAAAGAATGATGCATTTTATAGCTGGATCAGGTTTTATTACATTCTGAATTGGACGTTGAAAATGAGCTTATCTCAGCCAGCAGAGAGGTCAAATCACAGTAATGCAAACTCAGTCAGAGACATAGATTTTCACTTGCAACTTGCTTTAACATGTTTAACAGTGCATGAAATGTTATCTAAAACAAAAAAGAATGATGCATTTTATGGCTGGATCTGGTTTTATTACATTCTGAATTGGACGTTGAAAATGAGCTTATCTCAGCCAGCAGAGAGGTCAAATCACAGTAATGCAAACTCAGTCAGAGACATAGATTTTCACTTCCAACTTGCTTTATCTTGTTTAACAGTGCATGAAATGTTGTCTAAAACAAAAAAGAATGATGCATTTTATGGCTGGATCAGGTTTTATTACATTCTGAATTGGACGTTGAAAATGAGCTTATCTCAGCCAGCAGAGAGGTCAAATCACAGTAATGCAAACTCAGTCAGAGACATAGATTTTCACTTGCAACTTGCTTTAACATGTTTAACAGTGCATGAAATGTTGTCTAAAACAAAAAAGAATGATGCATTTTATGGCTGGATCAGGTTTTATTACATTCTGAATTGGACGTTGAAAATGAGCTTATCTCAGCCAGCAGAGAGGTCAAATCACAGTAATGCAAACTCAGTCAGAGACATAGATTTTCACTTGCAACTTGCTTTAACATGTTTAACAGTGCATGAAATGTTATCTAAAACAAAAAAGAATGATGCATTTTATAGCTGGATCAGGTTTTATTACATTCTGAATTGGACGTTGAAAATGAGCTTATCTCAGCCAGCAGAGAGGTCAAATCACAGTAATGCAAACTTAGTCAGAGACATAGATTTTCACTTGCAACTTGCTTTAACATGTTTAACAGTGCATGAAATGTTGTCTAAATTAAAAAAGAATGATGCATTTTATGGCTGGATCTGGTTTTATCACTTTCTGAAATGGACGTTGAAAATGAGCTTATCTCAGCCAGCAGAGAGGTCAAATCACAGTAATGCAAACTCAGTCAGAGACATAGATTTTCACTTGCAACTTGCTTTAACATGTTTAACAGTGCATGAAATGTTGTCTAAAACAAAAAAGAATGATGCATTTTATGGCTGGATCTGGTTTTATCACTTTCTGAATTGGACGTTGAAAATGAGCTTATCTCAGCCAGCAGAGAGGTCAAATCACAGTAATGCAAACTCAGTCAGAGACATAGATTTTCACTTGCAACTTGCTTTAACATGTTTAACAGTGCATGAAATGTTGTCTAAAACAAAAAAGAATGATGCATTTTATGGCTGGATCTGGTTTTATTACATTCTGAATTGGACGTTGAAAATGAGCTTATCTCAGCCAGCAGAGAGGTCAAATCACAGTAATGCAAACTCAGTCAGAGACATAGATTTTCACTTGCAACTTGCTTTAACATGTTTAACAGTGCATGAAATGTTGTCTAAAACAAAAAAGAATGATGCATTTTATGGCTGGATCAGGTTTTATTACATTCTGAATTGGACGTTGAAAATGAGCTTATCTCAGCCAGCAGAGAGGTCAAATCACAGTAATGCAAACTCAGTCAGAGACATAGATTTTCACTTGCAACTTGCTTTAACATGTTTAACAGTGCATGAAATGTTATCTAAAACAAAAAAGAATGATGCATTTTATAGCTGGATCAGGTTTTATTACATTCTGAATTGGACGTTGAAAATGAGCTTATCTCAGCCAGCAGAGAGGTCAAATCACAGTAATGCAAACTCAGTCAGAGACATAGATTTTCACTTGCAACTTGCTTTAACATGTTTAACAGTGCATGAAATGTTATCTAAAACAAAAAAGAATGATGCATTTTATGGCTGGATCTGGTTTTATTACATTCTGAATTGGACGTTGAAAATGAGCTTATCTCAGCCAGCAGAGAGGTCAAATCACAGTAATGCAAACTCAGTCAGAGACATAGATTTTCACTTGCAACTTGCTTTAACATGTTTAACAGTGCATGAAATGTTGTCTAAAACAAAAAAGAATGATGCATTTTATAGCTGGATCAGGTTTTATTACATTCTGAATTGGACGTTGAAAATGAGCTTATCTCAGCCAGCAGAGAGGTCAAATCACAGTAATGCAAACTCAGTCAGAGACATAGATTTTCACTTGCAACTTGCTTTAACATGTTTAACAGTGCATGAAATGTTGTCTAAAACAAAAAAGAATGATGCATTTTATGGCTGGATCTGGTTTTATTACATTCTGAATTGGACGTTGAAAATGAGCTTATCTCAGCCAGCAGAGAGGTCAAATCACAGTAATGCAAACTCAGTCAGAGACATAGATTTTCACTTGCAACTTGCTTTAACATGTTTAACAGTGCATGAAATGTTATCTAAAACAAAAAAGAATGATGCATTTTATGGCTGGATCTGGTTTTATTACATTCTGAATTGGACGTTGAAAATGAGCTTATCTCAGCCAGCAGAGAGGTCAAATCACAGTAATGCAAACTCAGTCAGAGACATAGATTTTCACTTGCTACTTGCTTTAACATGTTTAACAGTGCATGAAATGTTGTCTAAAACAAAAAAGAATGATGCATTTTATAGCTGGATCAGGTTTTATTACATTCTGAATTGGACGTTGAAAATGAGCTTATCTCAGCCAGCAGAGAGGTCAAATCACAGTAATGCAAACTCAGTCAGAGACATAGATTTTCACTTGCAACTTGCTTTAACATGTTTAACAGTGCATGAAATGTTATCTAAAACAAAAAAGAATGATGCATTTTATAGCTGGATCAGGTTTTATTACATTCTGAATTGGACGTTGAAAATGAGCTTATCTCAGCCAGCAGAGAGGTCAAATCACAGTAATGCAAACTCAGTCAGAGACATAGATTTTCACTTGCAACTTGCTTTAACATGTTTAACAGTGCATGAAATGTTGTCTAAAACAAAAAAGAATGATGCATTTTATGGCTGGATCAGGTTTTATTACATTCTGAATTGGACGTTGAAAATGAGCTTATCTCAGCCAGCAGAGAGGTCAAATCACAGTAATGCAAACTCAGTCAGAGACATAGATTTTCACTTGCAACTTGATTTAACATGTTTAACAGTGCATGAAATGTTGTCTAAAACAAAAAAGAATGATGCATTTTATGGCTGGATCAGGTTTTATTACATTCTGAATTGGACGTTGAAAATGAACTTATCTCAGCCAGCAGAGAGGTCAAATCACAGTAATGCAAACTCAGTCAGAGACATAGATTTTCACTTGCAACTTGCTTTAACATGTTTAACAGTGCATGAAATGTTGTCTAAAACAAAAAAGAATGATGCATTTTATGGCTGGATCTGGTTTTATCACTTTCTGAATTGGACGTTGAAAATGAGCTTATCTCAGCCAGCAGAGAGGTTAAATCACAGTAATGCAAACTCAGTCAGAGACATAGATTTTCACTTGCTACTTGCTTTAACATGTTTAACAGTGCATGAAATGTTGTCTAAAACAAAAAAGAATGATGCATTTTATGGCTGGATCAGGTTTTATTACATTCTGAATTGGACGTTGAAAATGAGCTTATCTCAGCCAGCAGAGAGGTCAAATCACAGTAATGCAAACTCAGTCAGAGACATAGATTTTCACTTGCAACTTGCTTTAACATGTTTAACAGTGCATGAAATGTTGTCTAAAACAAAAAAGAATGATGCATTTTATGGCTGGATCAGGTTTTATTACATTCTGAATTGGACGTTGAAAATGAGCTTATCTCAGCCAGCAGAGAGGTCAAATCACAGTAATGCAAACTCAGTCAGAGACATAGATTTTCACTTGCAACTTGCTTTAACATGTTTAACAGTGCATGAAATGTTGTCTAAAACAAAAAAGAATGATGCATTTTATGGCTGGATCTGGTTTTATCACTTTCTGAATTGGACGTTGAAAATGAGCTTATCTCAGCCAGCAGAGAGGTCAAATCACAGTAATGCAAACTCAGTCAGAGACATAGATTTTCACTTGCAACTTGCTTTAACATGTTTAACAGTGCATGAAATGTTGTCTAAAACAAAAAAGAATGATGCATTTTATGGCTGGATCTGGTTTTATTACATTCTGAATTGGACGTTGAAAATGAGCTTATCTCAGCCAGCAGAGAGGTCAAATCACAGTAATGCAAACTCAGTCAGAGACATAGATTTTCACTTCCAACTTGCTTTATCTTGTTTAACAGTGCATGAAATGTTGTCTAAAACAAAAAAGAATGATGCATTTTATGGCTGGATCAGGTTTTATTACATTCTGAATTGGACGTTGAAAATGAGCTTATCTCAGCCAGCAGAGAGGTCAAATCACAGTAATGCAAACTCAGTCAGAGACATAGATTTTCACTTGCAACTTGCTTTAACATGTTTAACAGTGCATGAAATGTTGTCTAAAACAAAAAAGAATGATGCATTTTATGGCTGGATCAGGTTTTATTACATTCTGAATTGGACGTTGAAAATGAGCTTATCTCAGCCAGCAGAGAGGTCAAATCACAGTAATGCAAACTCAGTCAGAGACATAGATTTTCACTTGCAACTTGCTTTAACATGTTTAACAGTGCATGAAATGTTATCTAAAACAAAAAAGAATGATGCATTTTATAGCTGGATCAGGTTTTATTACATTCTGAATTGGACGTTGAAAATGAGCTTATCTCAGCCAGCAGAGAGGTCAAATCACAGTAATGCAAACTCAGTCAGAGACATAGATTTTCACTTGCAACTTGCTTTAACATGTTTAACAGTGCATGAAATGTTATCTAAAACAAAAAAGAATGATGCATTTTATGGCTGGATCTGGTTTTATTACATTCTGAATTGGACGTTGAAAATGAGCTTATCTCAGCCAGCAGAGAGGTCAAATCACAGTAATGCAAACTCAGTCAGAGACATAGATTTTCACTTGCAACTTGCTTTAACATGTTTAAGAGTGCATGAAATGTTGTCTAAAACAAAAAAGAATGATGCTATTTATAGCTGGATCAGGTTTTATTACATTCTGAATTGGACGTTGAAAATGAGCTTATCTCAGCCAGCAGAGAGGTCAAATCACAGTAATGCAAACTCAGTCAGAGACATAGATTTTCACTTGCAACTTGCTTTAACATGTTTAACAGTGCATGAAATGTTGTCTAAAACAAAAAAGAATGATGCATTTTATGGCTGGATCTGGTTTTATTACATTCTGAATTGGACGTTGAAAATGAGCTTATCTCAGCCAGCAGAGAGGTCAAATCACAGTAATGCAAACTCAGTCAGAGACATAGATTTTCACTTGCAACTTGCTTTAACATGTTTAACAGTGCATGAAATGTTATCTAAAACAAAAAAGAATGATGCATTTTATGGCTGGATCTGGTTTTATTACATTCTGAATTGGACGTTGAAAATGAGCTTATCTCAGCCAGCAGAGAGGTCAAATCACAGTAATGCAAACTCAGTCAGAGACATAGATTTTCACTTGCAACTTGCTTTAACATGTTTAACAGTGCATGAAATGTTGTCTAAAACAAAAAAGAATGATGCATTTTATGGCTGGATCTGGTTTTATTACATTCTGAATTGGACGTTGAAAATGAGCTTATCTCAGCCAGCAGAGAGGTCAAATCACAGTAATGCAAACTCAGTCAGAGACATAGATTTTCACTTGCAACTTGCTTTAACATGTTTAACAGTGCATGAAATGTTGTCTAAAACAAAAAAGAATGATGCATTTTATAGCTGGATCAGGTTTTATTACATTCTGAATTGGACGTTGAAAATGAGCTTATCTCAGCCAGCAGAGAGGTCAAATCACAGTAATGCAAACTCAGTCAGAGACATAGATTTTCACTTGCAACTTGCTTTAACATGTTTAACAGTGCATGAAATGTTATCTAAAACAAAAAAGAATGATGCATTTTATGGCTGGATCTGGTTTTATTACATTCTGAATTGGACGTTGAAAATGAGCTTATCTCAGCCAGCAGAGAGGTCAAATCACAGTAATGCAAACTCAGTCAGAGACATAGATTTTCACTTCCAACTTGCTTTATCTTGTTTAACAGTGCATGAAATGTTGTCTAAAACAAAAAAGAATGATGCATTTTATGGCTGGATCAGGTTTTATTACATTCTGAATTGGACGTTGAAAATGAGCTTATCTCAGCCAGCAGAGAGGTCAAATCACAGTAATGCAAACTCAGTCAGAGACATAGATTTTCACTTGCAACTTGCTTTAACATGTTTAACAGTGCATGAAATGTTGTCTAAAACAAAAAAGAATGATGCATTTTATGGCTGGATCAGGTTTTATTACATTCTGAATTGGACGTTGAAAATGAGCTTATCTCAGCCAGCAGAGAGGTCAAATCACAGTAATGCAAACTCAGTCAGAGACATAGATTTTCACTTGCAACTTGCTTTAACATGTTTAACAGTGCATGAAATGTTATCTAAAACAAAAAAGAATGATGCATTTTATAGCTGGATCAGGTTTTATTACATTCTGAATTGGACGTTGAAAATGAGCTTATCTCAGCCAGCAGAGAGGTCAAATCACAGTAATGCAAACTTAGTCAGAGACATAGATTTTCACTTGCAACTTGCTTTAACATGTTTAACAGTGCATGAAATGTTGTCTAAATTAAAAAAGAATGATGCATTTTATGGCTGGATCTGGTTTTATCACTTTCTGAAATGGACGTTGAAAATGAGCTTATCTCAGCCAGCAGAGAGGTCAAATCACAGTAATGCAAACTCAGTCAGAGACATAGATTTTCACTTGCAACTTGCTTTAACATGTTTAACAGTGCATGAAATGTTGTCTAAAACAAAAAAGAATGATGCATTTTATGGCTGGATCTGGTTTTATCACTTTCTGAATTGGACGTTGAAAATGAGCTTATCTCAGCCAGCAGAGAGGTCAAATCACAGTAATGCAAACTCAGTCAGAGAAATAGATTTTCACTTGCAACTTGCTTTAACATGTTTAACAGTGCATGAAATGTTGTCTAAAACAAAAAAGAATGATGCATTTTATGGCTGGATCTGGTTTTATTACATTCTGAATTGGACGTTGAAAATGAGCTTATCTCAGCCAGCAGAGAGGTCAAATCACAGTAATGCAAACTCAGTCAGAGACATAGATTTTCACTTGCAACTTGCTTTAACATGTTTAACAGTGCATGAAATGTTGTCTAAAACAAAAAAGAATGATGCATTTTATGGCTGGATCAGGTTTTATTACATTCTGAATTGGACGTTGAAAATGAGCTTATCTCAGCCAGCAGAGAGGTCAAATCACAGTAATGCAAACTCAGTCAGAGACATAGATTTTCACTTGCAACTTGCTTTAACATGTTTAACAGTGCATGAAATGTTATCTAAAACAAAAAAGAATGATGCATTTTATAGCTGGATCAGGTTTTATTACATTCTGAATTGGACGTTGAAAATGAGCTTATCTCAGCCAGCAGAGAGGTCAAATCACAGTAATGCAAACTCAGTCAGAGACATAGATTTTCACTTGCAACTTGCTTTAACATGTTTAACAGTGCATGAAATGTTATCTAAAACAAAAAAGAATGATGCATTTTATGGCTGGATCTGGTTTTATTACATTCTGAATTGGACGTTGAAAATGAGCTTATCTCAGCCAGCAGAGAGGTCAAATCACAGTAATGCAAACTCAGTCAGAGACATAGATTTTCACTTGCAACTTGCTTTAACATGTTTAACAGTGCATGAAATGTTGTCTAAAACAAAAAAGAATGATGCATTTTATAGCTGGATCAGGTTTTATTACATTCTGAATTGGACGTTGAAAATGAGCTTATCTCAGCCAGCAGAGAGGTCAAATCACAGTAATGCAAACTCAGTCAGAGACATAGATTTTCACTTGCAACTTGCTTTAACATGTTTAACAGTGCATGAAATGTTGTCTAAAACAAAAAAGAATGATGCATTTTATGGCTGGATCTGGTTTTATTACATTCTGAATTGGACGTTGAAAATGAGCTTATCTCAGCCAGCAGAGAGGTCAAATCACAGTAATGCAAACTCAGTCAGAGACATAGATTTTCACTTGCAACTTGCTTTAACATGTTTAACAGTGCATGAAATGTTATCTAAAACAAAAAAGAATGATGCATTTTATGGCTGGATCTGGTTTTATTACATTCTGAATTGGACGTTGAAAATGAGCTTATCTCAGCCAGCAGAGAGGTCAAATCACAGTAATGCAAACTCAGTCAGAGACATAGATTTTCACTTGCTACTTGCTTTAACATGTTTAACAGTGCATGAAATGTTGTCTAAAACAAAAAAGAATGATGCATTTTATAGCTGGATCAGGTTTTATTACATTCTGAATTGGACGTTGAAAATGAGCTTATCTCAGCCAGCAGAGAGGTCAAATCACAGTAATGCAAACTCAGTCAGAGACATAGATTTTCACTTGCAACTTGCTTTAACATGTTTAACAGTGCATGAAATGTTATCTAAAACAAAAAAGAATGATGCATTTTATAGCTGGATCAGGTTTTATTACATTCTGAATTGGACGTTGAAAATGAGCTTATCTCAGCCAGCAGAGAGGTCAAATCACAGTAATGCAAACTCAGTCAGAGACATAGATTTTCACTTGCAACTTGCTTTAACATGTTTAACAGTGCATGAAATGTTGTCTAAAACAAAAAAGAATGATGCATTTTATGGCTGGATCAGGTTTTATTACATTCTGAATTGGACGTTGAAAATGAGCTTATCTCAGCCAGCAGAGAGGTCAAATCACAGTAATGCAAACTCAGTCAGAGACATAGATTTTCACTTGCAACTTGCTTTAACATGTTTAACAGTGCATGAAATGTTGTCTAAAACAAAAAAGAATGATGCATTTTATGGCTGGATCAGGTTTTATTACATTCTGAATTGGACGTTGAAAATGAGCTTATCTCAGCCAGCAGAGAGGTCAAATCACAGTAATGCAAACTCAGTCAGAGACATAGATTTTCACTTGCAACTTGCTTTAACATGTTTAACAGTGCATGAAATGTTGTCTAAAACAAAAAAGAATGATGCATTTTATGGCTGGATCTGGTTTTATCACTTTCTGAATTGGACGTTGAAAATGAGCTTATCTCAGCCAGCAGAGAGGTTAAATCACAGTAATGCAAACTCAGTCAGAGACATAGATTTTCACTTGCTACTTGCTTTAACATGTTTAACAGTGCATGAAATGTTGTCTAAAACAAAAAAGAATGATGCATTTTATGGCTGGATCAGGTTTTATTACATTCTGAATTGGACGTTGAAAATGAGCTTATCTCAGCCAGCAGAGAGGTCAAATCACAGTAATGCAAACTCAGTCAGAGACATAGATTTTCACTTGCAACTTGCTTTAACATGTTTAACAGTGCATGAAATGTTGTCTAAAACAAAAAAGAATGATGCATTTTATGGCTGGATCTGGTTTTATCACTTTCTGAATTGGACGTTGAAAATGAGCTTATCTCAGCCAGCAGAGAGGTCAAATCACAGTAATGCAAACTCAGTCAGAGACATAGATTTTCACTTGCAACTTGCTTTAACATGTTTAACAGTGCATGAAATGTTGTCTAAAACAAAAAAGAATGATGCATTTTATGGCTGGATCTGGTTTTATTACATTCTGAATTGGACGTTGAAAATGAGCTTATCTCAGCCAGCAGAGAGGTCAAATCACAGTAATGCAAACTCAGTCAGAGACATAGATTTTCACTTCCAACTTGCTTTATCTTGTTTAACAGTGCATGAAATGTTGTCTAAAACAAAAAAGAATGATGCATTTTATGGCTGGATCAGGTTTTATTACATTCTGAATTGGACGTTGAAAATGAGCTTATCTCAGCCAGCAGAGAGGTCAAATCACAGTAATGCAAACTCAGTCAGAGACATAGATTTTCACTTGCAACTTGCTTTAACATGTTTAACAGTGCATGAAATGTTGTCTAAAACAAAAAAGAATGATGCATTTTATGGCTGGATCAGGTTTTATTACATTCTGAATTGGACGTTGAAAATGAGCTTATCTCAGCCAGCAGAGAGGTCAAATCACAGTAATGCAAACTCAGTCAGAGACATAGATTTTCACTTGCAACTTGCTTTAACATGTTTAACAGTGCATGAAATGTTATCTAAAACAAAAAAGAATGATGCATTTTATAGCTGGATCAGGTTTTATTACATTCTGAATTGGACGTTGAAAATGAGCTTATCTCAGCCAGCAGAGAGGTCAAATCACAGTAATGCAAACTCAGTCAGACACATAGATTTTCACTTGCAACTTGCTTTAACATGTTTAACAGTGCATGAAATGTTATCTAAAACAAAAAAGAATGATGCATTTTATGGCTGGATCTGGTTTTATTACATTCTGAATTGGACGTTGAAAATGAGCTTATCTCAGCCAGCAGAGAGGTCAAATCACAGTAATGCAAACTCAGTCAGAGACATAGATTTTCACTTGCAACTTGCTTTAACATGTTTAAGAGTGCATGAAATGTTGTCTAAAACAAAAAAGAATGATGCTATTTATAGCTGGATCAGGTTTTATTACATTCTGAATTGGACGTTGAAAATGAGCTTATCTCAGCCAGCAGAGAGGTCAAATCACAGTAATGCAAACTCAGTCAGAGACATAGATTTTCACTTGCAACTTGCTTTAACATGTTTAACAGTGCATGAAATGTTGTCTAAAACAAAAAAGAATGATGCATTTTATGGCTGGATCTGGTTTTATTACATTCTGAATTGGACGTTGAAAATGAGCTTATCTCAGCCAGCAGAGAGGTCAAATCACAGTAATGCAAACTCAGTCAGAGACATAGATTTTCACTTGCAACTTGCTTTAACATGTTTAACAGTGCATGAAATGTTATCTAAAACAAAAAAGAATGATGCATTTTATGGCTGGATCTGGTTTTATTACATTCTGAATTGGACGTTGAAAATGAGCTTATCTCAGCCAGCAGAGAGGTCAAATCACAGTAATGCAAACTCAGTCAGAGACATAGATTGTCACTTGCAACTTGCTTTAACATGTTTAACAGTGCATGAAATGTTGTCTAAAACAAAAAAGAATGATGCATTTTATGGCTGGATCTGGTTTTATTACATTCTGAATTGGACGTTGAAAATGAGCTTATCTCAGCCAGCAGAGAGGTCAAATCACAGTAATGCAAACTCAGTCAGAGACATAGATTTTCACTTGCAACTTGCTTTAACATGTTTAACAGTGCATGAAATGTTGTCTAAAACAAAAAAGAATGATGCATTTTATAGCTGGATCAGGTTTTATTACATTCTGAATTGGACGTTGAAAATGAGCTTATCTCAGCCAGCAGAGAGGTCAAATCACAGTAATGCAAACTCAGTCAGAGACATAGATTTTCACTTGCAACTTGCTTTAACATGTTTAACAGTGCATGAAATGTTATCTAAAACAAAAAAGAATGATGCATTTTATGGCTGGATCTGGTTTTATTACATTCTGAATTGGACGTTGAAAATGAGCTTATCTCAGCCAGCAGAGAGGTCAAATCACAGTAATGCAAACTCAGTCAGAGACATAGATTTTCACTTGCAACTTGCTTTAACTTGTTTAACAGTGCATGAAATGTTGTCTAAAACAAAAAAGAATGATGCATTTTATGGCTGGATCAGGTTTTATTACATTCTGAATTGGACGTTGAAAATGAGCTTATCTCAGCCAGCAGAGAGGTCAAATCACAGTAATGCAAACTCAGTCAGAGACATAGATTTTCACTTGCAACTTGCTTTAACATGTTTAACAGTGCATGAAATGTTGTCTAAAACAAAAAAGAATGATGCATTTTATGGCTGGATCAGGTTTTATTACATTCTGAATTGGACGTTGAAAATGAGCTTATCTCAGCCAGCAGAGAGGTCAAATCACAGTAATGCAAACTCAGTCAGAGACATAGATTTTCACTTGCAACTTGCTTTAACATGTTTAACAGTGCATGAAATGTTATCTAAAACAAAAAAGAATGATGCATTTTATAGCTGGATCAGGTTTTATTAC
The DNA here is from genome assembly GCF_052040795.2 of Danio rerio. Lineage (NCBI taxonomy): Eukaryota > Metazoa > Chordata > Actinopteri > Cypriniformes > Danionidae > Danio > Danio rerio. The sequence goes on from NC_141037.1 coordinate 47,189,125, forward strand.
ATTCTGAATTGGACGTTGAAAATGAGCTTATCTCAGCCAGCAGAGAGGTCAAATCACAGTAATGCAAACTTAGTCAGAGACATAGATTTTCACTTGCAACTTGCTTTAACATGTTTAACAGTGCATGAAATGTTGTCTAAATTAAAAAAGAATGATGCATTTTATGGCTGGATCTGGTTTTATCACTTTCTGAAATGGACGTTGAAAATGAGCTTATCTCAGCCAGCAGAGAGGTCAAATCACAGTAATGCAAACTCAGTCAGAGACATAGATTTTCACTTGCAACTTGCTTTAACATGTTTAACAGTGCATGAAATGTTGTCTAAAACAAAAAAGAATGATGCATTTTATGGCTGGATCTGGTTTTATCACTTTCTGAATTGGACGTTGAAAATGAGCTTATCTCAGCCAGCAGAGAGGTCAAATCACAGTAATGCAAACTCAGTCAGAGACATAGATTTTCACTTGCAACTTGCTTTAACATGTTTAACAGTGCATGAAATGTTGTCTAAAACAAAAAAGAATGATGCATTTTATGGCTGGATCTGGTTTTATTACATTCTGAATTGGACGTTGAAAATGAGCTTATCTCAGCCAACAGAGAGGTCAAATCACAGTAATGCAAACTCAGTCAGAGACATAGATTTTCACTTCCAACTTGCTTTATCTTGTTTAACAGTGCATGAAATGTTGTCTAAAACAAAAAAGAATGATGCATTTTATGGCTGGATCAGGTTTTATTACATTCTGAATTGGACGTTGAAAATGAGCTTATCTCAGCCAGCAGAGAGGTCAAATCACAGTAATGCAAACTCAGTCAGAGACATAGATTTTCACTTGCAACTTGCTTTAACATGTTTAACAGTGCATGAAATGTTGTCTAAAACAAAAAAGAATGATGCATTTTATGGCTGGATCAGGTTTTATTACATTCTGAATTGGACGTTGAAAATGAGCTTATCTCAGCCAGCAGAGAGGTCAAATCACAGTAATGCAAACTCAGTCAGAGACATAGATTTTCACTTGCAACTTGCTTTAACATGTTTAACAGTGCATGAAATGTTATCTAAAACAAAAAAGAATGATGCATTTTATAGCTGGATCAGGTTTTATTACATTCTGAATTGGACGTTGAAAATGAGCTTATCTCAGCCAGCAGAGAGGTCAAATCACAGTAATGCAAACTCAGTCAGAGACATAGATTTTCACTTGCAACTTGCTTTAACATGTTTAACAGTGCATGAAATGTTATCTAAAACAAAAAAGAATGATGCATTTTATGGCTGGATCTGGTTTTATTACATTCTGAATTGGACGTTGAAAATGAGCTTATCTCAGCCAGCAGAGAGGTCAAATCACAGTAATGCAAACTCAGTCAGAGACATAGATTTTCACTTGCAACTTGCTTTAACATGTTTAACAGTGCATGAAATGTTGTCTAAAACAAAAAAGAATGATGCATTTTATAGCTGGATCAGGTTTTATTACATTCTGAATTGGACGTTGAAAATGAGCTTATCTCAGCCAGCAGAGAGGTCAAATCACAGTAATGCAAACTCAGTCAGAGACATAGATTTTCACTTGCAACTTGCTTTAACATGTTTAACAGTGCATGAAATGTTGTCTAAAACAAAAAAGAATGATGCATTTTATGGCTGGATCTGGTTTTATTACATTCTGAATTGGACGTTGAAAATGAGCTTATCTCAGCCAGCAGAGAGGTCAAATCACAGTAATGCAAACTCAGTCAGAGACATAGATTTTCACTTGCAACTTGCTTTAACATGTTTAACAGTGCATGAAATGTTATCTAAAACAAAAAAGAATGATGCATTTTATGGCTGGATCTGGTTTTATTACATTCTGAATTGGACGTTGAAAATGAGCTTATCTCAGCCAGCAGAGAGGTCAAATCACAGTAATGCAAACTCAGTCAGAGACATAGATTTTCACTTGCAACTTGCTTTAACATGTTTAACAGTGCATGAAATGTTGTCTAAAACAAAAAAGAATGATGCATTTTATGGCTGGATCTGGTTTTATTACATTCTGAATTGGACGTTGAAAATGAGCTTATCTCAGCCAGCAGAGAGGTCAAATCACAGTAATGCAAACTCAGTCAGAGACATAGATTTTCACTTGCAACTTGCTTTAACATGTTTAACAGTGCATGAAATGTTGTCTAAAACAAAAAAGAATGATGCATTTTATAGCTGGATCAGGTTTTATTACATTCTGAATTGGACGTTGAAAATGAGCTTATCTCAGCCAGCAGAGAGGTCAAATCACAGTAATGCAAACTCAGTCAGAGACATAGATTTTCTCTTGCAACTTGCTTTAACATGTTTAACAGTGCATGAAATGTTATCTAAAACAAAAAAGAATGATGCATTTTATGGCTGGATCTGGTTTTATTACATTCTGAATTGGACGTTGAAAATGAGCTTATCTCAGCCAGCAGAGAGGTCAAATCACAGTAATGCAAACTCAGTCAGAGACATAGATTTTCACTTCCAACTTGCTTTATCTTGTTTAACAGTGCATGAAATGTTGTCTAAAACAAAAAAGAATGATGCATTTTATGGCTGGATCAGGTTTTATTACATTCTGAATTGGACGTTGAAAATGAGCTTATCTCAGCCAGCAGAGAGGTCAAATCACAGTAATGCAAACTCAGTCAGAGACATAGATTTTCACTTGCAACTTGCTTTAACATGTTTAACAGTGCATGAAATGTTGTCTAAAACAAAAAAGAATGATGCATTTTATGGCTGGATCAGGTTTTATTACATTCTGAATTGGACGTTGAAAATGAGCTTATCTCAGCCAGCAGAGAGGTCAAATCACAGTAATGCAAACTCAGTCAGAGACATAGATTTTCACTTGCAACTTGCTTTAACATGTTTAACAGTGCATGAAATGTTATCTAAAACAAAAAAGAATGATGCATTTTATGGCTGGATCTGGTTTTATTACATTCTGAATTGGACGTTGAAAATGAGCTTATCTCAGCCAGCAGAGAGGTCAAATCACAGTAATGCAAACTCAGTCAGAGACATAGATTTTCACTTGCAACTTGCTTTAACATGTTTAAGAGTGCATGAAATGTTGTCTAAAACAAAAAAGAATGATGCTATTTATAGCTGGATCAGGTTTTATTACATTCTGAATTGGACGTTGAAAATGAGCTTATCTCAGCCAGCAGAGAGGTCAAATCACAGTAATGCAAACTCAGTCAGAGACATAGATTTTCACTTGCAACTTGCTTTAACATGTTTAACAGTGCATGAAATGTTGTCTAAAACAAAAAAGAATGATGCATTTTATGGCTGGATCTGGTTTTATTACATTCTGAATTGGACGTTGAAAATGAGCTTATCTCAGCCAGCAGAGAGGTCAAATCACAGTAATGCAAACTCAGTCAGAGACATAGATTTTCACTTGCAACTTGCTTTAACATGTTTAACAGTGCATGAAATGTTATCTAAAACAAAAAAGAATGATGCATTTTATGGCTGGATCTGGTTTTATTACATTCTGAATTGGACGTTGAAAATGAGCTTATCTCAGCCAGCAGAGAGGTCAAATCACAGTAATGCAAACTCAGTCAGAGACATAGATTTTCACTTGCAACTTGCTTTAACATGTTTAACAGTGCATGAAATGTTGTCTAAAACAAAAAAGAATGATGCATTTTATGGCTGGATCTGGTTTTATTACATTCTGAATTGGACGTTGAAAATGAGCTTATCTCAGCCAGCAGAGAGGTCAAATCACAGTAATGCAAACTCAGTCAGAGACATAGATTTTCACTTGCAACTTGCTTTAACATGTTTAACAGTGCATGAAATGTTGTCTAAAACAAAAAAGAATGATGCATTTTATAGCTGGATCAGGTTTTATTACATTCTGAATTGGACGTTGAAAATGAGCTTATCTCAGCCAGCAGAGAGGTCAAATCACAGTAATGCAAACTCAGTCAGAGACATAGATTTTCACTTGCAACTTGCTTTAACATGTTTAACAGTGCATGAAATGTTATCTAAAACAAAAAAGAATGATGCATTTTATGGCTGGATCTGGTTTTATTACATTCTGAATTGGACGTTGAAAATGAGCTTATCTCAGCCAGCAGAGAGGTCAAATCACAGTAATGCAAACTCAGTCAGAGACATAGATTTTCACTTCCAACTTGCTTTATCTTGTTTAACAGTGCATGAAATGTTGTCTAAAACAAAAAAGAATGATGCATTTTATGGCTGGATCAGGTTTTATTACATTCTGAATTGGACGTTGAAAATGAGCTTATCTCAGCCAGCAGAGAGGTCAAATCACAGTAATGCAAACTCAGTCAGAGACATAGATTTTCACTTGCAACTTGCTTTAACATGTTTAACAGTGCATGAAATGTTGTCTAAAACAAAAAAGAATGATGCATTTTATGGCTGGATCAGGTTTTATTACATTCTGAATTGGACGTTGAAAATGAGCTTATCTCAGCCAGCAGAGAGGTCAAATCACAGTAATGCAAACTCAGTCAGAGACATAGATTTTCACTTGCAACTTGCTTTAACATGTTTAACAGTGCATGAAATGTTATCTAAAACAAAAAAGAATGATGCATTTTATAGCTGGATCAGGTTTTATTACATTCTGAATTGGACGTTGAAAATGAGCTTATCTCAGCCAGCAGAGAGGTCAAATCACAGTAATGCAAACTTAGTCAGAGACATAGATTTTCACTTGCAACTTGCTTTAACATGTTTAACAGTGCATGAAATGTTGTCTAAATTAAAAAAGAATGATGCATTTTATGGCTGGATCTGGTTTTATCACTTTCTGAAATGGACGTTGAAAATGAGCTTATCTCAGCCAGCAGAGAGGTCAAATCACAGTAATGCAAACTCAGTCAGAGACATAGATTTTCACTTGCAACTTGCTTTAACATGTTTAACAGTGCATGAAATGTTGTCTAAAACAAAAAAGAATGATGCATTTTATGGCTGGATCTGGTTTTATCACTTTCTGAATTGGACGTTGAAAATGAGCTTATCTCAGCCAGCAGAGAGGTCAAATCACAGTAATGCAAACTCAGTCAGAGACATAGATTTTCACTTGCAACTTGCTTTAACATGTTTAACAGTGCATGAAATGTTGTCTAAAACAAAAAAGAATGATGCATTTTATGGCTGGATCTGGTTTTATTACATTCTGAATTGGACGTTGAAAATGAGCTTATCTCAGCCAGCAGAGAGGTCAAATCACAGTAATGCAAACTCAGTCAGAGACATAGATTTTCACTTCCAACTTGCTTTATCTTGTTTAACAGTGCATGAAATGTTGTCTAAAACAAAAAAGAATGATGCATTTTATGGCTGGATCAGGTTTTATTACATTCTGAATTGGACGTTGAAAATGAGCTTATCTCAGCCAGCAGAGAGGTCAAATCACAGTAATGCAAACTCAGTCAGAGACATAGATTTTCACTTGCAACTTGCTTTAACATGTTTAACAGTGCATGAAATGTTGTCTAAAACAAAAAAGAATGATGCATTTTATGGCTGGATCAGGTTTTATTACATTCTGAATTGGACGTTGAAAATGAGCTTATCTCAGCCAGCAGAGAGGTCAAATCACAGTAATGCAAACTCAGTCAGAGACATAGATTTTCACTTGCAACTTGCTTTAACATGTTTAACAGTGCATGAAATGTTATCTAAAACAAAAAAGAATGATGCATTTTATGGCTGGATCTGGTTTTATTACATTCTGAATTGGACGTTGAAAATGAGCTTATCTCAGCCAGCAGAGAGGTCAAATCACAGTAATGCAAACTCAGTCAGAGACATAGATTTTCACTTGCAACTTGCTTTAACATGTTTAACAGTGCATGAAATGTTGTCTAAAACAAAAAAGAATGATGCATTTTATGGCTGGATCTGGTTTTATTACATTCTGAATTGGACGTTGAAAATGAGCTTATCTCAGCCAGCAGAGAGGTCAAATCACAGTAATGCAAACTCAGTCAGAGACATAGATTTTCACTTGCAACTTGCTTTAACATGTTTAACAGTGCATGAAATGTTGTCTAAAACAAAAAAGAATGATGCATTTTATAGCTGGATCAGGTTTTATTACATTCTGAATTGGACGTTGAAAATGAGCTTATCTCAGCCAGCAGAGAGGTCAAATCACAGTAATGCAAACTCAGTCAGAGACATAGATTTTCACTTGCAACTTGCTTTAACATGTTTAACAGTGCATGAAATGTTATCTAAAACAAAAAAGAATGATGCATTTTATGGCTGGATCTGGTTTTATTACATTCTGAATTGGACGTTGAAAATGAGCTTATCTCAGCCAGCAGAGAGGTCAAATCACAGTAATGCAAACTCAGTCAGAGACATAGATTTTCACTTCCAACTTGCTTTATCTTGTTTAACAGTGCATGAAATGTTGTCTAAAACAAAAAAGAATGATGCATTTTATGGCTGGATCAGGTTTTATTACATTCTGAATTGGACGTTGAAAATGAGCTTATCTCAGCCAGCAGAGAGGTCAAATCACAGTAATGCAAACTCAGTCAGAGACATAGATTTTCACTTGCAACTTGCTTTAACATGTTTAACAGTGCATGAAATGTTGTCTAAAACAAAAAAGAATGATGCATTTTATGGCTGGATCAGGTTTTATTACATTCTGAATTGGACGTTGAAAATGAGCTTATCTCAGCCAGCAGAGAGGTCAAATCACAGTAATGCAAACTCAGTCAGAGACATAGATTTTCACTTGCAACTTGCTTTAACATGTTTAACAGTGCATGAAATGTTATCTAAAACAAAAAAGAATGATGCATTTTATAGCTGGATCAGGTTTTATTACATTCTGAATTGGACGTTGAAAATGAGCTTATCTCAGCCAGCAGAGAGGTCAAATCACAGTAATGCAAACTTAGTCAGAGACATAGATTTTCACTTGCAACTTGCTTTAACATGTTTAACAGTGCATGAAATGTTGTCTAAATTAAAAAAGAATGATGCATTTTATGGCTGGATCTGGTTTTATCACTTTCTGAAATGGACGTTGAAAATGAGCTTATCTCAGCCAGCAGAGAGGTCAAATCACAGTAATGCAAACTCAGTCAGAGACATAGATTTTCACTTGCAACTTGCTTTAACATGTTTAACAGTGCATGAAATGTTATCTAAAACAAAAAAGAATGATGCATTTTATAGCTGGATCAGGTTTTATTACATTCTGAATTAGACGTTGAAAATGAGCTTATCTCAGCCAGCAGAGAGGTCAAATCACAGTAATGCAAACTCAGTCAGAGACATAGATTTTCACTTGCAACTTGCTTTAACATGTTTAACAGTGCATGAAATGTTGTCTAAAACAAAAAAGAATGATGCATTTCATGGCTGGATCTGGTTTTATTACATTCTGAATTGGACGTTGAAAATGAGCTTATCTCAGCCAGCAGAGAGGTCAAATCACAGTAATGCAAACTCAGTCAGAGACATAGATTTTCACTTGCTACTTGCTTTAACATGTTTAACAGTGCATGAAATGTTATCTAAAACAAAAAAGAATGATGAATTTTATGGCTGGATCTGGTTTTATTACATTCTGAATTGGACGTTGAAAATGAGCTTATCTCAGCCAGCAGAGAGGTCAAATCACAGTAATGCAAACTCAGTCAGAGACATAGATTTTCACTTGCAACTTGCTTTAACATGTTTAACAGTGCATGAAATGTTATCTAAAACAAAAAAGAATGATGCATTTTATAGCTGGATCAGGTTTTATTACATTCTGAATTGGACGTTGAAAATGAGCTTATCTCAGCCAGCAGAGAGGTCAAATCACAGTAATGCAAACTCAGTCAGAGACATAGATTTTCACTTGCAACTTGCTTTAACATGTTTAACAGTGCATGAAATGTTGTCTAAAACAAAAAAGAATGATGCATTTTATGGCTGGATCTGGTTTTATTACATTCTGAATTGGACGTTGAAAATGAGCTTATCTCAGCCAGCAGAGAGGTCAAATCACAGTAATGCAAACTCAGTCAGAGACATAGATTTTCACTTCCAACTTGCTTTATCTTGTTTAACAGTGCATGAAATGTTGTCTAAAACAAAAAAGAATGATGCATTTTATGGCTGGATCAGGTTTTATTACATTCTGAATTGGACGTTGAAAATGAGCTTATCTCAGCCAGCAGAGAGGTCAAATCACAGTAATGCAAACTCAGTCAGAGACATAGATTTTCACTTGCAACTTGCTTTAACATGTTTAACAGTGCATGAAATGTTGTCTAAAACAAAAAAGAATGATGCATTTTATGGCTGGATCAGGTTTTATTACATTCTGAATTGGACGTTGAAAATGAGCTTATCTCAGCCAGCAGAGAGGTCAAATCACAGTAATGCAAACTCAGTCAGAGACATAGATTTTCACTTGCAACTTGCTTTAACATGTTTAACAGTGCATGAAATGTTATCTAAAACAAAAAAGAATGATGCATTTTATAGCTGGATCAGGTTTTATTACATTCTGAATTGGACGTTGAAAATGAGCTTATCTCAGCCAGCAGAGAGGTCAAATCACAGTAATGCAAACTTAGTCAGAGACATAGATTTTCACTTGCAACTTGCTTTAACATGTTTAACAGTGCATGAAATGTTGTCTAAATTAAAAAAGAATGATGCATTTTATGGCTGGATCTGGTTTTATCACTTTCTGAAATGGACGTTGAAAATGAGCTTATCTCAGCCAGCAGAGAGGTCAAATCACAGTAATGCAAACTCAGTCAGAGACATAGATTTTCACTTGCAACTTGCTTTAACATGTTTAACAGTGCATGAAATGTTATCTAAAACAAAAAAGAATGATGCATTTTATAGCTGGATCAGGTTTTATTACATTCTGAATTAGACGTTGAAAATGAGCTTATCTCAGCCAGCAGAGAGGTCAAATCACAGTAATGCAAACTCAGTCAGAGACATAGATTTTCACTTGCAACTTGCTTTAACATGTTTAACAGTGCATGAAATGTTGTCTAAAACAAAAAAGAATGATGCATTTCATGGCTGGATCTGGTTTTATTACATTCTGAATTGGACGTTGAAAATGAGCTTATCTCAGCCAGCAGAGAGGTCAAATCACAGTAATGCAAACTCAGTCAGAGACATAGATTTTCACTTGCTACTTGCTTTAACATGTTTAACAGTGCATGAAATGTTATCTAAAACAAAAAAGAATGATGAATTTTATGGCTGGATCTGGTTTTATTACATTCTGAATTGGACGTTGAAAATGAGCTTATCTCAGCCAGCAGAGAGGTCAAATCACAGTAATGCAAACTCAGTCAGAGACATAGATTTTCACTTGCAACTTGCTTTAACATGTTTAACAGTGCATGAAATGTTGTCTAAAACAAAAAAGAATGATGCATTTTATGGCTGGATCTGGTTTTATTACATTCTGAATTGGACGTTGAAAATGAGCTTATCTCAGCCAGCAGAGAGGTCAAATCACAGTAATGCAAACTCAGTCAGAGACATAGATTTTCACTTGCTACTTGCTTTAACATGTTTAACAGTGCATGAAATGTTGTCTAAAACAAAAAAGAATGATGCATTTTATAGCTGGATCAGGTTTTATTACATTCTGAATTGGACGTTGAAAATGAGCTTATCTCAGCCAGCAGAGAGGTCAAATCACAGTAATGCAAACTCAGTCAGAGACATAGATTTTCACTTGCAACTTGCTTTAACATGTTTAACAGTGCATGAAATGTTATCTAAAACAAAAAAGAATGATGCATTTTATAGCTGGATCAGGTTTTATTACATTCTGAATTGGACGTTGAAAATGAGCTTATCTCAGCCAGCAGAGAGGTCAAATCACAGTAATGCAAACTCAGTCAGAGACATAGATTTTCACTTGCAACTTGCTTTAACATGTTTAACAGTGCATGAAATGTTGTCTAAAACAAAAAAGAATGATGCATTTTATGGCTGGATCAGGTTTTATTACATTCTGAATTGGACGTTGAAAATGAGCTTATCTCAGCCAGCAGAGAGGTCAAATCACAGTAATGCAAACTCAGTCAGAGACATAGATTTTCACTTGCAACTTGCTTTAACATGTTTAACAGTGCATGAAATGTTGTCTAAAACAAAAAAGAATGATGCATTTTATGGCTGGATCAGGTTTTATTACATTCTGAATTGGACGTTGAAAATGAGCTTATCTCAGCCAGCAGAGAGGTCAAATCACAGTAATGCAAACTCAGTCAGAGACATAGATTTTCACTTGCAACTTGCTTTAACATGTTTAACAGTGCATGAAATGTTGTCTAAAACAAAAAAGAATGATGCATTTTATGGCTGGATCTGGTTTTATTACATTCTGAATTGGACGTTGAAAATGAGCTTATCTCAGCCAGCAGAGAGGTCAAATCACAGTAATGCAAACTCAGTCAGAGACATAGATTTTCACTTGCAACTTGCTTTAACATGTTTAACAGTGCATGAAATGTTGTCTAAAACAAAAAAGAATGATGCATTTTATAGCTGGATCAGGTTTTATTACATTCTGAATTGGACGTTGAAAATGAGCTTATCTCAGCCAGCAGAGAGGTCAAATCACAGTAATGCAAACTCAGTCAGAGACATAGATTTTCACTTGCAACTTGCTTTAACATGTTTAACAGTGCATGAAATGTTGTCTAAAACAAAAAAGAATGATGCATTTCATGGCTGGATCTGGTTTTATTACATTCTGAATTGGACGTTGAAAATGAGCTTATCTCAGCCAGCAGAGAGGTCAAATCACAGTAATGCAAACTCAGTCAGAGACATAGATTTTCACTTGCTACTTGCTTTAACATGTTTAACAGTGCATGAAATGTTATCTAAAACAAAAAAGAATGATGAATTTTATGGCTGGATCTGGTTTTATTACATTCTGAATTGGACGTTGAAAATGAGCTTATCTCAGCCAGCAGAGAGGTCAAATCACAGTAATGCAAACTCAGTCAGAGACATAGATTTTCACTTGCAACTTGCTTTAACATGTTTAACAGTGCATGAAATGTTGTCTAAAACAAAAAAGAATGATGCATTTTATAGCTGGATCAGGTTTTATTACATTCTGAATTGGACGTTGAAAATGAGCTTATCTCAGCCAGCAGAGAGGTCAAATCACAGTACTGCAAACTCAGTCAGAGACATAGATTTTCACTTGCAACTTGCTTTAACATGTTTAACAGTGCATGAAATGTTGTCTAAAACAAAAAAGAATGATGCATTTTATGGCTGGATCTGGTTTTATTACATTCTGAATTGGACGTTGAAAATGAGCTTATCTCAGCCAGCAGAGAGGTCAAATCACAGTAATGCAAACTCAGTCAGAGACATAGATTTTCACTTGCTACTTGCTTTAACATGTTTAACAGTGCATGAAATGTTGTCTAAAACAAAAAAGAATGATGCATTTTATAGCTGGATCAGGTTTTATTACATTCTGAATTGGACGTTGAAAATGAGCTTATCTCAGCCAGCAGAGAGGTCAAATCACAGTAATGCAAACTCAGTCAGAGACATAGATTTTCACTTGCAACTTGCTTTAACATGTTTAACAGTGCATGAAATGTTATCTAAAACAAAAAAGAATGATGCATTTTATAGCTGGATCAGGTTTTATTACATTCTGAATTGGACGTTGAAAATGAGCTTATCTCAGCCAGCAGAGAGGTCAAATCACAGTAATGCAAACTCAGTCAGAGACATAGATTTTCACTTGCAACTTGCTTTAACATGTTTAACAGTGCATGAAATGTTGTCTAAAACAAAAAAGAATGATGCATTTTATGGCTGGATCAGGTTTTATTACATTCTGAATTGGACGTTGAAAATGAGCTTATCTCAGCCAGCAGAGAGGTCAAATCACAGTAATGCAAACTCAGTCAGAGACATAGATTTTCACTTGCAACTTGCTTTAACATGTTTAACAGTGCATGAAATGTTGTCTAAAACAAAAAAGAATGATGCATTTTATAGCTGGATCAGGTTTTATTACATTCTGAATTGGACGTTGAAAATGAGCTTATCTCAGCCAGCAGAGAGGTCAAATCACAGTAATGCAAACTCAGTCAGAGACATAGATTTTCACTTGCAACTTGCTTTAACATGTTTAACAGTGCATGAAATGTTGTCTAAAACAAAAAAGAATGATGCATTTTATGGCTGGATCTGGTTTTATTACATTCTGAATTGGACGTTGAAAATGAGCTTATCTCAGCCAGCAGAGAGGTCAAATCACAGTAATGCAAACTCAGTCAGAGACATAGATTTTCACTTGCAACTTGCTTTAACATGTTTAACAGTGCATGAAATGTTATCTAAAACAAAAAAGAATGATGCATTTTATGGCTGGATCTGGTTTTATTACATTCTGAATTGGACGTTGAAAATGAGCTTATCTCAGCCAGCAGAGAGGTCAAATCACAGTAATGCAAACTCAGTCAGAGACATAGATTTTCACTTGCAACTTGCTTTAACATGTTTAACAGTGCATGAAATGTTGTCTAAAACAAAAAAGAATGATGCATTTTATGGCTGGATCTGATTTTATTACATTCTGAATTGGACGTTGAAAATGAGCTTATCTCAGCCAGCAGAGAGGTCAAATCACAGTAATGCAAACTCAGTCAGAGACATAGATTTTCACTTGCAACTTGCTTTAACATGTTTAACAGTGCATGAAATGTTGTCTAAAACAAAAAAGAATGATGCATTTTATAGCTGGATCAGGTTTTATTACATTCTGAATTGGACGTTGAAAATGAGCTTATCTCAGCCAGCAGAGAGGTCAAATCACAGTAATGCAAACTCAGTCAGAGACATAGATTTTCACTTGCAACTTGCTTTAACATGTTTAACAGTGCATGAAATGTTGTCTAAAACAAAAAAGAATGATGCATTTTATGGCTGGATCAGGTTTTATTACATTCTGAATTGGACGTTGAAAATGAGCTTATCTCAGCCAGCAGAGAGGTCAAATCACAGTAATGCAAACTCAGTCAGAGACATAGATTTTCACTTGCAACTTGCTTTAACATGTTTAACAGTGCATGAAATGTTGTCTAAAACAAAAAAGAATGATGCATTTTATAGCTGGATCAGGTTTTATTACATTCTGAATTGGACGTTGAAAATGAGCTTATCTCAGCCAGCAGAGAGGTCAAATCACAGTAATGCAAACTCAGTCAGAGACATAGATTTTCACTTGCAACTTGCTTTAACATGTTTAACAGTGCATGAAATGTTGTCTAAAACAAAAAAGAATGATGCATTTTATGGCTGGATCTGGTTTTATTACATTCTGAATTGGACGTTGAAAATGAGCTTATCTCAGCCAGCAGAGAGGTCAAATCACAGTAATGCAAACTCAGTCAGAGACATAGATTTTCACTTGCAACTTGCTTTAACATGTTTAACAGTGCATGAAATGTTATCTAAAACAAAAAAGAATGATGCATTTTATGGCTGGATCTGGTTTTATTACATTCTGAATTGGACGTTGAAAATGAGCTTATCTCAGCCAGCAGAGAGGTCAAATCACAGTAATGCAAACTCAGTCAGAGACATAGATTTTCACTTGCAACTTGCTTTAACATGTTTAACAGTGCATGAAATGTTGTCTAAAACAAAAAAGAATGATGCATTTTATGGCTGGATCTGATTTTATTACATTCTGAATTGGACGTTGAAAATGAGCTTATCTCAGCCAGCAGAGAGGTCAAATCACAGTAATGCAAACTCAGTCAGAGACATAGATTTTCACTTGCAACTTGCTTTAACATGTTTAACAGTGCATGAAATGTTGTCTAAAACAAAAAAGAATGATGCATTTTATAGCTGGATCAGGTTTTATTACATTCTGAATTGGACGTTGAAAATGAGCTTATCTCAGCCAGCAGAGAGGTCAAATCACAGTAATGCAAACTCAGTCAGAGACATAGATTTTCACTTGCAACTTGCTTTAACATGTTTAACAGTGCATGAAATGTTGTCTAAAACAAAAAAGAATGATGCATTTTATGGCTGGATCAGGTTTTATTACATTCTGAATTGGACGTTGAAAATGAGCTTATCTCAGCCAGCAGAGAGGTCAAATCACAGTAATGCAAACTCAGTCAGAGACATAGATTTTCACTTGCAACTTGCTTTAACATGTTTAACAGTGCATGAAATGTTGTCTAAAACAAAAAAGAATGATGCATTTTATAGCTGGATCAGGTTTTATTACATTCTGAATTGGACGTTGAAAATGAGCTTATCTCAGCCAGCAGAGAGGTCAAATCACAGTAATGCAAACTCAGTCAGAGACATAGATTTTCACTTGCAACTTGCTTTAACATGTTTAACAGTGCATGAAATGTTGTCTAAAACAAAAAAGAATGATGCATTTTATGGCTGGATCTGGTTTTATTACATTCTGAATTGGACGTTGAAAATGAGCTTATCTCAGCCAGCAGAGAGGTCAAATCACAGTAATGCAAACTCAGTCAGAGACATAGATTTTCACTTGCAACTTGCTTTAACATGTTTAACAGTGCATGAAATGTTATCTAAAACAAAAAAGAATGATGCATTTTATGGCTGGATCTGGTTTTATTACATTCTGAATTGGACGTTGAAAATGAGCTTATCTCAGCCAGCAGAGAGGTCAAATCACAGTAATGCAAACTCAGTCAGAGACATAGATTTTCACTTGCAACTTGCTTTAACATGTTTAACAGTGCATGAAATGTTGTCTAAAACAAAAAAGAATGATGCATTTTATGGCTGGATCTGATTTTATTACATTCTGAATTGGACGTTGAAAATGAGCTTATCTCAGCCAGCAGAGAGGTCAAATCACAGTAATGCAAACTCAGTCAGAGACATAGATTTTCACTTGCAACTTGCTTTAACATGTTTAACAGTGCATGAAATGTTGTCTAAAACAAAAAAGAATGATGCATTTTATGGCTGGATCAGGTTTTATTACATTCTGAATTGGACGTTGAAAATGAGCTTATCTCAGCCAGCAGAGAGGTCAAATCACAGTAATGCAAACTCAGTCAGAGACATAGATTTTCACTTGCAACTTGCTTTAACATGTTTAACAGTGCATGAAATGTTGTCTAAAACAAAAAAGAATGATGCATTTTATGGCTGGATCTGGTTTTATTACATTCTGAATTGGACGTTGAAAATGAGCTTATCTCAGCCAGCAGAGAGGTCAAATCACAGTAATGCAAACTCAGTCAGAGACATAGATTTTCACTTGCAACTTGCTTTAACATGTTTAACAGTGCATGAAATGTTGTCTAAAACAAAAAAGAATGATGCATTTTATAGCTGGATCAGGTTTTATTACATTCTGAATTGGACGTTGAAAATGAGCTTATCTCAGCCAGCAGAGAGGTCAAATCACAGTAATGCAAACTCAGTCAGAGACATAGATTTTCACTTGCAACTTGCTTTAACATGTTTAACAGTGCATGAAATGTTGTCTAAAACAAAAAAGAATGATGCATTTCATGGCTGGATCTGGTTTTATTACATTCTGAATTGGACGTTGAAAATGAGCTTATCTCAGCCAGCAGAGAGGTCAAATCACAGTAATGCAAACTCAGTCAGAGACATAGATTTTCACTTGCTACTTGCTTTAACATGTTTAACAGTGCATGAAATGTTATCTAAAACAAAAAAGAATGATGAATTTTATGGCTGGATCTGGTTTTATTACATTCTGAATTGGACGTTGAAAATGAGCTTATCTCAGCCAGCAGAGAGGTCAAATCACAGTAATGCAAACTCAGTCAGAGACATAGATTTTCACTTGCAACTTGCTTTAACATGTTTAACAGTGCATGAAATGTTATCTAAAACAAAAAAGAATGATGCATTTTATAGCTGGATCAGGTTTTATTACATTCTGGATTGGACGTTGAAAATGAGCTTATCTCAGCCAGCAGAGAGGTCAAATCACAGTAATGCAAACTCAGTCAGAGACATAGATTTTCACTTGCAACTTGCTTTAACATGTTTAACAGTGCATGAAATGTTGTCTAAAACAAAAAAGAATGATGCATTTTATGGCTGGATCAGGTTTTATTACATTCTGAATTGGACGTTGAAAATGAGCTTATCTCAGCCAGCAGAGAGGTCAAATCACAGTAATGCAAACTCAGTCAGAGACATAGATTTTCACTTGCAACTTGCTTTAACATGTTTAACAGTGCATGAAATGTTGTCTAAAACAAAAAAGAATGATGCATTTTATAGCTGGATCAGGTTTTATTACATTCTGAATTGGACGTTGAAAATGAGCTTATCTCAGCCAGCAGAGAGGTCAAATCACAGTAATGCAAACTCAGTCAGAGACATAGATTTTCACTTGCAACTTGCTTTAACATGTTTAACAGTGCATGAAATGTTGTCTAAAACAAAAAAGAATGATGCATTTTATGGCTGGATCTGGTTTTATTACATTCTGAATTGGACGTTGAAAATGAGCTTATCTCAGCCAGCAGAGAGGTCAAATCACAGTAATGCAAACTCAGTCAGAGACATAGATTTTCACTTGCTACTTGCTTTAACATGTTTAACAGTGCATGAAATGTTGTCTAAAACAAAAAAGAATGATGCATTTTATGGCTGGATCAGGTTTTATTACATTCAGAATTGGACGTTGAAAATGAGCTTATCTCAGCCAGCAGAGAGGTCAAATCACAGTAATGCAAACTCAGTCAGAGACATAGATTTTCACTTGCAACTTGCTTTAACATGTTTAACAGTGCATGAAATGTTGTCTAAAACAAAAAAGAATGATGCATTTTATGGCTGGATCAGGTTTTATTACATTCTGAATTGGACGTTGAAAATGAGCTTATCTCAGCCAGCAAAGAGGTCAAATCACAGTAATGCAAACTCAGTCAGAGACATAGATTTTCACTTGCAACTTGCTTTAACATGTTTAACAGTGCATGAAATGTTGTCTAAAACAAAAAAGAATGATGCATTTTATGGCTGGATCTGGTTTTATCACTTTCTGAATTGGATGTTGAAAATGAGCTTATCTCAGCCAGCAGAGAGGTTAAATCACAGTAATGCAAACTCAGTCAGAGACATAGATTTTCACTTGCTACTTGCTTTAACATGTTTAACAGTGCATGAAATGTTGTCTAAAACAAAAAACAATGATGCATTTTATAGCTGGATCAGGTTTTATTACATTCTGAATTGGACGTTGAAAATGAGCTTATCTCAGCCAGCAGAGAGGTCAAATCACAGTAATGCAAACTCAGTCAGAGACATAGATTTTCACTTGCAACTTGCTTTAACATGTTTAACAGTGCATGAAATGTTGTCTAAAACAAAAAAGAATGATGCATTTTATGGCTGGATCAGGTTTTATTACATTCTGAATTGGACGTTGAAAATGAGCTTATCTCAGCCAGCAGAGAGGTCAAATCACAGTAATGCAAACTCAGTCAGAGACATAGATTTTCACTTGCAACTTGCTTTAACATGTTTAACAGTGCATGAAATGTTGTCCAAAACAAAAAAGAATGATGCATTTTATGGCTGGATCAGGTTTTATTACATTCTGAATTGGACGTTGAAAATGAGCTTATCTCAGCCAGCAGAGAGGTCAAATCACAGTAATGCAAACTCAGTCAGAGACATAGATTTTCACTTGCAACTTGCTTTAACATGTTTAACAGTGCATGAAATGTTGTCTAAAACAAAAAAGAATGATGCATTTTATGGCTGGATCAGGTTTTATTACATTCTGAATTGGACGTTGAAAATGAGCTTATCTCAGCCAGCAGAGAGGTCAAATCACAGTAATGCAAACTCAGTCAGAGACATAGATTTTCACTTGCTACTTGCTTTAACATGTTTAACAGTGCATGAAATGTTGTCTAAAACAAAAAAGAAAGATGCATTTTATGGCTGGATCAGGTTTTATTACATTCTGAATTGGACGTTGAAAATGAGCTTATCTCAGCCAGCAGAGAGGTCAAATCACAGTAATGCAAACTCAGTCAGAGACATAGATTTTCACTTGCAACTTGCTTTAACATGTTTAACAGTGCATGAAATGTTGTCTAAAACAAAAAAGAATGATGCATTTTATAGCTGGATCAGGTTTTATTACATTCTGAATTGGACGTTGAAAATGAGCTTATCTCAGCCAGCAGAGAGGTCAAATCACAGTAATGCAAACTCAGTCAGAGACATAGATTTTCACTTGCAACTTGCTTTAACATGTTTAACAGTGCATGAAATGTTGTCTAAAACAAAAAAGAATGATGCATTTTATGGCTGGATCTGGTTTTATTACATTCTGAATTGGACGTTGAAAATTAGCTTATCTCAGCCAGCAGAGAGGTCAAATCACAGTAATGCAAACTCAGTCAGAGACATAGATTTTCACTTGCAACTTGCTTTAACATGTTTAACAG
Source organism: Danio rerio (assembly GCF_052040795.2). Classification (NCBI taxonomy): domain Eukaryota; kingdom Metazoa; phylum Chordata; class Actinopteri; order Cypriniformes; family Danionidae; genus Danio; species Danio rerio. The sequence goes on from NC_141037.1 coordinate 47,207,660, forward strand.
TGCATGAAATGTTGTCTAAAACAAAAAAGAATGATGCATTTTATGGCTGGATCTGGTTTTATTACATTCTGAATTGGACGTTGAAAATGAGCTTATCTCAGCCAGCAGACAGGTCAAATCACAGTAATGCAAACTCAGTCAGAGACATAGATTTTCACTTGCAACTTGCTTTAACATGTTTAACAGTGCATGAAATGTTGTCTAAAACAAAAAAGAATGATGCATTTTATGGCTGGATCTGGTTTTATTACATTCTGAATTGGACGTTGAAAATGAGCTTATCTCAGCCAGCAGAGAGGTCAAATCACAGTAATGCAAACTCAGTCAGAGACATAGATTTTCACTTGCAACTTGCTTTAACATGTTTAACAGTGCATGAAATGTTGTCTAAAACAAAAAAGAATGATGCATTTTATGGCTGGATCTGGTTTTATTACATTCTGAATTGGACGTTGAAAATGAGCTTATCTCAGCCAGCAGAGAGGTCAAATCACAGTAATGCAAACTCAGTCAGAGACATAGATTTTCACTTGCAACTTGCTTTAACATGTTTAACAGTGCATGAAATGTTGTCTAAAACAAAAAAGAATGATGCATTTCATAGCTGGATCAGGTTTTATTACATTCTGAATTGGACGTTGAAAATGAGCTTATCTCAGCCAGCAGAGAGGTCAAATCACAGTAATGCAAACTCAGTCAGAGACATAGATTTTCACTTGCTACTTGCTTTAACATGTTTAACAGTGCATGAAATGTTGTCTAAAACAAAAAAGAATGATGCATTTTATGGCTGGATCAGGTTTTATTACATTCTGAATTGGACGTTGAAAATGAGCTTATCTCAGCCAGCAGAGAGGTCAAATCACAGTAATGCAAACTCAGTCAGAGACATAGATTTTCACTTGCAACTTGCTTTAACATGTTTAACAGTGCATGAAATGTTGTCTAAAACAAAAAAGAATGATGCATTTTATAGCTGGATCAGGTTTTATTACATTCTGAATTGGACGTTGAAAATGAGCTTATCTCAGCCAGCAGAGAGGTCAAATCACAGTAATGCAAACTCAGTCAGAGACATAGATTTTCACTTGCAACTTGCTTTAACATGTTTAACAGTGCATGAAATGTTGTCTAAAACAAAAAAGAATGATGCATTTTATGGCTGGATCTGTTTTTATCACTTTCTGAATTGGACGTTGAAAATGAGCTTATCTCAGCCAGCAGAGAGGTCAAATCACAGTAATGCAAACTCAGTCAGAGACATAGATTTTCACTTGCAACTTGCTTTAACATGTTTAACAGTGCATGAAATGTTGTCTAAAACAAAAAAGAATGATGCATTTTATAGCTGGATCAGGTTTTATTACATTCTGAATTGGACGTTGAAAATGAGCTTATCTCAGCCAGCAGAGAGGTCAAATCACAGTAATGCAAACTCAGTCAGAGACATAGATTTTCACTTGCTACTTGCTTTAACATGTTTAACAGTGTATGAAATGTTGTCTAAAACAAAAAAGAAAGATGCATTTTATGGCTGGATCAGGTTTTATTACATTCTGAATTGGACGTTGAAAATGAGCTTATCTCAGCCAGCAGAGAGGTCAAATCACAGTAATGCAAACTCAGTCAGAGACATAGATTTTCACTTGCAACTTGCTTTAACATGTTTAACAGTGCATGAAATGTTGTCTAAAACAAAAAAGAATGATGCATTTTATAGCTGGATCAGGTTTTATTACATTCTGAATTGGACGTTGAAAATGAGCTTATCTCAGCCAGCAGAGAGGTCAAATCACAGTAATGCAAACTCAGTCAGAGACATAGATTTTCACTTGCAACTTGCTTTAACATGTTTAACAGTGCATGAAATGTTGTCTAAAACAAAAAAGAATGATGCATTTTATGGCTGGATCTGGTTTTATTACATTCTGAATTGGACGTTGAAAATGAGCTTATCTCAGCCAGCAGAGAGGTCAAATCACAGTAATGCAAACTCAGTCAGAGACATAGATTTTCACTTGCAACTTGCTTTAACATGTTTAACAGTGCATGAAATGTTATCTAAAACAAAAAAGAATGATGCATTTTATGGCTGGATCTGGTTTTATTACATTCTGAATTGGACGTTGAAAATGAGCTTATCTCAGCCAGCAGAGAGGTCAAATCACAGTAATGCAAACTCAGTCAGAGACATAGATTTTCACTTGCAACTTGCTTTAACATGTTTAACAGTGCATGAAATGTTGTCTAAAACAAAAAAGAATGATGCATTTTATAGCTGGATCAGGTTTTATTACATTCTGAATTGGACGTTGAAAATGAGCTTATCTCAGCCAGCAGAGAGGTCAAATCACAGTAATGCAAACTCAGTCAGAGACATAGATTTTCACTTGCAACTTGCTTTAACATGTTTAACAGTGCATGAAATGTTATCTAAAACAAAAAAGAATGATGCATTTTATGGCTGGATCTGGTTTTATTACATTCTGAATTGGACGTTGAAAATGAGCTTATCTCAGCCAGCAGAGAGGTCAAATCACAGTAATGCAAACTCAGTCAGAGACATAGATTTTCACTTGCAACTTGCTTTAACATGTTTAACAGTGCATGAAATGTTGTCTAAAACAAAAAAGAATGATGCATTTTATAGCTGGATCAGGTTTTATTACATTCTGAATTGGACGTTGAAAATGATCTTATCTCAGCCAGCAGAGAGGTCAAATCACAGTAATGCAAACTCAGTCAGAGACATAGATTTTCACTTGCAACTTGCTTTAACATGTTTAACAGTGCATGAAATGTTGTCTAAAACAAAAAAGAATGATGCATTTTATGGCTGGATCTGGTTTTATTACATTCTGAATTGGACGTTGAAAATGAGCTTATCTCAGCCAGCAGAGAGGTCAAATCACAGTAATGCAAACTCAGTCAGAGACATAGATTTTCACTTGCAACTTGCTTTAACATGTTTAACAGTGCATGAAATGTTATCTAAAACAAAAAAGAATGATGCATTTTATGGCTGGATCTGGTTTTATTACATTCTGAATTGGACGTTGAAAATGAGCTTATCTCAGCCAGCAGAGAGGTCAAATCACAGTAATGCAAACTCAGTCAGAGACATAGATTTTCACTTGCAACTTGCTTTAACATGTTTAACAGTGCATGAAATGTTGTCTAAAACAAAAAAGAATGATGCATTTTATAGCTGGATCAGGTTTTATTACATTCTGAATTGGACGTTGAAAATGAGCTTATCTCAGCCAGCAGAGAGGTCAAATCACAGTAATGCAAACTCAGTCAGAGACATAGATTTTCACTTGCAACTTGCTTTAACATGTTTAACAGTGCATGAAATGTTATCTAAAACAAAAAAGAATGATGCATTTTAAATCTGGATCAGGTTTTATTACATTCTGAATTGGACGTTGAAAATGAGCTTATCTCAGCCAGCAGAGAGGTCAAATCACAGTAATGCAAACTTAGTCAGAGACATAGATTTTCACTTGCAACTTGCTTTAACATGTTTAACAGTGCATGAAATGTTGTCTAAATTAAAAAAGAATGATGCATTTTATGGCTGGATCTGGTTTTATCACTTTCTGAAATGGACGTTGAAAATGAGCTTATCTTAGCCAGCAGAGAGGTCAAATCACAGTAATGCAAACTCAGTCAGAGACATAGATTTTCACTTGCAACTTGCTTTAACATGTTTAACAGTGCATGAAATGTTATCTAAAACAAAAAAGAATGATGCATTTTATAGCTGGATCAGGTTTTATTACATTCTGAATTAGACGTTGAAACTGAGCTTATCTCAGCCAGCAGAGAGGTCAAATCACAGTAATGCAAACTCAGTCAGAGACATAGATTTTCACTTGCAACTTGCTTTAACATGTTTAACAGTGCATGAAATGTTGTCTAAAACAAAAAAGAATGATGCATTTTATGGCTGGATCTGGTTTTATTACATTCTGAATTGGACGTTGAAAATGAGCTTATCTCAGCCAGCAGAGAGGTCAAATCACAGTAATGCAAACTCAGTCAGAGACATAGATTTTCACTTGCTACTTGCTTTAACATGTTTAACAGTGCATGAAATGTTATCTAAAACAAAAAAGAATGATGCATTTTATGGCTGGATCTGGTTTTATTACATTCTGAATTGGACGTTGAAAATGAGCTTATCTCAGCCAGCAGAGAGGTCAAATCACAGTAATGCAAACTCAGTCAGAGACATAGATTTTCACTTGCAACTTGCTTTAACATGTTTAACAGTGCATGAAATGTTGTCTAAAACAAAAAAGAATGATGCATTTTATGGCTGGATCAGGTTTTATTACATTCTGAATTGGACGTTGAAAATGAGCTTATCTCAGCCAGCAGAGAGGTCAAATCACAGTAATGCAAACTCAGTCAGAGACATAGATTTTCACTTGCAACTTGCTTTAACATGTTTAACAGTGCATGAAATGTTATCTAAAACAAAAAAGAATGATGCATTTTATGGCTGGATCTGGTTTTATTACATTCTGAATTGGACGTTGAAAATGAGCTTATCTCAGCCAGCAGAGAGGTCAAATCACAGTAATGCAAACTCAGTCAGAGACATAGATTTTCACTTGCAACTTGCTTTAACATGTTTAACAGTGCATGAAATGTTGTCTAAAACAAAAAAGAATGATGCATTTTATAGCTGGATTAGGTTTTATTACATTCTGAATTGGACGTTGAAAATGAGCTTATCTCAGCCAGCAGAGAGGTCAAATCACAGTAATGCAAACTCAGTCAGAGACATAGATTTTCACTTGCAACTTGCTTTAATATGTTTAACAGTGCATGAAATGTTGTCTAAAACAAAAAAGAATGATGCATTTTATGGCTGGATCTGGTTTTATTACATTCTGAATTGGACGTTGAAAATGAGCTTATCTCAGCCAGCAGAGAGGTCAAATCACAGTAATGCAAACTCAGTCAGAGACATAGATTTTCACTTGCAACTTGCTTTAACATGTTTAACAGTGCATGAAATGTTGTCTTAAACAAAAAAGAATGATGCATTTTATAGCTGGATCAGGTTTTATTACATTCTGAATTAGACGTTGAAAATGAGCTTATCTCAGCCAGCAGAGAGGTCAAATCACAGTAATGCAAACTCAGTCAGAGACATAGATTTTCACTTGCAACTTGCTTTAACATGTTTAACAGTGCATGAAATGTTGTCTAAAACAAAAAAGAATGATGCATTTTATGGCTGGATCTGTTTTTATCACTTTCTGAATTGGACGTTGAAAATGAGCTTATCTCAGCCAGCAGAGAGGTCAAATCACAGTAATGCAAACTCAGTCAGAGACATAGATTTTCACTTGCAACTTGCTTTAACATGTTTAACAGTGCATGAAATGTTGTCTAAAACAAAAAAGAATGATGCATTTTATAGCTGGATCAGGTTTTATTACATTCTGAATTGGACGTTGAAAATGAGCTTATCTCAGCCAGCAGAGAGGTCAAATCACAGTAATGCAAACTCAGTCAGAGACATAGATTTTCACTTGCAACTTGCTTTAACATGTTTAACAGTGCATGAAATGTTGTCTAAAACAAAAAAGAATGATGCATTTTATGGCTGGATCTGGTTTTATTACATTCTGAATTGGACGTTGAAAATGAGCTTATCTCAGCCAGCAGAGAGGTCAAATCACAGTAATGCAAACTCAGTCAGAGACATAGATTTTCACTTGCAACTTGCTTTAACATGTTTAACAGTGCATGAAATGTTGTATAAAACAAAAAAGAATGATGCATTTTATAGCTGGATCAGGTTTTATTACATTCTGAATTGGACGTTGAAAATGAGCTTATCTCAGCCAGCAGAGAGGTCAAATCACAGTAATGCAAACTCAGTCAGAGACATAGATTTTCACTTGCAACTTGCTTTAACATGTTTAACAGTGCATGAAATGTTGTCTAAAACAAAAAAGAATGATGCATTTCATGGCTGGATCTGGTTTTATTACATTCTGAATTGGACGTTGAAAATGAGCTTATCTCAGCCAGCAGAGAGGTCAAATCACAGTAATGCAAACTCAGTCAGAGACATAGATTTTCACTTGCAACTTGCTATAACATGTTTAACAATGCATGAAATGTTGTCTAAAACAAAAAAGAATGATGCATTTTATAGCTGGATCTGGTTTTATTACATTCTGAATTAGACGTTGAAAATGAGCTTATCTCAGCCAGCAGAGAGGTCAAATCACAGTAATGCAAACTCAGTCAGAGACATAGATTTTCACTTGCAACTTGCTTTAACATGTTTAACAGTGCATGAAATGTTGTCTAAAACAAAAAAGAATGATGCATTTTATGGCTGGATCTGTTTTTATCACTTTCTGAATTGGAAGTTGAAAATGAGCTTATCTCAGCCAGCAGAGAGGTCAAATCACAGTAATGCAAACTCAGTCAGAGACATAGATTTTCACTTGCAACTTGCTTTAACATGTTTAACAGTGCATGAAATGTTGTCTAAAACAAAAAAGAATGATGCATTTTATAGCTGGATCAGGTTTTATTACATTCTGAATTGGACGTTGAAAATGAGCTTATCTCAGCCAGCAGAGAGGTCAAATCACAGTAATGCAAACTCAGTCAGAGACATAGATTTTCACTTGCAACTTGCTTTAACATGTTTAACAGTGCATGAAATGTTGTCTAAAACAAAAAAGAATGATGCATTTTATAGCTGGATCAGGTTTTATTACATTCTGAATTGGACGTTGAAAATGAGCTTATCTCAGCCAGCAGAGAGGTCAAATCACAGTAATGCAAACTCAGTCAGAGACATAGATTTTCACTTGCAACTTGCTTTAACATGTTTAACAGTGCATGAAATGTTGTCTAAAACAAAAAAGAATGATGCATTTTATGGCTGGATCTGGTTTTATTACATTCTGAATTGGACGTTGAAAATGAGCTTATCTCAGCCAGCAGAGAGGTCAAATCACAGTAATGCAAACTCAGTCAGAGACATAGATTTTCACTTGCAACTTGCTTTAACATGTTTAACAGTGCATGAAATGTTGTCTAAAACAAAAAAGAATGATGCATTTTATAGCTGGATCAGGTTTTATTACATTCTGAATTGGACGTTGAAAATGAGCTTATCTCAGCCAGAAGAGGTCAAATCACAGTAATGCAAACTCAGTCAGAGACATAGATTTTCACTTGCAACTTGCTTTAACATGTTTAACGGTGCATGAAATGTTATCTAAAACAAAAAAGAATGATGCATTTTATGGCTGGATCTGGTTTTATTACATTCTGAATTGGACGTTGAAAATGAGCTTATCTCAGCCAGCAGAGAGGTCAAATCACAGTAATGCAAACTCAGTCAGAGACATAGATTTTCACTTGCAACTTGCTTTAACATGTTTAAAAGTGCATGAAATGTTGTCTAAAACAAAAAAGAATGATGCATTTTATGGCTGGATCTGGTTTTATCACTTTCTGAATTGGACGTTGAAAATGAGCTTATCTCAGCCAGCAGAGAGGTCAAATCACAGTAATGCAAACTCAGTCAGAGACATAGATTTTCACTTGCAACTTGCTTTAACATGTTTAACGGTGCATGAAATGTTGTCTAAAACAAAAAAGAATGATGCATTTTATGGCTGGATCTGGTTTTATTACATTCTGAATTGGACGTTGAAAATGAGCTTATCTCAGCCAGCAGAGAGGTCAAATCACAGTAATGCAAACTCAGTCAGAGACATAGATTTTCACTTGCAACTTGCTTTAACATGTTTAACAGTGCATGAAATGTTGTCTAAAACAAAAAAGAATGATGCATTTTATAGCTGGATCAGGTTTTATTACATTCTGAATTGGACGTTGAAAATGAGCTTATCTCAGCCAGCAGAGAGGTCAAATCACAGTAATGCAAACTCAGTCAGAGACATAGATTTTCACTTGCTACTTGCTTTAACATGTTTAACAGTGCATGAAATGTTGTCTAAAACAAAAAAGAATGATGCATTTTATAGCTGGATCAGGTTTTATCACTTTCTGAATTGGACGTTGAAAATGAGCTTATCTCAGCCAGCAGAGAGGTCAAATCACAGTAATGCAAACTCAGTCAGAGACATAGATTTTCACTTGCAACTTGCTTTAACATGTTTAACAGTGCATGAAATGTTATCTAAAACAAAAAAGAATGATGCATTTTATGGCTGGATCTGGTTTTATTACATTCTGAATTGGACGTTGAAAATGAGCTTATCTCAGCCAGCAGAGAGGTCAAATCACAGTAATGCAAACTCAGTCAGAGACATAGATTTTCACTTGCAACTTGCTTTAACATGTTTAACAGTGCATGAAATGTTGTCTAAAACAAAAAAGAATGATGCATTTTATGGCTGGATCTGATTTTATTACATTCTGAATTGGACGTTGAAAATGAGCTTATCTCAGCCAGCAGAGAGGTCAAATCACAGTAATGCAAACTCAGTCAGAGACATAGATTTTCACTTGCAACTTGCTTTAACATGTTTAACAGTGCATGAAATGTTGTCTAAAACAAAAAAGAATGATGCATTTTATGGCTGGATCAGGTTTTATTACATTCTGAATTGGACGTTGAAAATGAGCTTATCTCAGCCAGCAGAGAGGTCAAATCACAGTAATGCAAACTCAGTCAGAGACATAGATTTTCACTTGCAACTTGCTTTAACATGTTTAACAGTGCATGAAATGTTGTCTAAAACAAAAAAGAATGATGCATTTTATGGCTGGATCTGGTTTTATTACATTCTGAATTGGACGTTGAAAATGAGCTTATCTCAGCCAGCAGAGAGGTCAAATCACAGTAATGCAAACTCAGTCAGAGACATAGATTTTCACTTGCAACTTGCTTTAACATGTTTAACAGTGCATGAAATGTTGTCTAAAACAAAAAAGAATGATGCATTTTATAGCTGGATCAGGTTTTATTACATTCTGAATTGGACGTTGAAAATGAGCTTATCTCAGCCAGCAGAGAGGTCAAATCACAGTAATGCAAACTCAGTCAGAGACATAGATTTTCACTTGCAACTTGCTTTAACATGTTTAACAGTGCATGAAATGTTGTCTAAAACAAAAAAGAATGATGCATTTCATGGCTGGATCTGGTTTTATTACATTCTGAATTGGACGTTGAAAATGAGCTTATCTCAGCCAGCAGAGAGGTCAAATCACAGTAATGCAAACTCAGTCAGAGACATAGATTTTCACTTGCTACTTGCTTTAACATGTTTAACAGTGCATGAAATGTTATCTAAAACAAAAAAGAATGATGAATTTTATGGCTGGATCTGGTTTTATTACATTCTGAATTGGACGTTGAAAATGAGCTTATCTCAGCCAGCAGAGAGGTCAAATCACAGTAATGCAAACTCAGTCAGAGACATAGATTTTCACTTGCAACTTGCTTTAACATGTTTAACAGTGCATGAAATGTTATCTAAAACAAAAAAGAATGATGCATTTTATAGCTGGATCAGGTTTTATTACATTCTGGATTGGACGTTGAAAATGAGCTTATCTCAGCCAGCAGAGAGGTCAAATCACAGTAATGCAAACTCAGTCAGAGACATAGATTTTCACTTGCAACTTGCTTTAACATGTTTAACAGTGCATGAAATGTTGTCTAAAACAAAAAAGAATGATGCATTTTATGGCTGGATCAGGTTTTATTACATTCTGAATTGGACGTTGAAAATGAGCTTATCTCAGCCAGCAGAGAGGTCAAATCACAGTAATGCAAACTCAGTCAGAGACATAGATTTTCACTTGCAACTTGCTTTAACATGTTTAACAGTGCATGAAATGTTGTCTAAAACAAAAAAGAATGATGCATTTTATAGCTGGATCAGGTTTTATTACATTCTGAATTGGACGTTGAAAATGAGCTTATCTCAGCCAGCAGAGAGGTCAAATCACAGTAATGCAAACTCAGTCAGAGACATAGATTTTCACTTGCAACTTGCTTTAACATGTTTAACAGTGCATGAAATGTTGTCTAAAACAAAAAAGAATGATGCATTTTATGGCTGGATCTGGTTTTATTACATTCTGAATTGGACGTTGAAAATGAGCTTATCTCAGCCAGCAGAGAGGTCAAATCACAGTAATGCAAACTCAGTCAGAGACATAGATTTTCACTTGCTACTTGCTTTAACATGTTTAACAGTGCATGAAATGTTGTCTAAAACAAAAAAGAATGATGCATTTTATGGCTGGATCAGGTTTTATTACATTCAGAATTGGACGTTGAAAATGAGCTTATCTCAGCCAGCAGAGAGGTCAAATCACAGTAATGCAAACTCAGTCAGAGACATAGATTTTCACTTGCAACTTGCTTTAACATGTTTAACAGTGCATGAAATGTTGTCTAAAACAAAAAAGAATGATGCATTTTATGGCTGGATCAGGTTTTATTACATTCTGAATTGGACGTTGAAAATGAGCTTATCTCAGCCAGCAAAGAGGTCAAATCACAGTAATGCAAACTCAGTCAGAGACATAGATTTTCACTTGCAACTTGCTTTAACATGTTTAACAGTGCATGAAATGTTGTCTAAAACAAAAAAGAATGATGCATTTTATGGCTGGATCTGGTTTTATCACTTTCTGAATTGGATGTTGAAAATGAGCTTATCTCAGCCAGCAGAGAGGTTAAATCACAGTAATGCAAACTCAGTCAGAGACATAGATTTTCACTTGCTACTTGCTTTAACATGTTTAACAGTGCATGAAATGTTGTCTAAAACAAAAAACAATGATGCATTTTATAGCTGGATCAGGTTTTATTACATTCTGAATTGGACGTTGAAAATGAGCTTATCTCAGCCAGCAGAGAGGTCAAATCACAGTAATGCAAACTCAGTCAGAGACATAGATTTTCACTTGCAACTTGCTTTAACATGTTTAACAGTGCATGAAATGTTGTCTAAAACAAAAAAGAATGATGCATTTTATGGCTGGATCAGGTTTTATTACATTCTGAATTGGACGTTGAAAATGAGCTTATCTCAGCCAGCAGAGAGGTCAAATCACAGTAATGCAAACTCAGTCAGAGACATAGATTTTCACTTGCAACTTGCTTTAACATGTTTAACAGTGCATGAAATGTTGTCCAAAACAAAAAAGAATGATGCATTTTATGGCTGGATCAGGTTTTATTACATTCTGAATTGGACGTTGAAAATGAGCTTATCTCAGCCAGCAGAGAGGTCAAATCACAGTAATGCAAACTCAGTCAGAGACATAGATTTTCACTTGCAACTTGCTTTAACATGTTTAACAGTGCATGAAATGTTGTCTAAAACAAAAAAGAATGATGCATTTTATGGCTGGATCAGGTTTTATTACATTCTGAATTGGACGTTGAAAATGAGCTTATCTCAGCCAGCAGAGAGGTCAAATCACAGTAATGCAAACTCAGTCAGAGACATAGATTTTCACTTGCTACTTGCTTTAACATGTTTAACAGTGCATGAAATGTTGTCTAAAACAAAAAAGAAAGATGCATTTTATGGCTGGATCAGGTTTTATTACATTCTGAATTGGACGTTGAAAATGAGCTTATCTCAGCCAGCAGAGAGGTCAAATCACAGTAATGCAAACTCAGTCAGAGACATAGATTTTCACTTGCAACTTGCTTTAACATGTTTAACAGTGCATGAAATGTTGTCTAAAACAAAAAAGAATGATGCATTTTATAGCTGGATCAGGTTTTATTACATTCTGAATTGGACGTTGAAAATGAGCTTATCTCAGCCAGCAGAGAGGTCAAATCACAGTAATGCAAACTCAGTCAGAGACATAGATTTTCACTTGCAACTTGCTTTAACATGTTTAACAGTGCATGAAATGTTGTCTAAAACAAAAAAGAATGATGCATTTTATGGCTGGATCTGGTTTTATTACATTCTGAATTGGACGTTGAAAATTAGCTTATCTCAGCCAGCAGAGAGGTCAAATCACAGTAATGCAAACTCAGTCAGAGACATAGATTTTCACTTGCAACTTGCTTTAACATGTTTAACAGTGCATGAAATGTTGTCTAAAACAAAAAAGAATGATGCATTTTATGGCTGGATCTGGTTTTATTACATTCTGAATTGGACGTTGAAAATGAGCTTATCTCAGCCAGCAGACAGGTCAAATCACAGTAATGCAAACTCAGTCAGAGACATAGATTTTCACTTGCAACTTGCTTTAACATGTTTAACAGTGCATGAAATGTTGTCTAAAACAAAAAAGAATGATGCATTTTATGGCTGGATCTGGTTTTATTACATTCTGAATTGGACGTTGAAAATGAGCTTATCTCAGCCAGCAGAGAGGTCAAATCACAGTAATGCAAACTCAGTCAGAGACATAGATTTTCACTTGCAACTTGCTTTAACATGTTTAACAGTGCATGAAATGTTGTCTAAAACAAAAAAGAATGATGCATTTTATGGCTGGATCTGGTTTTATTACATTCTGAATTGGACGTTGAAAATGAGCTTATCTCAGCCAGCAGAGAGGTCAAATCACAGTAATGCAAACTCAGTCAGAGACATAGATTTTCACTTGCAACTTGCTTTAACATGTTTAACAGTGCATGAAATGTTGTCTAAAACAAAAAAGAATGATGCATTTCATAGCTGGATCAGGTTTTATTACATTCTGAATTGGACGTTGAAAATGAGCTTATCTCAGCCAGCAGAGAGGTCAAATCACAGTAATGCAAACTCAGTCAGAGACATAGATTTTCACTTGCTACTTGCTTTAACATGTTTAACAGTGCATGAAATGTTGTCTAAAACAAAAAAGAATGATGCATTTTATGGCTGGATCAGGTTTTATTACATTCTGAATTGGACGTTGAAAATGAGCTTATCTCAGCCAGCAGAGAGGTCAAATCACAGTAATGCAAACTCAGTCAGAGACATAGATTTTCACTTGCAACTTGCTTTAACATGTTTAACAGTGCATGAAATGTTGTCTAAAACAAAAAAGAATGATGCATTTTATAGCTGGATCAGGTTTTATTACATTCTGAATTGGACGTTGAAAATGAGCTTATCTCAGCCAGCAGAGAGGTCAAATCACAGTAATGCAAACTCAGTCAGAGACATAGATTTTCACTTGCAACTTGCTTTAACATGTTTAACAGTGCATGAAATGTTGTCTAAAACAAAAAAGAATGATGCATTTTATGGCTGGATCTGTTTTTATCACTTTCTGAATTGGACGTTGAAAATGAGCTTATCTCAGCCAGCAGAGAGGTCAAATCACAGTAATGCAAACTCAGTCAGAGACATAGATTTTCACTTGCAACTTGCTTTAACATGTTTAACAGTGCATGAAATGTTGTCTAAAACAAAAAAGAATGATGCATTTTATAGCTGGATCAGGTTTTATTACATTCTGAATTGGACGTTGAAAATGAGCTTATCTCAGCCAGCAGAGAGGTCAAATCACAGTAATGCAAACTCAGTCAGAGACATAGATTTTCACTTGCTACTTGCTTTAACATGTTTAACAGTGTATGAAATGTTGTCTAAAACAAAAAAGAAAGATGCATTTTATGGCTGGATCAGGTTTTATTACATTCTGAATTGGACGTTGAAAATGAGCTTATCTCAGCCAGCAGAGAGGTCAAATCACAGTAATGCAAACTCAGTCAGAGACATAGATTTTCACTTGCAACTTGCTTTAACATGTTTAACAGTGCATGAAATGTTGTCTAAAACAAAAAAGAATGATGCATTTTATAGCTGGATCAGGTTTTATTACATTCTGAATTGGACGTTGAAAATGAGCTTATCTCAGCCAGCAGAGAGGTCAAATCACAGTAATGCAAACTCAGTCAGAGACATAGATTTTCACTTGCAACTTGCTTTAACATGTTTAACAGTGCATGAAATGTTGTCTAAAACAAAAAAGAATGATGCATTTTATGGCTGGATCTGGTTTTATTACATTCTGAATTGGACGTTGAAAATGAGCTTATCTCAGCCAGCAGAGAGGTCAAATCACAGTAATGCAAACTCAGTCAGAGACATAGATTTTCACTTGCAACTTGCTTTAACATGTTTAACAGTGCATGAAATGTTATCTAAAACAAAAAAGAATGATGCATTTTATGGCTGGATCTGGTTTTATTACATTCTGAATTGGACGTTGAAAATGAGCTTATCTCAGCCAGCAGAGAGGTCAAATCACAGTAATGCAAACTCAGTCAGAGACATAGATTTTCACTTGCAACTTGCTTTAACATGTTTAACAGTGCATGAAATGTTGTCTAAAACAAAAAAGAATGATGCATTTTATAGCTGGATCAGGTTTTATTACATTCTGAATTGGACGTTGAAAATGAGCTTATCTCAGCCAGCAGAGAGGTCAAATCACAGTAATGCAAACTCAGTCAGAGACATAGATTTTCACTTGCAACTTGCTTTAACATGTTTAACAGTGCATGAAATGTTATCTAAAACAAAAAAGAATGATGCATTTTATGGCTGGATCTGGTTTTATTACATTCTGAATTGGACGTTGAAAATGAGCTTATCTCAGCCAGCAGAGAGGTCAAATCACAGTAATGCAAACTCAGTCAGAGACATAGATTTTCACTTGCAACTTGCTTTAACATGTTTAACAGTGCATGAAATGTTGTCTAAAACAAAAAAGAATGATGCATTTTATAGCTGGATCAGGTTTTATTACATTCTGAATTGGACGTTGAAAATGATCTTATCTCAGCCAGCAGAGAGGTCAAATCACAGTAATGCAAACTCAGTCAGAGACATAGATTTTCACTTGCAACTTGCTTTAACATGTTTAACAGTGCATGAAATGTTGTCTAAAACAAAAAAGAATGATGCATTTTATGGCTGGATCTGGTTTTATTACATTCTGAATTGGACGTTGAAAATGAGCTTATCTCAGCCAGCAGAGAGGTCAAATCACAGTAATGCAAACTCAGTCAGAGACATAGATTTTCACTTGCAACTTGCTTTAACATGTTTAACAGTGCATGAAATGTTATCTAAAACAAAAAAGAATGATGCATTTTATGGCTGGATCTGGTTTTATTACATTCTGAATTGGACGTTGAAAATGAGCTTATCTCAGCCAGCAGAGAGGTCAAATCACAGTAATGCAAACTCAGTCAGAGACATAGATTTTCACTTGCAACTTGCTTTAACATGTTTAACAGTGCATGAAATGTTGTCTAAAACAAAAAAGAATGATGCATTTTATAGCTGGATCAGGTTTTATTACATTCTGAATTGGACGTTGAAAATGAGCTTATCTCAGCCAGCAGAGAGGTCAAATCACAGTAATGCAAACTCAGTCAGAGACATAGATTTTCACTTGCAACTTGCTTTAACATGTTTAACAGTGCATGAAATGTTATCTAAAACAAAAAAGAATGATGCATTTTAAATCTGGATCAGGTTTTATTACATTCTGAATTGGACGTTGAAAATGAGCTTATCTCAGCCAGCAGAGAGGTCAAATCACAGTAATGCAAACTTAGTCAGAGACATAGATTTTCACTTGCAACTTGCTTTAACATGTTTAACAGTGCATGAAATGTTGTCTAAATTAAAAAAGAATGATGCATTTTATGGCTGGATCTGGTTTTATCACTTTCTGAAATGGACGTTGAAAATGAGCTTATCTTAGCCAGCAGAGAGGTCAAATCACAGTAATGCAAACTCAGTCAGAGACATAGATTTTCACTTGCAACTTGCTTTAACATGTTTAACAGTGCATGAAATGTTATCTAAAACAAAAAAGAATGATGCATTTTATAGCTGGATCAGGTTTTATTACATTCTGAATTAGACGTTGAAACTGAGCTTATCTCAGCCAGCAGAGAGGTCAAATCACAGTAATGCAAACTCAGTCAGAGACATAGATTTTCACTTGCAACTTGCTTTAACATGTTTAACAGTGCATGAAATGTTGTCTAAAACAAAAAAGAATGATGCATTTTATGGCTGGATCTGGTTTTATTACATTCTGAATTGGACGTTGAAAATGAGCTTATCTCAGCCAGCAGAGAGGTCAAATCACAGTAATGCAAACTCAGTCAGAGACATAGATTTTCACTTGCTACTTGCTTTAACATGTTTAACAGTGCATGAAATGTTATCTAAAACAAAAAAGAATGATGCATTTTATGGCTGGATCTGGTTTTATTACATTCTGAATTGGACGTTGAAAATGAGCTTATCTCAGCCAGCAGAGAGGTCAAATCACAGTAATGCAAACTCAGTCAGAGACATAGATTTTCACTTGCAACTTGCTTTAACATGTTTAACAGTGCATGAAATGTTGTCTAAAACAAAAAAGAATGATGCATTTTATGGCTGGATCAGGTTTTATTACATTCTGAATTGGACGTTGAAAATGAGCTTATCTCAGCCAGCAGAGAGGTCAAATCACAGTAATGCAAACTCAGTCAGAGACATAGATTTTCACTTGCAACTTGCTTTAACATGTT
Source organism: Danio rerio (assembly GCF_052040795.2). Classification (NCBI taxonomy): domain Eukaryota; kingdom Metazoa; phylum Chordata; class Actinopteri; order Cypriniformes; family Danionidae; genus Danio; species Danio rerio. The sequence continues at coordinate 47,224,206 of NC_141037.1, forward strand.
TAACAGTGCATGAAATGTTATCTAAAACAAAAAAGAATGATGCATTTTATGGCTGGATCTGGTTTTATTACATTCTGAATTGGACGTTGAAAATGAGCTTATCTCAGCCAGCAGAGAGGTCAAATCACAGTAATGCAAACTCAGTCAGAGACATAGATTTTCACTTGCAACTTGCTTTAACATGTTTAACAGTGCATGAAATGTTGTCTAAAACAAAAAAGAATGATGCATTTTATAGCTGGATTAGGTTTTATTACATTCTGAATTGGACGTTGAAAATGAGCTTATCTCAGCCAGCAGAGAGGTCAAATCACAGTAATGCAAACTCAGTCAGAGACATAGATTTTCACTTGCAACTTGCTTTAATATGTTTAACAGTGCATGAAATGTTGTCTAAAACAAAAAAGAATGATGCATTTTATGGCTGGATCTGGTTTTATTACATTCTGAATTGGACGTTGAAAATGAGCTTATCTCAGCCAGCAGAGAGGTCAAATCACAGTAATGCAAACTCAGTCAGAGACATAGATTTTCACTTGCAACTTGCTTTAACATGTTTAACAGTGCATGAAATGTTGTCTTAAACAAAAAAGAATGATGCATTTTATAGCTGGATCAGGTTTTATTACATTCTGAATTAGACGTTGAAAATGAGCTTATCTCAGCCAGCAGAGAGGTCAAATCACAGTAATGCAAACTCAGTCAGAGACATAGATTTTCACTTGCAACTTGCTTTAACATGTTTAACAGTGCATGAAATGTTGTCTAAAACAAAAAAGAATGATGCATTTTATGGCTGGATCTGTTTTTATCACTTTCTGAATTGGACGTTGAAAATGAGCTTATCTCAGCCAGCAGAGAGGTCAAATCACAGTAATGCAAACTCAGTCAGAGACATAGATTTTCACTTGCAACTTGCTTTAACATGTTTAACAGTGCATGAAATGTTGTCTAAAACAAAAAAGAATGATGCATTTTATAGCTGGATCAGGTTTTATTACATTCTGAATTGGACGTTGAAAATGAGCTTATCTCAGCCAGCAGAGAGGTCAAATCACAGTAATGCAAACTCAGTCAGAGACATAGATTTTCACTTGCAACTTGCTTTAACATGTTTAACAGTGCATGAAATGTTGTCTAAAACAAAAAAGAATGATGCATTTTATGGCTGGATCTGGTTTTATTACATTCTGAATTGGACGTTGAAAATGAGCTTATCTCAGCCAGCAGAGAGGTCAAATCACAGTAATGCAAACTCAGTCAGAGACATAGATTTTCACTTGCAACTTGCTTTAACATGTTTAACAGTGCATGAAATGTTGTATAAAACAAAAAAGAATGATGCATTTTATAGCTGGATCAGGTTTTATTACATTCTGAATTGGACGTTGAAAATGAGCTTATCTCAGCCAGCAGAGAGGTCAAATCACAGTAATGCAAACTCAGTCAGAGACATAGATTTTCACTTGCAACTTGCTTTAACATGTTTAACAGTGCATGAAATGTTGTCTAAAACAAAAAAGAATGATGCATTTCATGGCTGGATCTGGTTTTATTACATTCTGAATTGGACGTTGAAAATGAGCTTATCTCAGCCAGCAGAGAGGTCAAATCACAGTAATGCAAACTCAGTCAGAGACATAGATTTTCACTTGCAACTTGCTATAACATGTTTAACAATGCATGAAATGTTGTCTAAAACAAAAAAGAATGATGCATTTTATAGCTGGATCTGGTTTTATTACATTCTGAATTAGACGTTGAAAATGAGCTTATCTCAGCCAGCAGAGAGGTCAAATCACAGTAATGCAAACTCAGTCAGAGACATAGATTTTCACTTGCAACTTGCTTTAACATGTTTAACAGTGCATGAAATGTTGTCTAAAACAAAAAAGAATGATGCATTTTATGGCTGGATCTGTTTTTATCACTTTCTGAATTGGAAGTTGAAAATGAGCTTATCTCAGCCAGCAGAGAGGTCAAATCACAGTAATGCAAACTCAGTCAGAGACATAGATTTTCACTTGCAACTTGCTTTAACATGTTTAACAGTGCATGAAATGTTGTCTAAAACAAAAAAGAATGATGCATTTTATAGCTGGATCAGGTTTTATTACATTCTGAATTGGACGTTGAAAATGAGCTTATCTCAGCCAGCAGAGAGGTCAAATCACAGTAATGCAAACTCAGTCAGAGACATAGATTTTCACTTGCAACTTGCTTTAACATGTTTAACAGTGCATGAAATGTTGTCTAAAACAAAAAAGAATGATGCATTTTATAGCTGGATCAGGTTTTATTACATTCTGAATTGGACGTTGAAAATGAGCTTATCTCAGCCAGCAGAGAGGTCAAATCACAGTAATGCAAACTCAGTCAGAGACATAGATTTTCACTTGCAACTTGCTTTAACATGTTTAACAGTGCATGAAATGTTGTCTAAAACAAAAAAGAATGATGCATTTTATGGCTGGATCTGGTTTTATTACATTCTGAATTGGACGTTGAAAATGAGCTTATCTCAGCCAGCAGAGAGGTCAAATCACAGTAATGCAAACTCAGTCAGAGACATAGATTTTCACTTGCAACTTGCTTTAACATGTTTAACAGTGCATGAAATGTTGTCTAAAACAAAAAAGAATGATGCATTTTATAGCTGGATCAGGTTTTATTACATTCTGAATTGGACGTTGAAAATGAGCTTATCTCAGCCAGAAGAGGTCAAATCACAGTAATGCAAACTCAGTCAGAGACATAGATTTTCACTTGCAACTTGCTTTAACATGTTTAACGGTGCATGAAATGTTATCTAAAACAAAAAAGAATGATGCATTTTATGGCTGGATCTGGTTTTATTACATTCTGAATTGGACGTTGAAAATGAGCTTATCTCAGCCAGCAGAGAGGTCAAATCACAGTAATGCAAACTCAGTCAGAGACATAGATTTTCACTTGCAACTTGCTTTAACATGTTTAAAAGTGCATGAAATGTTGTCTAAAACAAAAAAGAATGATGCATTTTATGGCTGGATCTGGTTTTATCACTTTCTGAATTGGACGTTGAAAATGAGCTTATCTCAGCCAGCAGAGAGGTCAAATCACAGTAATGCAAACTCAGTCAGAGACATAGATTTTCACTTGCAACTTGCTTTAACATGTTTAACGGTGCATGAAATGTTGTCTAAAACAAAAAAGAATGATGCATTTTATGGCTGGATCTGGTTTTATTACATTCTGAATTGGACGTTGAAAATGAGCTTATCTCAGCCAGCAGAGAGGTCAAATCACAGTAATGCAAACTCAGTCAGAGACATAGATTTTCACTTGCAACTTGCTTTAACATGTTTAACAGTGCATGAAATGTTGTCTAAAACAAAAAAGAATGATGCATTTTATAGCTGGATCAGGTTTTATTACATTCTGAATTGGACGTTGAAAATGAGCTTATCTCAGCCAGCAGAGAGGTCAAATCACAGTAATGCAAACTCAGTCAGAGACATAGATTTTCACTTGCTACTTGCTTTAACATGTTTAACAGTGCATGAAATGTTGTCTAAAACAAAAAAGAATGATGCATTTTATAGCTGGATCAGGTTTTATCACTTTCTGAATTGGACGTTGAAAATGAGCTTATCTCAGCCAGCAGAGAGGTCAAATCACAGTAATGCAAACTCAGTCAGAGACATAGATTTTCACTTGCAACTTGCTTTAACATGTTTAACAGTGCATGAAATGTTGTCTAAAACAAAAAAGAATGATGCATTTTATAGCTGGATCAGGTTTTATTACATTCTGAATTGGACGTTGAAAATGAGCTTATCTCAGCCAGCAGAGAGGTCAAATCACAGTAATGCAAACTCAGTCAGAGACATAGATTTTCACTTGCAACTTGCTTTAACATGTTTAACAGTGCATGAAATGTTGTCTAAAACAAAAAAGAATGATGCATTTTATGGCTGGATCTGGTTTTATTACATTCTGAATTGGACGTTGAAAATGAGCTTATCTCAGCCAGCAGAGAGGTCAAATCACAGTAATGCAAACTCAGTCAGAGACATAGATTTTCACTTGCAACTTGCTTTAACATGTTTAACAGTGCATGAAATGTTGTATAAAACAAAAAAGAATGATGCATTTTATAGCTGGATCAGGTTTTATTACATTCTGAATTGGACGTTGAAAATGAGCTTATCTCAGCCAGCAGAGAGGTCAAATCACAGTAATGCAAACTCAGTCAGAGACATAGATTTTCACTTGCAACTTGCTTTAACATGTTTACAGTGCATGAAATGTTGTCTAAAACAAAAAAGAATGATGCATTTCATGGCTGGATCTGGTTTTATTACATTCTGAATTGGACGTTGAAAATGAGCTTATCTCAGCCAGCAGAGAGGTCAAATCACAGTAATGCAAACTCAGTCAGAGACCTAGATTTTCACTTGCAACTTGCTATAACATGTTTAACAATGCATGAAATGTTGTCTAAAACAAAAAAGAATGATGCATTTTATAGCTGGATCTGGTTTTATTACATTCTGAATTAGACGTTGAAAATGAGCTTATCTCAGCCAGCAGAGAGGTCAAATCACAGTAATGCAAACTCAGTCAGAGACATAGATTTTCACTTGCAACTTGCTTTAACATGTTTAACAGTGCATGAAATGTTGTCTAAAACAAAAAAGAATGATGCATTTTATGGCTGGATCTGTTTTTATCACTTTCTGAATTGGAAGTTGAAAATGAGCTTATCTCAGCCAGCAGAGAGGTCAAATCACAGTAATGCAAACTCAGTCAGAGACATAGATTTTCACTTGCAACTTGCTTTAACATGTTTAACAGTGCATGAAATGTTGTCTAAAACAAAAAAGAATGATGCATTTTATAGCTGGATCAGGTTTTATTACATTCTGAATTGGACGTTGAAAATGAGCTTATCTCAGCCAGCAGAGAGGTCAAATCACAGTAATGCAAACTCAGTCAGAGACATAGATTTTCACTTGCAACTTGCTTTAACATGTTTAACAGTGCATGAAATGTTGTCTAAAACAAAAAAGAATGATGCATTTTATAGCTGGATCAGGTTTTATTACATTCTGAATTGGACGTTGAAAATGAGCTTATCTCAGCCAGCAGAGAGGTCAAATCACAGTAATGCAAACTCAGTCAGAGACATAGATTTTCACTTGCAACTTGCTTTAACATGTTTAACAGTGCATGAAATGTTGTCTAAAACAAAAAAGAATGATGCATTTTATGGCTGGATCTGGTTTTATTACATTCTGAATTGGACGTTGAAAATGAGCTTATCTCAGCCAGCAGAGAGGTCAAATCACAGTAATGCAAACTCAGTCAGAGACATAGATTTTCACTTGCAACTTGCTTTAACATGTTTAACAGTGCATGAAATGTTGTCTAAAACAAAAAAGAATGATGCATTTTATGGCTGGATCTGGTTTTATTACATTCTGAATTGGACGTTGAAAATGAGCTTATCTCAGCCAGCAGAGAGGTCAAATCACAGTAATGCAAACTCAGTCAGAGACATAGATTTTCACTTGCAACTTGCTTTAACATGTTTAACAGTGCATGAAATGTTGTCTAAAACAAAAAAGAATGATGCATTTTATAGCTGGATCAGGTTTTATTACATTCTGAATTGGACGTTGAAAATGAGCTTATCTCAGCCAGCAGAGAGGTCAAATCACAGTAATGCAAACTCAGTCAGAGACATAGATTTTCACTTGCAACTTGCTTTAACATGTTTAACAGTGCATGAAATGTTGTCTAAAACAAAAAAGAATGATGCATTTTATGGCTGGATCTGGTTTTATTACATTCTGAATTGGACGTTGAAAATGAGCTTATCTCAGCCAGCAGAGAGGTCAAATCACAGTAATGCAAACTCAGTCAGAGACATAGATTTTCACTTGCAACTTGCTTTAACATGTTTAACAGTGCATGAAATGTTGTCTAAAACAAAAAAGAATGATGCATTTTATAGCTGGCTCAGGTTTTATTACATTCTGAATTGGACGTTGAAAATGAGCTTATCTCAGCCAGAAGAGAGGTCAAATCACAGTAATGCAAACTCAGTCAGAGACATAGATTTTCACTTGCAACTTGCTTTAACATGTTTAACAGTGCATGAAATGTTGTCTAAAACAAAAAAGAATGATGCATTTTATAGCTGGATCAGGTTTTATTACATTCTGAATTGGACGTTGAAAATGAGCTTATCTCAGCCAGCAGAGAGGTCAAATCACAGTAATGCAAACTCAGTCAGAGACATAGATTTTCACTTGCAACTTGCTTTAACATGTTTAACAGTGCATGAAATGTTGTCTAAAACAAAAAAGAATGATGCATTTTATGGCTGGATCTGGTTTTATTACATTCTGAATTGGACGTTGAAAATGAGCTTATCTCAGCCAGCAGAGAGGTCAAATCACAGTAATGCAAACTCAGTCAGAGACATAGATTTTCACTTGCAACTTGCTTTAACATGTTTAACAGTGCATGAAATGTTGTATAAAACAAAAAAGAATGATGCATTTTATAGCTGGATCAGGTTTTATTACATTCTGAATTGGACGTTGAAAATGAGCTTATCTCAGCCAGCAGAGAGGTCAAATCACAGTAATGCAAACTCAGTCAGAGACATAGATTTTCACTTGCAACTTGCTTTAACATGTTTAACAGTGCATGAAATGTTGTATAAAACAAAAAAGAATGATGCATTTCATGGCTGGATCTGGTTTTATTACATTCTGAATTGGACGTTGAAAATGAGCTTATCTCAGCCAGCAGAGAGGTCAAATCACAGTAATGCAAACTCAGTCAGAGACATAGATTTTCACTTGCAACTTGCTATAACATGTTTAACAATGCATGAAATGTTGTCTAAAACAAAAAAGAATGATGCATTTTATAGCTGGATCAGGTTTTATTACATTCTGAATTAGACGTTGAAAATGAGCTTATCTCAGCCAGCAGAGAGGTCAAATCACAGTAATGCAAACTCAGTCAGAGACATAGATTTTCACTTGCAACTTGCTTTAACATGTTTAACAGTGCATGAAATGTTGTCTAAAACAAAAAAGAATGATGCATTTTATGGCTGGAACTGTTTTTATCACTTTCTGAATTGGAAGTTGAAAATGAGCTTATCTTAGCCAGCAGAGAGGTCAAATCACAGTAATGCAAACTCAGTCAGAGACATAGATTTTCACTTGCAACTTGCTTTAACATGTTTAACAGTGCATGAAATGTTGTCTAAAACAAAAAAGAATGATGCATTTTATAGCTGGATCAGGTTTTATTACATTCTGAATTGGACGTTGAAAATGAGCTTATCTCAGCCAGCAGAGAGGTCAAATCACAGTAATGCAAACTCAGTCAGAGACATAGATTTTCACTTGCAACTTGCTTTAACATGTTTAACAGTGCATGAAATGTTGTCTAAAACAAAAAAGAATGATGCATTTTATAGCTGGATCAGGTTTTATTACATTCTGAATTGGACGTTGAAAATGAGCTTATCTCAGCCAGAAGAGGTCAAATCACAGTAATGCAAACTCAGTCAGAGACATAGATTTTCACTTGCAACTTGCTTTAACATTTTTAACGGTGCATGAAATGTTATCTAAAACAAAAAAGAATGATGCATTTTATGGCTGGATCTGGTTTTATTACATTCTGAATTGGACGTTGAAAATGAGCTTATCTCAGCCAGCAGAGAGGTCAAATCACAGTAATGCAAACTCAGTCAGAGACATAGATTTTCACTTGCAACTTGCTTTAACATGTTTAAAAGTGCATGAAATGTTGTCTAAAACAAAAAAGAATGATGCATTTTATGGCTGGATCTGGTTTTATCACTTTCTGAATTGGACGTTGAAAATGAGCTTATCTCAGCCAGCAGAGAGGTCAAATCACAGTAATGCAAACTCAGTCAGAGACATAGATTTTCACTTGCAACTTGCTTTAACATGTTTAACGGTGCATGAAATGTTGTCTAAAACAAAAAAGAATGATGCATTTTATGGCTGGATCTGGTTTTATTACATTCTGAATTGGACGTTGAAAATGAGCTTATCTCAGCCAGCAGAGAGGTCAAATCACAGTAATGCAAACTCAGTCAGAGACATAGATTTTCACTTGCAACTTGCTTTAACATGTTTAACGGTGCATGAAATGTTGTCTAAAACAAAAAAGAATGATGCATTTTATGGCTGGATCTGGTTTTATTACATTCTGAATTGGACGTTGAAAATGAGCTTATCTCAGCCAGCAGAGAGGTCAAATCACAGTAATGCAAACTCAGTCAGAGACATAGATTTTCACTTGCAACTTGCTTTAACATGTTTAACAGTGCATGAAATGTTGTCTAAAACAAAAAAGAATGATGCATTTTATAGCTGGATCAGGTTTTATTACATTCTGAATTGGACGTTGAAAATGAGCTTATCTCAGCCAGCAGAGAGGTCAAATCACAGTAATGCAAACTCAGTCAGAGACATAGATTTTCACTTGCTACTTGCTTTAACATGTTTAACAGTGCATGAAATGTTGTCTAAAACAAAAAAGAATGATGCATTTTATAGCTGGATCAGGTTTTATCACTTTCTGAATTGGACGTTGAAAATGAGCTTATCTCAGCCAGCAGAGAGGTCAAATCACAGTAATGCAAACTCAGTCAGAGACATAGATTTTCACTTGCAACTTGCTTTAACATGTTTAACAGTGCATGAAATGTTGTCTAAAACAAAAAAGAATGATGCATTTTATAGCTGGATCAGGTTTTATTACATTCTGAATTGGACGTTGAAAATGAGCTTATCTCAGCCAGCAGAGAGGTCAAATCACAGTAATGCAAACTCAGTCAGAGACATAGATTTTCACTTGCAACTTGCTTTAACATGTTTAACAGTGCATGAAATGTTGTCTAAAACAAAAAAGAATGATGCATTTTATGGCTGGATCTGGTTTTATTACATTCTGAATTGGACGTTGAAAATGAGCTTATCTCAGCCAGCAGAGAGGTCAAATCACAGTAATGCAAACTCAGTCAGAGACATAGATTTTCACTTGCAACTTGCTTTAACATGTTTAACAGTGCATGAAATGTTGTATAAAACAAAAAAGAATGATGCATTTTATAGCTGGATCAGGTTTTATTACATTCTGAATTGGACGTTGAAAATGAGCTTATCTCAGCCAGCAGAGAGGTCAAATCACAGTAATGCAAACTCAGTCAGAGACATAGATTTTCACTTGCAACTTGCTTTAACATGTTTACAGTGCATGAAATGTTGTCTAAAACAAAAAAGAATGATGCATTTTATGGCTGGATCTGGTTTTATTACATTCTGAATTGGACGTTGAAAATGAGCTTATCTCAGCCAGCAGAGAGGTCAAATCACAGTAATGCAAACTCAGTCAGAGACATAGATTTTCACTTGCAACTTGCTTTAACATGTTTAACAGTGCATGAAATGTTGTCTAAAACAAAAAAGAATGATGCATTTTATAGCTGGATCAGGTTTTATTACATTCTGAATTGGACGTTGAAAATGAGCTTATCTCAGCCAGCAGAGAGGTCAAATCACAGTAATGCAAACTCAGTCAGAGACATAGATTTTCACTTGCAACTTGCTATAACATGTTTAACAATGCATGAAATGTTGTCTAAAACAAAAAAGAATGATGCATTTTATAGCTGGATCTGGTTTTATTACATTCTGAATTAGACGTTGAAAATGAGCTTATCTCAGCCAGCAGAGAGGTCAAATCACAGTAATGCAAACTCAGTCAGAGACATAGATTTTCACTTGCAACTTGCTTTAACATGTTTAACAGTGCATGAAATGTTGTCTAAAACAAAAAAGAATGATGCATTTTATGGCTGGATCTGTTTTTATCACTTTCTGAATTGGAAGTTGAAAATGAGCTTATCTCAGCCAGCAGAGAGGTCAAATCACAGTAATGCAAACTCAGTCAGAGACATAGATTTTCACTTGCAACTTGCTTTAACATGTTTAACAGTGCATGAAATGTTGTCTAAAACAAAAAAGAATGATGCATTTTATAGCTGGATCAGGTTTTATTACATTCTGAATTGGACGTTGAAAATGAGCTTTTCTCAGCCAGCAGAGAGGTCAAATCACAGTAATGCAAACTCAGTCAGAGACATAGATTTTCACTTGCAACTTGCTTTAACATGTTTAACAGTGCATGAAATGTTGTCTAAAACAAAAAAGAATGATGCATTTTATAGCTGGATCAGGTTTTATTACATTCTGAATTGGACGTTGAAAATGAGCTTATCTCAGCCAGCAGAGAGGTCAAATCACAGTAATGCAAACTCAGTCAGAGACATAGATTTTCACTTGCAACTTGCTTTAACATGTTTAACAGTGCATGAAATGTTGTCTAAAACAAAAAAGAATGATGCATTTTATGGCTGGATCTGGTTTTATTACATTCTGAATTGGACGTTGAAAATGAGCTTATCTCAGCCAGCAGAGAGGTCAAATCACAGTAATGCAAACTCAGTCAGAGACATAGATTTTCACTTGCAACTTGCTTTAACATGTTTAACAGTGCATGAAATGTTGTCTAAAACAAAAAAGAATGATGCATTTTATAGCTGGCTCAGGTTTTATTACATTCTGAATTGGACGTTGAAAATGAGCTTATCTCAGCCAGAAGAGAGGTCAAATCACAGTAATGCAAACTCAGTCAGAGACATAGATTTTCACTTGCAACTTGCTTTAACATGTTTAACAGTGCATGAAATGTTGTCTAAAACAAAAAAGAATGATGCATTTTATAGCTGGATCAGGTTTTATTACATTCTGAATTGGACGTTGAAAATGAGCTTATCTCAGCCAGCAGAGAGGTCAAATCACAGTAATGCAAACTCAGTCAGAGACATAGATTTTCACTTGCAACTTGCTTTAACATGTTTAACAGTGCATGAAATGTTGTCTAAAACAAAAAAGAATGATGCATTTTATGGCTGGATCTGGTTTTATTACATTCTGAATTGGACGTTGAAAATGAGCTTATCTCAGCCAGCAGAGAGGTCAAATCACAGTAATGCAAACTCAGTCAGAGACATAGATTTTCACTTGCAACTTGCTTTAACATGTTTAACAGTGCATGAAATGTTGTATAAAACAAAAAAGAATGATGCATTTTATAGCTGGATCAGGTTTTATTACATTCTGAATTGGACGTTGAAAATGAGCTTATCTCAGCCAGCAGAGAGGTCAAATCACAGTAATGCAAACTCAGTCAGAGACATAGATTTTCACTTGCAACTTGCTTTAACATGTTTAACAGTGCATGAAATGTTGTCTAAAACAAAAAAGAATGATGCATTTCATGGCTGGATCTGGTTTTATTACATTCTGAATTGGACGTTGAAAATGAGCTTATCTCAGCCAGCAGAGAGGTCAAATCACAGTAATGCAAACTCAGTCAGAGACATAGATTTTCACTTGCAACTTGCTATAACATGTTTAACAATGCATGAAATGTTGTCTAAAACAAAAAAGAATGATGCATTTTATAGCTGGATCTGGTTTTATTACATTCTGAATTAGACGTTGAAAATGAGCTTATCTCAGCCAGCAGAGAGGTCAAATCACAGTAATGCAAACTCAGTCAGAGACATAGATTTTCACTTGCAACTTGCTTTAACATGTTTAACAGTGCATGAAATGTTGTCTAAAACAAAAAAGAATGATGCATTTTATGGCTGGATCTGTTTTTATCACTTTCTGAATTGGAAGTTGAAAATGAGCTTATCTTAGCCAGCAGAGAGGTCAAATCACAGTAATGCAAACTCAGTCAGAGACATAGATTTTCACTTGCAACTTGCTTTAACATGTTTAACAGTGCATGAAATGTTGTCTAAAACAAAAAAGAATGATGCATTTTATAGCTGGATCAGGTTTTATTACATTCTGAATTGGACGTTGAAAATGAGCTTATCTCAGCCAGCAGAGAGGTCAAATCACAGTAATGCAAACTCAGTCAGAGACATAGATTTTCACTTGCAACTTGCTTTAACATGTTTAACAGTGCATGAAATGTTGTCTAAAACAAAAAAGAATGATGCATTTTATAGCTGGATCAGGTTTTATTACATTCTGAATTGGACGTTGAAAATGAGCTTATCTCAGCCAGCAGAGAGGTCAAATCACAGTAATGCAAACTCAGTCAGAGACATAGATTTTCACTTGCAACTTGCTTTAACATGTTTAACAGTGCATGAAATGTTGTCTAAAACAAAAAAGAATGATGCATTTTATGGTTGGATCTGGTTTTATTACATTCTGAATTGGACGTTGAAAATGAGCTTATCTCAGCCAGCAGAGAGGTCAAATCACAGTAATGCAAACTCAGTCAGAGACATAGATTTTCACTTGCAACTTGCTTTAACATGTTTAACAGTGCATGAAATGTTGTCTAAAACAAAAAAGAATGATGCATTTTATAGCTGGATCAGGTTTTATTACATTCTGAATTGGACGTTGAAAATGAGCTTATCTCAGCCAGAAGAGGTCAAATCACAGTAATGCAAACTCAGTCAGAGACATAGATTTTCACTTGCAACTTGCTTTAACATTTTTAACGGTGCATGAAATGTTATCTAAAACAAAAAAGAATGATGCATTTTATGGCTGGATCTGGTTTTATTACATTCTGAATTGGACGTTGAAAATGAGCTTATCTCAGCCAGCAGAGAGGTCAAATCACAGTAATGCAAACTCAGTCAGAGACATAGATTTTCACTTGCAACTTGCTTTAACATGTTTAAAAGTGCATGAAATGTTGTCTAAAACAAAAAAGAATGATGCATTTTATGGTTGGATCTGGTTTTATTACATTCTGAATTGGACGTTGAAAATGAGCTTATCTCAGCCAGCAGAGAGGTCAAATCACAGTAATGCAAACTCAGTCAGAGACATAGATTTTCACTTGCAACTTGCTTTAACATGTTTAACAGTGCATGAAATGTTGTCTAAAACAAAAAAGAATGATGCATTTTATAGCTGGATCAGGTTTTATTACATTCTGAATTGGACGTTGAAAATGAGCTTATCTCAGCCAGAAGAGGTCAAATCACAGTAATGCAAACTCAGTCAGAGACATAGATTTTCACTTGCAACTTGCTTTAACATTTTTAACGGTGCATGAAATGTTATCTAAAACAAAAAAGAATGATGCATTTTATGGCTGGATCTGGTTTTATTACATTCTGAATTGGACGTTGAAAATGAGCTTATCTCAGCCAGCAGAGAGGTCAAATCACAGTAATGCAAACTCAGTCAGAGACATAGATTTTCACTTGCAACTTGCTTTAACATGTTTAAAAGTGCATGAAATGTTGTCTAAAACAAAAAAGAATGATGCAGTTTATGGCTTGATCTGGTTTTATCACTTTCTGAATTGGACGTTGAAAATGAGCTTATCTCAGCCAGCAGAGAGGTCAAATCACAGTAATGCAAACTCAGTCAGAGACATAGATTTTCACTTGCAACTTGCTTTAACATGTTTAACAGTGCATGAAATGTTGTCTAAAACAAAAAAGAATGATGCATTTTATAGCTGGATCAGGTTTTATTACATTCTGAATTGGACGTTGAAAATGAGCTTATCTCAGCCAGCAGAGAGGTCAAATCACAGTAATGCAAACTCAGTCAGAGACATAGATTTTCACTTGCTACTTGCTTTAACATGTTTAACAGTGCATGAAATGTTGTCTAAAACAAAAAAGAATGATGCATTTTATAGCTGGATCAGGTTTTATTACATTCTGAATTGGACGTTGAAAATGAGCTTATCTCAGCCAGCAGAGAGGTCAAATCACAGTAATGCAAACTCAGTCAGAGACATAGATTTTCACTTGCAACTTGCTTTAACATGTTTAACAGTGCATGAAATGTTGTCTAAAACAAAAAAGAATGATGCATTTTATAGCTGGATCAGGTTTTATTACATTCTGAATTGGACGTTGAAAATGAGCTTATCTCAGCCAGCAGAGAGGTCAAATCACAGTAATGCAAACTCAGTCAGAGACATAGATTTTCACTTGCTACTTGCTTTAACATGTTTAACAGTGCATGAAATGTTGTCTAAAACAAAAAAGAATGATGCATTTTATAGCTGGATCAGGTTTTATCACTTTCTGAATTGGACGTTGAAAATGAGCTTATCTCAGCCAGCAGAGAGGTCAAATCACAGTAATGCAAACTCAGTCAGAGACATAGATTTTCACTTGCAACTTGCTTTAACATGTTTAACAGTGCATGAAATGTTGTCTAAAACAAAAAAGAATGATGCATTTTATAGCTGGATCAGGTTTTATTACATTCTGAATTGGACGTTGAAAATGAGCTTATCTCAGCCAGCAGAGAGGTCAAATCACAGTAATGCAAACTCAGTCAGAGACATAGATTTTCACTTGCAACTTGCTTTAACATGTTTAACAGTGCATGAAATGTTGTCTAAAACAAAAAAGAATGATGCATTTTATGGCTGGATCTGGTTTTATTACATTCTGAATTGGACGTTGAAAATGAGCTTATCTCAGCCAGCAGAGAGGTCAAATCACAGTAATGCAAACTCAGTCAGAGACATAGATTTTCACTTGCAACTTGCTTTAACATGTTTAACAGTGCATGAAATGTTGTATAAAACAAAAAAGAATGATGCATTTTATAGCTGGATCAGGTTTTATTACATTCTGAATTGGACGTTGAAAATGAGCTTATCTCAGCCAGCAGAGAGGTCAAATCACAGTAATGCAAACTCAGTCAGAGACATAGATTTTCACTTGCAACTTGCTTTAACATGTTTACAGTGCATGAAATGTTGTCTAAAACAAAAAAGAATGATGCATTTTATGGCTGGATCTGGTTTTATTACATTCTGAATTGGACGTTGAAAATGAGCTTATCTCAGCCAGCAGAGAGGTCAAATCACAGTAATGCAAACTCAGTCAGAGACATAGATTTTCACTTGCAACTTGCTTTAACATGTTTAACAGTGCATGAAATGTTGTCTAAAACAAAAAAGAATGATGCATTTTATAGCTGGATCAGGTTTTATTACATTCTGAATTGGACGTTGAAAATGAGCTTATCTCAGCCAGCAGAGAGGTCAAATCACAGTAATGCAAACTCAGTCAGAGACATAGATTTTCACTTGCAACTTGCTATAACATGTTTAACAATGCATGAAATGTTGTCTAAAACAAAAAAGAATGATGCATTTTATAGCTGGATCTGGTTTTATTACATTCTGAATTAGACGTTGAAAATGAGCTTATCTCAGCCAGCAGAGAGGTCAAATCACAGTAATGCAAACTCAGTCAGAGACATAGATTTTCACTTGCAACTTGCTTTAACATGTTTAACAGTGCATGAAATGTTGTCTAAAACAAAAAAGAATGATGCATTTTATGGCTGGATCTGTTTTTATCACTTTCTGAATTGGAAGTTGAAAATGAGCTTATCTCAGCCAGCAGAGAGGTCAAATCACAGTAATGCAAACTCAGTCAGAGACATAGATTTTCACTTGCAACTTGCTTTAACATGTTTAACAGTGCATGAAATGTTGTCTAAAACAAAAAAGAATGATGCATTTTATAGCTGGATCAGGTTTTATTACATTCTGAATTGGACGTTGAAAATGAGCTTATCTCAGCCAGCAGAGAGGTCAAATCACAGTAATGCAAACTCAGTCAGAGACATAGATTTTCACTTGCAACTTGCTTTAACATGTTTAACAGTGCATGAAATGTTGTCTAAAACAAAAAAGAATGATGCATTTTATAGCTGGATCAGGTTTTATTACATTCTGAATTGGACGTTGAAAATGAGCTTATCTCAGCCAGCAGAGAGGTCAAATCACAGTAATGCAAACTCAGTCAGAGACATAGATTTTCACTTGCAACTTGCTTTAACATGTTTAACAGTGCATGAAATGTTGTCTAAAACAAAAAAGAATGATGCATTTTATGGCTGGATCTGGTTTTATTACATTCTGAATTGGACGTTGAAAATGAGCTTATCTCAGCCAGCAGAGAGGTCAAATCACAGTAATGCAAACTCAGTCAGAGACATAGATTTTCACTTGCAACTTGCTTTAACATGTTTAACAGTGCATGAAATGTTGTCTAAAACAAAAAAGAATGATGCATTTTATAGCTGGCTCAGGTTTTATTACATTCTGAATTGGACGTTGAAAATGAGCTTATCTCAGCCAGAAGAGAGGTCAAATCACAGTAATGCAAACTCAGTCAGAGACATAGATTTTCACTTGCAACTTGCTTTAACATGTTTAACAGTGCATGAAATGTTGTCTAAAACAAAAAAGAATGATGCATTTTATAGCTGGATCAGGTTTTATTACATTCTGAATTGGACGTTGAAAATGAGCTTATCTCAGCCAGCAGAGAGGTCAAATCACAGTAATGCAAACTCAGTCAGAGACATAGATTTTCACTTGCAACTTGCTTTAACATGTTTAACAGTGCATGAAATGTTGTCTAAAACAAAAAAGAATGATGCATTTTATGGCTGGATCTGGTTTTATTACATTCTGAATTGGACGTTGAAAATGAGCTTATCTCAGCCAGCAGAGAGGTCAAATCACAGTAATGCAAACTCAGTCAGAGACATAGATTTTCACTTGCTACTTGCTTTAACATGTTTAACAGTGCATGAAATGTTGTCTAAAACAAAAAAGAATGATGCATTTTATAGCTGGATCAGGTTTTATCACTTTCTGAATTGGACGTTGAAAATGAGCTTATCTCAGCCAGCAGAGAGGTCAAATCACAGTAATGCAAACTCAGTCAGAGACATAGATTTTCACTTGCAACTTGCTTTAACATGTTTAACAGTGCATGAAATGTTGTCTAAAACAAAAAAGAATGATGCATTTTATAGCTGGATCAGGTTTTATTACATTCTGAATTGGACGTTGAAAATGAGCTTATCTCAGCCAGCAGAGAGGTCAAATCACAGTAATGCAAACTCAGTCAGAGACATAGATTTTCACTTGCAACTTGCTTTAACATGTTTAACAGTGCATGAAATGTTGTCTAAAACAAAAAAGAATGATGCATTTTATGGCTGGATCTGGTTTTATTACATTCTGAATTGGACGTTGAAAATGAGCTTATCTCAGCCAGCAGAGAGGTCAAATCACAGTAATGCAAACTCAGTCAGAGACATAGATTTTCACTTGCAACTTGCTTTAACATGTTTAACAGTGCATGAAATGTTGTATAAAACAAAAAAGAATGATGCATTTTATAGCTGGATCAGGTTTTATTACATTCTGAATTGGACGTTGAAAATGAGCTTATCTCAGCCAGCAGAGAGGTCAAATCACAGTAATGCAAACTCAGTCAGAGACATAGATTTTCACTTGCTACTTGCTTTAACATGTTTAACAGTGCATGAAATGTTGTCTAAAACAAAAAAGAATGATGCATTTTATAGCTGGATCAGGTTTTATTACATTCTGAATTGGACGTTGAAAATGAGCTTATCTCAGCCAGCAGAGAGGTCAAATCACAGTAATGCAAACTCAGTCAGAGACATAGATTTTCACTTGCAACTTGCTTTAACATGTTTAACAGTGCATGAAATGTTGTCTAAAACAAAAAAGAATGATGCATTTTATAGCTGGATCAGGTTTTATTACATTCTGAATTGGACGTTGAAAATGAGCTTATCTCAGCCAGCAGAGAGGTCAAATCACAGTAATGCAAACTCAGTCAGAGACATAGATTTTCACTTGCTACTTGCTTTAACATGTTTAACAGTGCATGAAATGTTGTCTAAAACAAAAAAGAATGATGCATTTTATAGCTGGATCAGGTTTTATCACTTTCTGAATTGGACGTTGAAAATGAGCTTATCTCAGCCAGCAGAGAGGTCAAATCACAGTAATGCAAACTCAGTCAGAGACATAGATTTTCACTTGCAACTTGCTTTAACATGTTTAACAGTGCATGAAATGTTGTCTAAAACAAAAAAGAATGATGCATTTTATAGCTGGATCAGGTTTTATTACATTCTGAATTGGACGTTGAAAATGAGCTTATCTCAGCCAGCAGAGAGGTCAAATCACAGTAATGCAAACTCAGTCAGAGACATAGATTTTCACTTGCAACTTGCTTTAACATGTTTAACAGTGCATGAAATGTTGTCTAAAACAAAAAAGAATGATGCATTTTATGGCTGGATCTGGTTTTATTACATTCTGAATTGGACGTTGAAAATGAGCTTATCTCAGCCAGCAGAGAGGTCAAATCACAGTAATGCAAACTCAGTCAGAGACATAGATTTTCACTTGCAACTTGCTTTAACATGTTTAACAGTGCATGAAATGTTGTATAAAACAAAAAAGAATGATGCATTTTATAGCTGGATCAGGTTTTATTACATTCTGAATTGGACGTTGAAAATGAGCTTATCTCAGCCAGCAGAGAGGTCAAATCACAGTAATGCAAACTCAGTCAGAGACATAGATTTTCACTTGCAACTTGCTTTAACATGTTTACAGTGCATGAAATGTTGTCTAAAACAAAAAAGAATGATGCATTTTATGGCTGGATCTGGTTTTATTACATTCTGAATTGGACGTTGAAAATGAGCTTATCTCAGCCAGCAGAGAGGTCAAATCACAGTAATGCAAACTCAGTCAGAGACATAGATTTTCACTTGCAACTTGCTTTAACATGTTTAACAGTGCATGAAATGTTGTCTAAAACAAAAAAGAATGATGCATTTTATAGCTGGATCAGGTTTTATTACATTCTGAATTGGACGTTGAAAATGAGCTTATCTCAGCCAGCAGAGAGGTCAAATCACAGTAATGCAAACTCAGTCAGAGACATAGATTTTCACTTGCAACTTGCTATAACATGTTTAACAATGCATGAAATGTTGTCTAAAACAAAAAAGAATGATGCATTTTATAGCTGGATCTGGTTTTATTACATTCTGAATTAGACGTTGAAAATGAGCTTATCTCAGCCAGCAGAGAGGTCAAATCACAGTAATGCAAACTCAGTCAGAGACATAGATTTTCACTTGCAACTTGCTTTAACATGTTTAACAGTGCATGAAATGTTGTCTAAAACAAAAAAGAATGATGCATTTTATGGCTGGATCTGTTTTTATCACTTTCTGAATTGGAAGTTGAAAATGAGCTTATCTCAGCCAGCAGAGAGGTCAAATCACAGTAATGCAAACTCAGTCAGAGACATAGATTTTCACTTGCAACTTGCTTTAACATGTTTAACAGTGCATGAAATGTTGTCTAAAACAAAAAAGAATGATGCATTTTATAGCTGGATCAGGTTTTATTACATTCTGAATTGGACGTTGAAAATGAGCTTATCTCAGCCAGCAGAGAGGTCAAATCACAGTAATGCAAACTCAGTCAGAGACATAGATTTTCACTTGCAACTTGCTTTAACATGTTTAACAGTGCATGAAATGTTGTCTAAAACAAAAAAGAATGATGCATTTTATAGCTGGATCAGGTTTTATTACATTCTGAATTGGACGTTGAAAATGAGCTTATCTCAGCCAGCAGAGAGGTCAAATCACAGTAATGCAAACTCAGTCAGAGACATAGATTTTCACTTGCAACTTGCTTTAACATGTTTAACAGTGCATGAAATGTTGTCTAAAACAAAAAAGAATGATGCATTTTATGGCTGGATCTGGTTTTATTACATTCTGAATTGGACGTTGAAAATGAGCTTATCTCAGCCAGCAGAGAGGTCAAATCACAGTAATGCAAACTCAGTCAGAGACATAGATTTTCACTTGCAACTTGCTTTAACATGTTTAACAGTGCATGAAATGTTGTCTAAAACAAAAAAGAATGATGCATTTTATAGCTGGCTCAGGTTTTATTACATTCTGAATTGGACGTTGAAAATGAGCTTATCTCAGCCAGAAGAGAGGTCAAATCACAGTAATGCAAACTCAGTCAGAGACATAGATTTTCACTTGCAACTTGCTTTAACATGTTTAACAGTGCATGAAATGTTGTCTAAAACAAAAAAGAATGATGCATTTTATAGCTGGATCAGGTTTTATTACATTCTGAATTGGACGTTGAAAATGAGCTTATCTCAGCCAGCAGAGAGGTCAAATCACAGTAATGCAAACTCAGTCAGAGACATAGATTTTCACTTGCAACTTGCTTTAACATGTTTAACAGTGCATGAAATGTTGTCTAAAACAAAAAAGAATGATGCATTTTATGGCTGGATCTGGTTTTATTACATTCTGAATTGGACGTTGAAAATGAGCTTATCTCAGCCAGCAGAGAGGTCAAATCACAGTAATGCAAACTCAGTCAGAGACATAGATTTTCACTTGCTACTTGCTTTAACATGTTTAACAGTGCATGAAATGTTGTCTAAAACAAAAAAGAATGATGCATTTTATAGCTGGATCAGGTTTTATCACTTTCTGAATTGGACGTTGAAAATGAGCTTATCTCAGCCAGCAGAGAGGTCAAATCACAGTAATGCAAACTCAGTCAGAGACATAGATTTTCACTTGCAACTTGCTTTAACATGTTTAACAGTGCATGAAATGTTGTCTAAAACAAAAAAGAATGATGCATTTTATAGCTGGATCAGGTTTTATTACATTCTGAATTGGACGTTGAAAATGAGCTTATCTCAGCCAGCAGAGAGGTCAAATCACAGTAATGCAAACTCAGTCAGAGACATAGATTTTCACTTGCAACTTGCTTTAACATGTTTAACAGTGCATGAAATGTTGTCTAAAACAAAAAAGAATGATGCATTTTATGGCTGGATCTGGTTTTATTACATTCTGAATTGGACGTTGAAAATGAGCTTATCTCAGCCAGCAGAGAGGTCAAATCACAGTAATGCAAACTCAGTCAGAGACATAGATTTTCACTTGCAACTTGCTTTAACATGTTTAACAGTGCATGAAATGTTGTATAAAACAAAAAAGAATGATGCATTTTATAGCTGGATCAGGTTTTATTACATTCTGAATTGGACGTTGAAAATGAGCTTATCTCAGCCAGCAGAGAGGTCAAATCACAGTAATGCAAACTCAGTCAGAGACATAGATTTTCACTTGCAACTTGCTTTAACATGTTTACAGTGCATGAAATGTTGTCTAAAACAAAAAAGAATGATGCATTTCATGGCTGGATCTGGTTTTATTACATTCGCAATTGGACGTTGAAAATGAGCTTATCTCAGCCAGCAGAGAGGTCAAATCACAGTAATGCAAACTCAGTCAGAGACATAGATTTTCACTTGCAACTTGCTATAACATGTTTAACAATGCATGAAATGTTGTCTAAAACAAAAAAGAATGATGCATTTTATAGCTGGATCTGGTTTTATTACATTCTGAATTAGACGTTGAAAATGAGCTTATCTCAGCCAGCAGAGAGGTCAAATCACAGTAATGCAAACTCAGTCAGAGACATAGATTTTCACTTGCAACTTGCTTTAACATGTTTAACAGTGCATGAAATGTTGTCTAAAACAAAAAAGAATGATGCATTTTATGGCTGGATCTGTTTTTATCACTTTCTGAATTGGAAGTTGAAAATGAGCTTATCTCAGCCAGCAGAGAGGTCAAATCACAGTAATGCAAACTCAGTCAGAGACATAGATTTTCACTTGCAACTTGCTTTAACATGTTTAACAGTGCATGAAATGTTGTCTAAAACAAAAAAGAATGATGCATTTTATAGCTGGATCAGGTTTTATTACATTCTGAATTGGACGTTGAAAATGAGCTTATCTCAGCCAGCAGAGAGGTCAAATCACAGTAATGCAAACTCAGTCAGAGACATAGATTTTCACTTGCAACTTGCTTTAACATGTTTAACAGTGCATGAAATGTTGTCTAAAACAAAAAAGAATGATGCATTTTATGGCTGGATCTGGTTTTATTACATTCTGAATTGGACGTTGAAAATGAGCTTATCTCAGCCAGCAGAGAGGTCAAATCACAGTAATGCAAACTCAGTCAGAGACATAGATTTTCACTTGCAACTTGCTTTAACATGTTTAACAGTGCATGAAATGTTGTCTAAAACAAAAAAGAATGATGCATTTTATAGCTGGATCAGGTTTTATTACATTCTGAATTGGACGTTGAAAATGAGCTTATCTCAGCCAGCAGAGAGGTCAAATCACAGTAATGCAAACTCAGTCAGAGACATAGATTTTCACTTGCAACTTGCTTTAACATGTTTAACAGTGCATGAAATGTTGTCTAAAACAAAAAAGAATGATGCATTTTATGGCTGGATCTGGTTTTATTACATTCTGAATTGGACGTTGAAAATGAGCTTATCTCAGCCAGCAGAGAGGTCAAATCACAGTAATGCAAACTCAGTCAGAGACATAGATTTTCACTTGCAACTTGCTTTAACATGTTTAACAGTGCATGAAATGTTGTCTAAAACAAAAAAAGAATGATGCATTTCATGGCTGGATCTGGTTTTATTACATTCTGAATTGGACGTTGAAAATGAGCTTATCTCAGCCAGCAGAGAGGTCAAATCACAGTAATGCAAACTCAGTCAGAGACATAGATTTTCACTTGCAACTTGCTTTAACATGTTTAACAGTGCATGAAATGTTGTCTAAAACAAAAAAGAATGATGCATTTTATAGCTGGATCAGGTTTTATTACATTCTGAATTGGACGTTGAAAATGAGCTTATCTCAGCCAGCAGAGAGGTCAAATCACAGTAATGCAAACTCAGTCAGAGACATAGATTTTCACTTGCAACTTGCTTTAACATGTTTAACAGTGCATGAAATGTTGTCTAAAACAAAAAAGAATGATGCATTTTATAGCTGGATCAGGTTTTATTACATTCTGAATTGGACGTTGAAAATGAGCTTATCTCAGCCAGCAGAGAGGTCAAATCACAGTAATGCAAACTCAGTCAGAGACATAGATTTTCACTTGCAACTTGCTTTAACATGTTTAACAGTGCATGAAATGTTGTCTAAAACAAAAAAGAATGATGCATTTTATGGCTGGATCTGGTTTTATTACATTCTGAATTGGACGTTGAAAATGAGCTTATCTCAGCCAGCAGAGAGGTCAAATCACAGTAATGCAAACTCAGTCAGAGACATAGATTTTCACTTGCAACTTGCTTTAACATGTTTAACAGTGCATGAAATGTTGTCTAAAACAAAAAAGAATGATGCATTTTATAGCTGGATCAGGTTTTATTACATTCTGAATTGGACGTTGAAAATGAGCTTATCTCAGCCAGAAGAGGTCAAATCACAGTAATGCAAACTCAGTCAGAGACATAGATTTTCACTTGCAACTTGCTTTAACATGTTTAACAGTGCATGAAATGTTGTCTAAAACAAAAAAGAATGATGCATTTTATGGCTGGATCTGTTTTTATCACTTTCTGAATTGGACGTTGAAAATGAGCTTATCTCAGCCAGCAGAGAGGTCAAATCACAGTAATGCAAACTCAGTCAGAGACATAGATTTTCACTTGCAACTTGCTTTAACATGTTTAACAGTGCATGAAATGTTGTCTAAAACAAAAAAGAATGATGCATTTTATGGCTGGATCTGGTTTTATTACATTCTGAATTGGACGTTGAAAATGAGCTTATCTCAGCCAGCAGAGAGGTCAAATCACAGTAATGCAAACTCAGTCAGAGACATAGATTTTCACTTGCAACTTGCTTTAACATGTTTAACAGTGCATGAAATGTTGTCTAAAACAAAAAAGAATGATGCATTTTATAGCTGGATCAGGTTTTATTACATTCTGAATTGGACGTTGAAAATGAGCTTATCTCAGCCAGCAGAGAGGTCAAATCACAGTAATGCAAACTCAGTCAGAGACATAGATTTTCACTTGCAACTTGCTTTAACATGTTTAACAGTGCATGAAATGTTGTCTAAAACAAAAAAGAATGATGCATTTTATGGCTGGATCTGTTTTTATCACTTTCTGAATTGGACGTTGAAAATGAGCTTATCTCAGCCAGCAGAGAGGTCAAATCACAGTAATGCAAACTCAGTCAGAGACATAGATTTTCACTTGCAACTTGCTTTAACATGTTTAACAGTGCATGAAATGTTGTCTAAAACAAAAAAGAATGATGCATTTTATGGCTGGATCTGGTTTTATTACATTCTGAATTGGACGTTGAAAATGAGCTTATCTCAGCCAGCAGAGAGGTCAAATCACAGTAATGCAAACTCAGTCAGAGACATAGATTTTCACTTGCAACTTGCTTTAACATGTTTAACAGTGCATGAAATGTTATCTAAAACAAAAAAGAATGATGCATTTTATGGCTGGATCTGGTTTTATTACATTCTGAATTGGACGTTGAAAATGAGCTTATCTCAGCCAGCAGAGAGGTCAAATCACAGTAATGCAAACTCAGTCAGAGACATAGATTTTCACTTGCAACTTGCTTTAACATGTTTAACAGTGCATGAAATGTTGTCAAAAACAAAAAAGAATGATGCATTTTATGGCTGGATCTGGTTTTATTACATTCTGAATTGGACGTTGAAAATGAGCTTATCTCAGCCAGCAGAGAGGTCAAATCACAGTAATGCAAACTCAGTCAGAGACATAGATTTTCACTTGCAACTTGCTTTAACATGTTTAACAGTGCATGAAATGTTGTCTAAAACAAAAAAGAATGATGCATTTTATAGCTGGATCAGGTTTTATTACATTCTGAATTGGACGTTGAAAATGAGCTTATCTCAGCCAGCAGAGAGGTCAAATCACAGTAATGCAAACTCAGTCAGAGACATAGATTTTCACTTGCAACTTGCTTTAACATGTTTAACAGTGCATGAAATGTTGTCTAAAACAAAAAAGAATGATGCATTTTATGGCTGGATCTGGTTTTATTACATTCTGAATTGGACGTTGAAAATGAGCTTATCTCAGCCAGCAGAGAGGTCAAATCACAGTAATGCAAACTCAGTCAGAGACATAGATTTTCACTTGCAACTTGCTTTAACATGTTTAACAGTGCATGAAATGTTATCTAAAACAAAAAAGAATGATGCATTTTATGGCTGGATCTGGTTTTATTACATTCTGAATTGGACGTTGAAAATGAGCTTATCTCAGCCAGCAGAGAGGTCAAATCACAGTAATGCAAACTCAGTCAGAGACATAGATTTTCACTTGCAACTTGCTTTAACATGTTTAACAGTGCATGAAATGTTGTCTAAAACAAAAAAGAATGATGCATTTTATAGCTGGATCAGGTTTTATTACATTCTGAATTGGACGTTGAAAATGAGCTTATCTCAGCCAGCAGAGAGGTCAAATCACAGTAATGCAAACTCAGTCAGAGACATAGATTTTCACTTGCTACTTGCTTTAACATGTTTAACAGTGCATGAAATGTTGTCTAAAACAAAAAAGAATGATGCATTTTATAGCTGGATCAGGTTTTATTACATTCTGAATTGGACGTTGAAAATGAGCTTATCTCAGCCAGCAGAGAGGTCAAATCACAGTAATGCAAACTCAGTCAGAGACATAGATTTTCACTTGCAACTTGCTTTAACATGTTTAACAGTGCATGAAATGTTGTCTAAAACAAAAAAGAATGATGCATTTTATGGCTGGATCTGGTTTTATTACATTCTGAATTGGACGTTGAAAATGAGCTTATCTCAGCCAGCAGAGAGGTCAAATCACAGTAATGCAAACTCAGTCAGAGACATAGATTTTCACTTGCAACTTGCTTTAACATGTTTAACAGTGCATGAAATGTTATCTAAAACAAAAAAGAATGATGCATTTTATGGCTGGATCTGGTTTTATTACATTCTGAATTGGACGTTGAAAATGAGCTTATCTCAGCCAGCAGAGAGGTCAAATCACAGTAATGCAAACTCAGTCAGAGACATAGATTTTCACTTGCAACTTGCTTTAACATGTTTAACAGTGCATGAAATGTTGTCAAAAACAAAAAAGAATGATGCATTTTATGGCTGGATCTGGTTTTATTACATTCTGAATTGGACGTTGAAAATGAGCTTATCTCAGCCAGCAGAGAGGTCAAATCACAGTAATGCAAACTCAGTCAGAGACATAGATTTTCACTTGCAACTTGCTTTAACATGTTTAACAGTGCATGAAATGTTGTCTAAAACAAAAAAGAATGATGCATTTTATAGCTGGATCAGGTTTTATTACATTCTGAATTGGACGTTGAAAATGAGCTTATCTCAGCCAGCAGAGAGGTCAAATCACAGTAATGCAAACTCAGTCAGAGACATAGATTTTCACTTGCAACTTGCTTTAACATGTTTAACAGTGCATGAAATGTTGTCTAAAACAAAAAAGAATGATGCATTTTATGGCTGGATCTGGTTTTATTACATTCTGAATTGGACGTTGAAAATGAGCTTATCTCAGCCAGCAGAGAGGTCAAATCACAGTAATGCAAACTCAGTCAGAGACATAGATTTTCACTTGCAACTTGCTTTAACATGTTTAACAGTGCATGAAATGTTATCTAAAACAAAAAAGAATGATGCATTTTATGGCTGGATCTGGTTTTATTACATTCTGAATTGGACGTTGAAAATGAGCTTATCTCAGCCAGCAGAGAGGTCAAATCACAGTAATGCAAACTCAGTCAGAGACATAGATTTTCACTTGCAACTTGCTTTAACATGTTTAACAGTGCATGAAATGTTGTCTAAAACAAAAAAGAATGATGCATTTTATAGCTGGATCAGGTTTTATTACATTCTGAATTGGACGTTGAAAATGAGCTTATCTCAGCCAGCAGAGAGGTCAAATCACAGTAATGCAAACTCAGTCAGAGACATAGATTTTCACTTGCTACTTGCTTTAACATGTTTAACAGTGCATGAAATGTTGTCTAAAACAAAAAAGAATGATGCATTTTATAGCTGGATCAGGTTTTATTACATTCTGAATTGGACGTTGAAAATGAGCTTATCTCAGCCAGCAGAGAGGTCAAATCACAGTAATGCAAACTCAGTCAGAGACATAGATTTTCACTTGCAACTTGCTTTAACATGTTTAACAGTGCATGAAATGTTGTCTAAAACAAAAAAGAATGATGCATTTTATGGCTGGATCTGTTTTTATCACTTTTTTAATTGGACGTTGAAAATGAGCTTATCTCAGCCAGCAGAGAGGTCAAATCACAGTAATGCAAACTCAGTCAGAGACATAGATTTTCACTTGCAACTTGCTTTAACATGTTTAACAGTGCATGAAATGTTATCTAAAACAAAAAAGAATGATGCATTTTATGGCTGGATCTGGTTTTATTACATTCTGAATTGGACGTTGAAAATGAGCTTATCTCAGCCAGCAGAGAGGTCAAATCACAGTAATGCAAACTCAGTCAGAGACATAGATTTTCACTTGCAACTTGCTTTAACATGTTTAACAGTGCATGAAATGTTGTCTAAAACAAAAAAGAATGATGCATTTTATAGCTGGATCAGGTTTTATTACATTCTGAATTGGATGTTGAAAATGAGCTTATCTCAGCCAGCAGAGAGGTCAAATCACAGTAATGCAAACTAAGTCAGAGACATAGATTTTCAATTGCAACTTGCTATAACATGTTTAACAATGCATGAAATGTTGTCTAAAACAAAAAAGAATGATGCATTTTATAGCTGGATCAGGTTTTATTACATTCTGAATTGGACGTTGAAAATGAGCTTATCTCAGCCAGCAGAGAGGTCAAATCACAGTAATGCAAACTCAGTCAGAGACATAGATTTTCACTTGCAACTTGCTTTAACATGTTTAACAGTGCATGAAATGTTGTCTAAAACAAAAAAGAATGATGCATTTTATGGCTGGATCACGTTTTATTACATTCTGAATTGGACGTTGAAAATGAGCTTATCTCAGCCAGCAGAGAGGTCAAATCACAGTAATGCAAACTCAGTCAGAGACATAGATTTTCACTTGCAACTTGCTTTAACATGTTTAACAGTGCATGAAATGTTGTCTAAAACAAAAAAGAATGATGCATTTTATGGCTGGATCTGGTTTTATTACATTCTGAATTGGACGTTGAAAATGAGCTTATCTCAGCCAGCAGAGAGGTCAAATCACAGTAATGCAAACTCAGTCAGAGACATAGATTTTCACTTGCTACTTGCTTTAACATGTTTAACAGTGCATGAAATGTTGTCTAAAACAAAAAAGAATGATGCATTTTATAGCTGGATCTGGTTTTATTACATTCTGAATTGGACGTTGAAAATGAGCTTATCTCAGCCAGCAGAGAGGTCAAATCACAGTAATGCAAACTCAGTCAGAGACATAGATTTTCACTTGCAACTTGCTTTAACATGTTTAACAGTGCATGAAATGTTGTCTAAAACAAAAAAGAATGATGCACT
Organism: Danio rerio; assembly: GCF_052040795.2. Taxonomy (NCBI): domain Eukaryota; kingdom Metazoa; phylum Chordata; class Actinopteri; order Cypriniformes; family Danionidae; genus Danio; species Danio rerio. The sequence continues at coordinate 47,252,696 of NC_141037.1, forward strand.
TTATAGCTGGATCAGGTTTTATTACATTCTGAATTGGACGTTGAAAATGAGCTTATCTCAGCCAGCAGAGAGGTCAAATCACAGTAATGCAAACTCAGTCAGAGACATAGATTTTCACTTGCAACTTGCTTTAACATGTTTAACAGTGCATGAAATGTTATCTAAAACAAAAAAGAATGATGCATTTTATGGCTGGATCTGGTTTTATTACATTCTGAATTGGACGTTGAAAATGAGCTTATCTCAGCCAGCAGAGAGGTCAAATCACAGTAATGCAAACTCAGTCAGAGACATAGATTTTCACTTGCAACTTGCTTTAACATGTTTAACAGTGCATGAAATGTTGTCTAAAACAAAAAAGAATGATGCATTTTATAGCTGGATCAGGTTTTATTACATTCTGAATTGGACGTTGAAAATGAGCTTATCTCAGCCAGCAGAGAAGTCAAATCACAGTAATGCAAACTCAGTCAGAGACATAGATTTTCACTTGCAACTTGCTTTAACATGTTTAACAGTGCATGAAATGTTGTCTAAAACAAAAAAGAATGATGCATTTTTTGGCTGGATCTGGTTTTATTACATTCTGAATTGGACGTTGAAAATGAGCTTATCTCAGCCAGCAGAGAGGTCAAATCACAGTAATGCAAACTCAGTCAGAGACATAGATTTTCACTTGCTACTTGCTTTAACATGTTTAACAGTGCATGAAATGTTGTCTAAAACAAAAAAGAATGATGCATTTTATAGCTGGATCAGGTTTTAATACATTCTGAATTGGACGTTGAAAATGAGCTTATCTCAGCCAGCAGAGAGGTCAAATCACAGTAATGCAAACTTAGAGACATAGATTTTCACTTGCAACTTGCTTTAACATGTTTAACAGTGCATGAAATGTTGTCTAAAACAAAAAAGAATGATGCATTTTATAGCTGGATCAGGTTTTATTACATTCTGAATTGGACGTTGAAAATGAGCTTATCTCAGCCAGCAGAGAGGTCAAATCACAGTAATGCAAACTCAGTCAGAGACATAGATTTTCACTTGCAACTTGCTTTAACATGTTTAACAGTGCATGAAATGTTGTCTAAAACAAAAAAGAATGATGCATTTTATGGCTGGATCTGTTTTTATCACTTTCTGAATTGGACGTTGAAAATGAGCTTATCTCAGCCAGCAGAGAGGTCAAATCACAGTAATGCAAACTCAGTCAGAGACATAGATTTTCACTTGCAACTTGCTTTAACATGTTTAACAGTGCATGAAATGTTGTCTAAAACAAAAAAGAATGATGCATTTTATGGCTGGATCACGTTTTATTACATTCTGAATTGGACGTTGAAAATGAGCTTATCTCAGCCAGCAGAGAGGTCAAATCACAGTAATGCAAACTCAGTCAGAGACATAGATTTTCACTTGCAACTTGCTTTAACATGTTTAACAGTGCATGAAATGTTATCTAAAACAAAAAAGAATGATGCATTTTATGGCTGGATCTGGTTTTATTACATTCTGAATTGGACGTTGAAAATGAGCTTATCTCAGCCAGCAGAGAGGTCAAATCACAGTAATGCAAACTCAGTCAGAGACATAGATTTTCACTTGCAACTTGCTTTAACATGTTTAACAGTGCATGAAATGTTGTCTAAAACAAAAAAGAATGATGCATTTTATAGCTGGATCAGGTTTTATTACATTCTGAATTGGACGTTGAAAATGAGCTTATCTCAGCCAGCAGAGAGGTCAAATCACAGTAATGCAAACTCAGTCAGAGACATAGATTTTCACTTGCAACTTGCTTTAACATGTTTAACAGTGCATGAAATGTTGTCTAAAACAAAAAAGAATGATGCATTTCATGGCTGGATCTGGTTTTATTACATTCTGAATTGGACGTTGAAAATGAGCTTATCTCAGCCAGCAGAGAGGTCAAATCACAGTAATGCAAACTCAGTCAGAGACATAGATTTTCACTTGCAACTTGCTATAACATGTTTAACAATGCATGAAATGTTGTCTAAAACAAAAAAGAATGATGCATTTTATAGCTGGATCAGGTTTTATTACATTCTGAATTGGACGTTGAAAATGAGCTTATCTCAGCCAGCAGAGAAGTCAAATCACAGTAATGCAAACTCAGTCAGAGACATAGATTTTCACTTGCAACTTGCTTTAACATGTTTAACAGTGCATGAAATGTTATCTAAAACAAAAAAGAATGATGCATTTTATGGCTGGATCTGGTTTTATTACATTCTGAATTGGACGTTGAAAATGAGCTTATCTCAGCCAGCAGAGAGGTCAAATCACAGTAATGCAAACTCAGTCAGAGACATAGATTTTCACTTGCAACTTGCTTTAACATGTTTAACAGTGCATGAAATGTTGTCTAAAACAAAAAAGAATGATGCATTTTATAGCTGGATCAGGTTTTATTACATTCTGAATTGGACGTTGAAAATGAGCTTATCTCAGCCAGCAGAGAGGTCAAATCACAGTAATGCAAACTCAGTCAGAGACATAGATTTTCACTTGCAACTTGCTTTAACATGTTTAACAGTGCATGAAATGTTGTCTAAAACAAAAAAGAATGATGCATTTCATGGCTGGATCTGGTTTTATTACATTCTGAATTGGACGTTGAAAATGAGCTTATCTCAGCCAGCAGAGAGGTCAAATCACAGTAATGCAAACTCAGTCAGAGACATAGATTTTCACTTGCAACTTGCTATAACATGTTTAACAATGCATGAAATGTTGTCTAAAACAAAAAAGAATGATGCATTTTATAGCTGGATCTGGTTTTATTACATTCTGAATTGGACGTTGAAAATGAGCTTATCTCAGCCAGCAGAGAGGTCAAATCACAGTAATGCAAACTCAGTCAGAGACATAGATTTTCACTTGCAACTTGCTTTAACATGTTTAACAGTGCATGAAATGTTGTCTAAATTAAAAAAGAATGATGCATTTTATGGCTGGATCTGGTTTTATTACATTCTGAATTGGACGTTGAAAATGAGCTTATCTCAGCCAGCAGAGAGGTCAAATCACAGTAATGCAAACTCAGTCAGAGACATAGATTTTCACTTGCAACTTGCTTTAACATGTTTAACAGTGCATGAAATGTTATCTAAAACAAAAAAGAATGATGCATTTTATGGCTGGATCTGGTTTTATTACATTCTGAATTGGACGTTGAAAATGAGCTTATCTCAGCCAGCAGAGAGGTCAAATCACAGTAATGCAAACTCAGTCAGAGACATAGATTTTCACTTGCAACTTGCTTTAACATGTTTAACAGTGCATGAAATGTTGTCTAAAACAAAAAAGAATGATGCATTTTATAGCTGGATCAGGTTTTATTACATTCTGAATTGGACGTTGAAAATGAGCTTATCTCAGCCAGCAGAGAAGTCAAATCACAGTAATGCAAACTCAGTCAGAGACATAGATTTTCACTTGCAACTTGCTTTAACATGTTTAACAGTGCATGAAATGTTGTCTAAAACAAAAAAGAATGATGCATTTTATGGCTGGATCTGGTTTTATTACATTCTGAATTGGACGTTGAAAATGAGCTTATCTCAGCCAGCAGAGAGGTCAAATCACAGTAATGCAAACTCAGTCAGAGACATAGATTTTCACTTGCAACTTGCTATAACATGTTTAACAGTGCATGAAATGTTGTCTAAAACAAAAAAGAATGATGCATTTTATGGCTGGATCTGGTTTTATTACATTCTGAATTGGACGTTGAAAATGAGCTTATCTCAGCCAGCAGAGAGGTCAAATCACAGTAATGCAAACTTAGAGACATAGATTTTCACTTGCAACTTGCTTTAACATGTTTAACAGTGCATGAAATGTTGTCTAAAACAAAAAAGAATGATGCATTTTATAGCTGGATCAGGTTTTATTACATTCTGAATTGGACGTTGAAAATGAGCTTATCTCAGCCAGCAGAGAGGTCAAATCACAGTAATGCAAACTCAGTCAGAGACATAGATTTTCACTTGCAACTTGCTTTAACATGTTTAACAGTGCATGAAATGTTGTCTAAAACAAAAAAGAATGATGAATTTTATGGCTGGATCTGTTTTTATCACTTTCTGAATTGGACGTTGAAAATGAGCTTATCTCAGCCAGCAGAGAGGTCAAATCACAGTAATGCAAACTCAGTCAGAGACATAGATTTTCACTTGCAACTTGCTTTAACATGTTTAACAGTGCATGAAATGTTGTCTAAAACAAAAAAGAATGATGCATTTTATGGCTGGATCACGTTTTATTACATTCTGAATTGGACGTTGAAAATGAGCTTATCTCAGCCAGCAGAGAGGTCAAATCACAGTAATGCAAACTCAGTCAGAGACATAGATTTTCACTTGCAACTTGCTTTAACATGTTTAACAGTGCATGAAATGTTGTCTAAAACAAAAAAGAATGATGCATTTTATGGCTGGATCTGGTTTTATTACATTCTGAATTGGACGTTGAAAATGAGCTTATCTCAGCCAGCAGAGAGGTCAAATCACAGTAATGCAAACTCAGTCAGAGACATAGATTTTCACTTGCTACTTGCTTTAACATGTTTAACAGTGCATGAAATGTTGTCTAAAACAAAAAAGAATGATGCATTTTATAGCTGGATCAGGTTTTATTACATTCTGAATTAGACGTTGAAAATGAGCTTATCTCAGCCAGCAGAGAGGTCAAATCACAGTAATGCAAACTTAGTCAGAGACATAGATTTTCACTTGCAACTTGCTTTAACATGTTTAACAGTGCATGAAATGTTATCTAAAACAAAAAAGAATGATGCATTTTATGGCTGGATCTGGTTTTATTACATTCTGAATTGGACGTTGAAAATGAGCTTATCTCAGCCAGCAGAGAGGTCAAATCACAGTAATGCAAACTCAGTCAGAGACATAGATTTTCACATGCAACTTGCTTTAACATGTTTAACAGTGCATGAAATGTTGTCTAAAACAAAAAAGAATGATGCATTTTATAGCTGGATCAGGTTTTATTACATTCTGAATTGGACGTTGAAAATGAGCTTATCTCAGCCAGCAGAGAGGTCAAATCACAGTAATGCAAACTCAGTCAGAGACATAGATTTTCACTTGCAACTTGCTTTAACATGTTTAACAGTGCATGAAATGTTGTCTAAAACAAAAAAGAATGATGCATTTCATGGCTGGATCTGGTTTTATTACATTCTGAATTGGACGTTGAAAATGAGCTTATCTCAGCCAGCAGAGAGGTCAAATCACAGTAATGCAAACTCAGTCAGAGACATAGATTTTCACTTGCAACTTGCTTTAACATGTTTAACAATGCATGAAATGTTGTCTAAAACAAAAAAGAATGATGCATTTTATAGCTGGATCTGGTTTTATTACATTCTGAATTGGACGTTGAAAATGAGCTTATCTCAGCCAGCAGAGAGGTCAAATCACAGTAATGCAAACTCAGTCAGAGACATAGATTTTCACTTGCAACTTGCTTTAACATGTTTAACAGTGCATGAAATGTTGTCTAAAACAAAAAAGAATGATGCATTTTATAGCTGGATCAGGTTTTATTACATTCTGAATTGGACGTTGAAAATGAGCTTATCTCAGCCAGCAGAGAGGTCAAATCACAGTAATGCAAACTCAGTCAGAGACATAGATTTTCACTTGCAACTTGCTTTAACATGTTTAACAGTGCATGAAATGTTGTCTAAAACAAAAAAGAATGATGCATTTTATGGCTGGATCTGTTTTTATCACTTTCTGAATTGGACGTTGAAAATGAGCTTATCTCAGCCAGCAGAGAGGTCAAATCACAGTAATGCAAACTCAGTCAGAGACATAGATTTTCACTTGCAACTTGCTTTAACATGTTTAACAGTGCATGAAATGTTGTCTAAAACAAAAAAGAATGATGCATTTAATGGCTGGATCTGTTTTTATCACTTTCTGAATTGGACGTTGAAAATGAGCTTATATCAGCCAGCAGAGAGGTCAAATCACAGTAATGCAAACTCAGTCAGAGACATAGATTTTCACTTGCAACTTGCTTTAACATGTTTAACAGTGCATGAAATGTTGTCTAAAACAAAAAAGAATGATGCATTTTATGGCTGGATCTGGTTTTATTACATTCTGAATTGGACGTTGAAAATGAGCTTATCTCAGCCAGCAGAGAGGTCAAATCACAGTAATGCAAACTTAGTCAGAGACATAGATTTTCACTTGCTACTTGCTTTAACATGTTTAACAGTGCATGAAATGTTGTCTAAAACAAAAAAGAATGATGCATTTTATAGCTGGATCAGGTTTTATTACATTCTGAATTAGACGTTGAAAATGAGCTTATCTCAGCCAGCAGAGAGGTCAAATCACAGTAATGCAAACTTAGAGACATAGATTTTCACTTGCAACTTGCTTTAACATGTTTAACAGTGCATGAAATGTTGTCTAAAACAAAAAAGAATGATGCATTTTATAGCTGGATCAGGTTTTATTACATTCTGAATTGGACGTTGAAAATGAGCTTATCTCAGCCAGCAGAGAGGTCAAATCACAGTAATGCAAACTCAGTCAGAGACATAGATTTTCACTTGCAACTTGCTTTAACATGTTTAACAGTGCATGAAATGTTGTCTAAAACAAAAAAGAATGATGCATTTTATGGCTGGATCTGTTTTTATCACTTTCTGAATTGGACGTTGAAAATGAGCTTATCTCAGCCAGCAGAGAGGTCAAATCACAGTAATGCAAACTCAGTCAGAGACATAGATTTTCACTTGCAACTTGCTTTAACATGTTTAACAGTGCATGAAATGTTGTCTAAAACAAAAAAGAATGATGCATTTTATAGCTGGATCAGGTTTTATTACATTCTTAATTAGACGTTGAAAATGAGCTTATCTCAGCCAGCATAGAGGTCAAATCACAGTAATGCAAACTCAGTCAGAGACATAGATTTTCACTTGCAACTTGCTTTAACATGTTTAACAGTGCATGAAATGTTATCTAAAACAAAAAAGAATGATGCATTTTATGGCTGGATCTGGTTTTATTACATTCTGAATTGGACGTTGAAAATGAGCTTATCTCAGCCAGCAGAGAGGTCAAATCACAGTAATGCAAACTCAGTCAGAGACATAGATTTTCACTTGCAACTTGCTTTAACATGTTTAACAGTGCATGAAATGTTGTCTAAAACAAAAAAGAATGATGCATTTTATAGCTGGATCAGGTTTTATTACATTCTGAATTGGACGTTGAAAATGAGCTTATCTCAGCCAGCAGAGAGGTCAAATCACAGTAATGCAAACTCAGTCAGAGACATAGATTTTCACTTGCAACTTGCTTTAACATGTTTAACAGTGCATGAAATGTTGTCTAAAACAAAAAAGAATGATGCATTTCATGGCTGGATCTGGTTTTATTACATTCTGAATTGGACGTTGAAAATGAGCTTATCTCAGCCAGCAGAGAGGTCAAATCACAGTAATGCAAACTCAGTCAGAGACATAGATTTTCACTTGCAACTTGCTATAACATGTTTAACAATGCATGAAATGTTGTCTAAAACAAAAAAGAATGATGCATTTTATAGCTGGATCTGGTTTTATTACATTCTGAATTGGACGTTGAAAATGAGCTTATCTCAGCCAGCAGAGAGGTCAAATCACAGTAATGCAAACTCAGTCAGAGACATAGATTTTCACTTGCAACTTGCTTTAACATGTTTAACAGTGCATGAAATGTTATCTAAAACAAAAAAGAATGATGCATTTTATGGCTGGATCTGGTTTTATTACATTCTGAATTGGACGTTGAAAATGAGCTTATCTCAGCCAGCAGAGAGGTCAAATCACAGTAATGCAAACTCAGTCAGAGACATAGATTTTCACTTGCAACTTGCTTTAACATGTTTAACAGTGCATGAAATGTTGTCTAAAACAAAAAAGAATGATGCATTTTATAGCTGGATCAGGTTTTATTACATTCTGAATTGGACGTTGAAAATGAGCTTATCTCAGCCAGCAGAGAAGTCAAATCACAGTAATGCAAACTCAGTCAGAGACATAGATTTTCACTTGCAACTTGCTTTAACATGTTTAACAGTGCATGAAATGTTATCTAAAACAAAAAAGAATGATGCATTTTATGGCTGGATCTGGTTTTATTACATTCTGAATTGGACGTTGAAAATGAGCTTATCTCAGCCAGCAGAGAGGTCAAATCACAGTAATGCAAACTCAGTCAGAGACATAGATTTTCACTTGCAACTTGCTTTAACATGTTTAACAGTGCATGAAATGTTGTCTAAAACAAAAAAGAATGATGCATTTTATAGCTGGATCAGGTTTTATTACATTCTGAATTGGACGTTGAAAATGAGCTTATCTCAGCCAGCAGAGAGGTCAAATCACAGTAATGCAAACTCAGTCAGAGACATAGATTTTCACTTGCAACTTGCTTTAACATGTTTAACAGTGCATGAAATGTTGTCTAAAACAAAAAAGAATGATGCATTTCATGGCTGGATCTGGTTTTATTACATTCTGAATTGGACGTTGAAAATGAGCTTATCTCAGCCAGCAGAGAGGTCAAATCACAGTAATGCAAACTCAGTCAGAGACATAGATTTTCACTTGCAACTTGCTATAACATGTTTAACAATGCATGAAATGTTGTCTAAAACAAAAAAGAATGATGCATTTTATAGCTGGATCTGGTTTTATTACATTCTGAATTGGACGTTGAAAATGAGCTTATCTCAGCCAGCAGAGAGGTCAAATCACAGTAATGCAAACTCAGTCAGAGACATAGATTTTCACTTGCAACTTGCTTTAACATGTTTAACAGTGCATGAAATGTTGTCTAAATTAAAAAAGAATGATGCATTTTATGGCTGGATCTGGTTTTATTACATTCTGAATTGGACGTTGAAAATGAGCTTATCTCAGCCAGCAGAGATGTCAAATCACAGTAATGCAAACTCAGTCAGAGACATAGATTTTCACTTGCAACTTGCTTTAACATGTTTAACAGTGCATGAAATGTTATCTAAAACAAAAAAGAATGATGCATTTTATGGCTGGATCTGGTTTTATTACATTCTGAATTGGACGTTGAAAATGAGCTTATCTCAGCCAGCAGAGAGGTCAAATCACAGTAATGCAAACTCAGTCAGAGACATAGATTTTCACTTGCAACTTGCTTTAACATGTTTAACAGTGCATGAAATGTTGTCTAAAACAAAAAAGAATGATGCATTTTATAGCTGGATCAGGTTTTATTACATTCTGAATTGGACGTTGAAAATGAGCTTATCTCAGCCAGCAGAGAAGTCAAATCACAGTAATGCAAACTCAGTCAGAGACATAGATTTTCACTTGCAACTTGCTTTAACATGTTTAACAGTGCATGAAATGTTGTCTAAAACAAAAAAGAATGATGCATTTTATGGCTGGATCTGGTTTTATTACATTCTGAATTGGACGTTGAAAATGAGCTTATCTCAGCCAGCAGAGAGGTCAAATCACAGTAATGCAAACTCAGTCAGAGACATAGATTTTCACTTGCAACTTGCTATAACGTGTTTAACAGTGCATGAAATGTTGTCTAAAACAAAAAAGAATGATGCATTTTATGGCTGGATCTGGTTTTATTACATTCTGAATTGGACGTTGAAAATGAGCTTATCTCAGCCAGCAGAGAGGTCAAATCACAGTAATGCAAACTCAGTCAGAGACATAGATTTTCACTTGCAACTTGCTTTAACATGTTTAACAGTGCAGGAAATGTTGTCTAAAACAAAAAAAGAATGATGCATTTTATGGCTGGATCTGGTTTTATTACATTCTGAATTGGACGTTGAAAATGAGCTTATCTCAGCCAGCAGAGAGGTCAAATCACAGTAATGCAAACTTAGAGACATAGATTTTCACTTGCAACTTGCTTTAACATGTTTAACAGTGCATGAAATGTTGTCTAAAACAAAAAAGAATGATGCATTTTATAGCTGGATCAGGTTTTATTACATTCTGAATTGGACGTTGAAAATGAGCTTATCTCAGCCAGCAGAGAGGTCAAATCACAGTAATGCAAACTCAGTCAGAGACATAGATTTTCACTTGCAACTTGCTTTAACATGTTTAACAGTGCATGAAATGTTGTCTAAAACAAAAAAGAATGATGAATTTTATGGCTGGATCTGTTTTTATCACTTTCTGAATTGGACGTTGAAAATGAGCTTATCTCAGCCAGCAGAGAGGTCAAATCACAGTAATGCAAACTCAGTCAGAGACATAGATTTTCACTTGCAACTTGCTTTAACATGTTTAACAGTGCATGAAATAATGTCTAAAACAAAAAAGAATGATGCATTTTATGGCTGGATCACGTTTTATTACATTCTGAATTGGACGTTGAAAATGAGCTTATCTCAGCCAGCAGAGAGGTCAAATCACAGTAATGCAAACTCAGTCAGAGACATAGATTTTCACTTGCAACTTGCTTTAACATGTTTAACAGTGCATGAAATGTTGTCTAAAACAAAAAAGAATGATGCATTTTATGGCTGGATCTGGTTTTATTACATTCTGAATTGGACGTTGAAAATGAGCTTATCTCAGCCAGCAGAGAGGTCAAATCACAGTAATGCAAACTCAGTCAGAGACATAGATTTTCACTTGCTACTTGCTTTAACATGTTTAACAGTGCATGAAATGTTGTCTAAAACAAAAAAGAATGATGCATTTTATAGCTGGATCAGGTTTTATTACATTCTGAATTAGACGTTGAAAATGAGCTTATCTCAGCCAGCAGAGAGGTCAAATCACAGTAATGCAAACTTAGTCAGAGACATAGATTTTCACTTGCAACTTGCTTTAACATGTTTAACAGTGCATGAAATGTTATCTAAAACAAAAAAGAATGATGCATTTTATGGCTGGATCTGGTTTTATTACATTCTGAATTGGACGTTGAAAATGAGCTTATCTCAGCCAGCAGAGAGGTCAAATCACAGTAATGCAAACTCAGTCAGAGACATAGATTTTCACTTGCAACTTGCTTTAACATGTTTAACAGTGCATGAAATGTTGTCTAAAACAAAAAAGAATGATGCATTTCATGGCTGGATCAGGTTTTATTACATTCTGAATTGGACGTTGAAAATGAGCTTATCTCAGCCAGCAGAGAGGTCAAATCACAGTAATGCAAACTCAGTCAGAGACATAGATTTTCACTTGCAACTTGCTTTAACATGTTTAACAGTGCATGAAATGTTGTCTAAAACAAAAAAGAATGATGCATTTAATGGCTGGATCTGGTTTTATTACATTCTGAATTGGACGTTGAAAATGAGCTTATCTCAGCCAGCAGAGAGGTCAAATCACAGTAATGCAAACTCAGTCAGAGACATAGATTTTCACTTGCAACTTGCTTTAACATGTTTAACAGTGCATGAAATGTTGTCTAAAACAAAAAAGAATGATGCATTTTATGGCTGGATCTGGTTTTATTACATTCTGAATTGGACGTTGAAAATGAGCTTATCTCAGCCAGCAGAGAGGTCAAATCACAGTAATGCAAACTCAGTCAGAGACATAGATTTTCACTTGCTACTTGCTTTAACATGTTTAACAGTGCATGAAATGTTGTCTAAAACAAAAAAGAATGATGCATTTTATAGCTGGATCAGGTTTTATTACATTCTGAATTGGACGTTGAAAATGAGCTTATCTCAGCCAGCAGAGAGGTCAAATCACAGTAATGCAAACTCAGTCAGAGACATAGATTTTCACTTGCAACTTGCTTTAACATGTTTAACAGTGCATGAAATGTTGTCTAAAACAAAAAAGAATGATGCATTTTATAGCTGGATCAGGTTTTATTACATTCTGAATTGGACGTTGAAAATGAGCTTATCTCAGCCAGCAGAGAGGTCAAATCACAGTAATGCAAACTCAGTCAGAGACATAGATTTTCACTTGCAACTTGCTTTAACATGTTTAACAGTGCATGAAATGTTGTCTAAAACAAAAAAGAATGATGCATTTTATGGCTGGATCTGGTTTTATTACATTCTGAATTGGACGTTGAAAATGAGCTTATCTCAGCCAGCAGAGAGGTCAAATCACAGTAATGCAAACTCAGTCAGAGACATAGATTTTCACTTGCAACTTGCTTTAACATGTTTAACAGTGCATGAAATGTTATCTAAAACAAAAAAGAATGATGCATTTTATGGCTGGATCTGGTTTTATTACATTCTGAATTGGACGTTGAAAATGAGCTTATCTCAGCCAGCAGAGAGGTCAAATCACAGTAATGCAAACTCAGTCAGAGACATAGATTTTCACTTGCAACTTGCTTTAACATGTTTAACAGTGCATGAAATGTTGTCTAAAACAAAAAAGAATGATGCATTTTATAGCTGGATCAGGTTTTATTACATTCTGAATTGGACGTTGAAAATGAGCTTATCTCAGCCAGCAGAGAGGTCAAATCACAGTAATGCAAACTCAGTCAGAGACATAGATTTTCACTTGCAACTTGCTTTAACATGTTTAACAGTGCATGAAATGTTGTCTAAAACAAAAAAGAATGATGCATTTTATGGCTGGATCTGGTTTTATTACATTCTGAATTGGACGTTGAAAATGAGCTTATCTCAGCCAGCAGAGAGGTCAAATCACAGTAATGCAAACTCAGTCAGAGACATAGATTTTCACTTGCAACTTGCTATAACATGTTTAACAGTGCATGAAATGTTGTCTAAAACAAAAAAGAATGATGCATTTTATGGCTGGATCTGGTTTTATTACATTCTGAATTGGACGTTGAAAATGAGCTTATCTCAGCCAGCAGAGAGGTCAAATCACAGTAATGCAAACTCAGTCAGAGACATAGATTTTCACTTGCAACTTGCTTTAACATGTTTAACAGTGCAGGAAATGTTGTCTAAAACAAAAAAGAATGATGCATTTTATGGCTGGACCTGGTTTTATTACATTCTGAATTGGACATTGAAAATGAGCTTATCTCAGCCAGCAGAGAGGTCAAATCACAGTAATGCAAACTCAGTCAGAGACATAGATTTTCACTTGCTACTTGCTTTAACATGTTTAACAGTGCATGAAATGTTGTCTAAAACAAAAAAGAATGATGCATTTTATAGCTGGATCAGGTTTTATTACATTCTGAATTAGACGTTGAAAATGAGCTTATCTCAGCCAGCAGAGAGGTCAAATCACAGTTATGCAAACTTAGAGACATAGATTTTCACTTGCAACTTGCTTTAACATGTTTAACAGTGCATGAAATGTTGTCTAAAACAAAAAAGAATGATGCATTTTATGGCTGGATCTGGTTTTATTACATTCTGAATTGGACGTTGAAAATGAGCTTATCTCAGCCAGCAGAGAGGTCAAATCACAGTAATGCAAACTCAGTCAGAGACATAGATTTTCACTTGCAACTTGCTTTAACATGTTTAACAGTGCATGAAATGTTGTCTAAAACAAAAAAGAATGATGCATTTTATGGCTGGATCTGGTTTTATTACATTCTGAATTGGACGTTGAAAATGAGCTTATCTCAGCCAGCAGAGAGGTCAAATCACAGTAATGCAAACTCAGTCAGAGACATAGATTTTCACTTGCAACTTGCTTTAACATGTTTAACAGTGCATGAAATGTTGTCTAAAACAAAAAAGAATGATGCATTTTATGGCTGGATCTGTTTTTATCACTTTCTGAATTGGACGTTGAAAATGAGCTTATCTCAGCCAGCAGAGAGGTCAAATCACAGTAATGCAAACTCAGTCAGAGACATAGATTTTCACTTGCAACTTGCTTTAACATGTTTAACAGTGCATGAAATGTTGTCTAAAACAAAAAAGAATGATGCATTTTATGGCTGGATCACGTTTTATTACATTCTGAATTGGACGTTGAAAATGAGCTTATCTCAGCCAGCAGTGAGGTCAAATCACAGTAATGCAAACTCAGTCAGAGACATAGATTTTCACTTGCAACTTGCTTTAACATGTTTAACAGTGCATGAAATGTTGTCTAAAACAAAAAAGAATGATGCATTTTATGGCTGGATCTGGTTTTATTACATTCTGAATTGGACGTTGAAAATGAGCTTATCTCAGCCAGCAGAGAGGTCAAATCACAGTAATGCAAACTCAGTCAGAGACATAGATTTTCACTTGCTACTTGCTTTAACATGTTTAACAGTGCATGAAATGTTGTCTAAAACAAAAAAGAATGATGCATTTTATAGCTGGATCAGGTTTTATTACATTCTGAATTGGACGTTGAAAATGAGCTTATCTCAGCCAGCAGAGAGGTCAAATCACAGTAATGCAAACTCAGTCAGAGACATAGATTTTCACTTGCAACTTGCTTTAACATGTTTAACAGTGCATGAAATGTTGTCTAAAACAAAAAAGAATGATGCATTTTATAGCTGGATCAGGTTTTATTACATTCTGAATTGGACGTTGAAAATGAGCTTATCTCAGGCAGCAGAGAGGTCAAATCACAGTAATGCAAACTCAGTCAGAGACATAGATTTTCACTTGCAACTTGCTTTAACATGTTTAACAGTGCATGAAATGTTGTCTAAAACAAAAAAGAATGATGCATTTTATGGCTGGATCTGGTTTTATTACATTCTGAATTGGACGTTGAAAATGAGCTTATCTCAGCCAGCAGAGAGGTCAAATCACAGTAATGCAAACTCAGTCAGAGACATAGATTTTCACTTGCAACTTGCTTTAACATGTTTAACAGTGCATGAAATGTTGTCTAAAACAAAAAAGAATGATGCATTTTATAGCTGGATCAGGTTTTATTACATTCTGAATTGGACGTTGAAAATGAGCTTATCTCAGCCAGCAGAGAGGTCAAATCACAGTAATGCAAACTCAGTCAGAGACATAGATTTTCACTTGCAACTTGCTTTAACATGTTTAACAGTGCATGAAATGTTATCTAAAACAAAAAAGAATGATGCATTTTATGGCTGGATCTGGTTTTATTACATTCTGAATTGGACGTTGAAAATGAGCTTATCTCAGCCAGCAGAGAGGTCAAATCACAGTAATGCAAACTCAGTCAGAGACATAGATTTTCACTTGCAACTTGCTTTAACATGTTTAACAGTGCATGAAATGTTGTCTAAAACAAAAAAGAATGATGCATTTTATAGCTGGATCAGGTTTTATTACATTCTGAATTGGACGTTGAAAATGAGCTTATCTCAGCCAGCAGAGAGGTCAAATCACAGTAATGCAAACTCAGTCAGAGACATAGATTTTCACTTGCAACTTGCTTTAACATGTTTAACAGTGCATGAAATGTTGTCTAAAACAAAAAAGAATGATGCATTTTATGGCTGGATCTGGTTTTATTACATTCTGAATTGGACGTTGAAAATGAGCTTATCTCAGCCAGCAGAGAGGTCAAATCACAGTAATGCAAACTCAGTCAGAGACATAGATTTTCACTTGCAACTTGCTATAACATGTTTAACAGTGCATGAAATGTTGTCTAAAACAAAAAAGAATGATGCATTTTATGGCTGGATCTGGTTTTATTACATTCTGAATTGGACGTTGAAAATGAGCTTATCTCAGCCAGCAGAGAGGTCAAATCACAGTAATGCAAACTCAGTCAGAGACATAGATTTTCACTTGCAACTTGCTTTAACATGTTTAACAGTGCAGGAAATGTTGTCTAAAACAAAAAAGAATGATGCATTTTATGGCTGGACCTGGTTTTATTACATTCTGAATTGGACATTGAAAATGAGCTTATCTCAGCCAGCAGAGAGGTCAAATCACAGTAATGCAAACTCAGTCAGAGACATAGATTTTCACTTGCTACTTGCTTTAACATGTTTAACAGTGCATGAAATGTTGTCTAAAACAAAAAAGAATGATGCATTTTATAGCTGGATCAGGTTTTATTACATTCTGAATTAGACGTTGAAAATGAGCTTATCTCAGCCAGCAGAGAGGTCAAATCACAGTTATGCAAACTTAGAGACATAGATTTTCACTTGCAACTTGCTTTAACATGTTTAACAGTGCATGAAATGTTGTCTAAAACAAAAAAGAATGATGCATTTTATGGCTGGATCTGGTTTTATTACATTCTGAATTGGACGTTGAAAATGAGCTTATCTCAGCCAGCAGAGAGGTCAAATCACAGTAATGCAAACTCAGTCAGAGACATAGATTTTCACTTGCAACTTGCTTTAACATGTTTAACAGTGCATGAAATGTTGTCTAAAACAAAAAAGAATGATGCATTTTATGGCTGGATCTGGTTTTATTACATTCTGAATTGGACGTTGAAAATGAGCTTATCTCAGCCAGCAGAGAGGTCAAATCACAGTAATGCAAACTCAGTCAGAGACATAGATTTTCACTTGCAACTTGCTTTAACATGTTTAACAGTGCATGAAATGTTGTCTAAAACAAAAAAGAATGATGCATTTTATGGCTGGATCTGTTTTTATCACTTTCTGAATTGGACGTTGAAAATGAGCTTATCTCAGCCAGCAGAGAGGTCAAATCACAGTAATGCAAACTCAGTCAGAGACATAGATTTTCACTTGCAACTTGCTTTAACATGTTTAACAGTGCATGAAATGTTGTCTAAAACAAAAAAGAATGATGCATTTTATGGCTGGATCACGTTTTATTACATTCTGAATTGGACGTTGAAAATGAGCTTATCTCAGCCAGCAGTGAGGTCAAATCACAGTAATGCAAACTCAGTCAGAGACATAGATTTTCACTTGCAACTTGCTTTAACATGTTTAACAGTGCATGAAATGTTGTCTAAAACAAAAAAGAATGATGCATTTTATGGCTGGATCAGGTTTTATTACATTCTGAATTGGACGTTGAAAATGAGCTTATCTCAGCCAGCAGAGAGGTCAAATCACAGTAATGCAAACTCAGTCAGAGACATAGATTTTCACTTGCTACTTGCTTTAACATGTTTAACAGTGCATGAAATGTTGTCTAAAACAAAAAAGAATGATGCATTTTATAGCTGGATCAGGTTTTATTACATTCTGAATTGGACGTTGAAAATGAGCTTATCTCAGCCAGCAGAGAGGTCAAATCACAGTAATGCAAACTCAGTCAGAGACATAGATTTTCACTTGCAACTTGCTTTAACATGTTTAACAGTGCATGAAATGTTGTCTAAAACAAAAAAGAATGATGCATTTTATAGCTGGATCAGGTTTTATTACATTCTGAATTGGACGTTGAAAATGAGCTTATCTCAGGCAGCAGAGAGGTCAAATCACAGTAATGCAAACTCAGTCAGAGACATAGATTTTCACTTGCAACTTGCTTTAACATGTTTAACAGTGCATGAAATGTTGTCTAAAACAAAAAAGAATGATGCATTTTATGGCTGGATCTGGTTTTATTACATTCTGAATTGGACGTTGAAAATGAGCTTATCTCAGCCAGCAGAGAGGTCAAATCACAGTAATGCAAACTCAGTCAGAGACATAGATTTTCACTTGCAACTTGCTTTAACATGTTTAACAGTGCATGAAATGTTGTCTAAAACAAAAAAGAATGATGCATTTTATAGCTGGATCAGGTTTTATTACATTCTGAATTGGACGTTGAAAATGAGCTTATCTCAGCCAGCAGAGAGGTCAAATCACAGTAATGCAAACTCAGTCAGAGACATAGATTTTCACTTGCAACTTGCTTTAACATGTTTAACAGTGCATGAAATGTTGTCTAAAACAAAAAAGAATGATGCATTTTATGGCTGGATCTGGTTTTATTACATTCTGAATTGGACGTTGAAAATGAGCTTATCTCAGCCAGCAGAGAGGTTAAATGACAGTAATGCAAACTCAGTCAGAGACATAGATTTTCACTTGCAACTTGCTTTAACATGTTTAACAGTGCATGAAATGTCTAAAACAAAAAAGAATGATGCATTTTATGGCTGGATCTGTTTTTATCACTTTCTGAATTGGACGTTGAAAATGAGCTTATCTCAGCCAGCAGAGAGGTCAAATCACAGTAATGCAAACTCAGTCAGAGACATAGATTTTCACTTGCAACTTGCTTTAACATGTTTAACAGTGCATGAAATGTTGTCTAAAACAAAAAAGAATGATGCATTTTATAGCTGGATCAGGTTTTATTACATTCTGAATTGGACGTTGAAAATGAGCTTATCTCAGCCAGCAGAGAGGTCAAATCACAGTAATGCAAACTCAGTCAGAGACATAGATTTTCACTTGCAACTTGCTTTAACATGTTTAACAGTGCATGAAATGTTGTCTAAAACAAAAAAGAATGATGCATTTCATGGCTGGATCTGGTTTTATTACATTCTGAATTGGACGTTGAAAATGAGCTTATCTCAGCCAGCAGAGAGGTCAAATCACAGTAATGCAAACTCAGTCAGAGACATAGATTTTCACTTGCAACTTGCTTTAACATGTTTAACAGTGCATGAAATGTTGTCTAAAACAAAAAAGAATGATGCATTTTATAGCTGGATCAGGTTTTATTACATTCTGAATTGGACGTTGAAAATGAGCTTATCTCAGCCAGCAGAGAGGTCAAATCACAGTAATGCAAACTCAGTCAGAGACATAGATTTTCACTTGCAACTTGCTTTAACATATTTAACAGTGCATGAAATGTTGTCTAAAACAAAAAAGAATGATGCATTTCATGGCTGGATCTGGTTTTATTACATTCTGAATTGGACGTTGAAAATGAGCTTATCTCAGCCAGCAGAGAGGTCAAATCACAGTAATGCAAACTCAGTCAGAGACATAGATTTTCACTTGCTACTTGCTTTAACATGTTTGACAGTGCATGAAATGTTGTCTAAAACAAAAAAGAATGATGCATTTTATGGCTGGATCTGGTTTTTTTACATTCTGAATTGGACGTTGAAAATGAGCTTATCTCAGCCAGCAGAGAGGTCAAATCACAGTAATGCAAACTTAGTCAGAGACATAGATTTTCACTTGCAACTTGCTTTAACATGTTTAACAGTGCATGAAATGTTGTCTAAAACAAAAAAGAATGATGCATTTTATAGCTGGATCAGGTTTTATTACATTCTGAATTGGACGTTGAAAATGAGCTTATCTCAGCCAGCAGAGAGGTCAAATCACAGTAATGCAAACTCAGTCAGAGACATAGATTTTCACTTGCAACTTGCTTTAACATGTTTAACAGTGCATGAAATGTTGTCTAAAACAAAAAAGAATGATGCATTTTATGACTGGATCTGTTTTTATCACTTTCTGAATTGGACGTTGAAAATGAGCTTATCTCAGCCAGCAGAGAGGTCAAATCACAGTAACGCAAACTCAGTCAGAGACATAGATTTTCACTTGCAACTTGCTTTAACATGTTTAACAGTGCATGAAATGTTGTCTAAAACAAAAAAGAATGATGCATTTTATGGCTGGATCTGGTTTTATT
The DNA here is from genome assembly GCF_052040795.2 of Danio rerio. Classification (NCBI taxonomy): domain Eukaryota; kingdom Metazoa; phylum Chordata; class Actinopteri; order Cypriniformes; family Danionidae; genus Danio; species Danio rerio. The sequence goes on from NC_141037.1 coordinate 47,272,223, forward strand.
ACATTCTGAATTGGACGTTGAAAATGAGCTTATCTCAGCCAGCAGAGAGGTCAAATCACAGTAATGCAAACTCAGTCAGAGACATAGATTTTCACTTGCAACTTGCTTTAACATGTTTAACAGTGCATGAAATGTTGTCTAAAACAAAAAAGAATGATGCATTTTATGGCTGGATCTGTTTTTATTACATTCTGAAATGGACGTTGAAAATGAGCTTATCTCAGCCAGCAGAGAGGTCAAATCACAGTAATGCAAACTCAGTCAGAGACATAGATTTTCACTTGCAACTTGCTATAACATGTTTAACAGTGCATGAAATGTTGTCTAAAAAAAAAGAATGATGCATTTTATGGCTGGATCTGGTTTTATTACATTCTGAATTGGACGTTGAAAATGAGCTTATCTCAGCCAGCAGAGAGGTCAAATCACAGTAATGCAAACTCAGTCAGAGACATAGATTTTCACTTGCAAGTTGCTTTAACATGTTTAACAGTGCATGAAATGTTGTCTAAAACAAAAAAGAATGTTGCATTTTATAGCTGGATCAGGTTTTATTACATTCTAAATTGGACGTTGAAAATGAGCTTATCTCAGCCAGCAGAGAGGTCAAATCACAGTAATGCAAACTCAGTCAGAGACATAGATTTTCACTTGCTACTTGCTTTAACATGTTTAACAGTGCATGAAATGTTGTCTAAAACAAAAAAGAATGATGCATTTTATAGCTGGATCAGGTTTTATTACATTCTGAATTGGACGTTGAAAATGAGCTTATCTCAGCCAGCAGAGAGGTCAAATCACAGTAATGCAAACTCAGTCAGAGACATAGATTTTCACTTGCAACTTGCTTTAACATGTTTAACAGTGCATGAAATGTTGTCTAAAACAAAAAAGAATGATGCATTTTATAGCTGGATCAGGTTTTATTACATTCTGAATTGGACGTTGAAAATGAGCTTATCTCAGCCAGCAGAGAGGTCAAATCACAGTAATGCAAACTCAGTCAGAGACATAGATTTTCACTTGCAACTTGCTTTAACATGTTTAACAGTGCATGAAATGTTGTCTAAAACAAAAAAGAATGATGCATTTTATAGCTGGATCAGGTTTTATTACATTCTGAATTGGACGTTGAAAATGAGCTTATCTCAGCCAGCAGAGAGGTCAAATCACAGTAATGCAAACTTAGAGACATAGATTTTCACTTGCAACTTGCTTTAACATGTTTAACAGTGCATGAAATGTTGTCTAAAACAAAAAAGAATGATGCATTTTATGGCTGGATCTGGTTTTATTACATTCTGAATTGGACGTTGAAAATGAGCTTATCTCAGCCAGCAGAGAGGTCAAATCACAGTAATGCAAACTCAGTCAGAGACATAGATTTTCACTTGCAACTTGCTTTAACATGTTTAACAGTGCATGAAATGTTGTCTAAAACAAAAAAGAATGATGCATTTTATGGCTGGATCTGGTTTTATTACATTCTGAATTGGACGTTGAAAATGAGCTTATCTCAGCCAGCAGAGAGGTCAAATCACAGTAATGCAAACTCAGTCAGAGACATAGATTTTCACTTGCAACTTGCTTTAACATGTTTAACAGTGCATGAAATGTTGTCTAAAACAAAAAAGAATGATGCATTTTATAGCTGGATCAGGTTTTATTACATTCTGAATTGGACGTTGAAAATGAGCTTATCTCAGCCAGCAGAGAGGTCAAATCACAGTAATGCAAACTCAGTCAGAGACATAGATTTTCACTTGCAACTTGCTTTAACATGTTTAACAGTGCATGAAATGTTGTCTAAAACAAAAAAGAATGATGCATTTTATGGCTGGATCTGGTTTTATTACATTCTGAATTGGACGTTGAAAATGAGCTTATCTCAGCCAGCAAAGAGGTCAAATCACAGTAATGCAAACTCAGTCAGAGACATAGATTTTCACTTGCAACTTGCTATAACATGTTTAACAGTGCATGAAATGTTGTCTAAAACAAAAAAGAATGATGCATTTTATGGCTGGATCTGGTTTTATTACATTCTGAATTGGACGTTGAAAATGAGCTTATCTCAGCCAGCAGAGAGGTCAAATCACAGTAATGCAAACTCAGTCAGAGACATAGATTTTCACTTGCAACTTGCTTTAACATGTTTAACAGTGCAGGAAATGTTGTCTAAAACAAAAAAGAATGATGCATTTTATGGCTGGACCTGGTTTTATTACATTCTGAATTGGACGTTGAAAATGAGCTTATCTCAGCCAGCAGAGAGGTCAAATCACAGTAATGCAAACTCAGTCAGAGACATAGATTTTCACTTGCTACTTGCTTTAACATGTTTAACAGTGCATGAAATGTTGTCTAAAACAAAAAAGAATGATGCATTTTATAGCTGGATCAGGTTTTATTACATTCTGAATTGGACGTTGAAAATGAGCTTATCTCAGCCAGCAGAGAGGTCAAATCAAAGTTATGCAAACTTAGAGACATAGATTTTCACTTGCAACTTGCTTTAACATGTTTAACAGTGCATGAAATGTTGTCTAAAACAAAAAAGAATGATGCATTTTATGGCTGGATCTGTTTTTATCACTTTCTGAATTGGACGTTGAAAATGAGCTTATCTCAGCCAGCAGAGAGGTCAAATCACAGTAATGCAAACTCAGTCAGAGACATAGATTTTCACTTGCAACTTGCTTTAACATGTTTAACAGTGCATGAAATGTTGTCTAAAACAAAAAAGAATGATGCATTTTATGGCTGGATCACGTTTTATTACATTCTGAATTGGACGTTGAAAATGAGCTTATCTCAGCCAGCAGAGAGGTCAAATCACAGTAATGCAAACCCAGTCAGAGACATAGATTTTCACTTGCAACTTGCTTTAACATGTTTAACAGTGCATGAAATGTTGTCTAAAACAAAAAAGAATGATGCATTTTATGGCTGGATCTGGTTTTATTACATTCTGAATTGGACGTTGAAAATGAGCTTATCTCAGCCAGCAGAGAGGTCAAATCACAGTAATGCAAACTCAGTCAGAGACATAGATTTTCACTTGCTACTTGCTTTAACATGTTTAACAGTGCATGAAATGTTGTCTAAAACAAAAAAGAATGATGCATTTTATGGCTGGATCTGGTTTTATTACATTCTGAATTGGACGTTGAAAATGAGCTTATCTCAGCCAGCAGAGAGGTCAAATCACAGTAATGCAAACTCAGTCAGAGACATAGATTTTCACTTGCAACTTGCTTTAACATGTTTAACAGTGCATGAAATGTTGTCTAAAACAAAAAAGAATGATGCATTTTATGGCTGGATCTGTTTTTATTACATTCTGAATTGGACGTTGAAAATGAGCTTATCTCAGCCAGCAGAGAGGTCAAATCACAGTAATGCAAACTCAGTCAGAGACATAGATTTTCACTTGCAACTTGCTATAACATGTTTAACAGTGCATGAAATGTTGTCTAAAAAAAAAGAATGATGCATTTTATGGCTGGATCTGGTTTTATTACATTCTGAATTGGACGTTGAAAATGAGCTTATCTCAGCCAGCAGAGAGGTCAAATCACAGTAATGCAAACTCAGTCAGAGACATAGATTTTCACTTGCAAGTTGCTTTAACATGTTTAACAGTGCATGAAATGTTGTCTAAAACAAAAAAGAATGTTGCATTTTATAGCTGGATCAGGTTTTATTACATTCTAAATTGGACGTTGAAAATGAGCTTATCTCAGCCAGCAGAGAGGTCAAATCACAGTAATGCAAACTCAGTCAGAGACATAGATTTTCACTTGCTACTTGCTTTAACATGTTTAACAGTGCATGAAATGTTGTCTAAAACAAAAAAGAATGATGCATTTTATAGCTGGATCAGGTTTTATTACATTCTGAATTGGACGTTGAAAATGAGCTTATCTCAGCCAGCAGAGAGGTCAAATCACAGTAATGCAAACTCAGTCAGAGACATAGATTTTCACTTGCAACTTGCTTTAACATGTTTAACAGTGCATGAAATGTTGTCTAAAACAAAAAAGAATGATGCATTTTATAGCTGGATCAGGTTTTATTACATTCTGAATTGGACGTTGAAAATGAGCTTATCTCAGCCAGCAGAGAGGTCAAATCACAGTAATGCAAACTTAGAGACATAGATTTTCACTTGCAACTTGCTTTAACATGTTTAACAGTGCATGAAATGTTGTCTAAAACAAAAAAGAATGATGCATTTTATGGCTGGATCAGGTTTTATTACATTCTGAATTGGACGTTGAAAATGAGCTTATCTCAGCCAGCAGAGAGGTCAAATCACAGTAATGCAAACTCAGTCAGAGACATAGATTTTCACTTGCAACTTGCTTTAACATGTTTAACAGTGCATGAAATGTTGTCTAAAACAAAAAAGAATGATGCATTTTATAGCTGGATCAGGTTTTATTACATTCTGAATTGGACGTTGAAAATGAGCTTATCTCAGCCAGCAGAGAGGTCAAATCACAGTAATGCAAACTCAGTCAGAGACATAGATTTTCACTTGCAACTTGCTTTAACATGTTTAACAGTGCATGAAATGTTGTCTAAAACAAAAAAGAATGATGCATTTTATGGCTGGATCTGGTTTTATTACATTCTGAATTGGACGTTGAAAATGAGCTTATCTCAGCCAGCAGAGAGGTCAAATCACAGTAATGCAAACTCAGTCAGAGACATAGATTTTCACTTGCAACTTGCTATAACATGTTTAACAGTGCATGAAATGTTGTCTAAAACAAAAAAGAATGATGCATTTTATGGCTGGATCTGGTTTTATTACATTCTGAATTGGACGTTGAAAATGAGCTTATCTCAGCCAGCAGAGAGGTCAAATCACAGTAATGCAAACTCAGTCAGAGACATAGATTTTCACTTGCAACTTGCTTTAACATGTTTAACAGTGCAGGAAATGTTGTCTAAAACAAAAAAGAATGATGCATTTTATGGCTGGACCTGGTTTTATTACATTCTGAATTGGACGTTGAAAATGAGCTTATCTCAGCCAGCAGAGAGGTCAAATCACAGTAATGCAAACTCAGTCAGAGACATAGATTTTCACTTGCTACTTGCTTTAACATGTTTAACAGTGCATGAAATGTTGTCTAAAACAAAAAAGAATGATGCATTTTATAGCTGGATCAGGTTTTATTACATTCTGAATTGGACGTTGAAAATGAGCTTATCTCAGCCAGCAGAGAGGTCAAATCAAAGTTATGCAAACTTAGAGACATAGATTTTCACTTGCAACTTGCTTTAACATGTTTAACAGTGCATGAAATGTTGTCTAAAACAAAAAAGAATGATGCATTTTATGGCTGGATCTGGTTTTATTACATTCTGAATTGGACGTTGAAAATGAGCTTATCTCAGCCAGCAGAGAGGTCAAATCACAGTAATGCAAACTCAGTCAGAGACATAGATTTTCACTTGCAACTTGCTTTAACATGTTTAACAGTGCATGAAATGTTGTCTAAAACAAAAAAGAATGATGCATTTTATGGCTGGATCTGTTTTTATCACTTTCTGAATTGGACGTTGAAAATGAGCTTATCTCAGCCAGCAGAGAGGTCAAATCACAGTAATGCAAACTCAGTCAGAGACATAGATTTTCACTTGCAACTTGCTTTAACATGTTTAACAGTGCATGAAATGTTGTCTAAAACAAAAAAGAATGATGCATTTTATGGCTGGATCACGTTTTATTACATTCTGAATTGGACGTTGAAAATGAGCTTATCTCAGCCAGCAGAGAGGTCAAATCACAGTAATGCAAACCCAGTCAGAGACATAGATTTTCACTTGCAACTTGCTTTAACATGTTTAACAGTGCATGAAATGTTGTCTAAAACAAAAAAGAATGATGCATTTTATGGCTGGATCTGGTTTTATTACATTCTGAATTGGACGTTGAAAATGAGCTTATCTCAGCCAGCAGAGAGGTCAAATCACAGTAATGCAAACTCAGTCAGAGACATAGATTTTCACTTGCTACTTGCTTTAACATGTTTAACAGTGCATGAAATGTTGTCTAAAACAAAAAAGAATGATGCATTTTATAGCTGGATCAGGTTTTATTACATTCTGAATTGGACGTTGAAAATGAGCTTATCTCAGCCAGCAGAGAGGTCAAATCACAGTAATGCAAACTCAGTCAGAGACATACATTTTCACTTGCAACTTGCTTTAACATGTTTAACAGTGCATGAAATGTTGTCTAAAACAAAAAAGAATGATGCATTTTATAGCTGGATCAGGTTTTATTACATTCTGAATTGGACGTTGAAAATGAGCTTATCTCAGCCAGCAGAGAGGTCAAATCACAGTAATGCAAACTCAGTCAGAGACATAGATTTTCACTTGCAACTTGCTTTAACATGTTTAACAGTGCATGAAATGTTGTCTAAAACAAAAAAGAATGATGCATTTTATGGCTGGATCTGGTTTTATTACATTCTGAATTGGACGTTGAAAATGAGCTTATCTCAGCCAGCAGAGAGGTCAAATCACAGTAATGCAAACTCAGTCAGAGACATAGATTTTCACTTGCAACTTGCTTTAACATGTTTAACAGTGCATGAAATGTTGTCTAAAACAAAAAAGAATGATGCATTTTATAGCTGGATCAGGTTTTATTACATTCTGAATTGGACGTTGAAAATGAGCTTATCTCAGCCAGCAGAGAGGTCAAATCACAGTAATGCAAACTCAGTCAGAGACATAGATTTTCACTTGCAACTTGCTTTAACATGTTTAACAGTGCATGAAATGTTGTCTAAAACAAAAAAGAATGATGCATTTTATGGCTGGATCTGGTTTTATTACATTCTGAATTGGACGTTGAAAATGAGCTTATCTCAGCCAGCAGAGAGGTTAAATGACAGTAATGCAAACTCAGTCAGAGACATAGATTTTCACTTGCAACTTGCTTTAACATGTTTAACAGTGCATGAAATGTCTAAAACAAAAAAGAATGATGCATTTTATGGCTGGATCTGTTTTTATCACTTTCTGAATTGGACGTTGAAAATGAGCTTATCTCAGCCAGCAGAGAGGTCAAATCACAGTAATGCAAACTCAGTCAGAGACATAGATTTTCACTTGCAACTTGCTTTAACATGTTTAACAGTGCATGAAATGTTGTCTAAAACAAAAAAGAATGATGCATTTTATAGCTGGATCAGGTTTTATTACATTCTGAATTGGACGTTGAAAATGAGCTTATCTCAGCCAGCAGAGAGGTCAAATCACAGTAATGCAAACTCAGTCAGAGACATAGATTTTCACTTGCAACTTGCTTTAACATGTTTAACAGTGCATGAAATGTTGTCTAAAACAAAAAAGAATGATGCATTTCATGGCTGGATCTGGTTTTATTACATTCTGAATTGGACGTTGAAAATGAGCTTATCTCAGCCAGCAGAGAGGTCAAATCACAGTAATGCAAACTCAGTCAGAGACATAGATTTTCACTTGCAACTTGCTTTAACATGTTTAACAGTGCATGAAATGTTGTCTAAAACAAAAAAGAATGATGCATTTTATAGCTGGATCAGGTTTTATTACATTCTGAATTGGACGTTGAAAATGAGCTTATCTCAGCCAGCAGAGAGGTCAAATCACAGTAATGCAAACTCAGTCAGAGACATAGATTTTCACTTGCAACTTGCTTTAACATGTTTAACAGTGCATGAAATGTTGTCTAAAACAAAAAAGAATGATGCATTTCATGGCTGGATCTGGTTTTATTACATTCTGAATTGGACGTTGAAAATGAGCTTATCTCAGCCAGCAGAGAGGTCAAATCACAGTAATGCAAACTCAGTCAGAGACATAGATTTTCACTTGCAACTTGCTATAACATGTTTAACAATGCATGAAATGTTGTCTAAAACAAAAAAGAATGATGCATTTTATAGCTGGATCTGGTTTTATTACATTCTGAATTGGACGTTGAAAATGAGCTTATCTCAGCCAGCAGAGAGGTCAAATCACAGTAATGCAAACTCAGTCAGAGACATAGATTTTCACTTGCAACTTGCTTTAACATGTTTAACAGTGCATGAAATGTTGTCTAAAACAAAAAAGAATGATGCATTTTATGGCTGGATCTGGTTTTATTACATTCTGAATTGGACGTTGAAAATGAGCTTATCTCAGCCAGCAGAGAGGTCAAATCACAGTAATGCAAACTCAGTCAGAGACATAGATTTTTACTTGCAACTTGCTTTAACATGTTTAACAGTGCATGAAATGTTGTCTAAAACAAAAAAGAATGATGCATTTTATAGCTGGATCAGGTTTTATTACATTCTGAATTGGACGTTGAAAATGAGCTTATCTCAGCCAGCAGAGAGGTCAAATCACAGTAATGCAAACTCAGTCAGAGACATAGATTTTCACTTGCAACTTGCTTTAACATGTTTAACAGTGCATGAAATGTTGTCTAAAACAAAAAAGAATGATGCATTTTATGGCTGGATCTGGTTTTATTACATTCTGAATTGGACGTTGAAAATGAGCTTATCTCAGCCAGCAGAGAGGTCAAATCACAGTAATGCAAACTCAGTCAGAGACATAGATTTTCACTTGCAACTTGCTTTAACATGTTTAACAGTGCATGAAATGTTGTCTAAAACAAAAAAGAATGATGCATTTTATGGCTGGATCTGGTTTTATTACATTCTGAATTGGACGTTGAAAATGAGCTTATCTCAGCCAGCAGAGAGGTCAAATCACAGTAATGCAAACTTAGTCAGAGACATAGATTTTCACTTGCAACTTGCTTTAACATGTTTAACAGTGCATGAAATGTTGTCTAAAACAAAAAAGAATGATGCATTTTATAGCTGGATCTGGTTTTATTACATTCTGAATTGAACGTTGAAAATGAACTTATCTCAGCCAGCAGAGAGGTCAAATCACAGTAATGCAAACTCAGTCAGAGACATAGATTTTCACTTGCAACTTGCTTTAACATGTTTAACAGTGCATGAAATGTTGTCTAAAACAAAAAAGAATGATGCATTTTATGGCTGGATCTGGTTTTATTACATTCTGAATTGGACGTTGAAAATGAGCTTATCTCAGCCAGCAGAGAGGTCAAATCACAGTAATGCAAACTCAGTCAGAGACATAGATTTTCACTTGCAACTTGCTTTAACATGTTTAACAGTGCATGAAATGTTGTCTAAAACAAAAAAGAATGATGCATTTTATAGCTGGATCAGGTTTTATTACATTCTGAATTGGACGTTGAAAATGAGCTTATCTCAGCCAGCAGAGAGGTCAAATCACAGTAATGCAAACTCAGTCAGAGACATACATTTTCACTTGCAACTTGCTTTAACATGTTTAACAGTGCATGAAATGTTGTCTAAAACAAAAAAGAATGATGCATTTTATAGCTGGATCAGGTTTTATTACATTCTGAATTGGACGTTGAAAATGAGCTTATCTCAGCCAGCAGAGAGGTCAAATCACAGTAATGCAAACTCAGTCAGAGACATAGATTTTCACTTGCAACTTGCTTTAACATGTTTAACAGTGCATGAAATGTTATCTAAAACAAAAAAGAATGATGCATTTTATGGCTGGATCTGGTTTTATTACATTCTGAATTGGACGTTGAAAATGAGCTTATCTCAGCCAGCAGAGAGGTCAAATCACAGTAATGCAAACTCAGTCAGAGACATAGATTTTCACTTGCAACTTGCTTTAACATGTTTAACAGTGCAGGAAATGTTGTCTAAAACAAAAAAGAATGATGCATTTTATGGCTGGACCTGGTTTTATTACATTCTGAATTGGACGTTGAAAATGAGCTTATCTCAGCCAGCAGAGAGGTCAAATCACAGTAATGCAAACTCAGTCAGAGACATAGATTTTCACTTGCTACTTGCTTTAACATGTTTAACAGTGCATGAAATGTTGTCTAAAACAAAAAAGAATGATGCATTTTATAGCTGGATCAGGTTTTATTACATTCTGAATTGGACGTTGAAAATGAGCTTATCTCAGCCAGCAGAGAGGTCAAATCACAGTTATGCAAACTTAGAGACATAGATTTTCACTTGCAACTTGCTTTAACATGTTTAACAGTGCATGAAATGTTGTCTAAAACAAAAAAGAATGATGCATTTTATGGCTGGATCTGGTTTTATTACATTCTGAATTGGACGTTGAAAATGAGCTTATCTCAGCCAGCAGAGAGGTCAAATCACAGTAATGCAAACTCAGTCAGAGACAAAGATTTTCACTTGCAACTTGCTTTAACATGTTTAACAGTGCATGAAATGTTGTCTAAAACAAAAAAGAATGATGCATTTTATGGCTGGATCTATTTTTATCACTTTCTGAATTGGACGTTGAAAATGAGCTTATCTCAGCCAGCAGAGAGGTCAAATCACAGTAATGCAAACTCAGTCAGAGACATAGATTTTCACTTGCAACTTGCTTTAACATGTTTAACAGTGCATGAAATGTTGTCTAAAACAAAAAAGAATGATGCATTTTATGGCTGGATCACGTTTTATTACATTCTGAATTGGACGTTGAAAATGAGCTTATCTCAGCCAGCAGAGAGGTCAAATCACAGTAATGCAAACTCAGTCAGAGACATAGATTTTCACTTGCAACTTGCTTTAACATGTTTAACAGTGCATGAAATGTTGTCTAAAACAAAAAAGAATGATGCATTTTATGGCTGGATCTGGTTTTATTACATTCTGAATTGGACGTTGAAAATGAGCTTATCTCAGCCAGCAGAGAGGTCAAATCACAGTAATGCAAACTCAGTCAGAGACATAGATTTTCACTTGCTACTTGCTTTAACATGTTTAACAGTGCATGAAATGTTGTCTAAAACAAAAAAGAATGATGCATTTTATAGCTGGATCAGGTTTTATTACATTCTGAATTGGACGTTGAAAATGAGCTTATCTCAGCCAGCAGAGAGGTCAAATCACAGTAATGCAAACTCAGTCAGAGACATAGATTTTCACTTGCAACTTGCTTTAACATGTTTAACAGTGCATGAAATGTTGTCTAAAACAAAAAAGAATGATGCATTTTATAGCTGGATCAGGTTTTATTACATTCTGAATTGGACGTTGAAAATGAGCTTATCTCAGCCAGCAGAGAGGTCAAATCACAGTAATGCAAACTCAGTCAGAGACATAGATTTTCACTTGCAACTTGCTTTAACATGTTTAACAGTGCATGAAATGTTGTCTAAAACAAAAAAGAATGATGCATTTTATGGCTGGATCTGGTTTTATTACATTCTGAATTGGACGTTGAAAATGAGCTTATCTCAGCCAGCAGAGAGGTCAAATCACAGTAATGCAAACTCAGTCAGAGACATAGATTTTCACTTGCAACTTGCTTTAACATGTTTAACAGTGCATGAAATGTTGTCTAAAACAAAAAAGAATGATGCATTTTATAGCTGGATCAGGTTTTATTACATTCTGAATTGGACGTTGAAAATGAGCTTATCTCAGCCAGCAGAGAGGTCAAATCACAGTAATGCAAACTCAGTCAGAGACATAGATTTTCACTTGCAACTTGCTTTAACATGTTTAACAGTGCATGAAATGTTGTCTAAAACAAAAAAGAATGATGCATTTTATGGCTGGATCTGGTTTTATTACATTCTGAATTGGACGTTGAAAATGAGCTTATCTCAGCCAACAGAGAGGTTAAATGACAGTAATGCAAACTCAGTCAGAGACATAGATTTTCACTTGCAACTTGCTTTAACATGTTTAACAGTGCATGAAATGTCTAAAACAAAAAAGAATGATGCATTTTATGGCTGGATCTGTTTTTATCACTTTCTGAATTGGACGTTGAAAATGAGCTTATCTCAGCCAGCAGAGAGGTCAAATCACAGTAATGCAAACTCAGTCAGAGACATAGATTTTCACTTGCAACTTGCTTTAACATGTTTAACAGTGCATGAAATGTTGTCTAAAACAAAAAAGAATGATGCATTTTATGGCTGGATCTGGTTTTATTACATTCTGAATTGGACGTTGAAAATGAGCTTATCTCAGCCAGCAGAGAGGTCAAATCACAGTAATGCAAACTTAGTCAGAGACATAGATTTTCACTTGCAACTTGCTTTAACATGTTTAACAGTGCATGAAATGTTGTCTAAAACAAAAAAGAATTATGCATTTTATAGCTGGATCTGGTTTTATTACATTCTGAATTGAACGTTGAAAATGAGCTTATCTCAGCCAGCAGAGAGGTCAAATCACAGTAATGCAAACTCAGTCAGAGACATAGATTTTCACTTGCAACTTGCTTTAACATGTTTAACAGTGCATGAAATGTTGTCTAAAACAAAAAAGAATGATGCATTTTATGGCTGGATCTGTTTTTATCACTTTCTGAATTGGACGTTGAAAATGAGCTTATCTCAGCCAGCAGAGAGGTCAAATCACAGTAATGCAAACTCAGTCAGAGACATAGATTTTCACTTGCAACTTGCTTTAACATGTTTAACAGTGCATGAAATGTTGTCTAAAACAAAAAAGAATGATGCATTTTATGGCTGGATCTGGTTTTATTACATTCTGAATTGGACGTTGAAAATGAGCTTATCTCAGCCAGCAGAGAGGTCAAATCACAGTAATGCAAACTCAGTCAGAGACATAGATTTTCACTTGCAACTTGCTTTAACATGTTTAACAGTGCATGAAATGTTGTCTAAAACAAAAAAGAATGATGCATTTTATAGCTGGATCAGGTTTTATTACATTCTGAATTGGACGTTGAAAATGAGCTTATCTCAGCCAGCAGAGAGGTCAAATCACAGTAATGCAAACTCAGTCAGAGACATAGATTTTCACTTGCAACTTGCTTTAACATGTTTAACAGTGCATGAAATGTTGTCTAAAACAAAAAAGAATGATGCATTTTATAGCTGGATCAGGTTTTATTACATTCTGAATTGGACGTTGAAAATGAGCTTATCTCAGCCAGCAGAGAGGTCAAATCACAGTAATGCAAACTCAGTCAGAGACATAGATTTTCACTTGCAACTTGCTTTAACATGTTTAACAGTGCATGAAATGTTATCTAAAACAAAAAAGAATGATGCATTTTATGGCTGGATCTGGTTTTATTACATTCTGAATTGGACGTTGAAAATGAGCTTATCTCAGCCAGCAGAGAGGTCAAATCACAGTAATGCAAACTCAGTCAGAGACATAGATTTTCACTTGCAACTTGCTTTAACATGTTTAACAGTGCAGGAAATGTTGTCTAAAACAAAAAAGAATGATGCATTTTATGGCTGGACCTGGTTTTATTACATTCTGAATTGGACGTTGAAAATGAGCTTATCTCAGCCAGCAGAGAGGTCAAATCACAGTAATGCAAACTCAGTCAGAGACATAGATTTTCACTTGCTACTTGCTTTAACATGTTTAACAGTGCATGAAATGTTGTCTAAAACAAAAAAGAATGATGCATTTTATAGCTGGATCAGGTTTTATTACATTCTGAATTGGACGTTGAAAATGAGCTTATCTCAGCCAGCAGAGAGGTCAAATCACAGTTATGCAAACTTAGAGACATAGATTTTCACTTGCAACTTGCTTTAACATGTTTAACAGTGCATGAAATGTTGTCTAAAACAAAAAAGAATGATGCATTTTATGGCTGGATCTGGTTTTATTACATTCTGAATTGGACGTTGAAAATGAGCTTATCTCAGCCAGCAGAGAGGTCAAATCACAGTAATGCAAACTCAGTCAGAGACATAGATTTTCACTTGCAACTTGCTTTAACATGTTTAACAGTGCATGAAATGTTGTCTAAAACAAAAAAGAATGATGCATTTTATGGCTGGATCTGTTTTTATCACTTTCTGAATTGGACGTTGAAAATGAGCTTATCTCAGCCAGCAGAGAGGTCAAATCACAGTAATGCAAACTCAGTCAGAGACATAGATTTTCACTTGCAACTTGCTTTAACATGTTTAACAGTGCATGAAATGTTGTCTAAAACAAAAAAGAATGATGCATTTTATGGCTGGATCACGTTTTATTACATTCTGAATTGGACGTTGAAAATGAGCTTATCTCAGCCAGCAGAGAGGTCAAATCACAGTAATGCAAACTCAGTCAGAGACATAGATTTTCACTTGCAACTTGCTTTAACATGTTTAACAGTGCATGAAATGTTGTCTAAAACAAAAAAGAATGATGCATTTTATGGCTGGATCTGGTTTTATTACATTCTGAATTGGACGTTGAAAATGAGCTTATCTCAGCCAGCAGAGAGGTCAAATCACAGTAATGCAAACTCAGTCAGAGACATAGATTTTCACTTGCTACTTGCTTTAACATGTTTAACAGTGCATGAAATGTTGTCTAAAACAAAAAAGAATGATGCATTTTATAGCTGGATCAGGTTTTATTACATTCTGAATTGGACGTTGAAAATGAGCTTATCTCAGCCAGCAGAGAGGTCAAATCACAGTAATGCAAACTCAGTCAGAGACATAGATTTTCACTTGCAACTTGCTTTAACATGTTTAACAGTGCATGAAATGTTGTCTAAAACAAAAAAGAATGATGCATTTTATAGCTGGATCAGGTTTTATTACATTCTGAATTGGACGTTGAAAATGAGCTTATCTCAGCCAGCAGAGAGGTCAAATCACAGTAATGCAAACTCAGTCAGAGACATAGATTTTCACTTGCAACTTGCTTTAACATGTTTAACAGTGCATGAAATGTTGTCTAAAACAAAAAAGAATGATGCATTTTATGGCTGGATCTGGTTTTATTACATTCTGAATTGGACGTTGAAAATGAGCTTATCTCAGCCAGCAGAGAGGTCAAATCACAGTAATGCAAACTCAGTCAGAGACATAGATTTTCACTTGCAACTTGCTTTAACATGTTTAACAGTGCATGAAATGTTGTCTAAAACAAAAAAGAATGATGCATTTTATAGCTGGATCAGGTTTTATTACATTCTGAATTGGACGTTGAAAATGAGCTTATCTCAGCCAGCAGAGAGGTCAAATCACAGTAATGCAAACTCAGTCAGAGACATAGATTTTCACTTGCAACTTGCTTTAACATGTTTAACAGTGCATGAAATGTTGTCTAAAACAAAAAAGAATGATGCATTTTATGGCTGGATCTGGTTTTATTACATTCTGAATTGGACGTTGAAAATGAGCTTATCTCAGCCAACAGAGAGGTTAAATGACAGTAATGCAAACTCAGTCAGAGACATAGATTTTCACTTGCAACTTGCTTTAACATGTTTAACAGTGCATGAAATGTCTAAAACAAAAAAGAATGATGCATTTTATGGCTGGATCTGTTTTTATCACTTTCTGAATTGGACGTTGAAAATGAGCTTATCTCAGCCAGCAGAGAGGTCAAATCACAGTAATGCAAACTCAGTCAGAGACATAGATTTTCACTTGCAACTTGCTTTAACATGTTTAACAGTGCATGAAATGTTGTCTAAAACAAAAAAGAATGATGCATTTTATAGCTGGATCAGGTTTTATTACATTCTGAATTGGACGTTGAAAATGAGCTTATCTCAGCCAGCAGAGAGGTCAAATCACAGTAATGCAAACTCAGTCAGAGACATAGATTTTCACTTGCAACTTGCTTTAACATGTTTAACAGTGCATGAAATGTTGTCTAAAACAAAAAAGAATGATGCATTTCATGGCTGGATCTGGTTTTATTACATTCTGAATTGGACGTTGAAAATGAGCTTATCTCAGCCAGCAGAGAGGTCAAATTACAGTAATGCAAACTCAGTCAGAGACATAGATTTTCACTTGCAACTTGCTTTAACATGTTTAACAGTGCATGAAATGTTGTCTAAAACAAAAAAGAATGATGCATTTTATAGCTGGATCAGGTTTTAATACATTCTGAATTGGACGTTGAAAATGAGCTTATCTCAGCCAGCAGAGAGGTCAAATCACAGTAATGCAAACTCAGTCAGAGACATAGATTTTCACTTGCAACTTGCTTTAACATGTTTAACAGTGCATGAAATGTTGTCTAAAACAAAAAAGAATGATGCATTTTATAGCTGGATCAGGTTTTATTACATTCTGAATTGGACGTTGAAAATGAGCTTATCTCAGCCAGCAGAGAGGTCAAATCACAGTAATGCAAACTCAGTCAGAGACATAGATTTTCACTTGCAACTTGCTTTAACATGTTTAACAGTGCATGAAATGTTGTCTAAAACAAAAAAGAATGATGCATTTTATGGCTGGATCTGGTTTTATTACATTCTGAATTGGACGTTGAAAATGAGCTTATCTCAGCCAGCAGAGAGGTCAAATCACAGTAATGCAAACTCAGTCAGAGACATAGATTTTCACTTGCAACTTGCTTTAACATGTTTAACAGTGCATGAAATGTTGTCTAAAACAAAAAAGAATGATGCATTTTATGGCTGGATCTGGTTTTATTACATTCTGAATTGGACGTTGAAAATGAGCTTATCTCAGCCAGCAGAGAGGTCAAATCACAGTAATGCAAACTTAGTCAGAGACATAGATTTTCACTTGCAACTTGCTTTAACATGTTTAACAGTGCATGAAATGTTGTCTAAAACAAAAAAGAATGATGCATTTTATAGCTGGATCTGGTTTTATTACATTCTGAATTGAACGTTGAAAATGAGCTTATCTCAGCCAGCAGAGAGGTCAAATCACAGTAATGCAAACTCAGTCAGAGACATAGATTTTCACTTGCAACTTGCTTTAACATGTTTAACAGTGCATGAAATGTTGTCTAAAACAAAAAAGAATGATGCATTTTATGGCTGGATCTGTTTTTATCACTTTCTGAATTGGACGTTGAAAATGAGCTTATCTCAGCCAGCAGAGAGGTCAAATCACAGTAATGCAAACTCAGTCAGAGACATAGATTTTCACTTGCAACTTGCTTTAACATGTTTAACAGTGCATGAAATGTTGTCTAAAACAAAAAAGAATGATGCATTTTATGGCTGGATCTGGTTTTATTACATTCTGAATTGGACGTTGAAAATGAGCTTATCTCAGCCAGCAGAGAGGTCAAATCACAGTAATGCAAACTCAGTCAGAGACATAGATTTTCACTTGCAACTTGCTTTAACATGTTTAACAGTGCAGGAAATGTTGTCTAAAACAAAAAAGAATGATGCATTTTATGGCTGGACCTGGTTTTATTACATTCTGAATTGGACGTTGAAAATGAGCTTATCTCAGCCAGCAGAGAGGTCAAATCACAGTAATGCAAACTCAGTCAGAGACATAGATTTTCACTTGCTACTTGCTTTAACATGTTTAACAGTGCATGAAATGTTGTCTAAAACAAAAAAGAATGATGCATTTTATAGCTGGATCAGGTTTTATTACATTCTGAATTGGACGTTGAAAATGAGCTTATCTCAGCCAGCAGAGAGGTCAAATCACAGTTATGCAAACTTAGAGACATAGATTTTCACTTGCAACTTGCTTTAACATGTTTAACAGTGCATGAAATGTTGTCTAAAACAAAAAAGAATGATGCATTTTATGGCTGGATCTGGTTTTATTACATTCTGAATTGGACGTTGAAAATGAGCTTATCTCAGCCAGCAGAGAGGTCAAATCACAGTAATGCAAACTCAGTCAGAGACATAGATTTTCACTTGCAACTTGCTTTAACATGTTTAACAGTGCATGAAATGTTGTCTAAAACAAAAAAGAATGATGCATTTTATGGCTGGATCTGTTTTTAACACTTTCTGAATTGGACGTTGAAAATGAGCTTATCTCAGCCAGCAGAGAGGTCAAATCACAGTAATGCAAACTCAGTCAGAGACATAGATTTTCACTTGCAACTTGCTTTAACATGTTTAACAGTGCAGGAAAAGTTGTCTAAAACAAAAAAGAATGATGCATTTTATGGCTGGACCTGGTTTTATTACATTCTGAATTGGACGCTGAAAATGAGCTTATCTCAGCCAGCAGAGAGGTCAAATCACAGTAATGCAAACTCAGTCAGAGACATAGATTTTCACTTGCTACTTGCTTTAACATGTTTAACAGTGCATGAAATGTTGTCTAAAACAAAAAAGAATGATGCATTTTATAGCTGGATCAGGTTTTATTACATTCTGAATTGGACGTTGAAAATGAGCTTATCTCAGCCAGCAGAGAGGTCAAATCACAGTTATGCAAACTTAGAGACATAGATTTTCACTTGCAACTTGCTTTAACATGTTTAACAGTGCATGAAATGTTGTCTAAAACAAAAAAGAATGATGCATTTTATGGCTGGATCTGGTTTTATTACATTCTGAATTGGACGTTGAAAATGAGCTTATCTCAGCCAGCAGAGAGGTCAAATCACAGTAATGCAAACTCAGTCAGAGACATAGATTTTCACTTGCAACTTGCTTTAACATGTTTAACAGTGCATGAAATGTTGTCTAAAACAAAAAAGAATGATGCATTTTATGGCTGGATCTGTTTTTAACACTTTCTGAATTGGACGTTGAAAATGAGCTTATCTCAGCCAGCAGAGAGGTCAAATCACAGTAATGCAAACTCAGTCAGAGACATAGATTTTCACTTGCAACTTGCTTTAACATGTTTAACAGTGCATGAAATGTTGTCTAAAACAAAAAAGAATGATGCATTTTATGGCTGGATCACGTTTTATTACATTCTGAATTGGACGTTGAAAATGAGCTTATCTCAGCCAGCAGAGAGGTCAAATCACAGTAATGCAAACTCAGTCAGAGACATAGATTTTCACTTGCAACTTGCTTTAACATGTTTAACAGTGCATGAAATGTTGTCTAAAACAAAAAAGAATGATGCATTTTATGGCTGGATCTGGTTTTATTACATTCTGAATTGGACGTTGAAAATGAGCTTATCTCAGCCAGCAGAGAGGTCAAATCACAGTAATGCAAACTCAGTCAGAGACATAGATTTTCACTTGCTACTTGCTTTAACATGTTTAACAGTGCATGAAATGTTGCCTAAAACAAAAAAGAATGATGCATTTTATAGCTGGATCAGGTTTTATTACATTCTGAATTGGACGTTGAAAATGAGCTTATCTCAGCCAGCAGAGAGGTCAAATCACAGTAATGCAAACTCAGTCAGAGACATAGATTTTCACTTGCAACTTGCTTTAACATGTTTAACAGTGCATGAAATGTTGTCTAAAACAAAAAAGAATGATGCATTTTATAGCTGGATCAGGTTTTATTACATTCTGAATTGGACGTTGAAAATGAGCTTATCTCAGCCAGCAGAGAGGTCAAATCACAGTAATGCAAACTCAGTCAGAGACATAGATTTTCACTTGCAACTTGCTTTAACATGTTTAACAGTGCATGAAATGTTGTCTAAAACAAAAAAGAATGATGCATTTTATGGCTGGATCTGGTTTTATTACATTCTGAATTGGACGTTGAAAATGAGCTTATCTCAGCCAGCAGAGAGGTCAAATCACAGTAATGCAAACTCAGTCAGAGACATAGATTTTCACTTGCAACTTGCTTTAACATGTTTAACAGTGCATGAAATGTTGTCTAAAACAAAAAAGAATGATGCATTTTATAGCTGGATCAGGTTTTATTACATTCTGAATTGGACGTTGAAAATGAGCTTATCTCAGCCAGCAGAGAGGTCAAATCACAGTAATGCAAACTCAGTCAGAGACATAGATTTTCACTTGCAACTTGCTTTAACATGTTTAACAGTGCATGAAATGTTGTCTAAAACAAAAAAGAATGATGCATTTTATGGCTGGATCTGGTTTTATTACATTCTGAATTGGACGTTGAAAATGAGCTTATCTCAGCCAGCAGAGAGGTTAAATGACAGTAATGCAAACTCAGTCAGAGACATAGATTTTCACTTGCAACTTGCTTTAACATGTTTAACAGTGCATGAAATGTCTAAAACAAAAAAGAATGATGCATTTTATGGCTGGATCTGTTTTTATCACTTTCTGAATTGGACGTTGAAAATGAGCTTATCTCAGCCAGCAGAGAGGTCAAATCACAGTAATGCAAACTCAGTCAGAGACATAGATTTTCACTTGCAACTTGCTTTAACATGTTTAACAGTGCATGAAATGTTGTCTAAAACAAAAAAGAATGATGCATTTTATAGCTGGATCAGGTTTTATTACATTCTGAATTGGACGTTGAAAATTAGCTTATCTCAGCCAGCAGAGAGGTCAAATCACAGTAATGCAAACTCAGTCAGAGACATAGATTTTCACTTGCAACTTGCTTTAACATGTTTAACAGTGCATGAAATGTTGTCTAAAACAAAAAAGAATGATGCATTTCATGGCTGGATCTGGTTTTATTACATTCTGAATTGGACGTTGAAAATGAGCTTATCTCAGCCAGCAGAGAGGTCAAATCACAGTAATGCAAACTCAGTCAGAGACATAGATTTTCACTTGCAACTTGCTTTAACATGTTTAACAGTGCATGAAATGTTGTCTAAAACAAAAAAGAATGATGCATTTTATAGCTGGATCAGGTTTTATTACATTCTGAATTGGACGTTGAAAATGAGCTTATCTCAGCCAGCAGAGAGGTCAAATCACAGTAATGCAAACTCAGTCAGAGACATAGATTTTCACTTGCAACTTGCTTTAACATGTTTAACAGTGCATGAAATGTTGTCTAAAACAAAAAAGAATGATGCATTTCATGGCTGGATCTGGTTTTATTACATTCTGAATTGGACGTTGAAAATGAGCTTATCTCAGCCAGCAGAGAGGTCAAATCACAGTAATGCAAACTCAGTCAGAGACATAGATTTTCACTTGCTACTTGCTTTAACATGTTTAACAGTGCATGAAATGTTGTCTAAAACAAAAAAGAATGATGCATTTTATGGCTGGATCTGGTTTTATTACATTCTGAATTGGACGTTGAAAATGAGCTTATCTCAGCCAGCAGAGAGGTCAAATCACAGTAATGCAAACTTAGTCAGAGACATAGATTTTCACTTGCAACTTGCTTTAACATGTTTAACAGTGCATGAAATGTTGTCTAAAACAAAAAAGAATGATGCATTTTATAGCTGGATCAGGTTTTATTACATTCTGAATTGGACGTTGAAAATGAGCTTATCTCAGCCAGCAGAGAGGTCAAATCACAGTAATGCAAACTCAGTCAGAGACATAGATTTTCACTTGCAACTTGCTTTAACATGTTTAACAGTGCATGAAATGTTGTCTAAAACAAAAAAGAATGATGCATTTTATGGCTGGATCTGTTTTTATCACTTTCTGAATTGGACGTTGAAAATGAGCTTATCTCAGCCAGCAGAGAGGTCAAATCACAGTAATGCAAACTCAGTCAGAGACATAGATTTTCACTTGCAACTTGCTTTAACATGTTTAACAGTGCATGAAATGTTGTCTAAAACAAAAAAGAATGATGCATTTTATGGCTGGATCTGGTTTTATTACATTCTGAATTGGACGTTGAAAATGAGCTTATCTCAGCCAGCAGAGAGGTCAAATCACAGTAATGCAAACTCAGTCAGAGACATAGATTTTCACTTGCAACTTGCTTTAACATGTTTAACAGTGCATGAAATGTTGTCTAAAACAAAAAAGAATGATGCATTTTATAGCTGGATCAGGTTTTATTACATTCTGAATTGGACGTTGAAAATGAGCTTATCTCAGCCAGCAGAGAGGTCAAATCACAGTAATGCAAACTCAGTCAGAGACATAGATTTTCACTTGCAACTTGCTTTAACATGTTTAACAGTGCATGAAATGTTGTCTAAAACAAAAAAGAATGATGCATTTCATGGCTGGATCTGGTTTTATTACATTCTGAATTGGACGTTGAAAATGAGCTTATCTCAGCCAGCAGAGAGGTCAAATCACAGTAATGCAAACTCAGTCAGAGACATAGATTTTCACTTGCAACTTGCTTTAACATGTTTAACAGTGCATGAAATGTTGTCTAAAACAAAAAAGAATGATGCATTTTATAGCTGGATCAGGTTTTATTACATTCTGAATTGGACGTTGAAAATGAGCTTATCTCAGCCAGCAGAGAGGTCAAATCACAGTAATGCAAACTCAGTCAGAGACATAGATTTTCACTTGCAACTTGCTTTAACATGTTTAACAGTGCAGGAAATGTTGTCTAAAACAAAAAAGAATGATGCATTTTATGGCTGGACCTGGTTTTATTACATTCTGAATTGGACGTTGAAAATGAGCTTATCTCAGCCAGCAGAGAGGTCAAATCACAGTAATGCAAACTCAGTCAGAGACATAGATTTTCACTTGCTACTTGCTTTAACATGTTTAACAGTGCATGAAATGTTGTCTAAAACAAAAAAGAATGATGCATTTTATAGCTGGATCAGGTTTTATTACATTCTGAATTGGACGTTGAAAATGAGCTTATCTCAGCCAGCAGAGAGGTCAAATCAAAGTTATGCAAACTTAGAGACAGATTTTCACTTGCAACTTGCTTTAACATGTTTAACAGTGCATGAAATGTTGTCTAAAACAAAAAAGAATGATGCATTTTATGGCTGGATCTGGTTTTATTACATTCTGAATTGGACGTTGAAAATGAGCTTATCTCAGCCAGCAGAGAGGTCAAATCACAGTAATGCAAACTCAGTCAGAGACATAGATTTTCACTTGCAACTTGCTTTAACATGTTTAACAGTGCATGAAATGTTATCTAAAACAAAAAAGAATGATGCATTTTATGGCTGGATCTGGTTTTATTACATTCTGAATTGGACGTTGAAAATGAGCTTATCTCAGCCAGCAGAGAGGTCAAATCACAGTAATGCAAACTCAGTCAGAGACATAGATTTTCACTTGCAACTTGCTTTAACATGTTTAACAGTGCATGAAATGTTGTCTAAAACAAAAAAGAATGATGCATTTTATAGCTGGATCAGGTTTTATTACATTCTAAATTGGACGTTGAAAATGAGCTTATCTCAGCCAGCAGAGATGTCAAATCACAGTAATGCAAACTCAGTCAGAGACATAGATTTTCACTTGCAACTTGCTTTAACATGTTTAACAGTGCATGAAATGTTGTCTAAAACAAAAAAGAATGATGCATTTTATGGCTGGATCTGGTTTTATTACATTCTGAATTGGACGTTGAAAATGAGCTTATCTCAGCCAGCAGAGAGGTCAAATCACAGTAATGCAAACTCAGTCAGAGACATAGATTTTCACTTGCAACTTGCTATAACATGTTTAACAGTGCATGAAATGTTGTCTAAAACAAAAAAGAATGATGCATTTTATGGCTGGATCTGGTTTTATTACATTCTGAATTGGACGTTGAAAATGAGCTTATCTCAGCCAGCAGAGAGGTCAAATCACAGTAATGCAAACTCAGTCAGAGACATAGATTTTCACTTGCAACTTGCTTTAACATGTTTAACAGTGCAGGAAATGTTGTCTAAAACAAAAAAGAATGATGCATTTTATGGCTGGACCTGGTTTTATTACATTCTGAATTGGACGTTGAAAATGAGCTTATCTCAGCCAGCAGAGAGGTCAAATCACAGTAATGCAAACTCAGTCAGAGACATAGATTTTCACTTGCTACTTGCTTTAACATGTTTAACAGTGCATGAAATGTTGTCTAAAACAAAAAAGAATGATGCATTTTATAGCTGGATCAGGTTTTATTACATTCTGAATTGGACGTTGAAAATGAGCTTATCTCAGCCAGCAGAGAGGTCAAATCAAAGTTATGCAAACTTAGAGACATAGATTTTCACTTGCAACTTGCTTTAACATGTTTAACAGTGCATGAAATGTTGTCTAAAACAAAAAAGAATGATGCATTTTATGGCTGGATCTGGTTTTATTACATTCTGAATTGGACGTTGAAAATGAGCTTATCTCAGCCAGCAGAGAGGTCAAATCAC
Organism: Danio rerio; assembly: GCF_052040795.2. NCBI lineage: Eukaryota > Metazoa > Chordata > Actinopteri > Cypriniformes > Danionidae > Danio > Danio rerio. The sequence continues at coordinate 47,296,218 of NC_141037.1, forward strand.
AGTAATGCAAACTCAGTCAGAGACATAGATTTTCACTTGCAACTTGCTTTAACATGTTTAACAGTGCATGAAATGTTGTCTAAAACAAAAAAGAATGATGCATTTTATGGCTGGATCTGTTTTTATCACTTTCTGAATTGGACGTTGAAAATGAGCTTATCTCAGCCAGCAGAGAGGTCAAATCACAGTAATGCAAACTCAGTCAGAGACATAGATTTTCACTTGCAACTTGCTTTAACATGTTTAACAGTGCATGAAATGTTGTCTAAAACAAAAAAGAATGATGCATTTTATGGCTGGATCTGGTTTTATTACATTCTGAATTGGACGTTGAAAATGAGCTTATCTCAGCCAGCAGAGAGGTCAAATCACAGTAATGCAAACTCAGTCAGAGACATAGATTTTCACTTGCAACTTGCTTTAACATGTTTAACAGTGCATGAAATGTTGTCTAAAACAAAAAAGAATGATGCATTTTATAGCTGGATCAGGTTTTATTACATTCTGAATTGGACGTTGAAAATGAGCTTATCTCAGCCAGCAGAGAGGTCAAATCACAGTAATGCAAACTCAGTCAGAGACATAGATTTTCACTTGCAACTTGCTTTAACATGTTTAACAGTGCATGAAATGTTGTCTAAAACAAAAAAGAATGATGCATTTTATGGCTGGATCTGGTTTTATTACATTCTGAATTGGACGTTGAAAATGAGCTTATCTCAGCCAGCAGAGAGGTCAAATCACAGTAATGCAAACTCAGTCAGAGACATAGATTTTCACTTGCAACTTGCTTTAACATGTTTAACAGTGCAGGAAATGTTGTCTAAAACAAAAAAGAATGATGCATTTTATGGCTGGACCTGGTTTTATTACATTCTGAATTGGACGTTGAAAATGAGCTTATCTCAGCCAGCAGAGAGGTCAAATCACAGTAATGCAAACTCAGTCAGAGACATAGATTTTCACTTGCTACTTGCTTTAACATGTTTAACAGTGCATGAAATGTTGTCTAAAACAAAAAAGAATGATGCATTTTATAGCTGGATCAGGTTTTATTACATTCTGAATTGGACGTTGAAAATGAGCTTATCTCAGCCAGCAGAGAGGTCAAATCAAAGTTATGCAAACTTAGAGACATAGATTTTCACTTGCAACTTGCTTTAACATGTTTAACAGTGCATGAAATGTTGTCTAAAACAAAAAAGAATGATGCATTTTATGGCTGGATCTGGTTTTATTACATTCTGAATTGGACGTTGAAAATGAGCTAATCTCAGCCAGCAGAGAGGTCAAATCACAGTAATGCAAACTCAGTCAGAGACATAGATTTTCACTTGCAACTTGCTTTAACATGTTTAACAGTGCATGAAATGTTATCTAAAACAAAAAAGAATGATGCATTTTATGGCTGGATCTGGTTTTATTACATTCTGAATTGGACGTTGAAAATGAGCTTATCTCAGCCAGCAGAGAGGTCAAATCACAGTAATGCAAACTCAGTCAGAGACATAGATTTTCACTTGCAACTTGCTTTAACATGTTTAACAGTGCATGAAATGTTGTCTAAAACAAAAAAGAATGATGCATTTTATAGCTGGATCAGGTTTTATTACATTCTGAATTGGACGTTGAAAATGAGCTTATCTCAGCCAGCAGAGAGGTCAAATCACAGTAATGCAAACTCAGTCAGAGACATAGATTTTCACTTGCAACTTGCTTTAACATGTTTAACAGTGCATGAAATGTTGTCTAAAACAAAAAAGAATGATGCATTTTATAGCTGGATCAGGTTTTATTACATTCTGAATTGGACGTTGAAAATGAGCTTATCTCAGCCAGCAGAGAGGTCAAATCACAGTAATGCAAACTCAGTCAGAGACATAGATTTTCACTTGCAACTTGCTTTAACATGTTTAACAGTGCATGAAATGTTGTCTAAAACAAAAAAGAATGATGCATTTTATAGCTGGATCAGGTTTTATTACATTCTGAATTGGACGTTGAAAATGAGCTTATCTCAGCCAGCAGAGAGGTCAAATCACAGTAATGCAAACTCAGTCAGAGACATAGATTTTCACTTGCAACTTGCTTTAACATGTTTAACAGTGCATGAAATGTTATCTAAAACAAAAAAGAATGATGCATTTTATGGCTGGATCTGGTTTTATTACATTCTGAATTGGACGTTGAAAATGAGCTTATCTCAGCCAGCAGAGAGGTCAAATCACAATAATGCAAACTCAGTCAGAGACATAGATTTTCACTTGCAACTTGCTATAACATGTTTAACAGTGCATGAAATGTTGTCTAAAACAAAAAAGAATGATGCATTTTATGGCTGGATCTGGTTTTATTACATTCTGAATTGGACGTTGAAAATGAGCTTATCTCAGCCAGCAGAGAGGTCAAATCACAGTAATGCAAACTCAGTCAGAGACATAGATTTTCACTTGCAACTTGCTTTAACATGTTTAACAGTGCAGGAAATGTTGTCTAAAACAAAAAAGAATGATGCATTTTATGGCTGGACCTGGTTTTATTACATTCTGAATTGGACGTTGAAAATGAGCTTATCTCAGCCAGCAGAGAGGTCAAATCACAGTAATGCAAACTCAGTCAGAGACATAGATTTTCACTTGCTACTTGCTTTAACATGTTTAACAGTGCATGAAATGTTGTCTAAAACAAAAAAGAATGATGCATTTTATAGCTGGATCAGGTTTTATTACATTCTGAATTGGACGTTGAAAATGAGCTTATCTCAGCCAGCAGAGAGGTCAAATCAAAGTTATGCAAACTTAGAGACATAGATTTTCACTTGCAACTTGCTTTAACATGTTTAACAGTGCATGAAATGTTGTCTAAAACAAAAAAGAATGATGCATTTTATGGCTGGATCTGGTTTTATTACATTCTGAATTGGACGTTGAAAATGAGCTAATCTCAGCCAGCAGAGAGGTCAAATCACAGTAATGCAAACTCAGTCAGAGACATAGATTTTCACTTGCAACTTGCTTTAACATGTTTAACAGTGCATGAAATGTTATCTAAAACAAAAAAGAATGATGCATTTTATGGCTGGATCTGGTTTTATTACATTCTGAATTGGACGTTGAAAATGAGCTTATCTCAGCCAGCAGAGAGGTCAAATCACAGTAATGCAAACTCAGTCAGAGACATAGATTTTCACTTGCAACTTGCTTTAACATGTTTAACAGTGCATGAAATGTTGTCTAAAACAAAAAAGAATGATGCATTTTATAGCTGGATCAGGTTTTATTACATTCTAAATTGGACGTTGAAAATGAGCTTATCTCAGCCAGCAGAGAGGTCAAATCACAGTAATGCAAACTCAGTCAGAGACATAGATTTTCACTTGCAACTTGCTTTAACATGTTTAACAGTGCATGAAATGTTGTCTAAAACAAAAAAGAATGATGCATTTTATGGCTGGATCTGGTTTTATTACATTCTGAATTGGACGTTGAAAATGAGCTTATCTCAGCCAGCAGAGAGGTCAAATCACAGTAATGCAAACTCAGTCAGAGACATAGATTTTCACTTGCAACTTGCTATAACATGTTTAACAGTGCATGAAATGTTGTCTAAAACAAAAAAGAATGATGCATTTTATGGCTGGATCTGGTTTTATTACATTCTGAATTGGACGTTGAAAATGAGCTTATCTCAGCCAGCAGAGAGGTCAAATCACAGTAATGCAAACTCAGTCAGAGACATAGATTTTCACTTGCAACTTGCTTTAACATGTTTAACAGTGCAGGAAATGTTGTCTAAAACAAAAAAGAATGATGCATTTTATGGCTGGACCTGGTTTTATTACATTCTGAATTGGACGTTGAAAATGAGCTTATCTCAGCCAGCAGAGAGGTCAAATCACAGTAATGCAAACTCAGTCAGAGACATAGATTTTCACTTGCTACTTGCTTTAACATGTTTAACAGTGCATGAAATGTTGTCTAAAACAAAAAAGAATGATGCATTTTATAGCTGGATCAGGTTTTATTACATTCTGAATTGGACGTTGAAAATGAGCTTATCTCAGCCAGCAGAGAGGTCAAATCAAAGTTATGCAAACTTAGAGACATAGATTTTCACATGCAACTTGCTTTAACATGTTTAACAGTGCATGAAATGTTGTCTAAAACAAAAAAGAATGATGCATTTTATAGCTGGATCAGGTTTTATTACATTCTGAATTGGACGTTGAAAATGAGCTTATCTCAGCCAGCAGAGAGGTCAAATCACAGTAATGCAAACTCAGTCAGAGACATAGATTTTCACTTGCAACTTGCTTTAACATGTTTAACAGTGCATGAAATGTTGTATAAAACAAAAAAGAATGATGCATTTTATAGCTGGATCAGGTTTTATTACATTCTGAATTGGACGTTGAAAATGAGCTTATCTCAGCCAGCAGAGAGGTCAAATCACAGTAATGCAAACTCAGTCAGAGACATAGATTTTCACTTGCAACTTGCTTTAACATGTTTAACAGTGCATGAAATGTTGTCTAAAACAAAAAAGAATGATGCATTTTATGGCTGGATCTGGTTTTATTACATTCTGAATTGGACGTTGAAAATGAGCTTATCTCAGCCAGCAGAGAGGTCAAATCACAGTAATGCAAACTCAGTCAGAGACATAGATTGTAACTTGCAACTTGCTTTAACATGTTTAACAGTGCATGAAATGTTGTCTAAAACAAAAAAGAATGATGCATTTTATAGCTGGATCAGGTTTTATTACATTCTGAATTGGACGTTGAAAATGAGCTTATCTCAGCCAGCAGAGAGGTCAAATCACAGTAATGCAAACTCAGTCAGAGACATAGATTTTCACTTGCAACTTGCTTTAACATGTTTAACAGTGCATGAAATGTTGTCTAAAACAAAAAAGAATGATGCATTTTATGGCTGGATCTGGTTTTATTACATTCTGAATTGGACGTTGAAAATGAGCTTATCTCAGCCAGCAGAGAGGTCAAATCACAGTAATGCAAACTCAGTCAGAGACATAGATTTTCACTTGCTACTTGCTTTAACATGTTTAACAGTGCATGAAATGTTGTCTAAAACAAAAAAGAATGATGCATTTTATAGCTGGATCAGGTTTTATTACATTCTGAATTGGACGTTGAAAATGAGCTTATCTCAGCCAGCAGAGAGGTCAAATCACAGTAATGCAAACTCAGTCAGAGACATAGATTTTTACTTGCAACTTGCTTTAACATGTTTAACAGTGCATGAAATGTTGTCTAAAACAAAAAAGAATGATGCATTTTATAGCTGGATCAGGTTTTATTACATTCTGAATTGGACGTTGAAAATGAGCTTATCTCAGCCAGCAGAGAGGTCAAATCACAGTAATGCAAACTCAGTCAGAGACATAGATTTTCACTTGCAACTTGCTTTAACATGTTTAACAGTGCATGAAATGTTGTCTAAAACAAAAAAGAATGATGCATTTTATGGCTGGATCTGGTTTTATTACATTCTGAATTGGACGTTGAAAATGAGCTTATCTCAGCCAGCAGAGAGGTCAAATCACAGTAATGCAAACTCAGTCAGAGACATAGATTTTCACTTGCAACTTGCTTTAACATGTTTAACAGTGCATGAAATGTTGTCTAAAACAAAAAAGAATGATGCATTTTATGGCTGGATCTGGTTTTATTACATTCTGAATTGGACGTTGAAAATGAGCTTATCTCAGCCAGCAGAGAGGTCAAATCACAGTAATGCAAACTTAGTCAGAGACATAGATTTTCACTTGCAACTTGCTTTAACATGTTTAACAGTGCATGAAATGTTGTCTAAAACAAAAAAGAATGATGCATTTTACGGCTGGATCTGTTTTTATCACTTTCTGAATTGGACGTTGAAAATGAGCTTATCTCAGCCAGCAGAGAGGTCAAATCACAGTAATGCAAACTCAGTCAGAGACATAGATTTTCACTTGCAACTTGCTTTAACATGTTTAACAGTGCATGAAATGTTGTCTAAAACAAAAAAAGAATGATGCATTTTATGGCTGGATCTGGTTTTATTACATTCTGAATTGGACGTTGAAAATGAGCTTATCTCAGCCAGCAGAGAGGTCAAATCACAGTAATGCAAACTCAGTCAGAGACTTAGATTTTCACTTGCAACTTGCTTTAACATGTTTAACAGTGCATGAAATGTTGTCTAAAACAAAAAAGAATGATGCATTTTATAGCTGGATCAGGTTTTATTACATTCTGAATTGGACGTTGAAAATGAGCTTATCTCAGCCAGCAGAGAGGTCAAATCACAGTAATGCAAACTCAGTCAGAGACATAGATTTTCACTTGCAACTTGCTTTAACATGTTTAACAGTGCATGAAATGTTGTCTAAAACAAAAAAGAATGATGCATTTTATAGCTGGATCAGGTTTTATTACATTCTGAATTGGACGTTGAAAATGAGCTTATCTCAGCCAGCAGAGAGGTCAAATCACAGTAATGCAAACTCAGTCAGAGACATAGATTTTCACTTGCAACTTGCTTTAACATGTTTAACAGTGCATGAAATGTTATCTAAAACAAAAAAGAATGATGCATTTTATGGCTGTATCTGGTTTTATTACATTCTGAATTGGACGTTGAAAATGAGCTTATCTTAGCCAGCAGAGAGGTCAAATCACAGTAATGCAAACTCAGTCAGAGACATAGATTTTCACTTGCAACTTGCTTTAACATGTTTAACAGTGCATGAAATGTTGTCTAAAACAAAAAAGAATGATGCATTTTATAGCTGGATCAGGTTTTATTACATTCTGAATTGGACGTTGAAAATGAGCTTATCTCAGCCAGCAGAGAGGTCAAATCACAGTAATGCAAACTCAGTCAGAGACATAGATTTTCACTTGCAACTTGCTTTAACATGTTTAACAGTGCATGAAATGTTGTCTAAAACAAAAAAGAATGATGCATTTTATGGCTGGATCTGGTTTTATTACATTCTGAATTGGACGTTGAAAATGAGCTTATCTCAGCCAGCAGAGAGGTTAAATGACAGTAATGCAAACTCAGTCAGAGACATAGATTTTCACTTGCAACTTGCTTTAACATGTTTAACAGTGCATGAAATGTTGTCTAAAACAAAAAAGAATGATGCATTTTATGGCTGGATCTGTTTTTATCACTTTCTGAATTGGACGTTGAAAATGAGCTTATCTCAGCCAGCAGAGAGGTCAAATCACAGTAATGCAAACTCAGTCAGAGACATAGATTTTCACTTGCAACTTGCTTTAACATGTTTAACAGTGCATGAAATGTTGTCTAAAACAAAAAAGAATGATGCATTTTATAGCTGGATCAGGTTTTATTACATTCTGAATTGGACGTTGAAAATGAGCTTATCTCAGCCAGCAGAGAGGTCAAATCACAGTAATGCAAACTCAGTCAGAGACATAGATTTTCACTTGCAACTTGCTTTAACATGTTTAACAGTGCATGAAATGTTGTCTAAAACAAAAAAGAATGATGCATTTCATGGCTGGATCTGGTTTTATTACATTCTGAATTGGACGTTGAAAATGAGCTTATCTCAGCCAGCAGAGAGGTCAAATCACAGTAATGCAAACTCAGTCAGAGACATAGATTTTCACTTGCAACTTGCTTTAACATGTTTAACAGTGCATGAAATGTTGTCTAAAACAAAAAAGAATGATGCATTTTATAGCTGGATCAGGTTTTATTACATTCTGAATTGGACGTTGAAAATGAGCTTATCTCAGCCAGCAGAGAGGTCAAATCACAGTAATGCAAACTCAGTCAGAGACATAGATTTTCACTTGCAACTTGCCTTAACATGTTTAACAGTGCATGAAATGTTGTCTAAAACAAAAAAGAATGATGCATTTCATGGCTGGATCTGGTTTTATTACATTCTGAATTGGACGTTGAAAATGAGCTTATCTCAGCCAGCAGAGAGGTCAAATCACAGTAATGCAAACTCAGTCAGAGACATAGATTTTCACTTGCAACTTGCTATAACATGTTTAACAATGCATGAAATGTTGTCTAAAACAAAAAAGAATGATGCATTTTATAGCTGGATCTGGTTTTATTACATTCTGAATTGGACGTTGAAAATGAGCTTATCTCAGCCAGCAGAGAGGTCAAATCACAGTAATGCAAACTCAGTCAGAGACATAGATTTTCACTTGCAACTTGCTTTAACATGTTTAACAGTGCATGAAATGTTGTCTAAAACAAAAAAGAATGATGCATTTTATGGCTGGATCTGGTTTTATTACATTCTGAATTGGACGTTGAAAATGAGCTTATCTCAGCCAGCAGAGAGGTCAAATCACAGTAATGCAAACTCAGTCAGAGACATAGATTTTCACTTGCTACTTGCTTTAACATGTTTAACAGTGCATGAAATGTTGTCTAAAACAAAAAAGAATGATGCATTTTATAGCTGGATCAGGTTTTATTACATTCTGAATTGGACGTTGAAAATGAGCTTATCTCAGCCAGCAGAGAGGTCAAATCACAGTAATGCAAACTCAGTCAGAGACATAGATTTTTACTTGCAACTTGCTTTAACATGTTTAACAGTGCATGAAATGTTGTCTAAAACAAAAAAGAATGATGCATTTTATAGCTGGATCAGGTTTTATTACATTCTGAATTGGACGTTGAAAATGAGCTTATCTCAGCCAGCAGAGAGGTCAAATCACAGTAATGCAAACTCAGTCAGAGACATAGATTTTCACTTGCAACTTGCTTTAACATGTTTAACAGTGCATGAAATGTTGTCTAAAACAAAAAAGAATGATGCATTTTATGGCTGGATCTGGTTTTATTACATTCTGAATTGGACGTTGAAAATGAGCTTATCTCAGCCAGCAGAGAGGTCAAATCACAGTAATGCAAACTCAGTCAGAGACATAGATTTTCACTTGCAACTTGCTTTAACATGTTTAACAGTGCATGAAATGTTGTCTAAAACAAAAAAGAATGATGCATTTCATGGCTGGATCTGGTTTTATTACATTCTGAATTGGACGTTGAAAATGAGCTTATCTCAGCCAGCAGAGAGGTCAAATCACAGTAATGCAAACTCAGTCAGAGACATAGATTTTCACTTGCAACTTGCTTTAACATGTTTAACAGTGCATGAAATGTTGTCTAAAACAAAAAAGAATGATGCATTTTATAGCTGGATCAGGTTTTATTACATTCTGAATTGGACGTTGAAAATGAGCTTATCTCAGCCAGCAGAGAGGTCAAATCACAGTAATGCAAACTCAGTCAGAGACATAGATTTTCACTTGCAACTTGCTTTAACATGTTTAACAGTGCATGAAATGTTGTCTAAAACAAAAAAGAATGATGCATTTCATGGCTGGATCTGGTTTTATTACATTCTGAATTGGACGTTGAAAATGAGCTTATCTCAGCCAGCAGAGAGGTCAAATCACAGTAATGCAAACTCAGTCAGAGACATAGATTTTCACTTGCAACTTGCTATAACATGTTTAACAATGCATGAAATGTTGTCTAAAACAAAAAAGAATGATGCATTTTATAGCTGGATCTGGTTTTATTACATTCTGAATTGGACGTTGAAAATGAGCTTATCTCAGCCAGCAGAGAGGTCAAATCACAGTAATGCAAACTCAGTCAGAGACATAGATTTTCACTTGCAACTTGCTTTAACATGTTTAACAGTGCATGAAATGTTGTCTAAAACAAAAAAGAATGATGCATTTTATGGCTGGATCTGGTTTTATTACATTCTGAATTGGACGTTGAAAATGAGCTTATCTCAGCCAGCAGAGAGGTCAAATCACAGTAATGCAAACTCAGTCAGAGACATAGATTTTCACTTGCTACTTGCTTTAACATGTTTAACAGTGCATGAAATGTTGTCTAAAACAAAAAAGAATGATGCATTTTATAGCTGGATCAGGTTTTATTACATTCTGAATTGGACGTTGAAAATGAGCTTATCTCAGCCAGCAGAGAGGTCAAATCACAGTAATGCAAACTCAGTCAGAGACATAGATTTTTACTTGCAACTTGCTTTAACATGTTTAACAGTGCATGAAATGTTGTCTAAAACAAAAAAGAATGATGCATTTTATAGCTGGATCAGGTTTTATTACATTCTGAATTGGACGTTGAAAATGAGCTTATCTCAGCCAGCAGAGAGGTCAAATCACAGTAATGCAAACTCAGTCAGAGACATAGATTTTCACTTGCAACTTGCTTTAACATGTTTAACAGTGCATGAAATGTTGTCTAAAACAAAAAAAGAATGATGCATTTTATGGCTGGATCTGGTTTTATTACATTCTGAATTGGACGTTGAAAATGAGCTTATCTCAGCCAGCAGAGAGGTCAAATCACAGTAATGCAAACTCAGTCAGAGACATAGATTTTCACTTGCAACTTGCTTTAACATGTTTAACAGTGCATGAAATGTTGTCTAAAACAAAAAAGAATGATGCATTTTATGGCTGGATCTGGTTTTATTACATTCTGAATTGGACGTTGAAAATGAGCTTATCTCAGCCAGCAGAGAGGTCAAATCACAGTAATGCAAACTTAGTCAGAGACATAGATTTTCACTTGCAACTTGCTTTAACATGTTTAACAGTGCATGAAATGTTGTCTAAAACAAAAAAGAATGATGCATTTTATAGCTGGATCTGGTTTTATTACATTCTGAATTGAACGTTGAAAATGAGCTTATCTCAGCCAGCAGAGAGGTCAAATCACAGTAATGCAAACTCAGTCAGAGACATAGATTTTCACTTGCAACTTGCTTTAACATGTTTAACAGTGCATGAAATGTTGTCTAAAACAAAAAAGAATGATGCATTTTATGGCTGGATCTGTTTTTATCACTTTCTGAATTGGACGTTGAAAATGAGCTTATCTCAGCCAGCAGAGAGGTCAAATCACAGTAATGCAAACTCAGTCAGAGACATAGATTTTCACTTGCAACTTGCTTTAACATGTTTAACAGTGCATGAAATGTTGTCTAAAACAAAAAAGAATGATGCATTTTATGGCTGGATCTGGTTTTATTACATTCTGAATTGGACGTTGAAAATGAGCTTATCTCAGCCAGCAGAGAGGTCAAATCACAGTAATGCAAACTCAGTCAGAGACTTAGATTTTCACTTGCAACTTGCTTTAACATGTTTAACAGTGCATGAAATGTTGTCTAAAACAAAAAAGAATGATGCATTTTATAGCTGGATCAGGTTTTATTACATTCTGAATTGGACGTTGAAAATGAGCTTATCTCAGCCAGCAGAGAGGTCAAATCACAGTAATGCAAACTCAGTCAGAGACATAGATTTTCACTTGCAACTTGCTTTAACATGTTTAACAGTGCATGAAATGTTATCTAAAACAAAAAAGAATGATGCATTTTATGGCTGGATCTGGTTTTATTACATTCTGAATTGGACGTTGAAAATGAGCTTATCTCAGCCAGCAGAGAGGTCAAATCACAGTAATGCAAACTCAGTCAGAGACATAGATTTTCACTTGCAACTTGCTTTAACATGTTTAACAGTGCATGAAATGTTGTCTAAAACAAAAAAGAATGATGCATTTTATAGCTGGATCAGGTTTTATTACATTCTGAATTGGACGTTGAAAATGAGCTTATCTCAGCCAGCAGAGAGGTCAAATCACAGTAATGCAAACTCAGTCAGAGACATAGATTTTCACTTGCAACTTGCTTTAACATGTTTAACAGTGCATGAAATGTTGTCTAAAACAAAAAAGAATGATGCATTTTATGGCTGGATCAGGTTTTATTACATTCTGAATTGGACGTTGAAAATGAGCTTATCTCAGCCAGCAGAGAGGTTAAATGACAGTAATGCAAACTCAGTCAGAGACATAGATTTTCACTTGCAACTTGCTTTAACATGTTTAACAGTGCATGAAATGTTGTCTAAAACAAAAAAGAATGATGCATTTTATGGCTGGATCTGTTTTTATCACTTTCTGAATTGGACGTTGAAAATGAGCTTATCTCAGCCAGCAGAGAGGTCAAATCACAGTAGTGCAAACTCAGTCAGAGACATAGATTTTCACTTGCAACTTGCTTTAACATGTTTAACAGTGCATGAAATGTTGTCTAAAACAAAAAAGAATGATGCATTTTATAGCTGGATCAGGTTTTATTACATTCTGAATTGGACGTTGAAAATGAGCTTATCTCAGCCAGCAGAGAGGTCAAATCACAGTAATGCAAACTCAGTCAGAGACATAGATTTTCACTTGCAACTTGCTTTAACATGTTTAACAGTGCATGAAATGTTGTCTAAAACAAAAAAGAATGATGCATTTCATGGCTGGATCTGGTTTTATTACATTCTGAATTGGACGTTGAAAATGAGCTTATCTCAGCCAGCAGAGAGGTCAAATCACAGTAATGCAAACTCAGTCAGAGACATAGATTTTCACTTGCAACTTGCTTTAACATGTTTAACAGTGCATGAAATGTTGTCTAAAACAAAAAAGAATGATGCATTTTATAGCTGGATCAGGTTTTATTACATTCTGAATTGGACGTTGAAAATGAGCTTATCTCAGCCAGCAGAGAGGTCAAATCACAGTAATGCAAACTCAGTCAGAGACATAGATTTTCACTTGCAACTTGCTTTAACATGTTTAACAGTGCATGAAATGTTGTCTAAAACAAAAAAGAATGATGCATTTCATGGCTGGATCTGGTTTTATTACATTCTGAATTGGACGTTGAAAATGAGCTTATCTCAGCCAGCAGAGAGGTCAAATCACAGTAATGCAAACTCAGTCAGAGACATAGATTTTCACTTGCAACTTGCTATAACATGTTTAACAATGCATGAAATGTTGTCTAAAACAAAAAAGAATGATGCATTTTATAGCTGGATCTGGTTTTATTACATTCTGAATTGGACGTTGAAAATGAGCTTATCTCAGCCAGCAGAGAGGTCAAATCACAGTAATGCAAAATCAGTCAGAGACATAGATTTTCACTTGCAACTTGCTTTAACATGTTTAACAGTGCATGAAATGTTGTCTAAAACAAAAAAGAATGATGCATTTTATAGCTGGATCAGGTTTTATTACATTCTGAATTGGACGTTGAAAATGAGCTTATCTCAGCCAGCAGATAGGTCAAATCACAGTAATGCAAACTCAGTCAGAGACATAGATTTTTACTTGCAACTTGCTTTAACATGTTTAACAGTGCATGAAATGTTGTCTAAAACAAAAAAGAATGATGCATTTTATGGCTGGATCTGGTTTTATTACATTCTATATTGGACGTTGAAAATGAGCTTATCTCAGCCAGCAGAGAGGTCAAATCACAGTAATGCAAACTCAGTCAGAGACTTAGATTTTCACTTGCAACTTGCTTTAACATGTTTAACAGTGCATGAAATGTTGTCTAAAACAAAAAAGAATGATGCATTTTATAGCTGGATCAGGTTTTATTACATTCTGAATTGGACGTTGAAAATGAGCTTATCTCAGCCAGCAGAGAGGTCAAATCACAGTAATGCAAACTCAGTCAGAGACATAGATTTTCACTTGCAACTTGCTTTAACATGTTTAACAGTGCATGAAATGTTGTCTAAAACAAAAAAGAATGATGCATTTTATAGCTGGATCAGGTTTTATTACATTCTGAATTGGACGTTGAAAATGAGCTTATCTCAGCCAGCAGAGAGGTCAAATCACAGTAATGCAAACTCAGTCAGAGACATAGATTTTCACTTGCAACTTGCTTTAACATGTTTAACAGTGCATGAAATGTTGTCTAAAACAAAAAAGAATGATGCATTTCATGGCTGGATCTGGTTTTATTACATTCTGAATTGGACGTTGAAAATGAGCTTATCTCAGCCAGCAGAGAGGTCAAATCACAGTAATGCAAACTCAGTCAGAGACATAGATTTTCACTTGCAACTTGCTTTAACATGTTTAACAGTGCATGAAATGTTGTCTAAAACAAAAAAGAATGATGCATTTTATAGCTGGATCAGGTTTTATTACATTCTGAATTGGACGTTGAAAATGAGCTTATCTCAGCCAGCAGAGAGGTCAAATCACAGTAATGCAAACTCAGTCAGAGACATAGATTTTCACTTGCAACTTGCTTTAACATGTTTAACAGTGCATGAAATGTTGTCTAAAACAAAAAAGAATGATGCATTTCATGGCTGGATCTGGTTTTATTACATTCTGAATTGGACGTTGAAAATGAGCTTATCTCAGCCAGCAGAGAGGTCAAATCACAGTAATGCAAACTCAGTCAGAGACATAGATTTTCACTTGCAACTTGCTATAACATGTTTAACAATGCATGAAATGTTGTCTAAAACAAAAAAGAATGATGCATTTTATAGCTGGATCTGGTTTTATTACATTCTGAATTGGACGTTGAAAATGAGCTTATCTCAGCCAGCAGAGAGGTCAAATCACAGTAATGCAAAATCAGTCAGAGACATAGATTTTCACTTGCAACTTGCTTTAACATGTTTAACAGTGCATGAAATGTTGTCTAAAACAAAAAAGAATGATGCATTTTATAGCTGGATCAGGTTTTATTACATTCTGAATTGGACGTTGAAAATGAGCTTATCTCAGCCAGCAGATAGGTCAAATCACAGTAATGCAAACTCAGTCAGAGACATAGATTTTTACTTGCAACTTGCTTTAACATGTTTAACAGTGCATGAAATGTTGTCTAAAACAAAAAAGAATGATGCATTTTATGGCTGGATCTGGTTTTATTACATTCTGAATTGGACGTTGAAAATGAGCTTATCTCAGCCAGCAGAGAGGTCAAATCACAGTAATGCAAACTTAGTCAGAGACATAGATTTTCACTTGCAACTTGCTTTAACATGTTTAACAGTGCATGAAATGTTGTCTAAAACAAAAAAGAATGATGCATTTTATAGCTGGATCTGGTTTTATTACATTCTGAATTGAACGTTGAAAATGAGCTTATCTCAGCCAGCAGAGAGGTCAAATCACAGTAATGCAAACTCAGTCAGAGACATAGATTTTCACTTGCAACTTGCTTTAACATGTTTAACAGTGCATGAAATGTTGTCTAAAACAAAAAAGAATGATGCATTTTATGGCTGGATCTGTTTTTATCACTTTCTGAATTGGACGTTGAAAATGAGCTTATCTCAGCCAGCAGAGAGGTCAAATCACAGTAATGCAAACTCAGTCAGAGACATAGATTTTCACTTGCAACTTGCTTTAACATGTTTAACAGTGCATGAAATGTTATCTAAAACAAAAAAGAATGATGCATTTTATGGCTGGATCTGGTTTTATTACATTCTATATTGGACGTTGAAAATGAGCTTATCTCAGCCAGCAGAGAGGTCAAATCACAGTAATGCAAACTCAGTCAGAGACTTAGATTTTCACTTGCAACTTGCTTTAACATGTTTAACAGTGCATGAAATGTTGTCTAAAACAAAAAAGAATGATGCATTTTATAGCTGGATCAGGTTTTATTACATTCTGAATTGGACGTTGAAAATGAGCTTATCTCAGCCAGCAGAGAGGTCAAATCACAGTAATGCAAACTCAGTCAGAGACATAGATTTTCACTTGCAACTTGCTTTAACATGTTTAACAGTGCATGAAATGTTGTCTAAAACAAAAAAGAATGATGCATTTTATAGCTGGATCAGGTTTTATTACATTCTGAATTGGACGTTGAAAATGAGCTTATCTCAGCCAGCAGAGAGGTCAAATCACAGTAATGCAAACTCAGTCAGAGACATAGATTTTCACTTGCAACTTGCTTTAACATGTTTAACAGTGCATGAAATGTTATCTAAAACAAAAAAGAATGATGCATTTTATGGCTGGATCTGGTTTTATTACATTCTGAATTGGACGTTGAAAATGAGCTTATCTCAGCCAGCAGAGAGGTCAAATCACAGTAATGCAAACTCAGTCAGAGACATAGATTTTCACTTGCAACTTGCTTTAACATGTTTAACAGTGCATGAAATGTTGTCTAAAACAAAAAAGAATGATGCATTTTATAGCTGGATCAGGTTTTATTACATTCTGAATTGGACGTTGAAAATGAGCTTATCTCAGCCAGCAGAGAGGTCAAATCACAGTAATGCAAACTCAGTCAGAGACATAGATTTTCACTTGCAACTTGCTTTAACATGTTTAACAGTGCATGAAATGTTGTCTAAAACAAAAAAGAATGATGCATTTTATGGCTGGATCTGGTTTTATTACATTCTGAATTGGACGTTGAAAATGAGCTTATCTCAGCCAGCAGAGAGGTTAAATGACAGTAATGCAAACTCAGTCAGAGACATAGATTTTCACTTGCAACTTGCTTTAACATGTTTAACAGTGCATGAAATGTTGTCTAAAACAAAAAAGAATGATGCATTTTATGGCTGGATCTGTTTTTATCACTTTCTGAATTGGACGTTGAAAATGAGCTTATCTCAGCCAGCAGAGAGGTCAAATCACAGTAGTGCAAACTCAGTCAGAGACATAGATTTTCACTTGCAACTTGCTTTAACATGTTTAACAGTGCATGAAATGTTGTCTAAAACAAAAAAGAATGATGCATTTTATAGCTGGATCAGGTTTTATTACATTCTGAATTGGACGTTGAAAATGAGCTTATCTCAGCCAGCAGAGAGGTCAAATCACAGTAATGCAAACTCAGTCAGAGACATAGATTTTCACTTGCAACTTGCTTTAACATGTTTAACAGTGCATGAAATGTTGTCTAAAACAAAAAAGAATGATGCATTTCATGGCTGGATCTGGTTTTATTACATTCTGAATTGGACGTTGAAAATGAGCTTATCTCAGCCAGCAGAGAGGTCAAATCACAGTAATGCAAACTCAGTCAGAGACATAGATTTTCACTTGCAACTTGCTTTAACATGTTTAACAGTGCATGAAA
Organism: Danio rerio; assembly: GCF_052040795.2. NCBI lineage: Eukaryota > Metazoa > Chordata > Actinopteri > Cypriniformes > Danionidae > Danio > Danio rerio. Next base: position 47,313,207 of record NC_141037.1, read on the forward strand.
TGTTGTCTAAAACAAAAAAGAATGATGCATTTTATAGCTGGATCAGGTTTTATTACATTCTGAATTGGACGTTGAAAATGAGCTTATCTCAGCCAGCAGAGAGGTCAAATCACAGTAATGCAAACTCAGTCAGAGACATAGATTTTCACTTGCAACTTGCTTTAACATGTTTAACAGTGCATGAAATGTTGTCTAAAACAAAAAAGAATGATGCATTTCATGGCTGGATCTGGTTTTATTACATTCTGAATTGGACGTTGAAAATGAGCTTATCTCAGCCAGCAGAGAGGTCAAATCACAGTAATGCAAACTCAGTCAGAGACATAGATTTTCACTTGCAACTTGCTTTAACATGTTTAACAGTGCATGAAATGTTGTCTAAAACAAAAAAGAATGATGCATTTTATAGCTGGATCAGGTTTTATTACATTCTGAATTGGACGTTGAAAATGAGCTTATCTCAGCCAGCAGAGAGGTCAAATCACAGTAATGCAAACTCAGTCAGAGACATAGATTTTCACTTGCAACTTGCTTTAACATGTTTAACAGTGCATGAAATGTTGTCTAAAACAAAAAAGAATGATGCATTTTATAGCTGGATCAGGTTTTATTACATTCTGAATTGGACGTTGAAAATGAGCTTATCTCAGCCAGCAGAGAGGTCAAATCACAGTAATGCAAACTCAGTCAGAGACATAGATTTTCACTTGCAACTTGCTTTAACATGTTTAACAGTGCATGAAATGTTGTCTAAAACAAAAAAGAATGATGCATTTTATAGCTGGATCAGGTTTTATTACATTCTGAATTGGACGTTGAAAATGAGCTTATCTCAGCCAGCAGAGAGGTCAAATCACAGTAATGCAAACTCAGTCAGAGACATAGATTTTCACTTGCAACTTGCTTTAACATGTTTAACAGTGCATGAAATGTTGTCTAAAACAAAAAAGAATGATGCATTTTATTGCTGGATCTGGTTTTATTACATTCTGAATTGGACGTTGAAAATGAGCTTATCTCAGCCAGCAGAGAGGTCAAATCACAGTAATGCAAACTCAGTCAGAGACATAGATTTTCACTTGCAACTTGCTTTAACATGTTTAACAGTGCATGAAATGTTATCTAAAACAAAAAAGAATGATGCATTTTATGGCTGGATCTGGTTTTATTACATTCTGAATTGGACGTTGAAAATGAGCTTATCTCAGCCAGCAGAGAGGTCAAATCACAGTAATGCAAACTCAGTCAGAGACATAGATTTTCACTTGCAACTTGCTTTAACATGTTTAACAGTGCATGAAATGTTGTCTAAAACAAAAAAGAATGATGCATTTTATAGCTGGATCAGGTTTTATTACATTCTGAATTGGACGTTGAAAATGAGCTTATCTCAGCCAGCAGAGAGGTCAAATCACAGTAATGCAAACTCAGTCAGAGACATAGATTTTCACTTGCAACTTGCTTTAACATGTTTAACAGTGCATGAAATGTTGTCTAAAACAAAAAAGAATGATGCATTTTATGGCTGGATCTGGTTTTATTACATTCTGAATTGGACGTTGAAAATGAGCTTATCTCAGCCAGCAGAGAGGTCAAATCACAGTAATGCAAACTCAGTCAGAGACATAGATTTTCACTTGCAACTTGCTATAACATGTTTAACAGTGCATGAAATGTTGTCTAAAACAAAAAAGAATGATGCATTTTATGGCTGGATCTGGTTTTATTACATTCTGAATTGGACGTTGAAAATGAGCTTATCTCAGCCAGCAGAGAGGTCAAATCACAGTAATGCAAACTCAGTCAGAGACATAGATTTTCACTTGCAACTTGCTTTAACATGTTTAACAGTGCAGGAAATGTTGTCTAAAACAAAAAAGAATGATGCATTTTATGGCTGGACCTGGTTTTATTACATTCTGAATTGGACGTTGAAAATGAGCTTATCTCAGCCAGCAGAGAGGTCAAATCACAGTAATGCAAACTCAGTCAGAGACATAGATTTTCACTTGCTACTTGCTTTAACATGTTTAACAGTGCATGAAATGTTGTCTAAAACAAAAAAGAATGATGCATTTTATAGCTGGATCAGGTTTTATTACATTCTGAATTGGACGTTGAAAATGAGCTTATCTCAGCCAGCAGAGAGGTCAAATCAAAGTTATGCAAACTTAGAGACATAGATTTTCACTTGCAACTTGCTTTAACATGTTTAACAGTGCATGAAATGTTGTCTAAAACAAAAAAGAATGATGCATTTCATGGCTGGATCTGGTTTTATTACATTCTGAATTGGACGTTGAAAATGAGCTTATCTCAGCCAGCAGAGAGGTCAAATCACAGTAATGCAAACTCAGTCAGAGACATAGATTTTCACTTGCTACTTGCTTTAACATGTTTAACAGTGCATGAAATGTTGCCTAAAACAAAAAAGAATGATGCATTTTATAGCTGGATCAGGTTTTATTACATTCTGAATTGGACGTTGAAAATGAGCTTATCTCAGCCAGCAGAGAGGTCAAATCACAGTAATGCAAACTCAGTCAGAGACATAGATTTTCACTTGCAACTTGCTTTAACATGTTTAACAGTGTATGAAATGTTGTTTAAAACAAAAAAGAATGATGCATTTTATAGCTGGATCAGGTTTTATTACATTCTGAATTGGACGTTGAAAATGAGCTTATCTCAGCCAGCAGAGAGGTCAAATCACAGTAATGCAAACTCAGTCAGAGACATAGATTTTCACTTGCAACTTGCTTTAACATGTTTAACAGTGCATGAAATGTTGTCTAAAACAAAAAAGAATGATGCATTTTATGGCTGGATCTGGTTTTATTACATTCTGAATTGGACGTTGAAAATGAGCTTATCTCAGCCAGCAGAGAGGTCAAATCACAGTAATGCAAACTCAGTCAGAGACATAGATTTTCACTTGCAACTTGCTTTAACATGTTTAACAGTGCATGAAATGTTGTCTAAAACAAAAAAGAATGATGCATTTTATGGCTGGATCTGTTTTTATCACTTTCTGAATTGGACGTTGAAAATGAGCTTATCTCAGCCAGCAGAGAGGTCAAATCACAGTAGTGCAAACTCAGTCAGAGACATAGATTTTCACTTGCAACTTGCTTTAACATGTTTAACAGTGCATGAAATGTTGTCTAAAACAAAAAAGAATGATGCATTTTATAGCTGGATCAGGTTTTATTACATTCTGAATTGGACGTTGAAAATGAGCTTATCTCAGCCAGCAGAGAGGTCAAATCACAGTAATGCAAACTCAGTCAGAGACATAGATTTTCACTTGCAACTTGCTTTAACATGTTTAACAGTGCATGAAATGTTGTCTAAAACAAAAAAGAATGATGCATTTCATGGCTGGATCTGGTTTTATTACATTCTGAATTGGACGTTGAAAATGAGCTTATCTCAGCCAGCAGAGAGGTCAAATCACAGTAATGCAAACTCAGTCAGAGACATAGATTTTCACTTGCAACTTGCTTTAACATGTTTAACAGTGCATGAAATGTTGTCTAAAACAAAAAAGAATGATGCATTTTATAGCTGGATCAGGTTTTATTACATTCTGAATTGGACGTTGAAAATGAGCTTATCTCAGCCAGCAGAGAGGTCAAATCACAGTAATGCAAACTCAGTCAGAGACATAGATTTTCACTTGCAACTTGCTTTAACATGTTTAACAGTGCATGAAATGTTGTCTAAAACAAAAAAGAATGATGCATTTCATGGCTGGATCTGGTTTTATTACATTCTGAATTGGACGGTGAAAATGAGCTTATCTCAGCCAGCAGAGAGGTCAAATCACAGTAATGCAAAATCAGTCAGAGACATAGATTTTCACTTGCAACTTGCTTTAACATGTTTAACAGTGCATGAAATGTTGTCTAAAACAAAAAAGAATGATGCATTTTATGGCTGGATCTGGTTTTATTACATTCTGAATTGGACGTTGAAAATGAGCTTATCTCAGCCAGCAGAGAGGTCAAATCACAGTAATGCAAACTCAGTCAGAGACATAGATTTTCACTTGCTACTTGCTTTAACATGTTTAACGGTGCATGAAATGTTGTCTAAAACAAAAAAGAATGATGCATTTTATAGCTGGATCAGGTTTTATTACATTCTGAATTGGACGTTGAAAATGAGCTTATCTCAGCCAGCAGATAGGTCAAATCACAGTAATGCAAACTCAGTCAGAGACATAGATTTTTACTTGCAACTTGCTTTAACATGTTTAACAGTGCATGAAATGTTGTCTAAAACAAAAAAGAATGATGCATTTTATAGCTGGATCAGGTTTTATTACATTCTGAATTGGACGTTGAAAATGAGCTTATCTCAGCCAGCAGAGAGGTCAAATCACAGTAATGCAAACTCAGTCAGAGACATAGATTTTCACTTGCAACTTGCTTTAACATGTTTAACAGTGCATGAAATGTTGTCTAAAACAAAAAAGAATGATGCATTTTATTGCTGGATCTGGTTTTATTACATTCTGAATTGGACGTTGAAAATGAGCTTATCTCAGCCAGCAGAGAGGTCAAATCACAGTAATGCAAACTCAGTCAGACACATAGATTTTCACTTGCAACTTGCTTTAACATGTTTAACAGTGCATGAAATGTTATCTAAAACAAAAAAGAATGATGCATTTTATGGCTGGATCTGGTTTCTATTACATTCTGAATTGGACGTTGAAAATGAGCTTATCTCAGCCAGCAGAGAGGTCAAATCACAGTAATGCAAACTCAGTCAGAGACATAGATTTTCACTTGCAACTTGCTTTAACATGTTTAACAGTGCATGAAATGTTGTCTAAAACAAAAAAGAATGATGCATTTTATAGCTGGATCAGGTTTTATTACATTCTGAATTGGACGTTGAAAATGAGCTTATCTCAGCCAGCAGAGAGGTCAAATCACAGTAATGCAAACTCAGTCAGAGACATAGATTTTCACTTGCAACTTGCTTTAACATGTTTAACAGTGCATGAAATGTTGTCTAAAACAAAAAAGAATGATGCATTTTATAGCTGGATCTGGTTTTATTACATTCTGAATTGGACGTTGAAAATGAGCTTATCTCAGCCAGCAGAGAGGTCAAATCACAGTAATGCAAACTCAGTCAGAGACATAGATTTTCACTTGCAACTTGCTATAACATGTTTAACAGTGCATGAAATGTTGTCTAAAACAAAAAAGAATGATGCATTTTATGGCTGGATCTGGTTTTATTACATTCTGAATTGGACGTTGAAAATGAGCTTATCTCAGCCAGCAGAGAGGTCAAATCAAAGTTATGCAAACTTAGAGACATAGATTTTCACTTGCAACTTGCTTTAACATGTTTAACAGTGCATGAAATGTTGTCTAAAACAAAAAAGAATGATGCATTTTATGGCTGGATCTGGTTTTATTACATTCTGAATTGGACGTTGAAAATGAGCTTATCTCAGCCAGCAGAGAGGTCAAATCACAGTAATGCAAACTCAGTCAGAGACATAGATTTTCACTTGCTACTTGCTTTAACATGTTTAACAGTGCATGAAATGTTGCCTAAAACAAAAAAGAATGATGCATTTTATAGCTGGATCAGGTTTTATTACATTCTGAATTGGACGTTGAAAATGAGCTTATCTCAGCCAGCAGAGAGGTCAAATCACAGTAATGCAAACTCAGTCAGAGACATAGATTTTCACTTGCAACTTGCTTTAACATGTTTAACAGTGCATGAAATGTTGTCTAAAACAAAAAAGAATGATGCATTTTATAGCTGGATCAGGTTTTATTACATTCTGAATTGGACGTTGAAAATGAGCTTATCTCAGCCAGCAGAGAGGTCAAATCACAGTAATGCAAACTCAGTCAGAGACATAGATTTTCACTTGCAACTTGCTTTAACATGTTTAACAGTGCATGAAATGTTGTCTAAAACAAAAAAGAATGATGCATTTTATGGCTGGATCTGGTTTTATTACATTCTGAATTGGACGTTGAAAATGAGCTTATCTCAGCCAGCAGAGAGGTCAAATCACAGTAATGCAAACTCAGTCAGAGACATAGATTTTCACTTGCAACTTGCTTTAACATGTTTAACAGTGCATGAAATGTTGTCTAAAACAAAAAAGAATGATGCATTTTATAGCTGGATCAGGTTTTATTACATTCTGAATTGGACGTTGAAAATGAGCTTATCTCAGCCAGCAGAGAGGTCAAATCACAGTAATGCAAACTCAGTCAGAGACATAGATTTTCACTTGCAACTTGCTTTAACATGTTTAACAGTGCATGAAATGTTGTCTAAAACAAAAAAGAATGATGCATTTTATGGCTGGATCTGGTTTTATTACATTCTGAATTGGACGTTGAAAATGAGCTTATCTCAGCCAGCAGAGAGGTTAAATGACAGTAATGCAAACTCAGTCAGAGACATAGATTTTCACTTGCAACTTGCTTTAACATGTTTAACAGTGCATGAAATGTCTAAAACAAAAAAGAATGATGCATTTTATGGCTGGATCTGTTTTTATCACTTTCTGAATTGGACGTTGAAAATGAGCTTATCTCAGCCAGCAGAGAGGTCAAATCACAGTAATGCAAACTCAGTCAGAGACATAGATTTTCACTTGCAACTTGCTTTAACATGTTTAACAGTGCATGAAATGTTGTCTAAAACAAAAAAGAATGATGCATTTTATAGCTGGATCAGGTTTTATTACATTCTGAATTGGACGTTGAAAATGAGCTTATCTCAGCCAGCAGAGAGGTCAAATCACAGTAATGCAAACTCAGTCAGAGACATAGATTTTCACTTGCTACTTGCTTTAACATGTTTAACAGTGCATGAAATGTTGTCTAAAACAAAAAAGAATGATGCATTTTATGGCTGGATCTGGTTTTATTACATTCTGAATTGGACGTTGAAAATGAGCTTATCTCAGCCAGCAGAGAGGTCAAATCACAGTAATGCAAACTCAGTCAGAGACATAGATTTTCACTTGCAACTTGCTATAACATGTTTAACAGTGCATGAAATGTTGTCTAAAACAAAAAAGAATGATGCATTTTATGGCTGGATCTGGTTTTATTACATTCTGAATTGGACGTTGAAAATGAGCTTATCTCAGCCAGCAGAGAGGTCAAATCACAGTAATGCAAACTCAGTCAGAGACATAGATTTTCACTTGCAACTTGCTTTAACATGTTTAACAGTGCAGGAAATGTTGTCTAAAACAAAAAAGAATGATGCATTTTATGGCTGGACCTGGTTTTATTACATTCTGAATTGGACGTTGAAAATGAGCTTATCTCAGCCAGCAGAGAGGTCAAATCACAGTAATGCAAACTCAGTCAGAGACATAGATTTTCACTTGCTACTTGCTTTAACATGTTTAACAGTGCATGAAATGTTGTCTAAAACAAAAAAGAATGATGCATTTTATAGCTGGATCAGGTTTTATTACATTCTGAACTGGACGTTGAAAATGAGCTTATCTCAGCCAGCAGAGAGGTCAAATCAAAGTTATGCAAACTTAGAGACATAGATTTTCACTTGCAACTTGCTTTAACATGTTTAACAGTGCATGAAATGTTGTCTAAAACAAAAAAGAATGATGCATTTTATGGCTGGATCTGGTTTTATTACATTCTGAATTGGACGTTGAAAATGAGCTTATCTCAGCCAGCAGAGAGGTCAAATCACAGTAATGCAAACTCAGTCAGAGACATAGATTTTCACTTGCTACTTGCTTTAACATGTTTAACAGTGCATGAAATGTTGCCTAAAACAAAAAAGAATGATGCATTTTATAGCTGGATCAGGTTTTATTACATTCTGAATTGGACGTTGAAAATGAGCTTATCTCAGCCAGCAGAGAGGTCAAATCACAGTAATGCAAACTCAGTCAGAGACATAGATTTTCACTTGCAACTTGCTTTAACATGTTTAACAGTGCATGAAATGTTGTCTAAAACAAAAAAGAATGATGCATTTTATAGCTGGATCAGGTTTTATTACATTCTGAATTGGACGTTGAAAATGAGCTTATCTCAGCCAGCAGAGAGGTCAAATCACAGTAATGCAAACTCAGTCAGAGACATAGATTTTCACTTGCAACTTGCTTTAACATGTTTAACAGTGCATGAAATGTTGTCTAAAACAAAAAAGAATGATGCATTTTATGGCTGGATCTGGTTTTATTACATTCTGAATTGGACGTTGAAAATGAGCTTATCTCAGCCAGCAGAGAGGTCAAATCACAGTAATGCAAACTCAGTCAGAGACATAGATTTTCACTTGCAACTTGCTTTAACATGTTTAACAGTGCATGAAATGTTGTCTAAAACAAAAAAGAATGATGCATTTTATAGCTGGATCAGGTTTTATTACATTCTGAATTGGACGTTGAAAATGAGCTTATCTCAGCCAGCAGAGAGGTCAAATCACAGTAATGCAAACTCAGTCAGAGACATAGATTTTCACTTGCAACTTGCTTTAACATGTTTAACAGTGCATGAAATGTTGTCTAAAACAAAAAAGAATGATGCATTTTATGGCTGGATCTGGTTTTATTACATTCTGAATTGGACGTTGAAAATGAGCTTATCTCAGCCAGCAGAGAGGTTAAATGACAGTAATGCAAACTCAGTCAGAGACATAGATTTTTACTTGCAACTTGCTTTAACATGTTTAACAGTGCATGAAATGTCTAAAACAAAAAAGAATGATGCATTTTATGGCTGGATCTGTTTTTATCACTTTCTGAATTGGACGTTGAAAATGAGCTTATCTCAGCCAGCAGAGAGGTCAAATCACAGTAATGCAAACTCAGTCAGAGACATAGATTTTCACTTGCAACTTGCTTTAACATGTTTAACAGTGCATGAAATGTTGTCTAAAACAAAAAAGAATGATGCATTTTATAGCTGGATCAGGTTTTATTACATTCTGAATTGGACGTTGAAAATGAGCTTATCTCAGCCAGCAGAGAGGTCAAATCACAGTAATGCAAACTCAGTCAGAGACATAGATTTTCACTTGCAACTTGCTTTAACATGTTTAACAGTGCATGAAATGTTGTCTAAAACAAAAAAGAATGATGCATTTCATGGCTGGATCTGGTTTTATTACATTCTGAATTGGACGTTGAAAATGAGCTTATCTCAGCCAGCAGAGAGGTCAAATCACAGTAATGCAAACTCAGTCAGAGACATAGATTTTCACTTGCAACTTGCTTTAACATGTTTAACAGTGCATGAAATGTTGTCTAAAACAAAAAAGAATGATGCATTTTATAGCTGGATCAGGTTTTATTACATTCTGAATTGGACGTTGAAAATGAGCTTATCTCAGCCAGCAGAGAGGTCAAATCACAGTAATGCAAACTCAGTCAGAGACATAGATTTTCACTTGCAACTTGCTTTAACATGTTTAACAGTGCATGAAATGTTGTCTAAAACAAAAAAGAATGATGCATTTCATGGCTGGATCTGGTTTTATTACATTCTGAATTGGACGTTGAAAATGAGCTTATCTCAGCCAGCAGAGAGGTCAAATCACAGTAATGCAAACTCAGTCAGAGACATAGATTTTCACTTGCTACTTGCTTTAACATGTTTAACAGTGCATGAAATGTTGTCTAAAACAAAAAAGAATGATGCATTTTATGGCTGGATCTGGTTTTATTACATTCTGAATTGGACGTTGAAAATGAGCTTATCTCAGCCAGCAGAGAGGTCAAATCACAGTAATGCAAACTTAGTCAGAGACATAGATTTTCACTTGCAACTTGCTTTAACATGTTTAACAGTGCATGAAATGTTGTCTAAAACAAAAAAGAATGATGCATTTTATAGCTGGATCAGGTTTTATTACATTCTGAATTGGACGTTGAAAATGAGCTTATCTCAGCCAGCAGAGAGGTCAAATCACAGTAATGCAAACTCAGTCAGAGACATAGATTTTCACTTGCAACTTGCTTTAACATGTTTAACAGTGCATGAAATGTTGTCTAAAACAAAAAAGAATGATGCATTTTATGGCTGGATCTGTTTTTATCACTTTCTGAATTGGACGTTGAAAATGAGCTTATCTCAGCCAGCAGAGAGGTCAAATCACAGTAATGCAAACTCAGTCAGAGACATAGATTTTCACTTGCAACTTGCTTTAACATGTTTAACAGTGCATGAAATGTTGTCTAAAACAAAAAAGAATGATGCATTTTATGGCTGGATCTGGTTTTATTACATTCTGAATTGGACGTTGAAAATGAGCTTATCTCAGCCAGCAGAGAGGTCAAATCACAGTAATGCAAACTCAGTCAGAGACATAGATTTTCACTTGCAACTTGCTTTAACATGTTTAACAGTGCATGAAATGTTGTCTAAAACAAAAAAGAATGATGCATTTTATGGCTGGATCTGTTTTTATTACATTCTGAATTGGACGTTGAAAATGAGCTTATCTCAGCCAGCAGAGAGGTCAAATCACAGTAATGCAAACTCAGTCAGAGACATAGATTTTCACTTGCAACTTGCTATAACATGTTTAACAGTGCATGAAATGTTGTCTAAAAAAAAGAATGATGCATTTTATGGCTGGATCTGGTTTTATTACATTCTGAATTGGACGTTGAAAATGAGCTTATCTCAGCCAGCAGAGAGGTCAAATCACAGTAATGCAAACTCAGTCAGAGACATAGATTTTCACTTGCAACTTGCTATAACATGTTTAACAGTGCATGAAATGTTGTCCAAAACAAAAAAGAATGATGCATTTTATAGCTGGATCAGGTTTTATTACATTCTGAATTGGACGTTGAAAATGAGCTTATCTCAGCCAGCAGAGAGGTCAAATCACAGTAATGCAAACTCAGTCAGAGACATAGATTTTCACTTGCAACTTGCTTTAACATGTTTAACAGTGCATGAAATGTTGTCTAAAACAAAAAAGAATGATGCATTTTATGGCTGGATCTGGTTTTATTACATTCTGAATTGGACGTTGAAAATGAGCTTATCTCAGCCAGCAGAGAGGTCAAATCACAGTAATGCAAACTCAGTCAGAGACATAGATTTTCACTTGCAACTTGCTTTAACATGTTTAACAGTGCATGAAATGTTATCTAAAACAAAAAAGAATGATGCATTTTATGGCTGGATCTGGTTTTATTACATTCTGAATTGGACGTTGAAAATGAGCTTATCTCAGCCAGCAGAGAGGTCAAATCACAGTAATGCAAACTCAGTCAGAGACATAGATTTTCACTTGCAACTTGCTTTAACATGTTTAACAGTGCATGAAATGTTGTCTAAAACAAAAAAGAATGATGCATTTTATAGCTGGATCAGGTTTTATTACATTCTAAATTGGACGTTGAAAATGAGCTTATCTCAGCCAGCAGAGAGGTCAAATCACAGTAATGCAAACTCAGTCAGAGACATAGATTTTCACTTGCAACTTGCTTTAACATGTTTAACAGTGCATGAAATGTTGTCTAAAACAAAAAAGAATGATGCATTTTATGGCTGGATCTGGTTTTATTACATTCTGAATTGGACGTTGAAAATGAGCTTATCTCAGCCAGCAGAGAGGTCAAATCACAGTAATGCAAACTCAGTCAGAGACATAGATTTTCACTTGCAACTTGCTATAACATGTTTAACAGTGCATGAAATGTTGTCTAAAACAAAAAAGAATGATGCATTTTATGGCTGGATCTGGTTTTATTACATTCTGAATTGGACGTTGAAAATGAGCTTATCTCAGCCAGCAGAGAGGTCAAATCACAGTAATGCAAACTCAGTCAGAGACATAGATTTTCACTTGCAACTTGCTTTAACATGTTTAACAGTGCAGGAAATGTTGTCTAAAACAAAAAAGAATGATGCATTTTGTGGCTGGACCTGGTTTTATTACATTCTGAATTGGACGTTGAAAATGAGCTTATCTCAGCCAGCAGAGAGGTCAAATCACAGTAATGCAAACTCAGTCAGAGACATAGATTTTCACTTGCTACTTGCTTTAACATGTTTAACAGTGCATGAAATGTTGTCTAAAACAAAAAAGAATGATGCATTGTATAGCTGGATCAGGTTTTATTACATTCTGAATTGGACGTTGAAAATGAGCTTATCTCAGCCAGCAGAGAGGTCAAATCAAAGTTATGCAAACTTAGAGACATAGATTTTCACTTGCAACTTGCTTTAACATGTTTAACAGTGCATGAAATGTTGTCTAAAACAAAAAAGAATGATGCATTTTATGGCTGGATCTGGTTTTATTACATTCTGAATTGGACGTTGAAAATGAGCTTATCTCAGCCAGCAGAGAGGTCAAATCACAGTAATGCAAACTCAGTCAGAGACATAGATTTTCACTTGCAACTTGCTTTAACATGTTTAACAGTGCATGAAATGTTGTCTAAAACAAAAAAGAATGATGCATTTTATGGCTGGATCTGTTTTTATCACTTTCTGAATTGGACGTTGAAAATGAGCTTATCTCAGCCAGCAGAGAGGTCAAATCACAGTAATGCAAACTCAGTCAGAGACATAGATTTTCACTTGCAACTTGCTTTAACATGTTTAACAGTGCATGAAATGTTGTCTAAAACAAAAAAGAATGATGCATTTTATGGCTGGATCACGTTTTATTACATTCTGAATTGGACGTTGAAAATGAGCTTATCTCAGCCAGCAGAGAGGTCAAATCACAGTAATGCAAACTCAGTCAGAGACATAGATTTTCACTTGCAACTTGCTTTAACATGTTTAACAGTGCATGAAATGTTGTCTAAAACAAAAAAAGAATGATGCATTTTATGGCTGGATCTGGTTTTATTACATTCTGAATTGGACGTTGAAAATGAGCTTATCTCAGCCAGCAGAGAGGTCAAATCACAGTAATGCAAACTCAGTCAGAGACATAGATTTTCACTTGCTACTTGCTTTAACATGTTTAACAGTGCATGAAATGTTGTCTAAAACAAAAAAGAATGATGCATTTTATAGCTGGATCAGGTTTTATTACATTCTGAATTGGACGTTGAAAATGAGCTTATCTCAGCCAGCAGAGAGGTCAAATCACAGTAATGCAAACTCAGTCAGAGACATAGATTTTCACTTGCAACTTGCTTTAACATGTTTAACAGTGCATGAAATGTTGTCTAAAACAAAAAAGAATGATGCATTTTATAGCTGGATCAGGTTTTATTACATTCTGAATTGGACGGTGAAAATGAGCTTATCTCAGCCAGCAGAGAGGTCAAATCACAGTAATGCAAAATCAGTCAGAGACATAGATTTTCACTTGCAACTTGCTTTAACATGTTTAACAGTGCATGAAATGTTGTCTAAAACAAAAAAGAATGATGCATTTTATGGCTGGATCTGGTTTTATTACATTCTGAATTGGACGTTGAAAATGAGCTTATCTCAGCCAGCAGAGAGGTCAAATCACAGTAATGCAAACTCAGTCAGAGACATAGATTTTCACTTGCTACTTGCTTTAACATGTTTAACGGTGCATGAAATGTTGTCTAAAACAAAAAAGAATGATGCATTTTATAGCTGGATCAGGTTTTATTACATTCTGAATTGGACGTTGAAAATGAGCTTATCTCAGCCAGCAGATAGGTCAAATCACAGTAATGCAAACTCAGTCAGAGACATAGATTTTTACTTGCAACTTGCTTTAACATGTTTAACAGTGCATGAAATGTTGTCTAAAACAAAAAAGAATGATGCATTTTATAGCTGGATCAGGTTTTATTACATTCTGAATTGGACGTTGAAAATGAGCTTATCTCAGCCAGCAGAGAGGTCAAATCACAGTAATGCAAACTCAGTCAGAGACATAGATTTTCACTTGCAACTTGCTTTAACATGTTTAACAGTGCATGAAATGTTGTCTAAAACAAAAAAGAATGATGCATTTTATAGCTGGATCAGGTTTTATTACATTCTGAATTGGACGTTGAAAATGAGCTTATCTCAGCCAGCAGAGAGGTCAAATCACAGTAATGCAAACTCAGTCAGAGACATAGATTTTCACTTGCAACTTGCTTTAACATGTTTAACAGTGCATGAAATGTTGTCTAAAACAAAAAAGAATGATGCATTTTATAGCTGGATCTGGTTTTATTACATTCTGAATTGGACGTTGAAAATGAGCTTATCTCAGCCAGCAGAGAGGTCAAATCACAGTAATGCAAACTCAGTCAGAGACATAGATTTTCACTTGCAACTTGCTATAACATGTTTAACAGTGCATGAAATGTTGTCTAAAACAAAAAAGAATGATGCATTTTATGGCTGGATCTGGTTTTATTACATTCTGAATTGGACGTTGAAAATGAGCTTATCTCAGCCAGCAGAGAGGTCAAATCAAAGTTATGCAAACTTAGAGACATAGATTTTCACTTGCAACTTGCTTTAACATGTTTAACAGTGCATGAAATGTTGTCTAAAACAAAAAAGAATGATGCATTTTATGGCTGGATCTGGTTTTATTACATTCTGAATTGGACGTTGAAAATGAGCTTATCTCAGCCAGCAGAGAGGTCAAATCACAGTAATGCAAACTCAGTCAGAGACATAGATTTTCACTTGCTACTTGCTTTAACATGTTTAACAGTGCATGAAATGTTGCCTAAAACAAAAAAGAATGATGCATTTTATAGCTGGATCAGGTTTTATTACATTCTGAATTGGACGTTGAAAATGAGCTTATCTCAGCCAGCAGAGAGGTCAAATCACAGTAATGCAAACTCAGTCAGAGACATAGATTTTCACTTGCAACTTGCTTTAACATGTTTAACAGTGCATGAAATGTTGTCTAAAACAAAAAAGAATGATGCATTTTATAGCTGGATCAGGTTTTATTACATTCTGAATTGGACGTTGAAAATGAGCTTATCTCAGCCAGCAGAGAGGTCAAATCACAGTAATGCAAACTCAGTCAGAGACATAGATTTTCACTTGCAACTTGCTTTAACATGTTTAACAGTGCATGAAATGTTGTCTAAAACAAAAAAGAATGATGCATTTTATGGCTGGATCTGGTTTTATTACATTCTGAATTGGACGTTGAAAATGAGCTTATCTCAGCCAGCAGAGAGGTCAAATCACAGTAATGCAAACTCAGTCAGAGACATAGATTTTCACTTGCAACTTGCTTTAACATGTTTAACAGTGCATGAAATGTTGTCTAAAACAAAAAAGAATGATGCATTTTATAGCTGGATCAGGTTTTATTACATTCTGAATTGGACGTTGAAAATGAGCTTATCTCAGCCAGCAGAGAGGTCAAATCACAGTAATGCAAACTCAGTCAGAGACATAGATTTTCACTTGCAACTTGCTTTAACATGTTTAACAGTGCATGAAATGTTGTCTAAAACAAAAAAGAATGATGCATTTTATGGCTGGATCTGGTTTTATTACATTCTGAATTGGACGTTGAAAATGAGCTTATCTCAGCCAGCAGAGAGGTTAAATGACAGTAATGCAAACTCAGTCAGAGACATAGATTTTCACTTGCAACTTGCTTTAACATGTTTAACAGTGCATGAAATGTCTAAAACAAAAAAGAATGATGCATTTTATGGCTGGATCTGTTTTTATCACTTTCTGAATTGGACGTTGAAAATGAGCTTATCTCAGCCAGCAGAGAGGTCAAATCACAGTAATGCAAACTCAGTCAGAGACATAGATTTTCACTTGCAACTTGCTTTAACATGTTTAACAGTGCATGAAATGTTGTCTAAAACAAAAAAGAATGATGCATTTTATAGCTGGATCAGGTTTTATTACATTCTGAATTGGACGTTGAAAATGAGCTTATCTCAGCCAGCAGAGAGGTCAAATCACAGTAATGCAAACTCAGTCAGAGACATAGATTTTCACTTGCAACTTGCTTTAACATGTTTAACAGTGCATGAAATGTTGTCTAAAACAAAAAAGAATGATGCATTTTATGGCTGGATCTGGTTTTATTACATTCTGAATTGGACGTTGAAAATGAGCTTATCTCAGCCAGCAGAGAGGTCAAATCACAGTAATGCAAACTCAGTCAGAGACATAGATTTTCACTTGCAACTTGCTATAACATGTTTAACAGTGCATGAAATGTTGTCTAAAACAAAAAAGAATGATGCATTTTATGGCTGGATCTGGTTTTATTACATTCTGAATTGGACGTTGAAAATGAGCTTATCTCAGCCAGCAGAGAGGTCAAATCACAGTAATGCAAACTCAGTCAGAGACATAGATTTTCACTTGCAACTTGCTTTAACATGTTTAACAGTGCAGGAAATGTTGTCTAAAACAAAAAAGAATGATGCATTTTATGGCTGGACCTGGTTTTATTACATTCTGAATTGGACGTTGAAAATGAGCTTATCTCAGCCAGCAGAGAGGTCAAATCACAGTAATGCAAACTCAGTCAGAGACATAGATTTTCACTTGCTACTTGCTTTAACATGTTTAACAGTGCATGAAATGTTGTCTAAAACAAAAAAGAATGATGCATTTTATAGCTGGATCAGGTTTTATTACATTCTGAACTGGACGTTGAAAATGAGCTTATCTCAGCCAGCAGAGAGGTCAAATCAAAGTTATGCAAACTTAGAGACATAGATTTTCACTTGCAACTTGCTTTAACATGTTTAACAGTGCATGAAATGTTGTCTAAAACAAAAAAGAATGATGCATTTTATGGCTGGATCTGGTTTTATTACATTCTGAATTGGACGTTGAAAATGAGCTTATCTCAGCCAGCAGAGAGGTCAAATCACAGTAATGCAAACTCAGTCAGAGACATAGATTTTCACTTGCTACTTGCTTTAACATGTTTAACAGTGCATGAAATGTTGCCTAAAACAAAAAAGAATGATGCATTTTATAGCTGGATCAGGTTTTATTACATTCTGAATTGGACGTTGAAAATGAGCTTATCTCAGCCAGCAGAGAGGTCAAATCACAGTAATGCAAACTCAGTCAGAGACATAGATTTTCACTTGCAACTTGCTTTAACATGTTTAACAGTGCATGAAATGTTGTCTAAAACAAAAAAGAATGATGCATTTTATAGCTGGATCAGGTTTTATTACATTCTGAATTGGACGTTGAAAATGAGCTTATCTCAGCCAGCAGAGAGGTCAAATCACAGTAATGCAAACTCAGTCAGAGACATAGATTTTCACTTGCAACTTGCTTTAACATGTTTAACAGTGCATGAAATGTTGTCTAAAACAAAAAAGAATGATGCATTTTATGGCTGGATCTGGTTTTATTACATTCTGAATTGGACGTTGAAAATGAGCTTATCTCAGCCAGCAGAGAGGTCAAATCACAGTAATGCAAACTCAGTCAGAGACATAGATTTTCACTTGCAACTTGCTTTAACATGTTTAACAGTGCATGAAATGTTGTCTAAAACAAAAAAGAATGATGCATTTTATAGCTGGATCAGGTTTTATTACATTCTGAATTGGACGTTGAAAATGAGCTTATCTCAGCCAGCAGAGAGGTCAAATCACAGTAATGCAAACTCAGTCAGAGACATAGATTTTCACTTGCAACTTGCTTTAACATGTTTAACAGTGCATGAAATGTTGTCTAAAACAAAAAAGAATGATGCATTTTATGGCTGGATCTGGTTTTATTACATTCTGAATTGGACGTTGAAAATGAGCTTATCTCAGCCAGCAGAGAGGTTAAATGACAGTAATGCAAACTCAGTCAGAGACATAGATTTTTACTTGCAACTTGCTTTAACATGTTTAACAGTGCATGAAATGTCTAAAACAAAAAAGAATGATGCATTTTATGGCTGGATCTGTTTTTATCACTTTCTGAATTGGACGTTGAAAATGAGCTTATCTCAGCCAGCAGAGAGGTCAAATCACAGTAATGCAAACTCAGTCAGAGACATAGATTTTCACTTGCAACTTGCTTTAACATGTTTAACAGTGCATGAAATGTTGTCTAAAACAAAAAAGAATGATGCATTTTATAGCTGGATCAGGTTTTATTACATTCTGAATTGGACGTTGAAAATGAGCTTATCTCAGCCAGCAGAGAGGTCAAATCACAGTAATGCAAACTCAGTCAGAGACATAGATTTTCACTTGCAACTTGCTTTAACATGTTTAACAGTGCATGAAATGTTGTCTAAAACAAAAAAGAATGATGCATTTCATGGCTGGATCTGGTTTTATTACATTCTGAATTGGACGTTGAAAATGAGCTTATCTCAGCCAGCAGAGAGGTCAAATCACAGTAATGCAAACTCAGTCAGAGACATAGATTTTCACTTGCAACTTGCTTTAACATGTTTAACAGTGCATGAAATGTTGTCTAAAACAAAAAAGAATGATGCATTTTATAGCTGGATCAGGTTTTATTACATTCTGAATTGGACGTTGAAAATGAGCTTATCTCAGCCAGCAGAGAGGTCAAATCACAGTAATGCAAACTCAGTCAGAGACATAGATTTTCACTTGCAACTTGCTTTAACATGTTTAACAGTGCATGAAATGTTGTCTAAAACAAAAAAGAATGATGCATTTCATGGCTGGATCTGGTTTTATTACATTCTGAATTGGACGTTGAAAATGAGCTTATCTCAGCCAGCAGAGAGGTCAAATCACAGTAATGCAAACTCAGTCAGAGACATAGATTTTCACTTGCTACTTGCTTTAACATGTTTAACAGTGCATGAAATGTTGTCTAAAACAAAAAAGAATGATGCATTTTATGGCTGGATCTGGTTTTATTACATTCTGAATTGGACGTTGAAAATGAGCTTATCTCAGCCAGCAGAGAGGTCAAATCACAGTAATGCAAACTTAGTCAGAGACATAGATTTTCACTTGCAACTTGCTTTAACATGTTTAACAGTGCATGAAATGTTGTCTAAAACAAAAAAGAATGATGCATTTTATAGCTGGATCAGGTTTTATTACATTCTGAATTGGACGTTGAAAATGAGCTTATCTCAGCCAGCAGAGAGGTCAAATCACAGTAATGCAAACTCAGTCAGAGACATAGATTTTCACTTGCAACTTGCTTTAACATGTTTAACAGTGCATGAAATGTTGTCTAAAACAAAAAAGAATGATGCATTTTATGGCTGGATCTGTTTTTATCACTTTCTGAATTGGACGTTGAAAATGAGCTTATCTCAGCCAGCAGAGAGGTCAAATCACAGTAATGCAAACTCAGTCAGAGACATAGATTTTCACTTGCAACTTGCTTTAACATGTTTAACAGTGCATGAAATGTTGTCTAAAACAAAAAAGAATGATGCATTTTATGGCTGGATCTGGTTTTATTACATTCTGAATTGGACGTTGAAAATGAGCTTATCTCAGCCAGCAGAGAGGTCAAATCACAGTAATGCAAACTCAGTCAGAGACATAGATTTTCACTTGCAACTTGCTTTAACATGTTTAACAGTGCATGAAATGTTGTCTAAAACAAAAAAGAATGATGCATTTTATGGCTGGATCTGTTTTTATTACATTCTGAATTGGACGTTGAAAATGAGCTTATCTCAGCCAGCAGAGAGGTCAAATCACAGTAATGCAAACTCAGTCAGAGACATAGATTTTCACTTGCAACTTGCTATAACATGTTTAACAGTGCATGAAATGTTGTCTAAAAAAAAGAATGATGCATTTTATGGCTGGATCTGGTTTTATTACATTCTGAATTGGACGTTGAAAATGAGCTTATCTCAGCCAGCAGAGAGGTCAAATCACAGTAATGCAAACTCAGTCAGAGACATAGATTTTCACTTGCAACTTGCTATAACATGTTTAACAGTGCATGAAATGTTGTCCAAAACAAAAAAGAATGATGCATTTTATAGCTGGATCAGGTTTTATTACATTCTGAATTGGACGTTGAAAATGAGCTTATCTCAGCCAGCAGAGAGGTCAAATCACAGTAATGCAAACTCAGTCAGAGACATAGATTTTCACTTGCAACTTGCTTTAACATGTTTAACAGTGCATGAAATGTTGTCTAAAACAAAAAAGAATGATGCATTTTATGGCTGGATCTGGTTTTATTACATTCTGAATTGGACGTTGAAAATGAGCTTATCTCAGCCAGCAGAGAGGTCAAATCACAGTAATGCAAACTCAGTCAGAGACATAGATTTTCACTTGCAACTTGCTTTAACATGTTTAACAGTGCATGAAATGTTATCTAAAACAAAAAAGAATGATGCATTTTATGGCTGGATCTGGTTTTATTACATTCTGAATTGGACGTTGAAAATGAGCTTATCTCAGCCAGCAGAGAGGTCAAATCACAGTAATGCAAACTCAGTCAGAGACATAGATTTTCACTTGCAACTTGCTTTAACATGTTTAACAGTGCATGAAATGTTGTCTAAAACAAAAAAGAATGATGCATTTTATAGCTGGATCAGGTTTTATTACATTCTAAATTGGACGTTGAAAATGAGCTTATCTCAGCCAGCAGAGAGGTCAAATCACAGTAATGCAAACTCAGTCAGAGACATAGATTTTCACTTGCAACTTGCTTTAACATGTTTAACAGTGCATGAAATGTTGTCTAAAACAAAAAAGAATGATGCATTTTATGGCTGGATCTGGTTTTATTACATTCTGAATTGGACGTTGAAAATGAGCTTATCTCAGCCAGCAGAGAGGTCAAATCACAGTAATGCAAACTCAGTCAGAGACATAGATTTTCACTTGCAACTTGCTATAACATGTTTAACAGTGCATGAAATGTTGTCTAAAACAAAAAAGAATGATGCATTTTATGGCTGGATCTGGTTTTATTACATTCTGAATTGGACGTTGAAAATGAGCTTATCTCAGCCAGCAGAGAGGTCAAATCACAGTAATGCAAACTCAGTCAGAGACATAGATTTTCACTTGCAACTTGCTTTAACATGTTTAACAGTGCAGGAAATGTTGTCTAAAACAAAAAAGAATGATGCATTTTGTGGCTGGACCTGGTTTTATTACATTCTGAATTGGACGTTGAAAATGAGCTTATCTCAGCCAGCAGAGAGGTCAAATCACAGTAATGCAAACTCAGTCAGAGACATAGATTTTCACTTGCTACTTGCTTTAACATGTTTAACAGTGCATGAAATGTTGTCTAAAACAAAAAAGAATGATGCATTGTATAGCTGGATCAGGTTTTATTACATTCTGAATTGGACGTTGAAAATGAGCTTATCTCAGCCAGCAGAGAGGTCAAATCAAAGTTATGCAAACTTAGAGACATAGATTTTCACTTGCAACTTGCTTTAACATGTTTAACAGTGCATGAAATGTTGTCTAAAACAAAAAAGAATGATGCATTTTATGGCTGGATCTGGTTTTATTACATTCTGAATTGGACGTTGAAAATGAGCTTATCTCAGCCAGCAGAGAGGTCAAATCACAGTAATGCAAACTCAGTCAGAGACATAGATTTTCACTTGCAACTTGCTTTAACATGTTTAACAGTGCATGAAATGTTGTCTAAAACAAAAAAGAATGATGCATTTTATGGCTGGATCTGTTTTTATCACTTTCTGAATTGGACGTTGAAAATGAGCTTATCTCAGCCAGCAGAGAGGTCAAATCACAGTAATGCAAACTCAGTCAGAGACATAGATTTTCACTTGCAACTTGCTTTAACATGTTTAACAGTGCATGAAATGTTGTCTAAAACAAAAAAGAATGATGCATTTTATGGCTGGATCACGTTTTATTACATTCTGAATTGGACGTTGAAAATGAGCTTATCTCAGCCAGCAGAGAGGTCAAATCACAGTAATGCAAACTCAGTCAGAGACATAGATTTTCACTTGCAACTTGCTTTAACATGTTTAACAGTGCATGAAATGTTGTCTAAAACAAAAAAAGAATGATGCATTTTATGGCTGGATCTGGTTTTATTACATTCTGAATTGGACGTTGAAAATGAGCTTATCTCAGCCAGCAGAGAGGTCAAATCACAGTAATGCAAACTCAGTCAGAGACATAGATTTTCACTTGCTACTTGCTTTAACATGTTTAACAGTGCATGAAATGTTGTCTAAAACAAAAAAGAATGATGCATTTTATAGCTGGATCAGGTTTTATTACATTCTGAATTGGACGTTGAAAATGAGCTTATCTCAGCCAGCAGAGAGGTCAAATCACAGTAATGCAAACTCAGTCAGAGACATAGATTTTCACTTGCAACTTGCTTTAACATGTTTAACAGTGCATGAAATGTTGTCTAAAACAAAAAAGAATGATGCATTTTATAGCTGGATCAGGTTTTATTACATTCTGAATTGGACGTTGAAAATGAGCTTATCTCAGCCAGCAGAGAGGTCAAATCACAGTAATGCAAACTCAGTCAGAGACATAGATTTTCACTTGCAACTTGCTTTAACATGTTTAACAGTGCATGAAATGTTGTCTAAAACAAAAAAGAATTATGCATTTTATGGCTGGATCTGGTTTTATTACATTCTGAATTGGACGTTGAAAATGAGCTTATCTCAGCCAGCAGAGAGGTCAAATCACAGTAATGCAAACTCAGTCAGAGACATAGATTTTCACTTGCAACTTGCTTTAACATGTTTAACAGTGCATGAAATGTTGTCTAAAACAAAAAAGAATGATGCATTTTATGTCTGGATCAGGTTTTATTACATTCTGAATTGGACGTTGAAAATGAGCTTATCTCAGCCAGCAGAGAGGTCAAATCACAGTAATGCAAACTCAGTCAGAGACATAGATTTTCACTTGCAACTTGCTTTAACATGTTTAACAGTGCATGAAATGTTGTCTAAAACAAAAAAGAATGATGCATTTTATGGCTGGATCTGTTTTTATCACTTTCTGAATTGGACGTTGAAAATGAGCTTATCTCAGCCAGCAGAGAGGTCAAATCACAGTAATGCAAACTCAGTCAGAGACATAGATTTTCACTTGCAACTTGCTTTAACATGTTTAACAGTGCATGAAATGTCTAAAACAAAAAAGAATGATGCATTTTATGGCTGGATCTGTTTTTATCACTTTCTGAATTGGACGTTGAAAATGAGCTTATCTCAGCCAGCAGAGAGGTCAAATCACAGTAATGCAAACTCAGTCAGAGACATAGATTTTCACTTGCAACTTGCTTTAACATGTTTAACAGTGCATGAAATGTTGTCTAAAACAAAAAAGAATGATGCATTTTATAGCTGGATCAGGTTTTATTACATTCTGAATTGGACGTTGAAAATGAGCTTATCTCAGCCAGCAGAGAGGTCAAATCACAGTAATGCAAACTCAGTCAGAGACATAGATTTTCACTTGCAACTTGCTTTAACATGTTTAACAGTGCATGAAATGTTGTCTAAAACAAAAAAGAATGATGCATTTCATGGCTGGATCTGGTTTTATTACATTCTGAATTGGACGTTGAAAATGAGCTTATCTCAGCCAGCAGAGAGGTCAAATCACAGTAATGCAAACTCAGTCAGAGACATAGATTTTCACTTGCAACTTGCTTTAACATGTTTAACAGTGCATGAAATGTTGTCTAAAACAAAAAAGAATGATGCATTTTATAGCTGGATCAGGTTTTATTACATTCTGAATTGGACGTTGAAAATGAGCTTATCTCAGCCAGCAGAGAGGTCAAATCACAGTAATGCAAACTCAGTCAGAGACATAGATTTTCACTTGCAACTTGCTTTAACATGTTTAACAGTGCATGAAATGTTGTCTAAAACAAAAAAGAATGATGCATTTTATGGCTGGATCTGGTTTTATCACTTTCTGAATTGGACGTTGAAAATGAGCTTATCTCAGCCAGCAGAGAGGTCAAATCACAGTAATGCAAACTCAGTCAGAGACATAGATTTTCACTTGCAACTTGCTTTAACATGTTTAACAGTGCATGAAATGTTGTCTAAAACAAAAAAGAATTATGCATTTTATGGCTGGATCTGGTTTTATTACATTCTAAATTGGACGTTGAAAATGAGCTTATCTCAGCCAGCAGAGAGGTCAAATCACAGTAATGCAAACTCAGTCAGAGACATAGATTTTCACTTGCAACTTGCTTTAACATGTTTAACAGTGCATGAAATGTTGTCTAAAACAAAAAAGAATGATGCATTTTATGGCTGGATCTGGTTTTATTACATTCTGAATTGGACGTTGAAAATGAGCTTATCTCAGCCAGCAGAGAGGTCAAATCACAGTAATGCAAACTCAGTCAGAGACATAGATTTTCACTTGCAACTTGCTATAACATGTTTAACAGTGCATGAAATGTTGTCTAAAACAAAAAAGAATGATGCATTTTATGGCTGGATCTGGTTTTATTACATTCTGAATTGGACGTTGAAAATGAGCTTATCTCAGCCAGCAGAGAGGTCAAATCACAGTAATGCAAACTCAGTCAGAGACATAGATTTTCACTTGCAACTTGCTTTAACATGTTTAACAGTGCAGGAAATGTTGTCTAAAACAAAAAAGAATGATGCATTTTGTGGCTGGACCTGGTTTTATTACATTCTGAATTGGACGTTGAAAATGAGCTTATCTCAGCCAGCAGAGAGGTCAAATCACAGTAATGCAAACTCAGTCAGAGACATAGATTTTCACTTGCTACTTGCTTTAACATGTTTAACAGTGCATGAAATGTTGTCTAAAACAAAAAAGAATGATGCATTTTATAGCTGGATCAGGTTTTATTACATTCTGAATTGGACGTTGAAAATGAGCTTATCTCAGCCAGCAGAGAGGTCAAATCAAAGTTATGCAAACTTAGAGACATAGATTTTCACTTGCAACTTGCTTTAACATGTTTAACAGTGCATGAAATGTTGTCTAAAACAAAAAAGAATGATGCATTTTATGGCTGGATCTGGTTTTATTACATTCTGAATTGGACGTTGAAAATGAGCTTATCTCAGCCAGCAGAGAGGTCAAATCACAGTAATGCAAACTCAGTCAGAGACATAGATTTTCACTTGCAACTTGCTTTAACATGTTTAACAGTGCATGAAATGTTGTCTAAAACAAAAAAGAATGATGCATTTTATGGCTGGATCTGTTTTTATCACTTTCTGAATTGGACGTTGAAAATGAGCTTATCTCAGCCAGCAGAGAGGTCAAATCACAGTAATGCAAACTCAGTCAGAGACATAGATTTTCACTTGCAACTTGCTTTAACATGTTTAACAGTGCATGAAATGTTGTCTAAAACAAAAAAGAATGATGCATTTTATGGCTGGATCACGTTTTATTACATTCTGAATTGGACGTTGAAAATGAGCTTATCTCAGCCAGCAGAGAGGTCAAATCACAGTAATGCAAACTCAGTCAGAGACATAGATTTTCACTTGCAACTTGCTTTAACATGTTTAACAGTGCATGAAATGTTGTCTAAAACAAAAAAGAATGATGCATTTTATGGCTGGATCTGGTTTTATTACATTCTGAATTGGACGTTGAAAATGAGCTTATCTCAGCCAGCAGAGAGGTCAAATCACAGTAATGCAAACTCAGTCAGAGACATAGATTTTCACTTGCTACTTGCTTTAACATGTTTAACAGTGCATGAAATGTTGTCTAAAACAAAAAAGAATGATGCATTTTATAGCTGGATCAGGTTTTATTACATTCTGAATTGGACGTTGAAAATGAGCATATCTCAGCCAGCAGAGAGGTCAAATCACAGTAATGCAAACTCAGTCAGAGACATAGATTTTCACTTGCAACTTGCTTTAACATGTTTAACAGTGCATGAAATGTTGTCTAAAACAAAAAAGAATGATGCATTTTATAGCTGGATCAGGTTTTATTACATTCTGAATTGGACGTTGAAAATGAGCTTATCTCAGCCAGCAGAGAGGTCAAATCACAGTAATGCAAACTCAGTCAGAGACATAGATTTTCACTTGCAACTTGCTTTAACATGTTTAACAGTGCATGAAATGTTGTCTAAAACAAAAAAGAATTATGCATTTTATGGCTGGATCTGGTTTTATTACATTCTGAATTGGACGTTGAAAATGAGCTTATCTCAGCCAGCAGAGAGGTCAAATCACAGTAATGCAAACTCAGTCAGAGACATAGATTTTCACTTGCAACTTGCTTTAACATGTTTAACAGTGCATGAAATGTTGTCTAAAACAAAAAAGAATGATGCATTTTATGTCTGGATCAGGTTTTATTACATTCTGAATTGGACGTTGAAAATGAGCTTATCTCAGCCAGCAGAGAGGTCAAATCACAGTAATGCAAACTCAGTCAGAGACATAGATTTTCACTTGCAACTTGCTTTAACATGTTTAACAGTGCATGAAATGTTGTCTAAAACAAAAAAGAATGATGCATTTTATGGCTGGATCTGGTTTTATTACATTCTGAATTGGACGTTGAAAATGAGCTTATCTCAGCCAGCAGAGAGGTTAAATGACAGTAATGCAAACTCAGTCAGAGACATAGATTTTCACTTGCAACTTGCTTTAACATGTTTAACAGTGCATGAAATGTCTAAAACAAAAAAGAATGATGCATTTTATGGCTGGATCTGTTTTTATCACTTTCTGAATTGGACGTTGAAAATGAGCTTATCTCAGCCAGCAGAGAGGTCAAATCACAGTAATGCAAACTCAGTCAGAGACATAGATTTTCACTTGCAACTTGCTTTAACATGTTTAACAGTGCATGAAATGTTGTCTAAAACAAAAAAGAATGATGCATTTTATAGCTGGATCAGGTTTTATTACATTCTGAATTGGACGTTGAAAATGAGCTTATCTCAGCCAGCAGAGAGGTCAAATCACAGTAATGCAAACTCAGTCAGAGACATAGATTTTCACTTGCAACTTGCTTTAACATGTTTAACAGTGCATGAAATGTTGTCTAAAACAAAAAAGAATGATGCATTTCATGGCTGGATCTGGTTTTATTACATTCTGAATTGGACGTTGAAAATGAGCTTATCTCAGCCAGCAGAGAGGTCAAATCACAGTAATGCAAACTCAGTCAGAGACATAGATTTTCACTTGCAACTTGCTTTAACATGTTTAACAGTGCATGAAATGTTGTCTAAAACAAAAAAGAATGATGCATTTTATAGCTGGATCAGGTTTTATTACATTCTGAATTGGACGTTGAAAATGAGCTTATCTCAGCCAGCAGAGAGGTCAAATCACAGTAATGCAAACTCAGTCAGAGACATAGATTTTCACTTGCAACTTGCTTTAACATGTTTAACAGTGCATGAAATGTTGTCTAAAACAAAAAAGAATGATGCATTTCATGGCTGGATCTGGTTTTATTACATTCTGAATTGGACGTTGAAAATGAGCTTATCTCAGCCAGCAGAGAGGTCAAATCACAGTAATGCAAACTCAGTCAGAGACATAGATTTTCACTTGCAACTTGCTATAACATGTTTAACAATGCATGAAATGTTGTCTAAAACAAAAAAGAATGATGCATTTTATAGCTGGATCTGGTTTTATTACATTCTGAATTGGACGTTGAAAATGAGCTTATCTCAGCCAGCAGAGAGGTCAAATCACAGTAATGCAAACTCAGTCAGAGACATAGATTTTCACTTGCTACTTGCTTTAACATGTTTAACAGTGCATGAAATGTTGTCTAAAACAAAAAAGAATGATGCATTTTATGGCTGGATCTGGTTTTATTACATTCTGAATTGGACGTTGAAAATGAGCTTATCTCAGCCAGCAGAGAGGTCAAATCACAGTAATGCAAACTCAGTCAGAGACATAGATTTTCACTTGCAACTTGCTTTAACATGTTTAACAGTGCATGAAATGTTGTCTAAAACAAAAAAGAATGATGCATTTTATGGCTGGATCTGTTTTTATCACTTTCTGAATTGGACGTTGAAAATGAGCTTATCTCAGCCAGCAGAGAGGTCAAATCACAGTAATGCAAACTCAGTCAGAGACATAGATTTTCACTTGCAACTTGCTTTAACATGTTTAACAGTGCATGAAATGTTGTCTAAAACAAAAAAGAATGATGCATTTTATGGCTGGATCTAGTTTTATTACATTCTGAATTGGACGTTGAAAATGAGCTTATCTCAGCCAGCAGAGAGGTTAAATGACAGTAATGCAAACTCAGTCAGAGACATAGATTTTCACTTGCAACTTGCTTTAACATGTTTAACAGTGCATGAAATGTTGTCTAAAACAAAAAAGAATGATGCATTTTATGGCTGGATCTGTTTTTATCACTTTCTGAATTGGACGTTGAAAATGAGCTTATCTCAGCCAGCAGAGAGGTCAAATCACAGTAATGCAAACTCAGTCAGAGACATAGATTTTCACTTGCAACTTGCTTTAACATGTTTAACAGTGCATGAAATGTTGTCTAAAACAAAAAAGAATGATGCATTTTATAGCTGGATCAGGTTTTATTACATTCTGAATTGGACGTTGAAAATGAGCTTATCTCAGCCAGCAGAGAGGTCAAATCACAGTAATGCAAACTCAGTCAGAGACATAGATTTTCACTTGCAACTTGCTTTAACATGTTTAACAGTGCATGAAATGTCTAAAACAAAAAAGAATGATGCATTTCATGGCTGGATCTGGTTTTATTACATTCTGAATTGGACGTTGAAAATGAACTTATCTCAGCCAGCAGAGAGGTCAAATCACAGTAATGCAAACTCAGTCAGAGACATAGATTTTCACTTGCAACTTGCTTTAACATGTTTAACAGTGCATGAAATGTTGTCTAAAACAAAAAAGAATGATGCATTTTATAGCTGGATCAGGTTTTATTACATTCTGAATTGGACGTTGAAAATGAGCTTATCTCAGCCAGCAGAGAGGTCAAATCACAGTAATGCAAACTCAGTCAGAGACATAGATTTTCACTTGCAACTTGCTTTAACATGTTTAACAGTGAATGAAATGTTGTCTAAAACAAAAAAGAATGATGCATTTCATGGCTGGATCTGGTTTTATTACATTCTGAATTGGACGTTGAAAATGAGCTTATCTCAGCCAGCAGAGAGGTCAAATCACAGTAATGCAAACTCAGTCAGAGACATAGATTTTCACTTGCAACTTGCTTTAACATGTTTAACAGTGCATGAAATGTTGTCTAAAACAAAAAAGAATGATGCATTTTATAGCTGGATCAGGTTTTATTACATTCTGAATTGGACGTTGAAAATGAGCTTATCTCAGCCAGCAGAGAGGTCAAATCACAGTAATGCAAACTCAGTCAGAGACATAGATTTTCACTTGCAACTTGCTTTAACATGTTTAACAGTGCATGAAATGTTGTCTAAAACAAAAAAGAATGATGCATTTCATGGCTGGATCTGGTTTTATTACATTCTGAATTGGACGTTGAAAATGAGCTTATCTCAGCCAGCAGAGAGGTCAAATCACAGTAATGCAAACTCAGTCAGAGACATAGATTTTCACTTGCAACTTGCTATAACATGTTTAACAATGCATGAAATGTTGTCTAAAACAAAAAAGAATGATGCATTTTATAGCTGGATCAGGTTTTATTACATTCTGAATTGGACGTTGAAAATGAGCTTATCTCAGCCAGCAGAGAGGTCAAATCACAGTAATGCAAACTCAGTCAGAGACATAGATTTTCACTTGCAACTTGCTTTAACATGTTTAACAGTGCATGAAATGTTGTCTAAAACAAAAAAGAATGATGCATTTTATAGCTGGATCAGGTTTTATTACATTCTGAATTGGACGTTGAAAATGAGCTTATCTCAGCCAGCAGAGAGGTCAAATCACAGTAATGCAAACTCAGTCAGAGACATAGATTTTCACTTGCAACTTGCTTTAACATGTTTAACAGTGCATGAAATGTTGTCTAAAACAAAAAAGAATGATGCATTTCATGGCTGGATCTGGTTTTATTACATTCTGAATTGGACGTTGAAAATGAGCTTATCTCAGCCAGCAGAGAGGTCAAATCACAGTAATGCAAACTCAGTCAGAGACATAGATTTTCACTTGCAACTTGCTATAACATGTTTAACAATGCATGAAATGTTGTCTAAAACAAAAAAGAATGATGCATTTTATAGCTGGATCAGGTTTTATTACATTCTGAATTGGACGATGAAAATGAGCTTATCTCAGCCAGCAGAGAGGTCAAATCACAGTAATGCAAACTCAGTCAGAGACATAGATTTTCACTCGCAACTTGCTTTAACATGTTTAACAGTGCATGAAATGTTGTCTAAAACAAAAAAGAATGATGCATTTTATAGCTGGATCAGGTTTTATTACATTCTGAATTGGACGTTGAAAATGAGCTTATCTCAGCCAGCAGAGAGGTCAAATCACAGTAATGCAAACTCAGTCAGAGACATAGATTTTCACTTGCAACTTGCTTTAACATGTTTAACAGTGCATGAAATGTTGTCTAAAACAAAAAAGAATGATGCATTTTATTGCTGGATCTGGTTTTATTACATTCTGAATTGGACGTTGAAAATGAGCTTATCTCAGCCAGCAGAGAGGTCAAATCACAGTAATGCAAACTCAGTCAGAGACATAGATTTTCACTTGCAACTTGCTTTAACATGTTTAACAGTGCATGAAATGTTGTCTAAAACAAAAAAGAATGATGCATTTTATGGCTGGATCTGGTTTTATTACATTCTGAATTGGACGTTGAAAATGAGCTTATCTCAGCCAGCAGAGAGGTCAAATCACAGTAATGCAAACTCAGTCAGAGACATAGATTTTCACTTGCAACTTGCTTTAACATGTTTAACAGTGCATGAAATGTTGTCTAAAACAAAAAAGAATGATGCATTTTATAGCTGGATCAGGTTTTATTACATTCTGAATTGGACGTTGAAAATGAGCTTATCTCAGCCAGCAGAGAGGTCAAATCACAGTAATGCAAACTCAGTCAGAGACATAGATTTTCACTTGCAACTTGCTTTAACATGTTTAACAGTGCATGAAATGTTGTCTAAAACAAAAAAGAATTATGCATTTTATGGCTGGATCTGGTTTTATTACATTCTGAATTGGACGTTGAAAATGAGCTTATCTCAGCCAGCAGAGAGGTCAAATCACAGTAATGCAAACTCAGTCAGAGACATAGATTTTCACTTGCAACTTGCTTTAACATGTTTAACAGTGCATGAAATGTTGTCTAAAACAAAAAAGAATGATGCATTTTATGTCTGGATCAGGTTTTATTACATTCTGAATTGGACGTTGAAAATGAGCTTATCTCAGCCAGCAGAGAGGTCAAATCACAGTAATGCAAACTCAGTCAGAGACATAGATTTTCACTTGCAACTTGCTTTAACATGTTTAACAGTGCATGAAATGTTGTCTAAAACAAAAAAGAATGATGCATTTTATGGCTGGATCTGGTTTTATTACATTCTGAATTGGACGTTGAAAATGAGCTTATCTCAGCCAGCAGAGAGGTTAAATGACAGTAATGCAAACTCAGTCAGAGACATAGATTTTCACTTGCAACTTGCTTTAACATGTTTAACAGTGCATGAAATGTCTAAAACAAAAAAGAATGATGCATTTTATGGCTGGATCTGTTTTTATCACTTTCTGAATTGGACGTTGAAAATGAGCTTATCTCAGCCAGCAGAGAGGTCAAATCACAGTAATGCAAACTCAGTCAGAGACATAGATTTTCACTTGCAACTTGCTTTAACATGTTTAACAGTGCATGAAATGTTGTCTAAAACAAAAAAGAATGATGCATTTTATAGCTGGATCAGGTTTTATTACATTCTGAATTGGACGTTGAAAATGAGCTTATCTCAGCCAGCAGAGAGGTCAAATCACAGTAATGCAAACTCAGTCAGAGACATAGATTTTCACTTGCAACTTGCTTTAACATGTTTAACAGTGCATGAAATGTTGTCTAAAACAAAAAAGAATGATGCATTTCATGGCTGGATCTGGTTTTATTACATTCTGAATTGGACGTTGAAAATGAGCTTATCTCAGCCAGCAGAGAGGTCAAATCACAGTAATGCAAACTCAGTCAGAGACATAGATTTTCACTTGCAACTTGCTTTAACATGTTTAACAGTGCATGAAATGTTGTCTAAAACAAAAAAGAATGATGCATTTTATAGCTGGATCAGGTTTTATTACATTCTGAATTGGACGTTGAAAATGAGCTTATCTCAGCCAGCAGAGAGGTCAAATCACAGTAATGCAAACTCAGTCAGAGACATAGATTTTCACTTGCAACTTGCTTTAACATGTTTAACAGTGCATGAAATGTTGTCTAAAACAAAAAAGAATGATGCATTTCATGGCTGGATCTGGTTTTATTACATTCTGAATTGGACGTTGAAAATGAGCTTATCTCAGCCAGCAGAGAGGTCAAATCACAGTAATGCAAACTCAGTCAGAGACATAGATTTTCACTTGCAACTTGCTATAACATGTTTAACAATGCATGAAATGTTGTCTAAAACAAAAAAGAATGATGCATTTTATAGCTGGATCTGGTTTTATTACATTCTGAATTGGACGTTGAAAATGAGCTTATCTCAGCCAGCAGAGAGGTCAAATCACAGTAATGCAAACTCAGTCAGAGACATAGATTTTCACTTGCTACTTGCTTTAACATGTTTAACAGTGCATGAAATGTTGTCTAAAACAAAAAAGAATGATGCATTTTATGGCTGGATCTGGTTTTATTACATTCTGAATTGGACGTTGAAAATGAGCTTATCTCAGCCAGCAGAGAGGTCAAATCACAGTAATGCAAACTCAGTCAGAGACATAGATTTTCACTTGCAACTTGCTTTAACATGTTTAACAGTGCATGAAATGTTGTCTAAAACAAAAAAGAATGATGCATTTTATGGCTGGATCTGTTTTTATCACTTTCTGAATTGGACGTTGAAAATGAGCTTATCTCAGCCAGCAGAGAGGTCAAATCACAGTAATGCAAACTCAGTCAGAGACATAGATTTTCACTTGCAACTTGCTTTAACATGTTTAACAGTGCATGAAATGTTGTCTAAAACAAAAAAGAATGATGCATTTTATGGCTGGATCTAGTTTTATTACATTCTGAATTGGACGTTGAAAATGAGCTTATCTCAGCCAGCAGAGAGGTTAAATGACAGTAATGCAAACTCAGTCAGAGACATAGATTTTCACTTGCAACTTGCTTTAACATGTTTAACAGTGCATGAAATGTTGTCTAAAACAAAAAAGAATGATGCATTTTATGGCTGGATCTGTTTTTATCACTTTCTGAATTGGACGTTGAAAATGAGCTTATCTCAGCCAGCAGAGAGGTCAAATCACAGTAATGCAAACTCAGTCAGAGACATAGATTTTCACTTGCAACTTGCTTTAACATGTTTAACAGTGCATGAAATGTTGTCTAAAACAAAAAAGAATGATGCATTTTATAGCTGGATCAGGTTTTATTACATTCTGAATTGGACGTTGAAAATGAGCTTATCTCAGCCAGCAGAGAGGTCAAATCACAGTAATGCAAACTCAGTCAGAGACATAGATTTTCACTTGCAACTTGCTTTAACATGTTTAACAGTGCATGAAATGTCTAAAACAAAAAAGAATGATGCATTTCATGGCTGGATCTGGTTTTATTACATTCTGAATTGGACGTTGAAAATGAACTTATCTCAGCCAGCAGAGAGGTCAAATCACAGTAATGCAAACTCAGTCAGAGACATAGATTTTCACTTGCAACTTGCTTTAACATGTTTAACAGTGCATGAAATGTTGTCTAAAACAAAAAAGAATGATGCATTTTATAGCTGGATCAGGTTTTATTACATTCTGAATTGGACGTTGAAAATGAGCTTATCTCAGCCAGCAGAGAGGTCAAATCACAGTAATGCAAACTCAGTCAGAGACATAGATTTTCACTTGCAACTTGCTTTAACATGTTTAACAGTGAATGAAATGTTGTCTAAAACAAAAAAGAATGATGCATTTTATAGCTGGATCTGGTTTTATTACATTCTGAATTGGACGTTGAAAATGAGCTTATCTCAGCCAGCAGAGAGGTCAAATCACAGTAATGCAAACTCAGTCAGAGACATAGATTTTCACTTGCTACTTGCTTTAACATGTTTAACAGTGCATGAAATGTTGTCTAAAACAAAAAAGAATGATGCATTTTATGGCTGGATCTGGTTTTATTACATTCTGAATTGGACGTTGAAAATGAGCTTATCTCAGCCAGCAGAGAGGTCAAATCACAGTAATGCAAACTCAGTCAGAGACATAGATTTTCACTTGCAACTTGCTTTAACATGTTTAACAGTGCATGAAATGTTGTCTAAAACAAAAAAGAATGATGCATTTTATGGCTGGATCTGTTTTTATCACTTTCTGAATTGGACGTTGAAAATGAGCTTATCTCAGCCAGCAGAGAGGTCAAATCACAGTAATGCAAACTCAGTCAGAGACATAGATTTTCACTTGCAACTTGCTTTAACATGTTTAACAGTGCATGAAATGTTGTCTAAAACAAAAAAGAATGATGCATTTTATGGCTGGATCTAGTTTTATTACATTCTGAATTGGACGTTGAAAATGAGCTTATCTCAGCCAGCAGAGAGGTTAAATGACAGTAATGCAAACTCAGTCAGAGACATAGATTTTCACTTGCAACTTGCTTTAACATGTTTAACAGTGCATGAAATGTTGTCTAAAACAAAAAAGAATGATGCATTTTATGGCTGGATCTGTTTTTATCACTTTCTGAATTGGACGTTGAAAATGAGCTTATCTCAGCCAGCAGAGAGGTCAAATCACAGTAATGCAAACTCAGTCAGAGACATAGATTTTCACTTGCAACTTGCTTTAACATGTTTAACAGTGCATGAAATGTTGTCTAAAACAAAAAAGAATGATGCATTTTATAGCTGGATCAGGTTTTATTACATTCTGAATTGGACGTTGAAAATGAGCTTATCTCAGCCAGCAGAGAGGTCAAATCACAGTAATGCAAACTCAGTCAGAGACATAGATTTTCACTTGCAACTTGCTTTAACATGTTTAACAGTGCATGAAATGTCTAAAACAAAAAAGAATGATGCATTTCATGGCTGGATCTGGTTTTATTACATTCTGAATTGGACGTTGAAAATGAACTTATCTCAGCCAGCAGAGAGGTCAAATCACAGTAATGCAAACTCAGTCAGAGACATAGATTTTCACTTGCAACTTGCTTTAACATGTTTAACAGTGCATGAAATGTTGTCTAAAACAAAAAAGAATGATGCATTTTATAGCTGGATCAGGTTTTATTACATTCTGAATTGGACGTTGAAAATGAGCTTATCTCAGCCAGCAGAGAGGTCAAATCACAGTAATGCAAACTCAGTCAGAGACATAGATTTTCACTTGCAACTTGCTTTAACATGTTTAACAGTGAATGAAATGTTGTCTAAAACAAAAAAGAATGATGCATTTCATGGCTGGATCTGGTTTTATTACATTCTGAATTGGACGTTGAAAATGAGCTTATCTCAGCCAGCAGAGAGGTCAAATCACAGTAATGCAAACTCAGTCAGAGACATAGATTTTCACTTGCAACTTGCTTTAACATGTTTAACAGTGCATGAAATGTTGTCTAAAACAAAAAAGAATGATGCATTTTATAGCTGGATCAGGTTTTATTACATTCTGAATTGGACGTTGAAAATGAGCTTATCTCAGCCAGCAGAGAGGTCAAATCACAGTAATGCAAACTCAGTCAGAGACATAGATTTTCACTTGCAACTTGCTTTAACATGTTTAACAGTGCATGAAATGTTGTCTAAAACAAAAAAGAATGATGCATTTCATGGCTGGATCTGGTTTTATTACATTCTGAATTGGACGTTGAAAATGAGCTTATCTCAGCCAGCAGAGAGGTCAAATCACAGTAATGCAAACTCAGTCAGAGACATAGATTTTCACTTGCAACTTGCTATAACATGTTTAACAATGCATGAAATGTTGTCTAAAACAAAAAAGAATGATGCATTTTATAGCTGGATCAGGTTTTATTACATTCTGAATTGGACGTTGAAAATGAGCTTATCTCAGCCAGCAGAGAGGTCAAATCACAGTAATGCAAACTCAGTCAGAGACATAGATTTTCACTTGCAACTTGCTTTAACATGTTTAACAGTGCATGAAATGTTGTCTAAAACAAAAAAGAATGATGCATTTTATAGCTGGATCAGGTTTTATTACATTCTGAATTGGACGTTGAAAATGAGCTTATCTCAGCCAGCAGAGAGGTCAAATCACAGTAATGCAAACTCAGTCAGAGACATAGATTTTCACTTGCAACTTGCTTTAACATGTTTAACAGTGCATGAAATGTTGTCTAAAACAAAAAAGAATGATGCATTTCATGGCTGGATCTGGTTTTATTACATTCTGAATTGGACGTTGAAAATGAGCTTATCTCAGCCAGCAGAGAGGTCAAATCACAGTAATGCAAACTCAGTCAGAGACATAGATTTTCACTTGCAACTTGCTATAACATGTTTAACAATGCATGAAATGTTGTCTAAAACAAAAAAGAATGATGCATTTTATAGCTGGATCAGGTTTTATTACATTCTGAATTGGACGATGAAAATGAGCTTATCTCAGCCAGCAGAGAGGTCAAATCACAGTAATGCAAACTCAGTCAGAGACATAGATTTTCACTCGCAACTTGCTTTAACATGTTTAACAGTGCATGAAATGTTGTCTAAAACAAAAAAGAATGATGCATTTTATAGCTGGATCAGGTTTTATTACATTCTGAATTGGACGTTGAAAATGAGCTTATCTCAGCCAGCAGAGAGGTCAAATCACAGTAATGCAAACTCAGTCAGAGACATAGATTTTCACTTGCAACTTGCTTTAACATGTTTAACAGTGCATGAAATGTTGTCTAAAACAAAAAAGAATGATGCATTTTATTGCTGGATCTGGTTTTATTACATTCTGAATTGGACGTTGAAAATGAGCTTATCTCAGCCAGCAGAGAGGTCAAATCACAGTAATGCAAACTCAGTCAGAGACATAGATTTTCACTTGCAACTTGCTTTAACATGTTTAACAGTGCATGAAATGTTGTCTAAAACAAAAAAGAATGATGCATTTTATGGCTGGATCTGGTTTTATTACATTCTGAATTGGACGTTGAAAATGAGCTTATCTCAGCCAGCAGAGAGGTCAAATCACAGTAATGCAAACTCAGTCAGAGACATAGATTTTCACTTGCAACTTGCTTTAACATGTTTAACAGTGCATGAAATGTTGTCTAAAACAAAAAAGAATGATGCATTTTATAGCTGGATCAGGTTTTATTACATTCTGAATTGGACGTTGAAAATGAGCTTATCTCAGCCAGCAGAGAGGTCAAATCACAGTAATGCAAACTCAGTCAGAGACATAGATTTTCACTTGCAACTTGCTTTAACATGTTTAACAGTGCATGAAATGTTGTCTAAAACAAAAAAGAATGATGCATTTTATGGCTGGATCTGGTTTTATTACATTCTGAATTGGACGTTGAAAATGAGCTTATCTCAGCCAGCAGAGAGGTTAAATGACAGTAATGCAAACTCAGTCAGAGACATAGATTTTCACTTGCAACTTGCTTTAACATGTTTAACAGTGCATGAAATGTTGTCTAAAACAAAAAAGAATGATGCATTTTATGGCTGGATCTGTTTTTATCACTTTTTGAATTGGACGTTGAAAATGAGCTTATCTCAGCCAGCAGAGAGGTCAAATCACAGTAATGCAAACTCAGTCAGAGACATAGATTTTCACTTGCAACTTGCTTTAACATGTTTAACAGTGCATGAAATGTTGTCTAAAACAAAAAAGAATGATGCATTTTATAGCTGGATCAGGTTTTATTACATTCTGAATTGGACGTTGAAAATGAGCTTATCTCAGCCAGCAGAGAGGTCAAATCACAGTAATGCAAACTCAGTCAGAGACATAGATTTTCACTTGCAACTTGCTTTAACATGTTTAACAGTGCATGAAATGTTGTCTAAAACAAAAAAGAATGATGCATTTCATGGCTGGATCTGGTTTTATTACATTCTGAATTGGACGTTGAAAATGAGCTTATCTCAGCCAGCAGAGAGGTCAAATCACAGTAATGCAAACTCAGTCAGAGACATAGATTTTCACTTGCAACTTGCTATAACATGTTTAACAATGCATGAAATGTTGTCTAAAACAAAAAAGAATGATGCATTTTATAGCTGGATCTGGTTTTATTACATTCTGAATTGGACGTTGAAAATGAGCTTATCTCAGCCAGCAGAGAGGTCAAATCACAGTAATGCAAAATCAGTCAGAGACATAGATTTTCACTTGCAACTTGCTTTAACATGTTTAACAGTGCATGAAATGTTGTCTAAAACAAAAAAGAATGATGCATTTTATGGCTGGATCTGGTTTTATTACATTCTGAATTGGACGTTGAAAATGAGCTTATCTCAGCCAGCAGAGAGGTCAAATCACAGTAATGCAAACTCAGTCAGAGACATAGATTTTCACTTGTTACTTGCTTTAACATGTTTAACAGTGCATGAAATGTTGTCTAAAACAAAAAAGAATGATGCATTTTATAGCTGGATCAGGTTTTATTACATTCTGAATTGGACGTTGAAAATGAGCTTATCTCAGCCAGCAGATAGGTCAAATCACAGTAATGCAAACTCAGTCAGAGACATAGATTTTTACTTGCAACTTGCTTTAACATGTTTAACAGTGCATGAAATGTTGTCTAAAACAAAAAAGAATGATGCATTTTATAGCTGGATCAGGTTTTATTACATTCTGAATTGGACGTTGAAAATGAGCTTATCTCAGCCAGCAGAGAGGTCAAATCACAGTAATGCAAACTCAGTCAGAGACATAGATTTTCACTTGCAACTTGCTTTAACATGTTTAACAGTGCATGAAATGTTGTCTAAAACAAAAAAGAATGATGCATTTTATTGCTGGATCTGGTTTTATTACATTCTGAATTGGACGTTGAAAATGAGCTTATCTCAGCCAGCAGAGAGGTCAAATCACAGTAATGCAAACTCAGTCAGAAACATAGATTTTCACTTGCAACTTGCTTTAACATGTTTAACAGTGCATGAAATGTTGTCTAAAACAAAAAAGAATGATGCATTTTATGGCTGGATCTGGTTTTATTACATTCTGAATTGGACGTTGAAAATGAGCTTATCTCAGCCAGCAGAGAGGTCAAATCACAGTAATGCAAACTCAGTCAGAGACATAGATTTTCACTTGCAACTTGCTTTAACATGTTTAACAGTGCATGAAATGTTGTCTAAAACAAAAAAGAATGATGCATTTTATAGCTGGATCAGGTTTTATTACATTCTGAATTGGACGTTGAAAATGAGCTTATCTCAGCCAGCAGAGAGGTCAAATCACAGTAATGCAAACTCAGTCAGAGACATAGATTTTCACTTGCAACTTGCTTTAACATGTTTAACAGTGCATGAAATGTTGTCTAAAACAAAAAAGAATGATGCATTTTATGGCTGGATCTGGTTTTATTACATTCTGAATTGGACGTTGAAAATGAGCTTATCTCAGCCAGCAGAGAGGTTAAATGACAGTAATGCAAACTCAGTCAGAGACATAGATTTTCACTTGCAACTTGCTTTAACATGTTTAACAGTGCATGAAATGTTGTCTAAAACAAAAAAGAATGATGCATTTTATGGCTGGATCTGTTTTTATCACTTTTTGAATTGGACGTTGAAAATGAGCTTATCTCAGCCAGCAGAGAGGTCAAATCACAGTAATGCAAACTCAGTCAGAGACATAGATTTTCACTTGCAACTTGCTTTAACATGTTTAACAGTGCATGAAATGTTGTCTAAAACAAAAAAGAATGATGCATTTTATAGCTGGATCAGGTTTTATTACATTCTGAATTGGACGTTGAAAATGAGCTTATCTCAGCCAGCAGAGAGGTCAAATCACAGTAATGCAAACTCAGTCAGAGACATAGATTTTCACTTGCAACTTGCTTTAACATGTTTAACAGTGCATGAAATGTTGTCTAAAACAAAAAAGAATGATGCATTTCATGGCTGGATCTGGTTTTATTACATTCTGAATTGGACGTTGAAAATGAGCTTATCTCAGCCAGCAGAGAGGTCAAATCACAGTAATGCAAACTCAGTCAGAGACATAGATTTTCACTTGCAACTTGCTTTAACATGTTTAACAGTGCATGAAATGTTGTCTAAAACAAAAAAGAATGATGCATTTTATAGCTGGATCAGGTTTTATTACATTCTGAATTGGACGTTGAAAATGAGCTTATCTCAGCCAGCAGAGAGGTCAAATCACAGTAATGCAAACTCAGTCAGAGACATAGATTTTCACTTGCAACTTGCTTTAACATGTTTAACAGTGCATGAAATGTTGTCTAAAACAAAAAAGAATGATGCATTTCATGGCTGGATCTGGTTTTATTACATTCTGAATTGGACGTTGAAAATGAGCTTATCTCAGCCAGCAGAGAGGTCAAATCACAGTAATGCAAACTCAGTCAGAGACATAGATTTTCACTTGCAACTTGCTATAACATGTTTAACAATGCATGAAATGTTGTCTAAAACAAAAAAGAATGATGCATTTTATAGCTGGATCTGGTTTTATTACATTCTGAATTGGACGTTGAAAATGAGCTTATCTCAGCCAGCAGAGAGGTCAAATCACAGTAATGCAAAATCAGTCAGAGACATAGATTTTCACTTGCAACTTGCTTTAACATGTTTAACAGTGCATGAAATGTTGTCTAAAACAAAAAAGAATGATGCATTTTATGGCTGGATCTGGTTTTATTACATTCTGAATTGGACGTTGAAAATGAGCTTATCTCAGCCAGCAGAGAGGTCAAATCACAGTAATGCAAACTCAGTCAGAGACATAGATTTTCACTTGTTACTTGCTTTAACATGTTTAACAGTGCATGAAATGTTGTCTAAAACAAAAAAGAATGATGCATTTTATAGCTGGATCAGGTTTTATTACATTCTGAATTGGACGTTGAAAATGAGCTTATCTCAGCCAGCAGATAGGTCAAATCACAGTAATGCAAACTCAGTCAGAGACATAGATTTTTACTTGCAACTTGCTTTAACATGTTTAACAGTGCATGAAATGTTGTCTAAAACAAAAAAGAATGATGCATTTTATAGCTGGATCAGGTTTTATTACATTCTGAATTGGACGTTGAAAATGAGCTTATCTCAGCCAGCAGAGAGGTCAAATCACAGTAATGCAAACTCAGTCAGAGACATAGATTTTCACTTGCAACTTGCTTTAACATGTTTAACAGTGCATGAAATGTTGTCTAAAACAAAAAAGAATGATGCATTTTATAGCTGGATCAGGTTTTATTACATTCTGAATTGGACGTTGAAAATGAGCTTATCTCAGCCAGCAGAGAGGTCAAATCACAGTAATGCAACTCAGTCAGAGACATAGATTTTCACTTGCAACTTGCTTTAACATGTTTAACAGTGCATGAAATGTTGTCTAAAACAAAAAAGAATGATGCATTTTATAGCTGGATCAGGTTTTATTACATTCTGAATTGGACGTTGAAAATGAGCTTATCTCAGCCAGCAGAGAGGTCAAATCACAGTAATGCAAACTCAGTCAGAGACATAGATTTTCACTTGCTACTTGCTTTAACATGTTTAACAGTGCATGAAATGTTGTCTAAAACAAAAAAGAATGATGCATTTTATTGCTGGATCTGGTTTTATTACATTCTGAATTGGACGTTGAAAATGAGCTTATCTCAGCCAGCAGAGAGGTCAAATCACAGTAATGCAAACTCAGTCAGAGACATAGATTTTCACTTGCAACTTGCTTTAACATGTTTAACAGTGCATGAAATGTTGTCTAAAACAAAAAAGAATGATGCATTTTATAGCTGGATCAGGTTTTATTACATTCTGAATTGGACGTTGAAAATGAGCTTATCTCAGCCAGCAGAGAGGTCAAATCACAGTAATGCAAACTCAGTCAGAGACATAGATTTTCACTTGCAACTTGCTTTAACATGTTTAACAGTGCATGAAATGTTGTCTAAAACAAAAAAGAATGATGCATTTCATGGCTGGATCTGGTTTTATTACATTCTGAATTGGACGTTGAAAATGAGCTTATCTCAGCCAGCAGAGAGGTCAAATCACAGTAATGCAAACTCAGTCAGAGACATAGATTTTCACTTGCAACTTGCTATAACATGTTTAACAATGCATGAAATGTTGTCTAAAACAAAAAAGAATGATGCATTTTATAGCTGGATCTGGTTTTATTACATTCTGAATTGGACGTTGAAAATGAGCTTATCTCAGCCAGCAGAGAGGTCAAATCACAGTAATGCAAAATCAGTCAGAGACATAGATTTTCACTTGCAACTTGCTTTAACATGTTTAACAGTGCATGAAATGTTGTCTAAAACAAAAAAGAATGATGCATTTTATGGCTGGATCTGGTTTTATTACATTCTGAATTGGACGTTGAAAATGAGCTTATCTCAGCCAGCAGAGAGGTCAAATCACAGTAATGCAAACTCAGTCAGAGACATAGATTTTCACTTGCTACTTGCTTTAACATGTTTAACAGTGCATGAAATGTTGTCTAAAACAAAAAAGAATGATGCATTTTATAGCTGGATCAGGTTTTATTACATTCTGAATTGGACGTTGAAAATGAGCTTATCTCAGCCAGCAGATAGGTCAAATCACAGTAATGCAAACTCAGTCAGAGACATAGATTTTCACTTGCAACTTGCTTTAACATGTTTAACAGTGCATGAAATGTTGTCTAAAACAAAAAAGAATGATGCATTTTATAGCTGGATCAGGTTTTATTACATTCTGAATTGGACGTTGAAAATGAGCTTATCTCAGCCAGCAGAGAGGTCAAATCACAGTAATGCAAACTCAGTCAGAGACATAGATTTTCACTTGCAACTTGCTTTAACATGTTTAACAGTGCATGAAATGTTGTCTAAAACAAAAAAGAATGATGCATTTTATAGCTGGATCAGGTTTTATTACATTCTGAATTGGACGTTGAAAATGAGCTTATCTCAGCCAGCAGAGAGGTCAAATCACAGTAATGCAAACTCAGTCAGAGACATAGATTTTCACTTGCAACTTGCTTTAACATGTTTAACAGTGCATGAAATGTTGTCTAAAACAAAAAAGAATGATGCATTTTATAGCTGGATCAGGTTTTATTACATTCTGAATTGGACGTTGAAAATGAGCTTATCTCAGCCAGCAGAGAGGTCAAATCACAGTAATGCAAACTCAGTCAGAGACATAGATTTTCACTTGCTACTTGCTTTAACATGTTTAACAGTGCATGAAATGTTGTCTAAAACAAAAAAGAATGATGCATTTTATTGCTGGATCTGGTTTTATTACATTCTGAATTGGACGTTGAAAATGAGCTTATCTCAGCCAGCAGAGAGGTCAAATCACAGTAATGCAAACTCAGTCAGAGACATAGATTTTCACTTGCAACTTGCTTTAACATGTTTAACAGTGCATGAAATGTTATCTAAAACAAAAAAGAATGATGCAGTTTATGGCTGGATCTGGTTTTATTACATTCTGAATTGGACGTTGAAAATGAGCTTATCTCAGCCAGCAGAGAGGTCAAATCACAGTAATGCAAACTCAGTCAGAGACATAGATTTTCACTTGCAACTTGCTTTAACATGTTTAACAGTGCATGAAATGTTGTCTAAAACAAAAAAGAATGATGCATTTTATAGCTGGATCAGGTTTTATTACATTCTGAATTGGACGTTGAAAATGAGCTTATCTCAGCCAGCAGAGAGGTCAAATCACAGTAATGCAAACTCAGTCAGAGACATAGATTTTCACTTGCAACTTGCTTTAACATGTTTAACAGTGCATGAAATAATGTCTAAAACAAAAAAGAATGATGCATTTTATGGCTGGATCTGGTTTTATTACATTCTGAATTGGACGTTGAAAATGAGCTTATCTCAGCCAGCAGAGAGGTCAAATCACAGTAATGCAAACTCAGTCAGAGACATAGATTTTCACTTGCAACTTGCTATAACATGTTTAACAGTGCATGAAATGTTGTCTAAAACAAAAAAGAATGATGCATTTTATGGCTGGATCTGGTTTTATTACATTCTGAATTGGACGTTGAAAATGAGCTTATCTCAGCCAGCAGAGAGGTCAAATCACAGTAATGCAAACTCAGTCAGAGAC
Source organism: Danio rerio (assembly GCF_052040795.2). Lineage (NCBI taxonomy): Eukaryota > Metazoa > Chordata > Actinopteri > Cypriniformes > Danionidae > Danio > Danio rerio. The sequence continues at coordinate 47,357,546 of NC_141037.1, forward strand.
ATAGATTTTCACTTGCAACTTGCTTTAACATGTTTAACAGTGCAGGAAATGTTGTCTAAAACAAAAAAGAATGATGCATTTTATGGCTGGATCTGGTTTTATTACATTCTGAATTGGACGTTGAAAATGAGCTTATCTCAGCCAGCAGAGAGGTCAAATCACAGTAATGCAAACTCAGTCAGAGACATAGATTTTCACTTGCTACTTGCTTTAACATGTTTAACAGTGCATGAAATGTTGTCTAAAACAAAAAAGAATGATGCATTTTATAGCTGGATCAGGTTTTATTACATTCTGAATTGGACGTTGAAAATGAGCTTATCTCAGCCAGCAGAGAGGTCAAATCACAGTAATGCAAACTTAGAGACATAGATTTTCACTTGCAACTTGCTTTAACATGTTTAACAGTGCATGAAATGTTGTCTAAAACAAAAAAGAATGATGCATTTTATAGCTGGATCAGGTTTTATTACATTCTGAATTGGACGTTGAAAATGAGCTTATCTCAGCCAGCAGAGAGGTCAAATCACAGTAATGCAAACTCAGTCAGAGACATAGATTTTCACTTGCAACTTGCTTTAACATGTTTAACAGTGCATGAAATGTTGTCTAAAACAAAAAAGAATGATGCATTTTATGGCTGGATCTGTTTTTATCACTTTCTGAATTGGACGTTGAAAATGAGCTTATCTCAGCCAGCAGAGAGGTTAAATCACAGTAATGCAAACTCAGTCAGAGACATAGATTTTCACTTGCAACTTGCTTTAACATGTTTAACAGTGCATGAAATGTTGTCTAAAACAAAAAAGAATGATGCATTTTATGGCTGGATCACGTTTTATTACATTCTGAATTGGACGTTGAAAATGAGCTTATCTCAGCCAGCAGAGAGGTCAAATCACAGTAATGCAAACTCAGTCAGAGACATAGATTTTCACTTGCAACTTGCTTTAACATGTTTAACAGTGCATGAAATGTTGTCTAAAACAAAAAAGAATGATGCATTTTATGGCTGGATCTGGTTTTATTACATTCTGAATTGGACGTTGAAAATGAGCTTATCTCAGCCAGCAGAGAGGTCAAATCACAGTAATGCAAACTCAGTCAGAGACATAGATTTTCACTTGCAACTTGCTTTAACATGTTTAACAGTGCATGAAATGTTGTCTAAAACAAAAAAGAATGATGCATTTTATAGCTGGATCAGGTTTTATTACATTCTGAATTGGACGTTGAAAATGAGCTTATCTCAGCCAGCAGAGAGGTCAAATCACAGTAATGCAAACTCAGTCAGAGACATAGATTTTCACTTGCAACTTGCTTTAACATGTTTAACAGTGCATGAAATGTTGTCTAAAACAAAAAAGAATGATGCATTTTATGGCTGGATCTGGTTTTATTACATTCTGAATTGGACGTTGAAAATGAGCTTATCTCAGCCAGCAGAGAGGTCAAATCACAGTAATGCAAACTCAGTCAGAGACATAGATTTTCACTTGCAACTTGCTATAACATGTTTAACAGTGCATGAAATGTTGTCTAAAACAAAAAAGAATGATGCATTTTATGGCTGGATCTGGTTTTATTACATTCTGAATTGGACGTTGAAAATGAGCTTATCTCAGCCAGCAGAGAGGTCAAATCACAGTAATGCAAACTCAGTCAGAGACATAGATTTTCACTTGCAACTTGCTTTAACATGTTTAACAGTGCAGGAAATGTTGTCTAAAACAAAAAAGAATGATGCATTTTATAGCTGGATTAGGTTTTATTACATTCTGAATTGGACGTTGAAAATGAGCTTATCTCAGCCAGCAGAGAGGTCAAATCACAGTAATGCAAACTTAGAGACATAGATTTTCACTTGCAACTTGCTTTAACATGTTTAACAGTGCATGAAATGTTGTCTAAAACAAAAAAGAATGATGCATTTTATAGCTGGATCAGGTTTTATTACATTCTGAATTGGACGTTGAAAATGAGCTTATCTCAGCCAGCAGAGAGGTCAAATCACAGTAATGCAAACTCAGTCAGAGACATAGATTTTCACTTGCAACTTGCTTTAACATGTTTAACAGTGCATGAAATGTTGTCTAAAACAAAAAAGAATGATGCATTTTATGGCTGGATCTGTTTTTATCACTTTCTGAATTGGACGTTGAAAATGAGCTTATCTCAGCCAGCAGAGAGGTCAAATCACAGTAATGCAAACTCAGTCAGAGACATAGATTTTCACTTGCAACTTGCTTTAACATGTTTAACAGTGCATGAAATGTTGTCTAAAACAAAAAAGAATGATGCATTTTATGGCTGGATCACGTTTTATTACATTCTGAATTGGACGTTGAAAATGAGCTTATCTCAGCCAGCAGAGAGGTCAAATCACAGTAATGCAAACTCAGTCAGAGACATAGATTTTCACTTGCAACTTGCTTTAACATGTTTAACAGTGCATGAAATGTTGTCTAAAACAAAAAAGAATGATGCATTTTATGGCTGGATCTGGTTTTATTACATTCTGAATTGGACGTTGAAAATGAGCTTATCTCAGCCAGCAGAGAGGTCAAATCACAGTAATGCAAACTCAGTCAGAGACATAGATTTTCACTTGCAACTTGCTTTAACATGTTTAACAGTGCATGAAATGTTGTCTAAAACAAAAAAGAATGATGCATTTTATAGCTGGATCAGGTTTTATTACATTCTGAATTGGACGTTGAAAATGAGCTTATCTCAGCCAGCAGAGAGGTCAAATCACAGTAATGCAAACTCAGTCAGAGACATAGATTTTCACTTGCAACTTGCTTTAACATGTTTAACAGTGCATGAAATGTTGTCTAAAACAAAAAAGAATGATGCATTTTATGGCTGGATCTGGTTTTATTACATTCTGAATTGGACGTTGAAAATGAGCTTATCTCAGCCAGCAGAGAGGTCAAATCACAGTAATGCAAACTCAGTCAGAGACATAGATTTTCACTTGCAACTTGCTATAACATGTTTAACAGTGCATGAAATGTTGTCTAAAACAAAAAAGAATGATGCATTTTATGGCTGGATCTGGTTTTATTACATTCTGAATTGGACGTTGAAAATGAGCTTATCTCAGCCAGCAGAGAGGTCAAATCACAGTAATGCAAACTCAGTCAGAGAAATAGATTTTCACTTGCAACTTGCTTTAACATGTTTAACAGTGCAGGAAATGTTGTCTAAAACAAAAAAAATGATGCATTTTATGGCTGGATCTGGTTTTATTACATTCTGAATTGGACGTTGAAAATGAGCTTATCTCAGCCAGCAGAGAGGTCAAATCACAGTAATGCAAACTCAGTCAGAGACATAGATTTTCACTTGCTACTTGCTTTAACATGTTTAACAGTGCATGAAATGTTGTCTAAAACAAAAAAGAATGATGCATTTTATAGCTGGATCAGGTTTTATTACATTCTGAATTGGACGTTGAAAATGAGCTTATCTCAGCCAGCAGAGAGGTCAAATCACAGTAATGCAAACTTAGAGACATAGATTTTCACTTGCAACTTGCTTTAACATGTTTAACAGTGCATGAAATGTTGTCTAAAACAAAAAAGAATGATGCATTTTATAGCTGGATCAGGTTTTATTACATTCTGAATTGGACGTTGAAAATGAGCTTATCTCAGCCAGCAGAGAGGTCAAATCACAGTCATGCAAACTCAGTCAGAGACATAGATTTTCACTTGCAACTTGCTTTAACATGTTTAACAGTGCATGAAATGTTGTCTAAAACAAAAAAGAATGATGCATTTTATGGCTGGATCACGTTTTATTACATTCTGAATTGGACGTTGAAAATGAGCTTATCTCAGCCAGCAGAGAGGTCAAATCACAGTAATGCAAACTCAGTCAGAGACATAGATTTTCACTTGCAACTTGCTTTAACATGTTTAACAGTGCAGGAAATGTTGTCTAAAACAAAAAAGAATGATGCATTTTATGGCTGGATCTGGTTTTATTACATTCTGAATTGGACGTTGAAAATGAGCTTATCTCAGCCAGCAGAGAGGTCAAATCACAGTAATGCAAACTTAGAGACATAGATTTTCACTTGCAACTTGCTTTAACATGTTTAACAGTGCATGAAATGTTGTCTAAAACAAAAAAGAATGATGCATTTTATAGCTGGATCAGGTTTTATTACATTCTGAATTGGACGTTGAAAATGAGCTTATCTCAGCCAGCAGAGAGGTCAAATCACAGTAATGCAAACTCAGTCAGAGACATAGATTTTCACTTGCAACTTGCTTTAACATGTTTAACAGTGCATGAAATGTTGTCTAAAACAAAAAAGAATGATGCATTTTATAGCTGGATCAGGTTTTATTACATTCTGAATTGGACGTTGAAAATGAGCTTATCTCAGCCAGCAGAGAGGTCAAATCACAGTAATGCAAACTCAGTCAGAGACATAGATTTTCACTTGCAACTTGCTTTAACATGTTTAACAGTGCATGAAATGTTGTCTAAAACAAAAAAGAATGATGCATTTTATAGCTGGATCAGGTTTTATTACATTCTGAATTGGACGTTGAAAATGAGCTTATCTCAGCCAGCAGAGAGGTCAAATCACAGTAATGCAAACTCAGTCAGAGACATAGATTTTCACTTGCAACTTGCTTTAACATGTTTAACAGTGCATGAAATGTTGTCTAAAACAAAAAAGAATGATGCATTTCATGGCTGGATCTGGTTTTATTACATTCTGAATTGGACGTTGAAAATGAGCTTATCTCAGCCAGCAGAGAGGTCAAATCACAGTAATGCAAACTCAGTCAGAGACATAGATTTTCACTTGCAACTTGCTATAACATGTTTAACAGTGCATGAAATGTTGTCTAAAACAAAAAAGAATGATGCATTTTATGGCTGGATCTGTTTTTATCACTTTCTGAATTGGACGTTGAAAATGAGCTTATCTCAGCCAGCAGAGAGGTCAAATCACAGTAATGCAAACTCAGTCAGAGACATAGATTTTCACTTGCAACTTGCTTTAACATGTTTAACAGTGCATGAAATGTTGTCTAAAACAAAAAAGAATGATGCATTTTATAGCTGGATCAGGTTTTATTACATTCTGAATTGGACGTTGAAAATGAGCTTATCTCAGCCAGCAGAGAGGTCAAATCACAGTAATGCAAACTCAGTCAGAGACATAGATTTTCACTTGCTACTTGCTTTAACATGTTTAACAGTGCATGAAATGTTGTCTAAAACAAAAAAGAATGATGCATTTTATAGCTGGATCAGGTTTTATTACATTCTGAATTGGACGTTGAAAATGAGCTTATCTCAGCCAGCAGAGAGGTCAAATCACAGTAATGCAAACTCAGTCAGAGACATAGATTTTCACTTGCAACTTGCTTTAACATGTTTAACAGTGCATGAAATGTTGTCTAAAACAAAAAAGAATGATGCATTTTATAGCTGGATCAGGTTTTATTACATTCTGAATTGGACGTTGAAAATGAGCTTATCTCAGCCAGCAGAGAGGTCAAATCACAGTAATGCAAACTCAGTCAGAGACATAGATTTTCACTTGCAACTTGCTTTAACATGTTTAACAGTGCATGAAATGTTGTCTAAAACAAAAAAGAATGATGCATTTTATGGCTGGATCTGGTTTTATTACATTCTGAATTGGACGTTGAAAATGAGCTTATCTCAGCCAGCAGAGAGGTCAAATCACAGTAATGCAAACTTAGTCAGAGACATAGATTTTCACTTGCAACTTGCTTTAACATGTTTAACAGTGCATAAAATGTTGTCTAAAACAAAAAAGAATGATGCATTTTATAGCTGGATCAGGTTTTATTACATTCTGAATTGGACGTTGAAAATGAGCTTATCTCAGCCAGCAGAGAGGTCAAATCACAGTAATGCAAACTCAGTCAGAGACATAGATTTTCACTTGCAACTTGCTTTAACATGTTTAACAGTGCATGAAATGTTGTCTAAAACAAAAAAGAATGATGCATTTTATGGCTGGATCTGTTTTTATCACTTTCTGAATTGGATGTTGAAAATGAGCTTATCTCAGCCAGCAGAGAGGTCAAATCACAGTAATGCAAACTCAGTCAGAGACATAGATTTTCACTTGCAACTTGCTTTAACATGTTTAACAGTGCATGAAATGTTGTCTAAAACAAAAAAGAATGATGCATTTTATGGCTGGATCTGGTTTTATTACATTCTGAATTGGACGTTGAAAATGAGCTTATCTCAGCCAGCAGAGAGGTCAAATCACAGTAATGCAAACTCAGTCAGAGACATAGATTTTCACTTGCAACTTGCTTTAACATGTTTAACAGTGCATGAAATGTTGTCTAAAACAAAAAAAGAATGATGTATTTTATGGCTGGATCTGTTTTTATTACATTCTGAATTGGACGTTGAAAATGAGCTTATCTCAGCCAGCAGAGAGGTCAAATCACAGTAATGCAAACTCAGTCAGAGACATAGATTTTCACTTGCAACTTGCTTTAACATGTTTAACAGTGCATGAAATGTTGTCCAAAACAAAAAAGAATGATGCATTTTATAGCTGGATCAGGTTTTATTACATTCTGAATTGGACGTTGAAAATGAGCTTATCTCAGCCAGCAGAGAGGTCAAATCACAGTAATGCAAACTCAGTCAGAGACATAGATTTTCACTTGCAACTTGCTTTAACATGTTTAACAGTGCATGAAATGTTGTCTAAAACAAAAAAGAATGATGCATTTTATGGCTGGATCTGTTTTTATCACTTTCTGAATTGGACGTTGAAAATGAGCTTATCTCATCCAGCAGAGAGGTCAAATCACAGTAATGCAAACTCAGTCAGAGACATAGATTTTCACTTGCAACTTGCTTTAACATGTTTAACAGTGCATGAAATGTTGTCTAAAACAAAAAAGAATGATGCATTTTATAGCTGGATCAGGTTTTATTACATTCTGAATTGGACGTTGAAAATGAGCTTATCTCAGCCAGCAGAGAGGTCAAATCACAGTAATGCAAACTCAGTCAGAGACATAGATTTTCACTTGCTACTTGCTTTAACATGTTTAACAGTGCATGAAATGTTGTCTAAAACAAAAAAGAATGATGCATTTTATAGCTGGATCAGGTTTTATTACATTCTGAATTGGACGTTGAAAATGAGCTTATCTCAGCCAGCAGAGAGGTCAAATCACAGTAATGCAAACTCAGTCAGAGACATAGATTTTCACTTGCAACTTGCTTTAACATGTTTAACAGTGCATGAAATGTTGTCTAAAACAAAAAAGAATGATGCATTTTATAGCTGGATCAGGTTTTATTACATTCTGAATTGGACGTTGAAAATGAGCTTATCTCAGCCAGCAGAGAGGTCAAATCACAGTAATGCAAACTCAGTCAGAGACATAGATTTTCACTTGCAACTTCCTTTAACATGTTTAACAGTGCATGAAATGTTGTCTAAAACAAAAAAGAATGATGCATTTTATGGCTGGATCTGGTTTTATTACATTCTGAATTGGACGTTGAAAATGAGCTTATCTCAGCCAGCAGAGAGGTCAAATCACAGTAATGCAAACTCAGTCAGAGACATAGATTTTCACTTGCAACTTGCTTTAACATGTTTAACAGTGCATGAAATGTTATCTAAAACAAAAAAGAATGATGCATTTTATGGCTGGATCTGGTTTTATTACATTCTGAATTGGACGTTGAAAATGAGCTTATCTCAGCCAGCAGAGAGGTCAAATCACAGTAATGCAAACTCAGTCAGAGACATAGATTTTCACTTGCAACTTGCTTAAACATGTTTAACAGTGCATGAAATGTTGTCTAAAACAAAAAAGAATGATGCATTTTATAGCTGGATCAGGTTTTATTACATTCTGAATTGGACGTTGAAAATGAGCTTATCTCAGCCAGCAGAGAGGTCAAATCACAGTAATGCAAACTCAGTCAGAGACATAGATTTTCACTTGCTACTTGCTTTAACATGTTTAACAGTGCATGAAATGTTGTCTAAAACAAAAAAGAATGATGCATTTTATAGCTGGATCAGGTTTTATTACATTCTGAATTGGACGTTGAAAATGAGCTTATCTCAGCCAGCAGAGAGGTCAAATCACAGTAATGCAAACTCAGTCAGAGACATAGATTTTCACTTGCAACTTGCTTTAACATGTTTAACAGTGCATGAAATGTTGTCTAAAACAAAAAAGAATGATGCATTTTATAGCTGGATCAGGTTTTATTACATTCTGAATTGGACGTTGAAAATGAGCTTATCTCAGCCAGCAGAGAGGTCAAATCACAGTAATGCAAACTCAGTCAGAGACATAGATTTTCACTTGCAACTTCCTTTAACATGTTTAACAGTGCATGAAATGTTGTCTAAAACAAAAAAGAATGATGCATTTTATGGCTGGATCTGGTTTTATTACATTCTGAATTGGACGTTGAAAATGAGCTTATCTCAGCCAGCAGAGAGGTCAAATCACAGTAATGCAAACTCAGTCAGAGACATAGATTTTCACTTGCAACTTGCTTTAACATGTTTAACAGTGCATGAAATGTTATCTAAAACAAAAAAGAATGATGCATTTTATGGCTGGATCTGGTTTTATTACATTCTGAATTGGACGTTGAAAATGAGCTTATCTCAGCCAGCAGAGAGGTCAAATCACAGTAATGCAAACTCAGTCAGAGACATAGATTTTCACTTGCAACTTGCTTTAACATGTTTAACAGTGCATGAAATGTTGTCTAAAACAAAAAAGAATGATGCATTTTATGGCTGGATCTGTTTTTATCACTTTCTGAATTGGACGTTGAAAATGAGCTTATCTCAGCCAGCAGAGAGGTCAAATCACAGTAATGCAAACTCAGTCAGAGACATAGATTTTCACTTGCAACTTGCTTTAACATGTTTAACAGTGCATGAAATGTTGTCTAAAACAAAAAAGAATGATGCATTTTATAGCTGGATCAGGTTTTATTACATTCTGAATTGGACGTTGAAAATGAGCTTATCTCAGCCAGCAGAGAGGTCAAATCACAGTAATGCAAACTCAGTCAGAGACATAGATTTTCACTTGCTACTTGCTTTAACATGTTTAACAGTGCATGAAATGTTGTCTAAAACAAAAAAGAATGATGCATTTTATAGCTGAATCAGGTTTTATTACATTCTGAATTGGACGTTGAAAATGAGCTTATCTCAGCCAGCAGAGAGGTCAAATCACAGTAATGCAAACTCAGTCAGAGACATAGATTTTCACTTGCAACTTGCTTTAACATGTTTAACAGTGCATGAAATGTTGTCTAAAACAAAAAAGAATGATGCATTTTATAGCTGGATCAGGTTTTATTACATTCTGAATTGGACGTTGAAAATGAGCTTATCTCAGCCAGCAGAGAGGTCAAATCACAGTAATGCAAACTCAGTCAGAGACATAGATTTTCACTTGCAACTTCCTTTAACATGTTTAACAGTGCATGAAATGTTGTCTAAAACAAAAAAGAATGATGCATTTTATGGCTGGATCTGGTTTTATTATATTCTGAATTGGACGTTGAAAATGAGCTTATCTCAGCCAGCAGAGAGGTCAAATCACAGTAATGCAAACTCAGTCAGAGACATAGATTTTCACTTGCAACTTGCTTTAACATGTTTAACAGTGCATGAAATGTTGTCTAAAACAAAAAAGAATGATGCATTTTATGGCTGGATCTGGTTTTATTACATTCTGAATTGGACGTTGAAAATGAGCTTATCTCAGCCAGCAGAGAGGTCAAATCACAGTAATGCAAACTCAGTCAGAGACATAGATTTTCACTTGCAACTTGCTTTAACATGTTTAACAGTGCATGAAATGTTGTCTAAAACAAAAAAGAATGATGCATTTTATAGCTGGATCAGGTTTTATTACATTCTGAATTGGACGTTGAAAATGAGCTTATCTCAGCCAGCAGAGAGGTCAAATCACAGTAATGCAATTCAGTCAGAGACATAGATTTTCACTTGCTACTTGCTTTAACATGTTTAACAGTGCATGAAATGTTGTCTAAAACAAAAAAGAATGATGCATTTTATAGCTGGATCAGGTTTTATTACATTCTGAATTGGACGTTGAAAATGAGCTTATCTCAGCCAGCAGAGAGGTCAAATCACAGTAATGCAAACTCAGTCAGAGACATAGATTTTCACTTGCAACTTGCTTTAACATGTTTAACAGTGCATGAAATGTTGTCTAAAACAAAAAAGAATGATGCATTTTATAGCTGGATCAGGTTTTATTACATTCTGAATTGGACGTTGAAAATGAGCTTATCTCAGCCAGCAGAGAGGTCAAATCACAGTAATGCAAACTCAGTCAGAGACATAGATTTTCACTTGCAACTTCCTTTAACATGTTTAACAGTGCATGAAATGTTGTCTAAAACAAAAAAGAATGATGCATTTTATGGCTGGATCTGGTTTTATTACATTCTGAATTGGACGTTGAAAATGAGCTTATCTCAGCCAGCAGAGAGGTCAAATCACAGTAATGCAAACTCAGTCAGAGACATAGATTTTCACTTGCAACTTGCTTTAACATGTTTAACAGTGCATGAAATGTTATCTAAAACAAAAAAGAATGATGCATTTTATGGCTGGATCTGGTTTTATTACATTCTGAATTGGACGTTGAAAATGAGCTTATCTCAGCCAGCAGAGAGGTCAAATCACAGTAATGCAAACTCAGTCAGAGACATAGATTTTCACTTGCAACTTGCTTTAACATGTTTAACAGTGCATGAAATGTTGTCTAAAACAAAAAAGAATGATGCATTTTATAGCTGGATCAGGTTTTATTACATTCTGAATTGGACGTTGAAAATGAGCTTATCTCAGCCAGCAGAGAGGTCAAATCACAGTAATGCAAACTCAGTCAGAGACAAAGATTTTCACTTGCAACTTGCTTTAACATGTTTAACAGTGCATGAAATGTTGTCTAAAACAAAAAAGAATGATGCATTTTATAGCTGGATCTGGTTTTATTACATTCTGAAATGGACGTTGAAAATGAGCTTATCTCAGCCAGCAGAGAGGTCAAATCACAGTAATGCAAACTCAGTCAGAGACATAGATTTTCACTTGCAACTTGCTTTAACATGTTTAACAGTGCATGAAATGTTGTCTAAAACAAAAAAGAATGATGCATTTTATGGCTGGATCTGGTTTTATTACATTCTGAATTGGACGTTGAAAATGAGCTTATCTCAGCCAGCAGAGAGGTCAAATCACAGTAATGCAAACTTAGTCAGAGACATAGATTTTCACTTGCAACTTGCTTTAACATGTTTAACAGTGCATGAAATGTTGTCTAAAACAAAAAAGAATGATGCATTTTATAGCTGGATCAGGTTTTATTACATTCTGAATTGGACGTTGAAAATGAGCTTATCTCAGCCAGCAGAGAGGTCAAATCACAGTAATGCAAACTCAGTCAGAGACATAGATTTTCACTTGCAACTTGCTTTAACATGTTTAACAGTGCATGAAATGTTGTCTAAAACAAAAAAGAATGATGCATTTTATGGCTGGATCTGTTTTTATCACTTTCTGAATTGGACGTTGAAAATGAGCTTATCTCAGCCAGCAGAGAGGTCAAATCACAGTAATGCAAACTCAGTCAGAGACATAGATTTTCACTTGCAACTTGCTTTAACATGTTTAACAGTGCATGAAATGTTGTCTAAAACAAAAAAGAATGATGCATTTTATGGCTGGATCTGGTTTTATTACATTCTGAATTGGACGTTGAAAATGAGCTTATCTCAGCCAGCAGAGAGGTCAAATCACAGTAATGCAAACTCAGTCAGAGACATAGATTTTCACTTGCAACTTGCTTTAACATGTTTAAGAGTGCATGAAATGTTGTCCAAAACAAAAAAGAATGATGCATTTTATAGCTGGATCAGGTTTTATTACATTCTGTATTGGACGTTGAAAATGAGCTTATCTCAGCCAGCAGAGAGGTCAAATCACAGTAATGCAAACTCAGTCAGAGACATAGATTTTCACTTGCAACTTGCTTTAACATGTTTAACAGTGCATGAAATGTTGTCTAAAACAAAAAAGAATGATGCATTTTATGGCTGGATCTGTTTTTATCACTTTCTGAATTGGACGTTGAAAATGAGCTTATCTCAGCCAGCAGAGAGGTCAAATCACAGTAATGCAAACTCAGTCAGAGACATAGATTTTCACTTGCAACTTGCTTTAACATGTTTAACAGTGCATGAAATGTTGTCTAAAACAAAAAAGAATGATGCATTTTATAGCTGGATCAGGTTTTATTACATTCTGAATTGGACGTTGAAAATGAGCTTATCTCAGCCAGCAGAGAGGTCAAATCACAGTAATGCAAACTCAGTCAGAGACATAGATTTTCACTTGCTACTTGCTTTAACATGTTTAACAGTGCATGAAATGTTGTCTAAAACAAAAAAGAATGATGCATTTTATAGCTGGATCAGGTTTTATCACATTCTGAATTGGACGTTGAAAATGAGCTTATCTCAGCCAGCAGAGAGGTCAAATCACAGTAATGCAAACTCAGTCAGAGACATAGATTTTCACTTGCAACTTGCTTTAACATGTTTAACAGTGCATGAAATGTTGTCTAAAACAAAAAAGAATGATGTATTTTATGGCTGGATCTGTTTTTATTACATTCTGAATTGGACGTTGAAAATGAGCTTATCTCAGCCAGCAGAGAGGTCAAATCACAGTAATGCAAACTCAGTCAGAGACATAGATTTTCACTTGCAACTTGCTTTAACATGTTTAACAGTGCATGAAATGTTGTCCAAAACAAAAAAGAATGATGCATTTTATAGCTGGATCAGGTTTTATTACATTCTGAATTGGACGTTGAAAATGAGCTTATCTCAGCCAGCAGAGAGGTCAAATCACAGTAATGCAAACTCAGTCAGAGACATAGATTTTCACTTGCAACTTGCTTTAACATGTTTAACAGTGCATGAAATGTTGTCTAAAACAAAAAAGAATGATGCATTTTATGGCTGGATCTGTTTTTATCACTTTCTGAATTGGACGTTGAAAATGAGCTTATCTCAGCCAGCAGAGAGGTCAAATCACAGTAATGCAAACTCAGTCAGAGACATAGATTTTCACTTGCAACTTGCTTTAACATGTTTAACAGTGCATGAAATGTTGTCTAAAACAAAAAAGAATGATGCATTTTATAGCTGGATCAGGTTTTATTACATTCTGAATTGGACGTTGAAAATGAGCTTATCTCAGCCAGCAGAGAGGTCAAATCACAGTAATGCAAACTCAGTCAGAGATATAGATTTTCACTTGCTACTTGCTTTAACATGTTTAACAGTGCATGAAATGTTGTCTAAAACAAAAAAGAATGATGCATTTTATAGCTGGATCAGGTTTTATTACATTCTGAATTGGACGTTGAAAATGAGCTTATCTCAGCCAGCAGAGAGGTCAAATCACAGTAATGCAAACTCAGTCAGAGACATAGATTTTCACTTGCAACTTGCTTTAACATGTTTAACAGTGCATGAAATGTTGTCTAAAACAAAAAAGAATGATGCATTTTATAGCTGGATCAGGTTTTATTACATTCTGAATTGGACGTTGAAAATGAGCTTATCTCAGCCAGCAGAGAGGTCAAATCACAGTAATGCAAACTCAGTCAGAGACATAGATTTTCACTTGCAACTTCCTTTAACATGTTTAACAGTGCATGAAATGTTGTCTAAAACAAAAAAGAATGATGCATTTTATGGCTGGATCTGGTTTTATTACATTCTGAATTGGACGTTGAAAATGAGCTTATCTCAGCCAGCAGAGAGGTCAAATCACAGTAATGCAAACTCAGTCAGAGATATAGATTTTCACTTGCAACTTGCTATAACATGTTTAACAGTGCATGAAATGTTATCTAAAACAAAAAAGAATGATGCATTTTATGGCTGGATCTGGTTTTATTACATTCTGAATTGGATGTTGAAAATGAGCTTATCTCAGCCAGCAGAGAGGTCAAATCACAGTAATGCAAACTCAGTCAGAGACATAGATTTTCACTTGCAACTTGCTTTAACATGTTTAACAGTGCATGAAATGTTGTCTAAAACAAAAAAGAATGATGCATTTTATAGCTGGATCAGGTTTTATTACATTCTGAATTGGACGTTGAAAATGAGCTTATCTCAGCCAGCAGAGAGGTCAAATCACAGTATTGCAAACTCAGTCAGAGACAAAGATTTTCACTTGCAACTTGCTTTAACATGTTTAACAGTGCATGAAATGTTGTCTAAAACAAAAAAGAATGATGCATTTTATGGCTGGATCTGGTTTTATTACATTCTGAAATGGACGTTGAAAATGAGCTTATCTCAGCCAGCAGAGAGGTCAAATCACAGTAATGCAAACTCAGTCAGAGACATAGATTTTCACTTGCAACTTGCTATAACATGTTTAACAGTGCATGAAATGTTGTCTAAAACAAAAAAGAATGATGCATTTTATGGCTGGATCTGGTTTTATTACATTCTGAATTGGACGTTGAAAATGAGCTTATCTCAGCCAGCAGAGAGGTCAAATCACAGTAATGCAAACTCAGTCAGAGACATAGATTTTCACTTGCAACTTGCTTTAACATGTTTAACAATGCATGAAATGTTGTCTAAAACAAAAAAGAATGATGCATTTTATAGCTGGATCAGGTTTTATTACATTCTGAATTGGACGTTGAAAATGAGTTTATCTCAGCCAGCAGAGAGGTCAAATCACAGTAATGCAAACTCAGTCAGAGACATAGATTTTCACTTGCAACTTGCTTTAACATGTTTAACATTGCATGAAATGTTGTCTAAAACAAAAAAGAATGATGCATTTTATGGCTGGATCTGGTTTTATTACATTCTGAATTGGACGTTGAAAATGAGCTTATCTCAGCCAGCAGAGAGGTCAAATCACAGTAATGCAAACTCAGTCAGAGACATAGATTTTCACTTGCAACTTGCTTTAACATGTTTAACAGTGCATGAAATGTTGTCTAAAACAAAAAAGAATGATGCATTTTATGGCTGGATCTGGTTTTATTACATTCTGAATTGGACGTTGAAAATGAGCTTATCTCAGCCAGCAGAGAGGTCAAATCACAGTAATGCAAATATAGTCAGAGACATAGATTTTCACTTGCAACTTGCTTTAACATGTTTAACAGTGCATGAAATGTTGTCTAAAACAAAAAAGAATGATGCATTTTATGGCTGGATCTGGTTTTATTACATTCTGAATTGGACGTTGAAAATGAGCTTATCTCAGCCAGCAGAGAGGTCAAATCACAGTAATGCAAACTCAGTCAGAGACATAGATTTTCACTTGCAACTTGCTTTAACATGTTTAACAGTGCATGAAATGTTGTCTAAAACAAAAAAGAATGATGCATTTTATGGCTGGATCTGTTTTTATCACTTTCTGAATTGGACGTTGAAAATGAGCTTATCTCAGCCAGCAGAGAGGTCAAATCACAGTAATGCAAACTCAGTCAGAGACATAGATTTTCACTTGCAACTTGCTTTAACATGTTTAACAGTGCATGAAATGTTGTCTAAAACAAAAAAGAATGATGCATTTTATGGCTGGATCTGGTTTTATTACATTCTGAATTGGACGTTGAAAATGAGCTTATCTCAGCCAGCAGAGAGGTCAAATCATAGTAATGCAAACTCAGTCAGAGACATAGATTTTCACTTGCAACTTGCTTTAACATGTTTAAGAGTGCATGAAATGTTGTCCAAAACAAAAAAGAATGATGCATTTTATAGCTGGATCAGGTTTTATTACATTCTGTATTGGACGTTGAAAATGAGCTTATCTCAGCCAGCAGAGAGGTCAAATCACAGTAATGCAAACTCAGTCAGAGACATAGATTTTCACTTGCAACTTGCTTTAACATGTTTAACAGTGCATGAAATGTTGTCTAAAACAAAAAAGAATGATGCATTTTATGGCTGGATCTGTTTTTATCACTTTCTGAATTGGACGTTGAAAATGAGCTTATCTCAGCCAGCAGAGAGGTCAAATCACAGTAATGCAAACTCAGTCAGAGACATAGATTTTCACTTGCAACTTGCTTTAACATGTTTAACAGTGCATGAAATGTTGTCTAAAACAAAAAAGAATGATGCATTTTATAGCTGGATCAGGTTTTATTACATTCTGAATTGGACGTTGAAAATGAGCTTATCTCAGCCAGCAGAGAGGTCAAATCACAGTAATGCAAACTCAGTCAGAGACATAGATTTTCACTTGCAACTTGCTTTAACATGTTTAACAGTGCATGAAATGTTGTCTAAAACAAAAAAGAATGATGTATTTTATGGCTGGATCTGTTTTTATTACATTCTGAATTGGACGTTGAAAATGAGCTTATCTCAGCCAGCAGAGAGATCAAATCACAGTAATGCAAACTCAGTCAGAGACATAGATTTTCACTTGCAACTTGCTTTAACATGTTTAACAGTGCATGAAATGTTGTCCAAAACAAAAAAGAATGATGCATTTTATAGCTGGATCAGGTTTTATTACATTCTGAATTGGACGTTGAAAATGAGCTTATCTCAGCCAGCAGAGAGGTCAAATCACAGTAATGCAAACTCAGTCAGAGACATAGATTTTCACTTGCAACTTGCTTTAACATGTTTAACAGTGCATGAAATGTTGTCTAAAACAAAAAAGAATGATGCATTTTATGGCTGGATCTGTTTTTATCACTTTCTGAATTGGACGTTGAAAATGAGCTTATCTCAGCCAGCAGAGAGGTCAAATCACAGTAATGCAAACTCAGTCAGAGACATAGATTTTCACTTGCAACTTGCTTTAACATGTTTAACAGTGCATGAAATGTTGTCTAAAACAAAAAAGAATGATGCATTTTATAGCTGGATCAGGTTTTATTACATTCTGAATTGGACGTTGAAAATGAGCTTATCTCAGCCAGCAGAGAGGTCAAATCACAGTAATGCAAACTCAGTCAGAGATATAGATTTTCACTTGCTACTTGCTTTAACATGTTTAACAGTGCATGAAATGTTGTCTAAAACAAAAAAGAATGATGCATTTTATAGCTGGATCAGGTTTTATTACATTCTGAATTGGACGTTGAAAATGAGCTTATCTCAGCCAGCAGAGAGGTCAAATCACAGTAATGCAAACTCAGTCAGAGACATAGATTTTCACTTGCAACTTGCTTTAACATGTTTAACAGTGCATGAAATGTTGTCTAAAACAAAAAAGAATGATGCATTTTATAGCTGGATCAGGTTTTATTACATTCTGAATTGGACGTTGAAAATGAGCTTATCTCAGCCAGCAGAGAGGTCAAATCACAGTAATGCAAACTCAGTCAGAGACATAGATTTTCACTTGCAACTTCCTTTAACATGTTTAACAGTGCATGAAATGTTGTCTAAAACAAAAAAGAATGATGCATTTTATGGCTGGATCTGGTTTTATTACATTCTGAATTGGACGTTGAAAATGAGCTTATCTCAGCCAGCAGAGAGGTCAAATCACAGTAATGCAAACTCAGTCAGAGACATAGATTTTCACTTGCTACTTGCTTTAACATGTTTAACAGTGCATGAAATGTTGTCTAAAACAAAAAAGAATGATGCATTTTATAGCTGGATCAGGTTTTATTACATTCTGAATTGGACGTTGAAAATGAGCTTATCTCAGCCAGCAGAGAGGTCAAATCACAGTAATGCAAACTCAGTCAGAGACATAGATTTTCACTTGCAACTTGCTTTAACATGTTTAACAGTGCATGAAATGTTGTCTAAAACAAAAAAGAATGATGCATTTTATAGCTGGATCAGGTTTTATTACATTCTGAATTGGACGTTGAAAATGAGCTTATCTCAGCCAGCAGAGAGGTCAAATCACAGTAATGCAAACTCAGTCAGAGACATAGATTTTCACTTGCAACTTCCTTTAACATGTTTAACAGTGCATGAAATGTTGTCTAAAACAAAAAAGAATGATGCATTTTATGGCTGGATCTGGTTTTATTACATTCTGAATTGGACGTTGAAAATGAGCTTATCTCAGCCAGCAGAGAGGTCAAATCACAGTAATGCAAACTCAGTCAGAGACATAGATTTTCACTTGCAACTTGCTTTAACATGTTTAACAGTGCATGAAATGTTATCTAAAACAAAAAAGAATGATGCATTTTATGGCTGGATCTGGTTTTATTACATTCTGAATTGGACGTTGAAAATGAGCTTATCTCAGCCAGCAGAGAGGTCAAATCACAGTAATGCAAACTCAGTCAGAGACATAGATTTTCACTTGCAACTTGCTTTAACATGTTTAACAGTGCATGAAATGTTGTCTAAAACAAAAAAGAATGATGCATTTTATAGCTGGATCAGGTTTTATTACATTCTGAATTGGACGTTGAAAATGAGCTTATCTCAGCCACGCAGAGAGGTCAAATCACAGTAATGCAAACTCAGTCAGAGACAAAGATTTTCACTTGCAACTTGCTTTAACATGTTTAACAGTGCATGAAATGTTGTCTAAAACAAAAAAGAATGATGCATTTTATGGCTGGATCTGGTTTTATTACATTCTGAAATGGACGTTGAAAATGAGCTTATCTCAGCCAGCAGAGAGGTCAAATCACAGTAATGCAAACTCAGTCAGAGACATAGATTTTCACTTGCAACTTGCTATAACATGTTTAACAGTGCATGAAATGTTGTCTAAAACAAAAAAGAATGATGCATTTTATGGCTGGATCTGGTTTTATTACATTCTGAATTGGACGTTGAAAATGAGCTTATCTCAGCCAGCAGAGAGGTCAAATCACAGTAATGCAAACTCAGTCAGAGACATAGATTTTCACTTGCAACTTGCTTTAACATGTTTAACAATGCATGAAATGTTGTCTAAAACAAAAAAGAATGATGCATTTTATAGCTGGATCAGGTTTTATTACATTCTGAATTGGACGTTGAAAATGAGCTTATCTCAGCCAGCAGAGAGGTCAAATCACAGTAATGCAAACTCAGTCAGAGACATAGATTTTCACTTGCAACTTGCTTTAACATGTTTAACATTGCATGAAATGTTGTCTAAAACAAAAAAGAATGATGCATTTTATGGCTGGATCTGGTTTTATTACATTCTGAATTGGACGTTGAAAATGAGCTTATCTCAGCCAGCAGAGAGGTCAAATCACAGTAATGCAAACTCAGTCAGAGACATAGATTTTCACTTGCAACTTGCTTTAACATGTTTAACAGTGCATGAAATGTTGTCTAAAACAAAAAAGAATGATGCATTTTATGGCTGGATCTGTTTTTATCACTTTCTGAATTGGACGTTGAAAATGAGCTTATCTCAGCCAGCAGAGAGGTCAAATCACAGTAATGCAAACTCAGTCAGAGACATAGATTTTCACTTGCAACTTGCTTTAACATGTTTAACAGTGCATGAAATGTTGTCTAAAACAAAAAAGAATGATGCATTTTATGGCTGGATCTGGTTTTATTACATTCTGAATTGGACGTTGAAAATGAGCTTATCTCAGCCAGCAGAGAGGTCAAATCACAGTAATGCAAACTTAGTCAGAGACATAGATTTTCACTTGCAACTTGCTTTAACATGTTTAACAGTGCATGAAATGTTGTCTAAAACAAAAAAGAATGATGCATTTTATAGCTGGATCAGGTTTTATTACATTCTGAATTGGACGTTGAAAATGAGCTTATCTCAGCCAGCAGAGAGGTCAAATCACAGTAATGCAAACTCAGTCAGAGACATATATTTTCACTTGCAACTTGCTTTAACATGTTTAACAGTGCATGAAATGTTGTCTAAAACAAAAAAGAATGATGCATTTTATGGCTGGATCTGTTTTTATCACTTTCTGAATTGGACGTTGAAAATAAGCTTATCTCAGCCAGCAGAGAGGTCAAATCACAGTAATGCAAACTCAGTCAGAGACATAGATTTTCACTTGCAACTTGCTTTAACATGTTTAACAGTGCATGAAATGTTGTCTAAAACAAAAAAGAATGATGCATTTTATGGCTGGATCTGGTTTTATTACATTCTGAATTGGACGTTGAAAATGAGCTTATCTCAGCCAGCAGAGAGGTCAAATCACAGTAATGCAAACTCAGTCAGAGACAAAGATTTTCACTTGCAACTTGCTTTAACATGTTTAACAGTGCATGAAATGTTGTCTAAAACAAAAAAGAATGATGCATTTTATGGCTGGATCTGGTTTTATTACATTCTGAAATGGACGTTGAAAATGAGCTTATCTCAGCCAGCAGAGAGGTCAAATCACAGTAATGCAAACTCAGTCAGAGACATAGATTTTCACTTGCAACTTGCTATAACATGTTTAACAGTGCATGAAATGTTGTCTAAAACAAAAAAGAATGATGCATTTTATGGCTGGATCTGGTTTTATTACATTCTGAATTGGACGTTGAAAATGAGCTTATCTCAGCCAGCAGAGAGGTCAAATCACAGTAATGCAAACTCAGTCAGAGACATAGATTTTCACTTGCAACTTGCTTTAACATGTTTAACAATGCATGAAATGTTGTCTAAAACAAAAAAGAATGATGCATTTTATAGCTGGATCAGGTTTTATTACATTCTGAATTGGACGTTGAAAATGAGCTTATCTCAGCCAGCAGAGAGGTCAAATCACAGTAATGCAAACTCAGTCAGAGACATAGATTTTCACTTGCAACTTGCTTTAACATGTTTAACATTGCATGAAATGTTGTCTAAAACAAAAAAGAATGATGCATTTATGGCTGGATCTGGTTTTATTACATTCTGAATTGGACGTTGAAAATGAGCTTATCTCAGCCAGCAGAGAGGTCAAATCACAGTAATGCAAACTCAGTCAGAGACATAGATTTTCACTTGCAACTTGCTTTAACATGTTTAACAGTGCATGAAATGTTGTCTAAAACAAAAAAGAATGATGCATTTTATGGCTGGATCTGGTTTTATTACATTCTGAATTGGACGTTGAAAATGAGCTTATCTCAGCCAGCAGAGAGGTCAAATCACAGTAATGCAAACTTAGTCAGAGACATAGATTTTCACTTGCAACTTGCTTTAACATGTTTAACAGTGCATGAAATGTTGTCTAAAACAAAAAAGAATGATGCATTTTATGGCTGGATCTGGTTTTATTACATTCTGAATTGGACGTTGAAAATGAGCTTATCTCAGCCAGCAGAGAGGTCAAATCACAGTAATGCAAACTCAGTCAGAGACATAGATTTTCACTTGCAACTTGCTTTAACATGTTTAACAGTGCATGAAATGTTGTCTAAAACAAAAAAGAATGATGCATTTTATGGCTGGATCTGTTTTTATCACTTTCTGAATTGGACGTTGAAAATGAGCTTATCTCAGCCAGCAGAGAGGTCAAATCACAGTAATGCAAACTCAGTCAGAGACATAGATTTTCACTTGCAACTTGCTTTAACATGTTTAACAGTGCATGAAATGTTGTCTAAAACAAAAAAGAATGATGCATTTTATGGCTGGATCTGGTTTTATTACATTCTGAATTGGACGTTGAAAATGAGCTTATCTCAGCCAGCAGAGAGGTCAAATCATAGTAATGCAAACTCAGTCAGAGACATAGATTTTCACTTGCAACTTGCTTTAACATGTTTAACAGTGCATGAAATGTTGTCCAAAACAAAAAAGAATGATGCATTTTATAGCTGGATCAGGTTTTATTACATTCTGAATTGGACGTTGAAAATGAGCTTATCTCAGCCAGCAGAGAGGTCAAATCACAGTAATGCAAACTCAGTCAGAGACATAGATTTTCACTTGCAACTTGCTTTAACATGTTTAACAGTGCATGAAATGTTGTCTAAAACAAAAAAGAATGATGCATTTTATGGCTGGATCTGTTTTTATCACTTTCTGAATTGGACGTTGAAAATGAGCTTATCTCAGCCAGCAGAGAGGTCAAATCACAGTAATGCAAACTCAGTCAGAGACATAGATTTTCACTTGCAACTTGCTTTAACATGTTTAACAGTGCATGAAATGTTGTCTAAAACAAAAAAGAATGATGCATTTTATAGCTGGATCAGGTTTTATTACATTCTGAATTGGACGTTGAAAATGAGCTTATCTCAGCCAGCAGAGAGGTCAAATCACAGTAATGCAAACTCAGTCAGAGATATAGATTTTCACTTGCTACTTGCTTTAACATGTTTAACAGTGCATGAAATGTTGTCTAAAACAAAAAAGAATGATGCATTTTATAGCTGGATCAGGTTTTATTACATTCTGTATTGGACGTTGAAAATGAGCTTATCTCAGCCAGCAGAGAGGTCAAATCACAGTAATGCAAACTCAGTCAGAGACATAGATTTTCACTTGCAACTTGCTTTAACATGTTTAACAGTGCATGAAATGTTGTCTAAAACAAAAAAGAATGATGCATTTTATAGCTGGATCAGGTTTTATTACATTCTGAATTGGACGTTGAAAATGAGCTTATCTCAGCCAGCAGAGAGGTCAAATCACAGTAATGCAAACTCAGTCAGAGACATAGATTTTCACTTGCAACTTCCTTTAACATGTTTAACAGTGCATGAAATGTTGTCTAAAACAAAAAAGAATGATGCATTTTATGGCTGGATCTGGTTTTATTACATTCTGAATTGGACGTTGAAAATGAGCTTATCTCAGCCAGCAGAGAGGTCAAATCACAGTAATGCAAACTCAGTCAGAGACATAGATTTTCACTTGCAACTTGCTTTAACATGTTTAACAGTGCATGAAATGTTGTCTAAAACAAAAAAGAATGATGCATTTTATAGCTGGATCAGGTTTTATTACATTCTGAATTGGACGTTGAAAATGAGCTCATCTCAGCCAGCAGAGAGGTCAAATCACAGTA
This sequence comes from Danio rerio, assembly GCF_052040795.2. NCBI lineage: Eukaryota > Metazoa > Chordata > Actinopteri > Cypriniformes > Danionidae > Danio > Danio rerio. The sequence continues at coordinate 47,380,573 of NC_141037.1, forward strand.
ATGCAAACTCAGTCAGAGACATAGATTTTCACTTGCAACTTCCTTTAACATGTTTAACAGTGCATGAAATGTTGTCTAAAACAAAAAAGAATGATGCATTTTATGGCTGGATCTGGTTTTATTACAATCTGAATTGGACGTTGAAAATGAGCTTATCTCAGCCAGCAGAGAGGTCAAATCACAGTAATGCAAACTCAGTCAGAGACATAGATTTTCACTTGCAACTTGCTATAACATGTTTAACAGTGCATGAAATGTTATCTAAAACAAAAAAGAATGATGCATTTTATGGCTGGATCTGGTTTTATTACATTCTGAATTGGACGTTGAAAATGAGCTTATCTCAGCCAGCAGAGAGGTCAAATCACAGTAATGCAAACTCAGTCAGAGACATAGATTTTCACTTGCAACTTGCTTTAACATGTTTAACATTGCATGAAATGTTGTCTAAAACAAAAAAGAATGATGCATTTTATAGCTGGATCAGGTTTTATTACATTCTGAATTGGACGTTGAAAATGAGCTTATCTCAGCCAGCAGAGAGGTCAAATCACAGTAATGCAAACTCAGTCAGAGACAAAGATTTTCACTTGCAACTTGCTTTAACATGTTTAACAGTGCATGAAATGTTGTCTAAAACAAAAAAGAATGATGCATTTTATGGCTGGATCTGGTTTTATTACATTCTGAAATGGACGTTGAAAATGAGCTTATCTCAGCCAGCAGAGAGGTCAAATCACAGTAATGCAAACTCAGTCAGAGACATAGATTTTCACTTGCAACTTGCTTTAACATGTTTAACAATGCATGAAATGTTGTCTAAAACAAAAAAGAATGATGCATTTTATAGCTGGATCAGGTTTTATTACATTCTGAATTGGACGTTGAAAATGAGCTTATCTCAGCCAGCAGAGAGGTCAAATCACAGTAATGCAAACTCAGTCAGAGACATAGATTTTCACTTGCAACTTGCTTTAACATGTTTAACATTGCATGAAATGTTGTCTAAAACAAAAAAGAATGATGCATTTTATGGCTGGATCTGGTTTTATTACATTCTGAATTGGACGTTGAAAATGAGCTTATCTCAGCCAGCAGAGATGTCAAATCACAGTAATGCAAACTCAGTCAGAGACATAGATTTTCACTTGCAACTTGCTTTAACATGTTTAACAGTGCATGAAATGTTGTCTAAAACAAAAAAGAATGATGCATTTTATGGCTGGATCTGTTTTTATCACTTTCTGAATTGGACGTTGAAAATGAGCTTATCTCAGCCAGCAGAGAGGTCAAATCACAGTAATGCAAACTCAGTCAGAGACATAGATTTTCACTTGCAACTTGCTTTAACATGTTTAACAGTGCATGAAATGTTGTCTAAAACAAAAAAGAATGATGCATTTTATGGCTGGATCTGGTTTTATAACATTCTGAATTGGACGTTGAAAATGAGCTTATCTCAGCCAGCAGAGAGGTCAAATCACAGTAATGCAAACTTAGTCAGAGACATAGATTTTCACTTGCAACTTGCTTTAACATGTTTAACAGTGCATGAAATGTTGTCTAAAACAAAAAAGAATGATGCATTTTATAGCTGGATCTGGTTTTATTACATTCTGAATTGGACGTTGAAAATGAGCTTATCTCAGCCAGCAGAGAGGTCAAATCACAGTAATGCAAACTCAGTCAGAGACATATATTTTCACTTGCAACTTGCTTTAACATGTTTAACAGTGCATGAAATGTTGTCTAAAACAAAAAAGAATGATGCATTTTATGGCTGGATCTGTTTTTATCACTTTCTGAATTGGACGTTGAAAATGAGCTTATCTCAGCCAGCAGAGAGGTCAAATCACAGTAATGCAAACTCAGTCAGAGACAAAGATTTTCACTTGCAACTTGCTTTAACATGTTTAACAGTGCATGAAATGTTGTCTAAAACAAAAAAGAATGATGCATTTTATGGCTGGATCTGGTTTTATTACATTCTGAATTGGACGTTGAAAATGAGCTTATCTCAGCCAGCAGAGAGGTCAAATCACAGTAATGCAAACTCAGTCAGAGACAAAGATTTTCACTTGCAACTTGCTTTAACATGTTTAACAGTGCATGAAATGTTGTCTAAAACAAAAAAGAATGATGCATTTTATGGCTGGATCTGGTTTTATTACATTCTGAAATGGACGTTGAAAATGAGCTTATCTCAGCCAGCAGAGAGGTCAAATCACAGTAATGCAAACTCAGTCAGAGACATAGATTTTCACTTGCAACTTGCTATAACATGTTTAACAGTGCATGAAATGTTGTCTAAAACAAAAAAGAATGATGCATTTTATGGCTGGATCTGGTTTTATTACATTCTGAATTGGACGTTGAAAATGAGCTTATCTCAGCCAGCAGAGAGGTCAAATCACAGTAATGCAAACTCAGTCAGAGACATAGATTTTCACTTGCAACTTGCTTTAACATGTTTAACAATGCATGAAATGTTGTCTAAAACAAAAAAGAATGATGCATTTTATAGCTGGATCAGGTTTTATTACATTCTGAATTGGACGTTGAAAATGAGCTTATCTCAGCCAGCAGAGAGGTCAAATCACAGTAATGCAAACTCAGTCAGAGACATAGATTTTCACTTGCAACTTGCTTTAACATGTTTAACATTGCATGAAATGTTGTCTAAAACAAAAAAGAATGATGCATTTTATGGCTGGATCTGGTTTTATTACATTCTGAATTGGACGTTGAAAATGAGCTTATCTCAGCCAGCAGAGAGGTCAAATCACAGTAATGCAAACTCAGTCAGAGACATAGATTTTCACTTGCAACTTGCTTTAACATGTTTAACAGTGCATGAAATGTTGTCTAAAACAAAAAAGAATGATGCATTTTATGGCTGGATCTGGTTTTATTACATTCTGAATTGGACGTTGAAAATGAGCTTATCTCAGCCAGCAGAGAGGTCAAATCACAGTAATGCAAACTTAGTCAGAGACATAGATTTTCACTTGCAACTTGCTTTAACATGTTTAACAGTGCATGAAATGTTGTCTAAAACAAAAAAGAATGATGCATTTTATGGCTGGATCTGGTTTTATTACATTCTGAATTGGACGTTGAAAATGAGCTTATCTCAGCCAGCAGAGAGGTCAAATCACAGTAATGCAAACTCAGTCAGAGACATAGATTTTCACTTGCAACTTGCTTTAACATGTTTAACAGTGCATGAAATGTTGTCTAAAACAAAAAAGAATGATGCATTTTATGGCTGGATCTGTTTTTATCACTTTCTGAATTGGACGTTGAAAATGAGCTTATCTCAGCCAGCAGAGAGGTCAAATCACAGTAATGCAAACTCAGTCAGAGACATAGATTTTCACTTGCAACTTGCTTTAACATGTTTAACAGTGCATGAAATGTTGTCTAAAACAAAAAAGAATGATGCATTTTATGGCTGGATCTGGTTTTATTACATTCTGAATTGGACGTTGAAAATGAGCTTATCTCAGCCAGCAGAGAGGTCAAATCATAGTAATGCAAACTCAGTCAGAGACATAGATTTTCACTTGCAACTTGCTTTAACATGTTTAAGAGTGCATGAAATGTTGTCCAAAACAAAAAAGAATGATGCATTTTATAGCTGGATCAGGTTTTATTACATTCTGTATTGGACGTTGAAAATGAGCTTATCTCAGCCAGCAGAGAGGTCAAATCACAGTAATGCAAACTCAGTCAGAGACATAGATTTTCACTTGCAACTTGCTTTAACATGTTTAACAGTGCATGAAATGTTGTCTAAAACAAAAAAGAATGATGCATTTTATGGCTGGATCTGTTTTTATCACTTTCTGAATTGGACGTTGAAAATGAGCTTATCTCAGCCAGCAGAGAGGTCAAATCACAGTAATGCAAACTCAGTCAGAGACATAGATTTTCACTTGCAACTTGCTTTAACATGTTTAACAGTGCATGAAATGTTGTCTAAAACAAAAAAGAATGATGCATTTTATAGCTGGATCAGGTTTTATTACATTCTGAATTGGACGTTGAAAATGAGCTTATCTCAGCCAGCAGAGAGGTCAAATCACAGTAATGCAAACTCAGTCAGAGACATAGATTTTCGCTTGCAACTTGCTTTAACATGTTTAACAGTGCATGAAATGTTGTCTAAAACAAAAAAGAATGATGTATTTTATGGCTGGATCTGTTTTTATTACATTCTGAATTGGACGTTGAAAATGAGCTTATCTCAGCCAGCAGAGAGGTCAAATCACAGTAATGCAAACTCAGTCAGAGACATAGATTTTCACTTGCAACTTGCTTTAACATGTTTAACAGTGCATGAAATGTTGTCCAAAACAAAAAAGAATGATGCATTTTATAGCTGGATCAGGTTTTATTACATTCTGAATTGGACGTTGAAAATGAGCTTATCTCAGCCAGCAGAGAGGTCAAATCACAGTAATGCAAACTCAGTCAGAGACATAGATTTTCACTTGCAACTTGCTTTAACATGTTTAACAGTGCATGAAATGTTGTCTAAAACAAAAAAGAATGATGCATTTTATGGCTGGATCTGTTTTTATCACTTTCTGAATTGGACGTTGAAAATGAGCTTATCTCAGCCAGCAGAGAGGTCAAATCACAGTAATGCAAACTCAGTCAGAGACATAGATTTTCACTTGCAACTTGCTTTAACATGTTTAACAGTGCATGAAATGTTGTCTAAAACAAAAAAGAATGATGCATTTTATAGCTGGATCAGGTTTTATTACATTCTGAATTGGACGTTGAAAATGAGCTTATCTCAGCCAGCAGAGAGGTCAAATCACAGTAATGCAAACTCAGTCATAGATATAGATTTTCACTTGCTACTTGCTTTAACATGTTTAACAGTGCATGAAATGTTGTCTAAAACAAAAAAGAATGATGCATTTTATAGCTGGATCAGGTTTTATTACATTCTGAATTGGACGTTGAAAATGAGCTTATCTCAGCCAGCAGAGAGGTCAAATCACAGTAATGCAAACTCAGTCAGAGACATAGATTTTCACTTGCAACTTGCTTTAACATGTTTAACAGTGCATGAAATGTTGTCTAAAACAAAAAAGAATGATGCATTTTATAGCTGGATCAGGTTTTATTACATTCTGAATTGGACGTTGAAAATGAGCTTATCTCAGCCAGCAGAGAGGTCAAATCACAGTAATGCAAACTCAGTCAGAGACATAGATTTTCACTTGCAACTTCCTTTAACATGTTTAACAGTGCATGAAATGTTGTCTAAAACAAAAAAGAATGATGCATTTTATGGCTGGATCTGGTTTTATTACATTCTGAATTGGACGTTGAAAATGAGCTTATCTCAGCCAGCAGAGAGGTCAAATCACAGTAATGCAAACTCAGTCAGAGACATAGATTTTCACTTGCTACTTGCTTTAACATGTTTAACAGTGCATGAAATGTTGTCTAAAACAAAAAAGAATGATGCATTTTATAGCTGGATCAGGTTTTATTACATTCTGAATTGGACGTTGAAAATGAGCTTATCTCAGCCAGCAGAGAGGTCAAATCACAGTAATGCAAACTCAGTCAGAGACATAGATTTTCACTTGCAACTTGCTTTAACATGTTTAACAGTGCATGAAATGTTGTCTAAAACAAAAAAGAATGATGCATTTTATAGCTGGATCAGGTTTTATTACATTCTGAATTGGACGTTGAAAATGAGCTCATCTCAGCCAGCAGAGAGGTCAAATCACAGTAATGCAAACTCAGTCAGAGACATAGATTTTCACTTGCAACTTCCTTTAACATGTTTAACAGTGCATGAAATGTTGTCTAAAACAAAAAAGAATGATGCATTTTATGGCTGGATCTGGTTTTATTACAATCTGAATTGGACGTTGAAAATGAGCTTATCTCAGCCAGCAGAGAGGTCAAATCACAGTAATGCAAACTCAGTCAGAGACATAGATTTTCACTTGCAACTTGCTATAACATGTTTAACAGTGCATGAAATGTTATCTAAAACAAAAAAGAATGATGCATTTTATGGCTGGATCTGGTTTTATTACATTCTGAATTGGACGTTGAAAATGAGCTTATCTCAGCCAGCAGAGAGGTCAAATCACAGTAATGCAAACTCAGTCAGAGACATAGATTTTCACTTGCAACTTGCTTTAACATGTTTAACAGTGCATGAAATGTTGTCTAAAACAAAAAAGAATGATGCATTTTATAGCTGGATCAGGTTTTATTACATTCTGAATTGGACGTTGAAAATGAGCTTATCTCAGCCAGCAGAGAGGTCAAATCACAGTAATGCAAACTCAGTCAGAGACAAAGATTTTCACTTGCAACTTGCTTTAACATGTTTAACAGTGCATGAAATGTTGTCTAAAACAAAAAAGAATGATGCATTTTATGGCTGGATCTGGTTTTATTACATTCTGAAATGGACGTTGAAAATGAGCTTATCTCAGCCAGCAGAGAGGTCAAATCACAGTAATGCAAACTCAGTCAGAGACATAGATTTTCACTTGCAACTTGCTATAACATGTTTAACAGTGCATGAAATGTTGTCTAAAACAAAAAAGAATGATGCATTTTATGGCTGGATCTGGTTTTATTACATTCTGAATTGGACGTTGAAAATGAGCTTATCTCAGCCAGCAGAGAGGTCAAATCACAGTAATGCAAACTCAATCAGAGACATAGATTTTCACTTGCAACTTGCTTTAACATGTTTAACAATGCATGAAATGTTGTCTAAAACAAAAAAGAATGATGCATTTTATAGCTGGATCAGGTTTTATTACATTCTGAATTGGACGTTGAAAATGAGCTTATCTCAGCCAGCAGAGAGGTCAAATCACAGTAATGCAAACTCAGTCAGAGACATAGATTTTCACTTGCAACTTGCTTTAACATGTTTAACATTGCATGAAATGTTGTCTAAAACAAAAAAGAATGATGCATTTTATGGCTGGATCTGGTTTTATTACATTCTGAATTGGACGTTGAAAATGAGCTTATCTCAGCCAGCAGAGAGGTCAAATCACAGTAATGCAAACTCAGTCAGAGACATAGATTTTCACTTGCAACTTGCTTTAACATGTTTAACAGTGCATGAAATGTTGTCTAAAACAAAAAAGAATGATGCATTTTATGGCTGGATCTGGTTTTATTACATTCTGAATTGGACGTTGAAAATGAGCTTATCTCAGCCAGCAGAGAGGTCAAATCACAGTAATGCAAACTTAGTCAGAGACATAGATTTTCACTTGCAACTTGCTTTAACATGTTTAACAGTGCATGAAATGTTGTCTAAAACAAAAAAGAATGATGCATTTTATAGCTGGATCAGGTTTTATTACATTCTGAATTGGACGTTGAAAATGAGCTTATCTCAGCCAGCAGAGAGGTCAAATCACAGTAATGCAAACTCAGTCAGAGACATATATTTTCACTTGCAACTTGCTTTAACATGTTTAACAGTGCATGAAATGTTGTCTAAAACAAAAAAGAATGATGCATTTTATGGCTGGATCTGTTTTTATCACTTTCTGAATTGGACGTTGAAAATAAGCTTATCTCAGCCAGCAGAGAGGTCAAATCACAGTAATGCAAACTCAGTCAGAGACATAGATTTTCACTTGCAACTTGCTTTAACATGTTTAACAGTGCATGAAATGTTGTCTAAAACAAAAAAGAATGATGCATTTTATGGCTGGATCTGGTTTTATTACATTCTGAATTGGACGTTGAAAATGAGCTTATCTCAGCCAGCAGAGAGGTCAAATCACAGTAATGCAAACTCAGTCAGAGACATAGATTTTCTCTTGCAACTTGCTTTAACATGTTTAAGAGTGCATGAAATGTTGTCCAAAACAAAAAAGAATGATGCATTTTATAGCTGGATCAGGTTTTATTACATTCTGTAGTGGACGTTGAAAATGAGCTTATCTCAGCCAGCAGAGAGGTCAAATCACAGTAATGCAAACTCAGTCAGAGACATAGATTTTCACTTGCAACTTGCTTTAACATGTTTAACAGTGCATGAAATGTTGTCTAAAACAAAAAAGAATGATGCATTTTATGGCTGGATCTGTTTTTATCACTTTCTGAATTGGACGTTGAAAATGAGCTTATCTCAGCCAGCAGAGAGGTCAAATCACAGTAATGCAAACTCAGTCAGAGACATAGATTTTCACTTGCAACTTCCTTTAACATGTTTAACAGTGCATGAAATGTTGTCTAAAACAAAAAAGAATGATGCATTTTATGGCTGGATCTGGTTTTATTACATTCTGAATTGGACGTTGAAAATGAGCTTATCTCAGCCAGCAGAGAGGTCAAATCACAGTAATGCAAACTCAGTCAGAGACATAGATTTTCACTTGCAACTTCCTTTAACATGTTTAACAGTGCATGAAATGTTGTCTAAAACAAAAAAGAATGATGCATTTTATGGCTGGATCTGGTTTTATTACATTCTGAATTGGACGTTGAAAATGAGCTTATCTCAGCCAGCAGAGAGGTCAAATCACAGTAATGCAAACTCAGTCAGAGACATAGATTTTCACTTGCAACTTGCTTTAACATGTTTAACAGTGCATGAAATGTTGTCTAAAACAAAAAAGAATGATGCATTTTATGGCTGGATCTGGTTTTATTACATTCTGAATTGGACGTTGAAAATGAGCTTATCTCAGCCAGCAGAGAGGTCAAATCACAGTAATGCAAACTTAGTCAGAGACATAGATTTTCACTTGCAACTTGCTTTAACATGTTTAACAGTGCATGAAATGTTGTCTAAAACAAAAAAGAATGATGCATTTTATAGCTGGATCAGGTTTTATTACATTCTGAATTGGACGTTGAAAATGAGCTTATCTCAGCCAGCAGAGAGGTCAAATCACAGTAATGCAAACTCAGTCAGAGACATATATTTTCACTTGCAACTTGCTTTAACATGTTTAACAGTGCATGAAATGTTGTCTAAAACAAAAAAGAATGATGCATTTTATGGCTGGATCTGTTTTTATCACTTTCTGAATTGGACGTTGAAAATAAGCTTATCTCAGCCAGCAGAGAGGTCAAATCACAGTAATGCAAACTCAGTCAGAGACATAGATTTTCACTTGCAACTTGCTTTAACATGTTTAACAGTGCATGAAATGTTGTCTAAAACAAAAAAGATTGATGCATTTTATAGCTGGATCAGGTTTTATTACATTCTGAATTGGACGTTGAAAATGAGCTTATCTCAGCCAGCAGAGAGGTCAAATCACAGTAATGCAAACTCAGTCAGAGACATAGATTTTCACTTGCAACTTGCTTTAACATGTTTAACAGTGCATGAAATGTTGTCTAAAACAAAAAAGAATGATGCATTTTATAGCTGGATCAGGTTTTATTACATTCTGAATTGGACGTTGAAAATGAGCTTATCTCAGCCAGCAGAGAGGTCAAATCACAGTAATGCAAACTCAGTCAGAGACATAGATTTTCACTTGCAACTTGCTTTAACATGTTTAACAGTGCATGAAATGTTGTCTAAAACAAAAAAGAATGATGCATTTTATAGCTGGATCAGGTTTTATTACATTCTGAATTGGACGTTGAAAATGAGCTTATCTCAGCCAGCAGAGAGGTCAAATCACAGTAATGCAAACTCAGTCAGAGACATAGATTTTCACTTGCAACTTCCTTTAACATGTTTAACAGTGCATGAAATGTTGTCTAAAACAAAAAAGAATGATGCATTTTATGGCTGGATCTGGTTTTATTACATTCTGAATTGGACGTTGAAAATGAGCTTATCTCAGCCAGCAGAGAGGTCAAATCACAGTAATGCAAACTCAGTCAGAGACATAGATTTTCACTTGCAACTTGCTTTAACATGTTTAACAGTGCATGAAATGTTATCTAAAACAAAAAAGAATGATGCATTTTATGGCTGGATCTGGTTTTATTACATTCTGAATTGGACGTTGAAAATGAGCTTATCTCAGCCAGCAGAGAGGTCAAATCACAGTAATGCAAACTCAGTCAGAGACATAGATTTTCACTTGCAACTTGCTTTAACATGTTTAACAGTGCATGAAATGTTGTCTAAAACAAAAAAGAATGATGCATTTTATAGCTGGATCAGGTTTTATTACATTCTGAATTGGACGTTGAAAATGAGCTTATCTCAGCCAGCAGAGAGGTCAAATCACAGTAATGCAAACTCAGTCAGAGACATAGATTTTCACTTGCAACTTGCTTTAACATGTTTAACAGTGCATGAAATGTTGTCTAAAACAAAAAAGAATGATGCATTTTATGGCTGGATCTGTTTTTATCACTTTCTGAATTGGACGTTGAAAATGAGCTTATCTCAGCCAGCAGAGAGGTCAAATCACAGTAATGCAAACTCAGTCAGAGACATAGATTTTCACTTGCAACTTCCTTTAACATGTTTAACAGTGCATGAAATGTTGTCTAAAACAAAAAAGAATGATGCATTTTATGGCTGGATCTGGTTTTATCACTTTCTGAATTGGACGTTGAAAATGAGCTTATCTCAGCCAGCAGAGAGGTCAAATCACAGTAATGCAAACTCAGTCAGAGACATAGATTTTCACTTGCAACTTCCTTTAACATGTTTAACAGTGCATGAAATGTTGTCTAAAACAAAAAAGAATGATGCATTTTATGGCTGGATCTGGTTTTATTACATTCTGAATTGGACGTTGAAAATGAGCTTATCTCAGCCAGCAGAGAGGTCAAATCACAGTAATGCAAACTCAGTCAGAGACATAGATTTTCACTTGCAACTTGCTTTAACATGTTTAACAGTGCATGAAATGTTGTCTAAAACAAAAAAGAATGATGCATTTTATGGCTGGATCTGGTTTTATTACATTCTGAATTGGACGTTGAAAATGAGCTTATCTCAGCCAGCAGAGAGGTCAAATCACAGTAATGCAAACTTAGTCAGAGACATAGATTTTCACTTGCAACTTGCTTTAACATGTTTAACAGTGCATGAAATGTTGTCTAAAACAAAAAAGAATGATGCATTTTATAGCTGGATCAGGTTTTATTACATTCTGAATTGGACGTTGAAAATGAGCTTATCTCAGCCAGCAGAGAGGTCAAATCACAGTAATGCAAACTCAGTCAGAGACATATATTTTCACTTGCAACTTGCTTTAACATGTTTAACAGTGCATGAAATGTTGTCCAAAACAAAAAAGAATGATGCATTTTATGGCTGGATCTGTTTTTATCACTTTCTGAATTGGACGTTGAAAATAAGCTTATCTCAGCCAGCAGAGAGGTCAAATCACAGTAATGCAAACTCAGTCAGAGACATAGATTTTCACTTGCAACTTGCTTTAACATGTTTAACAGTGCATGAAATGTTGTCTAAAACAAAAAAGAATGATGCATTTTATGGCTGGATCTGGTTTTATTACATTCTGAATTGGACGTTGAAAATGAGCTTATCTCAGCCAGCAGAGAGGTCAAATCACAGTAATGCAAACTCAGTCAGAGACATAGATTTTCACTTGCAACTTGCTTTAACATGTTTAAGAGTGCATGAAATGTTGTCCAAAACAAAAAAGAATGATGCATTTTATAGCTGGATCAGGTTTTATTACATTCTGTAGTGGACGTTGAAAATGAGCTTATCTCAGCCAGCAGAGAGGTCAAATCACAGTAATGCAAACTCAGTCAGAGACATAGATTTTCACTTGCAACTTGCTTTAACATGTTTAACAGTGCATGAAATGTTGTCTAAAACAAAAAAGAATGATGCATTTTATGGCTGGATCTGTTTTTATCACTTTCTGAATTGGACGTTGAAAATGAGCTTATCTCAGCCAGCAGAGAGGTCAAATCACAGTAATGCAAACTCAGTCAGAGACATAGATTTTCACTTGCAACTTGCTTTAACATGTTTAACAGTGCATGAAATGTTGTCTAAAACAAAAAAGAATGATGCATTTTATAGCTGGATCAGGTTTTATTACATTCTGAATTGGACGTTGAAAATGAGCTTATCTCAGCCAGCAGAGAGGTCAAATCACAGTAATGCAAACTCAGTCAGAGACATAGATTTTCACTTGCAACTTGCTTTAACATGTTTAACAGTGCATGAAATGTTGTCTAAAACAAAAAAAGAATGATGCATTTTATAGCTGGATCAGGTTTTATTACATTCTGAATTGGACGTTGAAAATGAGCTTATCTCAGCCAGCAGAGAGGTCAAATCACAGTAATGCAAACTCAGTCAGAGACATAGATTTTCACTTGCAACTTCCTTTAACATGTTTAACAGTGCATGAAATGTTGTCTAAAACAAAAAAGAATGATGCATTTTATGGCTGGATCTGGTTTTATTACATTCTGAATTGGACGTTGAAAATGAGCTTATCTCAGCCAGCAGAGAGGTCAAATCACAGTAATGCAAACTCAGTCAGAGACATAGATTTTCACTTGCAACTTGCTTTAACATGTTTAACAGTGCATGAAATGTTATCTAAAACAAAAAAGAATGATGCATTTTATGGCTGGATCTGGTTTTATTACATTCTGAATTGGACGTTGAAAATGAGCTTATCTCAGCCAGCAGAGAGGTCAAATCACAGTAATGCAAACTCAGTCAGAGACATAGATTTTCACTTGCAACTTGCTTTAACATGTTTAACAGTGCATGAAATGTTGTCTAAAACAAAAAAGAATGATGCATTTTATAGCTGGATCAGGTTTTATTACATTCTGAATTGGACGTTGAAAATGAGCTTATCTCAGCCAGCAGAGAGGTCAAATCACAGTAATGCAAACTCAGTCAGAGACATAGATTTTCACTTGCAACTTCCTTTAACATGTTTAACAGTGCATGAAATGTTGTCTAAAACAAAAAAGAATGATGCATTTTATGGCTGGATCTGGTTTTATTACATTCTGAATTGGACGTTGAAAATGAGCTTATCTCAGCCAGCAGAGAGGTCAAATCACAGTAATGCAAACTCAGTCAGAGACATAGATTTTCACTTGCAACTTGCTATAACATGTTTAACAGTGCATGAAATGTTATCTAAAACAAAAAAGAATGATGCATTTTATGGCTGGATCTGGTTTTATTACATTCTGAATTGGACGTTGAAAATGAGCTTATCTCAGCCAGCAGAGAGGTCAAATCACAGTAATGCAAACTCAGTCAGAGACATAGATTTTCACTTGCAACTTGCTTTAACATGTTTAACAGTGCATGAAATGTTGTCTAAAACAAAAAAGAATGATGCATTTTATAGCTGGATCAGGTTTTATTACATTCTGAATTGGACGTTGAAAATGAGCTTATCTCAGCCAGCAGAGAGGTCAAATCACAGTAATGCAAACTCAGTCAGAGACAAAGATTTTCACTTGCAACTTGCTTTAACATGTTTAACAGTGCATGAAATGTTGTCTAAAACAAAAAAGAATGATGCATTTTATGGCTGGATCTGGTTTTATTACATTCTGAAATGGACGTTGAAAATGAGCTTATCTCAGCCAGCAGAGAGGTCAAATCACAGTAATGCAAACTCAGTCAGAGACATAGATTTTCACTTGCAACTTGCTATAACATGTTTAACAGTGCATGAAATGTTGTCTAAAACAAAAAAGAATGATGCATTTTATGGCTGGATCTGGTTTTATTACATTCTGAATTGGACGTTGAAAATGAGCTTATCTCAGCCAGCAGAGAGGTCAAATCACAGTAATGCAAACTCAGTCAGAGACATAGATTTTCACTTGCAACTTGCTTTAACATGTTTAACAATGCATGAAATGTTGTCTAAAACAAAAAAGAATGATGCATTTTATAGCTGGATCAGGTTTTATTACATTCTGAATTGGACGTTGAAAATGAGCTTATCTCAGCCAGCAGAGAGGTCAAATCACAGTAATGCAAACTCAGTCAGAGACATAGATTTTCACTTGCAACTTGCTTTAACATGTTTAACATTGCATGAAATGTTGTCTAAAACAAAAAAGAATGATGCATTTTATGGCTGGATCTGGTTTTATTACATTCTGAATTGGACGTTGAAAATGAGCTTATCTCAGCCAGCAGAGAGGTCAAATCACAGTAATGCAAACTCAGTCAGAGACATAGATTTTCACTTGCAACTTGCTTTAACATGTTTAACAGTGCATGAAATGTTGTCTAAAACAAAAAAGAATGATGCATTTTATGGCTGGATCTGGTTTTATTACATTCTGAATTGGACGTTGAAAATGAGCTTATCTCAGCCAGCAGAGAGGTCAAATCACAGTAATGCAAACTTAGTCAGAGACATAGATTTTCACTTGCAACTTGCTTTAACATGTTTAACAGTGCATGAAATGTTGTCTAAAACAAAAAAGAATGATGCATTTTATAGCTGGATCAGGTTTTATTACATTCTGAATTGGACGTTGAAAATGAGCTTATCTCAGCCAGCAGAGAGGTCAAATCACAGTAATGCAAACTCAGTCAGAGACATAGATTTTCACTTGCAACTTGCTTTAACATGTTTAACAGTGCATGAAATGTTGTCTAAAACAAAAAAGAATGATGCATTTTATGGCTGGATCTGTTTTTATCACTTTCTGAATTGGACGTTGAAAATGAGCTTATCTCAGCCAGCAGAGAGGTCAAATCACAGTAATGCAAACTCAGTCAGAGACATAGATTTTCACTTGCAACTTGCTTTAACATGTTTAACAGTGCATGAAATGTTGTCTAAAACAAAAAAGAATGATGCATTTTATGGCTGGATCTGGTTTTATTACATTCTGAATTGGACGTTGAAAATGAGCTTATCTCAGCCAGCAGAGAGGTCAAATCACAGTAATGCAAACTCAGTCAGAGACATAGATTTTCACTTGCAACTTGCTTTAACATGTTTAAGAGTGCATGAAATGTTGTCCAAAACAAAAAAGAATGATGCATTTTATAGCTGGATCAGGTTTTATTACATTCTGTATTGGACGTTGAAAATGAGCTTATCTCAGCCAGCAGAGAGGTCAAATCACAGTAATGCAAACTCAGTCAGAGACATAGATTTTCACTTGCAACTTGCTTTAACATGTTTAACAGTGCATGAAATGTTGTCTAAAACAAAAAAGAATGATGCATTTTATGGCTGGATCTGTTTTTATCACTTTCTGAATTGGACGTTGAAAATGAGCTTATCTCAGCCAGCAGAGAGGTCAAATCACAGTAATGCAAACTCAGTCAGAGACATAGATTTTCACTTGCAACTTGCTTTAACATGTTTAACAGTGCATGAAATGTTGTCTAAAACAAAAAAGAATGATGCATTTTATAGCTGGATCAGGTTTTATTACATTCTGAATTGGACGTTGAAAATGAGCTTATCTCAGCCAGCAGAGAGGTCAAATCACAGTAATGCAAACTCAGTCAGAGACATAGATTTTCACTTGCTACTTGCTTTAACATGTTTAACAGTGCATGAAATGTTGTCTAAAACAAAAAAGAATGATGCATTTTATAGCTGGATCAGGTTTTATCACATTCTGAATTGGACGTTGAAAATGAGCTTATCTTAGCCAGCAGAGAGGTCAAATCACAGTAATGCAAACTCAGTCAGAGACATAGATTTTCACTTGCAACTTGCTTTAACATGTTTAACAGTGCAAGAAATGTTGTCTAAAACAAAAAAGAATGATGCATTTTATAGCTGGATCAGGTTTTATTACATTCTGAATTGGACGTTGAAAATGAGCTTATCTCAGCCAGCAGAGAGGTCAAATCACAGTAATGCAAACTCAGTCAGAGACATAGATTTTCACTTGCAACTTCCTTTAACATGTTTAACAGTGCATGAAATGTTGTCTAAAACAAAAAAAGAATGATGCATTTTATGGCTGGATCTGGTTTTATTACATTCTGAATTGGACGTTGAAAATGAGCTTATCTCAGCCAGCAGAGAGGTCAAATCACAGTAATGCAAACTCAGTCAGAGACATAGATTTTCACTTGCAACTTGCTTTAACATGTTTAACAGTGCATGAAATGTTGTCTAAAACAAAAAAGAATGATGCATTTTATAGCTGGATCAGGTTTTATTACATTCTGAATTGGACGTTGAAAATGAGCTTATCTCAGCCAGCAGAGAGGTCAAATCACAGTAATGCAAACTCAGTCAGAGACATAGATTTTCACTTGCTACTTGCTTTAACATGTTTAACAGTGCATGAAATGTTGTCTAAAACAAAAAAGAATGATGCATTTTATAGCTGGATCAGGTTTTATTACATTCTGAATTGGACGTTGAAAATGAGCTTATCTCAGCCAGCAGAGAGGTCAAATCACAGTAATGCAAACTCAGTCAGAGACATAGATTTTCACTTGCTACTTGCTTTAACATGTTTAACAGTGCATGAAATGTTGTCTAAAACAAAAAAGAATGATGCATTTTATAGCTGGATCAGGTTTTATTACATTCTGAATTGGACGTTGAAAATGAGCTAATCTCAGCCAGCAGAGAGGTCAAATCACAGTAATGCAAACTCAGTCAGAGACATAGATTTTCACTTGCAACTTGCTTTAACATGTTTAACAGTGCATGAAATGTTGTCTAAAACAAAAAAGAATGATGCATTTTATAGCTGGATCAGGTTTTATTACATTCTGAATTGGACGTTGAAAATGAGCTTATCTCAGCCAGCAGAGAGGTCAAATCACAGTAATGCAAACTCAGTCAGAGACATAGATTTTCACTTGCAACTTCCTTTAACATGTTTAACAGTGCATGAAATGTTGTCTAAAACAAAAAAGAATGATGCATTTTATGGCTGGATCTGGTTTTATTACATTCTGAATTGGACGTTGAAAATGAGCTTATCTCAGCCAGCAGAGAGGTCAAATCACAGTAATGCAAACTCAGTCAGAGACATAGATTTTCACTTGCAACTTGCTTTAACATGTTTAACAGTGCATGAAATGTTATCTAAAACAAAAAAGAATGATGCATTTTATGGCTGGATCTGGTTTTATTACATTCTGAATTGGACGTTGAAAATGAGCTTATCTCAGCCAGCAGAGAGGTCAAATCACAGTAATGCAAACTCAGTCAGAGACATAGATTTTCACTTGCAACTTGCTTTAACATGTTTAACAGTGCATGAAATGTTATCTAAAACAAAAAAGAATGATGCATTTTATAGCTGGATCTGGTTTTATTACATTCTGAATTGGACGTTGAAAATGAGCTTATCTCAGCCAGCAGAGAGGTCAAATCACAGTAATGCAAACTCAGTCAGAGACAAAGATTTTCACTTGCAACTTGCTTTAACATGTTTAACAGTGCATGAAATGTTGTCTAAAACAAAAAAGAATGATGCATTTTATGGCTGGATCTGGTTTTATTACATTCTGAAATGGACGTTGAAAATGAGCTTATCTCAGCCAGCAGAGAGGTCAAATCACAGTAATGCAAACTCAGTCAGAGACATAGATTTTCACTTGCAACTTGCTATAACATGTTTAACAGTGCATGAAATGTTGTCTAAAACAAAAAAGAATGATGCATTTTATGGCTGGATCTGGTTTTATTACATTCTGAATTGGACGTTGAAAATGAGCTTATCTCAGCCAGCAGAGAGGTCAAATCACAGTAATGCAAACTCAGTCAGAGACATAGATTTTCACTTGCAACTTGCTTTAACATGTTTAACAATGCATGAAATGTTGTCTAAAACAAAAAAGAATGATGCATTTTATAGCTGGATCAGGTTTTATTACATTCTGAATTGGACGTTGAAAATGAGCTTATCTCAGCCAGCAGAGAGGTCAAATCACAGTAATGCAAACTCAGTCAGAGACATAGATTTTCACTTGCAACTTGCTTTAACATGTTTAACATTGCATGAAATGTTGTCTAAAACAAAAAAGAATGATGCATTTTATGGCTGGATCTGGTTTTATTACATTCTGAATTGGACGTTGAAAATGAGCTTATCTCAGCCAGCAGAGAGGTCAAATCACAGTAATGCAAACTCAGTCAGAGACATAGATTTTCACTTGCAACTTGCTTTAACATGTTTAACAGTGCATGAAATGTTGTCTAAAACAAAAAAGAATGATGCATTTTATGGCTGGATCTGGTTTTATTACATTCTGAATTGGACGTTGAAAATGAGCTTATCTCAGCCAGCAGAGAGGTCAAATCACAGTAATGCAAACTTAGTCAGAGACATAGATTTTCACTTGCAACTTGCTTTAACATGTTTAACAGTGCATGAAATGTTGTCTAAAACAAAAAAGAATGATGCATTTTATAGCTGGATCAGGTTTTATTACATTCTGAATTGGACGTTGAAAATGAGCTTATCTCAGCCAGCAGAGAGGTCAAATCACAGTAATGCAAACTCAGTCAGAGACATAGATTTTCACTTGCAACTTGCTTTAACATGTTTAACAGTGCATGAAATGTTGTCTAAAACAAAAAAGAATGATGCATTTTATGGCTGGATCTGTTTTTATCACTTTCTGAATTGGACGTTGAAAATGAGCTTATCTCAGCCAGCAGAGAGGTCAAATCACAGTAATGCAAACTCAGTCAGAGACATAGATTTTCACTTGCAACTTGCTTTAACATGTTTAACAGTGCATGAAATGTTGTCTAAAACAAAAAAGAATGATGCATTTTATGGCTGGATCTGTTTTTATCACTTTCTGAATTGGACGTTGAAAATGAGCTTATCTCAGCCAGCAGAGAGGTCAAATCACAGTAATGCAAACTCAGTCAGAGACATAGATTTTCACTTGCAACTTGCTTTAACATGTTTAAGAGTGCATGAAATGTTGTCCAAAACAAAAAAGAATGATGCATTTTATAGCTGGATCAGGTTTTATTACATTCTGTATTGGACGTTGAAAATGAGCTTATCTCAGCCAGCAGAGAGGTCAAATCACAGTAATGCAAACTCAGTCAGAGACATAGATTTTCACTTGCAACTTGCTTTAACATGTTTAACAGTGCATGAAATGTTGTCTAAAACAAAAAAGAATGATGCATTTTATGGCTGGATCTGTTTTTATCACTTTCTGAATTGGACGTTGAAAATGAGCTTATCTCAGCCAGCAGAGAGGTCAAATCACAGTAATGCAAACTCAGTCAGAGACATAGATTTTCACTTGCAACTTGCTTTAACATGTTTAAACGTGCATGAAATGTTGTCTAAAACAAAAAAGAATGATGCATTTTATAGCTGGATCAGGTTTTATTACATTCTGAATTGGACGTTGAAAATGAGCTTATCTCAGCCAGCAGAGAGGTCAAATCACAGTAATGCAAACTCAGTCAGAGACATAGATTTTCACTTGCTACTTGCTTTAACATGTTTAACAGTGCATGAAATGTTGTCTAAAACAAAAAAGAATGATGCATTTTATAGCTGGATCAGGTTTTATCACATTCTGAATTGGACGTTGAAAATGAGCTTATCTTAGCCAGCAGAGAGGTCAAATCACAGTAATGCAAACTCAGTCAGAGACATAGATTTTCACTTGCAACTTGCTTTAACATGTTTAACAGTGCAAGAAATGTTGTCTAAAACAAAAAAGAATGATGCATTTTATAGCTGGATCAGGTTTTATTACATTCTGAATTGGACGTTGAAAATGAGCTTATCTCAGCCAGCAGAGAGGTCAAATCACAGTAATGCAAACTCAGTCAGAGACATAGATTTTCACTTGCAACTTCCTTTAACATGTTTAACAGTGCATGAAATGTTGTCTAAAACAAAAAAAGAATGATGCATTTTATGGCTGGATCTGGTTTTATTACATTCTGAATTGGACGTTGAAAATGAGCTTATCTCAGCCAGCAGAGAGGTCAAATCACAGTAATGCAAACTCAGTCAGAGACATAGATTTTCACTTGCAACTTGCTTTAACATGTTTAACAGTGCATGAAATGTTGTCTAAAACAAAAAAGAATGATGCATTTTATAGCTGGATCAGGTTTTATTACATTCTGAATTGGACGTTGAAAATGAGCTTATCTCAGCCAGCAGAGAGGTCAAATCACAGTAATGCAAACTCAGTCAGAGACATAGATTTTCACTTGCTACTTGCTTTAACATGTTTAACAGTGCATGAAATGTTGTCTAAAACAAAAAAGAATGATGCATTTTATAGCTGGATCAGGTTTTATTACATTCTGAATTGGACGTTGAAAATGAGCTTATCTCAGCCAGCAGAGAGGTCAAATCACAGTAATGCAAACTCAGTCAGAGACATAGATTTTCACTTGCTACTTGCTTTAACATGTTTAACAGTGCATGAAATGTTGTCTAAAACAAAAAAGAATGATGCATTTTATAGCTGGATCAGGTTTTATTACATTCTGAATTGGACGTTGAAAATGAGCTAATCTCAGCCAGCAGAGAGGTCAAATCACAGTAATGCAAACTCAGTCAGAGACATAGATTTTCACTTGCAACTTGCTTTAACATGTTTAACAGTGCATGAAATGTTGTCTAAAACAAAAAAGAATGATGCATTTTATAGCTGGATCAGGTTTTATTACATTCTGAATTGGACGTTGAAAATGAGCTTATCTCAGCCAGCAGAGAGGTCAAATCACAGTAATGCAAACTCAGTCAGAGACATAGATTTTCACTTGCAACTTCCTTTAACATGTTTAACAGTGCATGAAATGTTGTCTAAAACAAAAAAGAATGATGCATTTTATGGCTGGATCTGGTTTTATTACATTCTGAATTGGACGTTGAAAATGAGCTTATCTCAGCCAGCAGAGAGGTCAAATCACAGTAATGCAAACTCAGTCAGAGACATAGATTTTCACTTGCAACTTGCTTTAACATGTTTAACAGTGCATGAAATGTTATCTAAAACAAAAAAGAATGATGCATTTTATGGCTGGATCTGGTTTTATTACATTCTGAATTGGACGTTGAAAATGAGCTTATCTCAGCCAGCAGAGAGGTCAAATCACAGTAATGCAAACTCAGTCAGAGACATAGATTTTCACTTGCAACTTGCTTTAACATGTTTAACAGTGCATGAAATGTTATCTAAAACAAAAAAGATTGATGCATTTTATGGCTGGATCTGGTTTTATTACATTCTGAATTGGACGTTGAAAATGAGCTTATCTCAGCCAGCAGAGAGGTCAAATCACAGTAATGCAAACTCAGTCAGAGACATAGATTTTCACTTGCAACTTGCTTTAACATGTTTAACAGTGCATGAAATGTTGTCTAAAACAAAAAAGAATGATGCATTTTATGGCTGGATCTGTTTTTATCACTTTCTGAATTGGACGTTGAAAATGAGCTTATCTCAGCCAGCAGAGAGGTCAAATCACAGTAATGCAAACTCAGTCAGAGACATAGATTTTCACTTGCAACTTGCTTTAACATGTTTAACAGTGCATGAAATGTTGTCTAAAACAAAAAAGATTGATGCATTTTATAGCTGGATCTGGTTTTATTACATTCTGAATTGGACGTTGAAAATGAGCTTATCTCAGCCAGCAGAGAGGTCAAATCACAGTAATGCAAACTCAGTCAGAGACATAGATTTTCACTTGCAACTTGCTTTAACATGTTTAACAGTGCATGAAATGTTGTCTAAAACAAAAAAGAATGATGCATTTTATGGCTGGATCTGTTTTTATTACATTCTGAATTGGACGTTGAAAATGAGCTTATCTCAGCCAGCAGAGAGGTCAAATCACAGTAATGCAAACTCAGTCAGAGACATAGATTTTCACTTGCAACTTGCTTTAACATGTTTAACAGTGCATGAAATGTTGTCCAAAACAAAAAAGAATGATGCATTTTATAGCTGGATCAGGTTTTATTACATTCTGAATTGGACGTTGAAAATGAGCTTATCTCAGCCAGCAGAGAGGTCAAATCACAGTAATGCAAACTCAGTCAGAGACATAGATTTTCACTTGCAACTTGCTTTAACATGTTTAACAGTGCATGAAATGTTGTCTAAAACAAAAAAGAATGATGCATTTTATGGCTGGATCTGTTTTTATCACTTTCTGAATTGGACGTTGAAAATGAGCTTATCTCAGCCAGCAGAGAGGTCAAATCACAGTAATGCAAACTCAGTCAGAGACATAGATTTTCACTTGCAACTTGCTTTAACATGTTTAACAGTGCATGAAATGTTGTCTAAAACAAAAAAGAATGATGCATTTTATAGCTGGATCAGGTTTTATTACATTCTGAATTGGACGTTGAAAATGAGCTTATCTCAGCCAGCAGAGAGGTCAAATCACAGTAATGCAAACTCAGTCAGAGACATAGATTTTCACTTGCTACTTGCTTTAACATGTTTAACAGTGCATGAAATGTTGTCTAAAACAAAAAAGAATGATGCATTTTATAGCTGGATCAGGTTTTATTACATTCTGAATTGGACGTTGAAAATGAGCTTATCTCAGCCAGCAGAGAGGTCAAATCACAGTAATGCAAACTCAGTCAGAGACATAGATTTTCACTTGCAACTTGCTTTAACATGTTTAACAGTGCATGAAATGTTGTCTAAAACAAAAAAGAATGATGCATTTTATAGCTGGATCAGGTTTTATTACATTCTGAATTGGACGTTGAAAATGAGCTTATCTCAGCCAGCAGAGAGGTCAAATCACAGTAATGCAAACTCAGTCAGAGACATAGATTTTCACTTGCAACTTGCTTTAACATGTTTAACAGTGCATGAAATGTTGTCTAAAACAAAAAAGAATGATGCATTTTATGGCTGGATCTGGTTTTATTACATTCTGAATTGGACGTTGAAAATGAGCTTATCTCAGCCAGCAGAGAGGTCAAATCACAGTAATGCAAACTCAGTCAAAGACATAGATTTTCACTTGCAACTTGCTTTAACATGTTTAACAGTGCATGAAATGTTGTCTAAAACAAAAAAGAATGATGCATTTTATAGCTGGATCAGGTTTTATTACATTCTGAATTGGACGTTGAAAATGAGCTTATCTCAGCCAGCAGAGAGGTCAAATCACAGTAATGCAAACTCAGTCAGAGACATAGATTTTCACTTGCAACTTGCTTTAACATGTTTAACAGTGCATGAAATGTTGTCTAAAACAAAAAAGAATGATGCATTTTATGGCTGGATCTGTTTTTATCACTTTCTGAATTGGACGTTGAAAATGAGCTTATCTCAGCCAGCAGAGAGGTCAAATCACAGTAATGCAAACTCAGTCAGAGACATAGATTTTCACTTGCAACTTGCTTTAACATGTTTAACAGTGCATGAAATGTTGTCTAAAACAAAAAAGAATGATGCATTTTATAGCTGGATCAGGTTTTATTACATTCTGAATTGGACGTTGAAAATGAGCTTATCTCAGCCAGCAGAGAGGTCAAATCACAGTAATGCAAACTCAGTCAGAGACATAGATTTTCACTTGCAACTTGCTTTAACATGTTTAACAGTGCATGAAATGTTGTCTAAAACAAAAAAGAATGATGCATTTTATGGCTGGATCTGTTTTTATCACTTTCTGAAATGGACGTTGAAAATGAGCTTATCTCAGCCAGCAGAGAGGTCAAATCACAGTAATGCAAACTCAGTCAGAGACATAGATTTTCACTTGCAACTTGCTTTAACATGTTTAACAGTGCATGAAATGTTGTCTAAAACAAAAAAGAATGATGCATTTTATGGCTGGATCTGTTTTTATCACTTTCTGAATTGGACGTTGAAAATGAGCTTATCTCAGCCAGCAGAGAGGTCAAATCACAGTAATGCAAACTCAGTCAGAGACATAGATTTTCACTTGCAACTTGCTTTAACATGTTTAACAGTGCATGAAATGTTGTCTAAAACAAAAAAGAATGATGCATTTTATGGCTGGATCTGGTTTTATTACATTCTGAATTGGACGTTGAAAATGAGCTTATCTCAGGCAGCAGAGAGGTCAAATCACAGTAATGCAAACTCAGTCAGAGACATAGATTTTCACTTGCAACTTGCTTTAACATGTTTAACAGTGCATGAAATGTTGTCTAAAACAAAAAAGAATGATGCATTTTATAGCTGGATCAGGTTTTATTACATTCTGAATTGGACGTTGAAAATGAGCTTATCTCAGCCAGCAGAGAGGTCAAATCACAGTAATGCAAACTCAGTCAGAGACATAGATTTTCACTTGCAACTTGCTTTAACATGTTTAACAGTGCATGAAATGTTGTCTAAAACAAAAAAGAATGATGCATTTTATAGCTGGATCAGGTTTTATTACATTCTGAATTGGACGTTGAAAATGAGCTTATCTCAGCCAGCAGAGAGGTCAAATCACAGTAATGCAAACTCAGTCAGAGACATAGATTTTCACTTGCAACTTGCTTTAACATGTTTAACAGTGCATGAAATGTTGTCTAAAACAAAAAAGAAGGATGCATTTTATGGCTGGATCAGGTTTTATTACATTCTGAATTGGACGTTGAAAATGAGCTTATCTCAGCCAGCAGAGAGGTCAAATCACAGTAATGCAAACTCAGTCAGAGACATAGATTTTCACTTGCAACTTGCTTTAACATGTTTAACAGTGCATGAAATGTTGTCTAAAACAAAAAAGAATGATGCATTTTATGGCTGGATCAGGTTTTATTACATTCTGAATTGGACGTTGAAAATGAGCTTATCTCAGCCAGCAGAGAGGTCAAATCACAGTAATGCAAACTCAGTCAGAGACATAAATTTTCACTTGCAACTTGCTTTAACATGTTTAACAGTGCATGAAATGTTGTCTAAAACAAAAAAGAATGATGCATTTTATGTCTGGATCAATTTTTATCACTTTCTGAATTGGACGTTGAAAATGAGCTTATCTCAGCCAGCAGAGAGGTCAAATCACAAAAATGCAAACTCAGTCAGAGACATAGATTTTCACTTGCAACTTGCTTTAACAGGTTTAACAGTGCATGAAATATTGTCTAAAACAAAAAAGAATGATGCATTTTATGGCTGGATCTGGTTTTATTACATTCTGAATTGGACGTTGAAAATGAGCTTATCTCAGCCAGCAGAGAGGTCAAATCACAGTAATGCAAACTCAGTCAGAGACATAGATTTTCACTTGCAACTTGCTTTAACATGTTTAACAGTGCATGAAATGTTGTCTAAAACAAAAAAGAATGATGCATTTTATAGCTGGATCAGGTTTTATTACATTCTGAATTGGACGTTGAAAATGAGCTTATCTCAGCCAGCAGAGAGGTCAAATCACAGTAATGCAAACTCAGTCAGAGACATAGATTTTCACTTGCAACTTGCTTTAACATGTTTAACAGTGCATGAAATGTTGTCTAAAACAAAAAAGAATGATGCATTTTATAGCTGGATCAGGTTTTATTACATTCTGAATTGGACGTTGAAAATGAGCTTATCTCAGCCAGCAGAGAGGTCAAATCACAGTAATGCAAACTCAGTCAGAGACATAGATTTTCACTTGCAACTTGCTTTAACATGTTTAACAGTGCATGAAATGTTGTCTAAAACAAAAAAAAATGATGCATTTTATGGCTGGATCTGTTTTTATCACTTTCTGAATTGGACGTTGAAAATGAGCTTATCTCAGCCAGCAGAGAGGTCAAATCACAGTAATGCAAACTCAGTCAGAGACATAGATTTTCACTTGCAACTTGCTTTAACATGTTTAACAGTGCATGAAATGTTGTCTAAAACAAAAAAGAATGATGCATTTTATGGCTGGATCTGGTTTTATTACATTCTGAATTGGACGTTGAAAATGAGCTTATCTCAGCCAGCAGAGAGGTCAAATCACAGTAATGCAAACTCAGTCAGAGACATAGATTTTCACTTGCAACTTGCTTTAACATGTTTAACAGTGCATGAAATGTTGTCTAAAACAAAAAAGAATGATGCATTTTATGGCTGGATCTGTTTTTATCACTTTCTGAATTGGACGTTGAAAATGAGCTTATCTCAGCCAGCAGAGAGGTCAAATCACAGTAATGCAAACTCAGTCAGAGACATAGATTTTCACTTGCAACTTGCTTTAACATGTTTAACAGTGCATGAAATGTTGTCTAAAACAAAAAAGAATGATGCATTTTATGGCTGGATCTGGTTTTATTACATTCTGAATTGGATGTTGAAAATGAGCTTATCTCAGCCAGCAGAGAGGTCAAATCACAGTAATGCAAACTCAGTCAGAGACATAGATTTTTACTTGCAACTTGCTTTAACATGTTTAACAGTGCATGAAATGTTGTCTAAAACAAAAAAGAATGATGCATTTTATGGCTGGATCTGGTTTTATTACATTCTGAATTGGACGTTGAAAATGAGCTTATCTCAGCCAGCAGAGAGGTCAAATCACAGTAATGCAAACTCAGTCAGAGACATAGATTTTCACTTGCAACTTGCTTTAACATGTTTAACAGTGCATGAAATGTTGTCTAAAACAAAAAAGAATGATGCATTTTATAGCTGGATCAGGTTTTATTACATTCTGAATTGGACGTTGAAAATGAGCTTATCTCAGCCAGCAGAGAGGTCAAATCACAGTAATGCAAACTCAGTCAGAGACATAGATTTTCACTTGCAACTTGCTTTAACATGTTTAACAGTGCATGAAATGTTGTCTAAAACAAAAAAGAATGATGCATTTTATGGCTGGATCTGGTTTTATTACATTCTGAATTGGACGTTGAAAATGAGCTTATCTCAGCCAGCAGAGAGGTCAAATCACAGTAATGCAAACTCAGTCAAAGACATAGATTTTCACTTGCAATTTGCTTTAACATGTTTAACAGTGCATGAAATTTTGTCTAAAACAAAAAAGAATGATACATTTTATAGCTGGATCTGTTTTTATCACTTTCTGAATTGGACGTTGAAAATGACCTTATCTCAGCCAGCAGAGAGGTCAAATCACAGTAATGCAAACTCAGTCAGAGACATAGATTTTTACTTGCAACTTGCTTTAACATGTTTAACAGTGCATGAAATGTTGTCTAAAACAAAAAAGAATGATGCATTTTATGGCTGGATCTGGTTTTATTACATTCTGAATTGGACGTTGAAAATGAGCTTATCTCAGCCAGCAGAGAGGTCAAATCACAGTAATGCAAACTCAGTCAGAGACATAGATTTTCACTTGCAACTTGCTTTAACATGTTTAACAGTGCATGAAATGTTGTCTAAAACAAAAAAGAATGATGCATTTTATGGCTGGATCTGGTTTTATTACATTCTGAATTGGACGTTGAAAATGAGCTTATCTCAGCCAGCAGAGAGGTCAAATCACAGTAATGCAAACTCAGTCAGAGACATAGATTTTCACTTGCAACTTGCTTTAACATGTTTAACAGTGCATGAAATGTTGTCTAAAACAAAAAAGAATGATGCATTTTATAGCTGGATCAGGTTTTATTACATTCTGAATTGGACGTTGAAAATGAGCTTATCTCAGCCAGCAGAGAGGTCAAATCACAGTAATGCAAACTCAGTCAGAGACATAGATTTTCACTTGCAACTTGCTTTAACATGTTTAACAGTGCATGAAATGTTGTCTAAAACAAAAAAGAATGATGCATTTTATGGCTGGATCTGTTTTTATCACTTTCTGAATTGGACGTTGAAAATGAGCTTATCTCAGCCAGCAGAGAGGTCAAATCACAGTAATACAAACTCAGTCAGAGACATAGATTTTCACTTGCAACTTGCTTTAACATGTTTAACAGTGCATGAAATGTTGTCTAAAACAAAAAAGAATGATGCATTTTATAGCTGGTTCAGGTTTTATTACATTCTGAATTGGACGTTGAAAATGAGCTTATCTCAGCCAGCAGAGAGGTCAAATCACAGTAATGCAAACTCAGTCAGAGACATAGATTTTCACTTGCAACTTGCTTTAACATGTTTAACAGTGCATGAAATGTTGTCTAAAACAAAAAAGAATGATGCATTTTATAGCTGGATCAGGTTTTATTACATTCTGAATTGGACGTTGAAAATGAGCTTATCTCAGCCAGCAGAGAGGTCAAATCACAGTAATGCAAACTCAGTCAGAGACATAGATTTTCACTTGCAACTTGCTTTAACATGTTTAACAGTGCATGAAATGTTGTCTAAAACAAAAAAGAATGATGCATTTTATGTCTGGATCAATTTTTATCACTTTCTGAATTGGACGTTGAAAATGAGCTTATCTCAGCCAGCAGAGAGGTCAAATCACAAAAATGCAAACTCAGTCAGAGACATAGATTTTCACTTGCAACTTGCTTTAACATGTTTAACAGTGCATGAAATGTTGTCTAAAACAAAAAAGAATGATGTATTTTATGTCTGGATAAATTTTTATCACTTTCTGAATTGGACGTTGAAAATGAGCTTATCTCAGCCAGCAGAGAGGTCAAATCACAAAAATGCAAACTCAGTCAGAGACATAGATTTTCACTTGCAACTTGCTTTAACATGTTTAACAGTGCATGAAATGTTGTCTAAAACAAAAAAGAATGATGCATTTTATGGCTGGATCTGGTTTTATTACATTCTGAATTGGACGTTGAAAATGAGCTTATCTCAGCCAGCAGAGAGGTCAAATCACAGTAATGCAAACTCAGTCAGAGACATAGATTTTCACTTGCAACTTGCTTTAACATGTTTAACAGTGCATGAAATGTTGTTTAAAACAAAAAAGAATTATGCATTTTATGGCTGGATCTGGTTTTATTACATTCTGAATTGGACGTTGAAAATGAGCTTATCTCAGCCAGCAGAGAGGTCAAATCACAGTAATGCAAACTCAGTCAGAGACATAGATTTTCACTTGCAACTTGCTTTAACATGTTTAACAGTGCATGAAATGTTGTCTAAAACAAAAAAGAATGATGCATTTTATGGCTGGATCAGGTTTTATTACATTCTGAATTGGACGTTGAAAATGAGCTTATCTCAGCCAGCAGAGAGGTCAAATCACAGTAATGCAAACTCAGTCAGAGACATAGATTTTCACTTGCAACTTGCTTTAACATGTTTAACAGTGCATGAAATGTTGTCTAAAACAAAAAAGAATGATGCATTTTATGTCTGGATCAATTTTTATCACTTTCTGAATTGGACGTTGAAAATGAGCTTATCTCAGCCAGCAGAGAGGTCAAATCACAAAAATGCAAACTCAGTCAGAGACATAGATTTTCACTTGCAACTTGCTTTAACATGTTTAACAGTGCATGAAATGTTGTCTAAAACAAAAAAGAATGATGCATTTTATGGCTGGATCTGGTTTTATTACATTCTGAATTGGACGTTGAAAATGAGCTTATCTCAGCCAGCAGAGAGGTCAAATCACAGTAATGCAAACTCAGTCAGAGACATAGATTTTCACTTGCAACTTGCTTTAACATGTTTAACAGTGCATGAAATGTTGTCTAAAACAAAAAAAGAATGATGCATTTTATGGCTGGATCTGGTTTTATTACATTCTGAATTGGACGTTGAAAATGAGCTTATCTCAGCCAGCAGAGAGGTCAAATCACAGTAATGCAAACTCAGTCAGAGACATAGATTTTCACTTGCAACTTGCTTTAACATGTTTAACAGTGCATGAAATGTTGTCTAAAACAAAAAAGAATGATGCATTTTATAGCTGGATCAGGTTTTATTACATTCTGAATTGGACGTTGAAAATGAGCTTATCTCAGCCAGCAGAGAGGTCAAATCACAGTAATGCAAACTCAGTCAGAGACATAGATTTTCACTTGCAACTTGCTTTAACATGTTTAACAGTGCATGAAATGTTGTCTAAAACAAAAAAGAATGATGCATTTTATGGCTGGATCTGTTTTTATCACTTTCTGAATTGGACGTTGAAAATGAGCTTATCTCAGCCAGCAGAGAGGTCAAATCACAGTAATGCAAACTCAGTCAGAGACATAGATTTTCACTTGCAACTTGCTTTAACATGTTTAACAGTGCATGAAATGTTGTCTAAAACAAAAAAGAATGATGCATTTTATGGCTGGATCTGGTTTTATTACATTCTGAATTGGACGTTGAAAATGAGCTTATCTCAGCCAGCAGAGAGGTCAAATCACAGTAATGCAAACTCAGTCAAAGACATAGATTTTCACTTGCAACTTGCTTTAACATGTTTAACAGTGCATGAAATGTTGTCTAAAACAAAAAAGAATGATACATTTTATAGCTGGATCTGTTTTTATCACTTTCTGAATTGGACGTTGAAAATGAGCTTATCTCAGCCAGCAGAGAGGTCAAATCACAGTAATGCAAACTCAGTCAGAGACATAGATTTTCACTTGCAACTTGCTTTAACATGTTTAACAGTGCATGAAATGTTGTCTAAAACAAAAAAGAATGATGCATTTTATGGCTGGATCTGGTTTTATTACATTCTGAATTGGACGTTGAAAATGAGCTTATCTCAGCCAGCAGAGAGGTCAAATCACAGTAATGCAAACTCAGTCAGAGACATAGATTTTCACTTCCAACTTGCTTTAACATGTTTAACAGTGCATGAAATGTTGTCTAAAACAAAAAAGAATGATGCATTTTATGACTGGATCTGGTTTTATTACATTCTGAATTGGACGTTGAAAATGAGCTTATCTCAGCCAGCAGAGAGGTCAAATCACAGTAATGCAAACTCAGTCAGAGACATAGATTTTCACTTGCAACTTGCTTTAACATGTTTAACAGTGCATGAAATGTTGTCTAAAACAAAAAAGAATGATGCATTTTATGGTTGGATCTGTTTTTATCACTTTCTGAATTGGACGTTGAAAATGAGCTTATCTCAGCCAGCAGAGAGGTCAAATCACAGTAATGCAAACTCAGTCAGAGACATAGATTTTCACTTGCAACTTGCTTTAACATGTTTAACAGTGCATGAAATGTTGTCTAAAACAAAAAAGAATGATGCATTTTATAGCTGGATCAGGTTTTATTACATTCTGAATTGGACGTTGAAAATGAGCTTATCTCAGCCAGCAGAGATGTCAAATCACAGTAATGCAAACTCAGTCAGAGACATAGATTTTCACTTGCAACTTGCTTTAACATGTTTAACAGTGCATGAAATGTTGTCTAAAACAAAAAAGAATGATGCATTTTATGGCTGGATCTGTTTTTATCACTTTCTGAATTGGACGTTGAAAATGAGCTTATCTCAGCCAGCAGAGAGGTCAAATCACAGTAATGCAAACTCAGTCAGAGACATAGATTTTCACTTGCAACTTGCTTTAACATGTTTAACAGTGCATGAAATGTTGTCTAAAACAAAAAAGAATGATGCATTTTATGGCTGGATCTGGTTTTATTACATTCTGAATTGGACGTTGAAAATGAGCTTATCTCAGCCAGCAGAGAGGTCAAATCACAGTAATGCAAACTCAGTCAGAGACATAGATTTTTACTTGCAACTTGCTTTAACATGTTTAACAGTGCATGAAATGTTGTCTAAAACAAAAAAGAATGATCCATTTTATGGCTGGATCTGTTTTTATCACTTTCTGAATTGGACGTTGAAAATGAGCTTATCTCAGCCAGCAGAGAGGTCAAATCACAGTAATGCAAACTCAGTCAGAGACATAGATTTTCACTTGCAACTTGCTTTAACATGTTTAACAGTGCATGAAATGTTGTCTAAAACAAAAAAGAATGATGCATTTTATGGCTGGATCTGGTTTTATTACATTCTGAATTGGACGTTGAAAATGAGCTTATCTCAGCAAGCAGAGAGGTCAAATCACAGTAATGCAAACTCAGTCAGAGACATAGATTTTCACTTGCAACTTGCTTTAACCTGTTTAACAGTGCATGAAATGTTGTCTAAAACAAAAAAGAATGATGCATTTTATGGCTGGATCTGTTTTTATCACTTTCTGAAATGGACGTTGAAAATGAGCTTATCTCAGCCAGCAGAGAGGTCAAATCACAGTAATGCAAACTCAGTCAGAGACATAGATTTTCACTTGCAACTTGCTTTAACATGTTTAACAGTGCATGAGATGTTGTCTAAAACAAAAAAGAATGATGCATTTTATGGCTGGATCTGTTTTTATCACATTCTGAATTGGACGTTGAAAATGAGCTTATCTCAGCCAGCAGAGAGGTCAAATCACAGTAATGCAAACTCAGTCAGAGACATAGATTTTCACTTGCAACTTGCTTTAACATGTTTAACAGTGCATGAAATGTTGTCTAAAACAAAAAAGAATGATGCATTTTATGGCTGGATCTGTTTTTATCACTTTCTGAATTGGACGTTGAAAATGAGCTTATCTCAGCCAGCAGAGAGGTCAAATCACAGTAATGCAAACTCAGTCAGAGACATAGATTTTCACTTGCAACTTGCTTTAACATGTTTAACAGTGCATGAAATGTTGTCTAAAACAAAAAAGAATGATGCATTTTATGGCTGGATCTGGTTTTATTACATTCTGAATTGGACGTTGAAAATGAGCTTATCTCAGCCAGCAGAGAGGTCAAATCACAGTAATGCAAACTCAGTCAGAGACATAGATTTTTACTTGCAACTTGCTTTAACATGTTTAACAGTGCATGAAATGTTGTCTAAAACAAAAAAGAATGATCCATTTTATGGCTGGATCTGTTTTTATCACTTTCTGAATTGGACGTTGAAAATGAGCTTATCTCAGCCAGCAGAGAGGTCAAATCACAGTAATGCAAACTCAGTCAGAGACATAGATTTTCACTTGCAACTTGCTTTAACATGTTTAACAGTGCATGAAATGTTGTCTAAAACAAAAAAGAATGATGCATTTTATAGCTGGATCAGGTTTTATTACATTCTGAATTGGACGTTAAAAATGAGCTTATCTCAGCCAGCAGAGAGGTCAAATCACAGTAATGCAAACTCAGTCAGAGACATAGATTTTCACTTGCAACTTGCTTTAACATGTTTAACAGTGCATGAAATGTTGTCCAAAACAAAAAAGAATGATGCATTTTATAGCTGGATCAGGTTTTATTACATTCTGAATTGGACGTTGAAAATGAGCTTATCTCAGCCAGCAGAGAGGTCAAATCACAGTAATGCAAACTCAGTCAGAGACATAGATTTTCACTTGCAACTTGCTTTAACATGTTTAACAGTGCATGAAATGTTGTCTAAAACAAAAAAGAATAATGCATTTTATGGCTGGATCTGGTTTTATTACATTCTAAATTGGACGTTGAAAATGAGCTTATCTCAGCCAGCAGAGAGGTCAAATCACAGTAATGCAAACTCAGTCAGAGACATAGATTTTCACTTGCAACTTGCTTTAACATGTTTAACAGTGCATGAAATGTTGTCTAAAACAAAAAAGAATGATGCATTTTATAGCTGGATCAGGTTTTATTACATTCTGAATTGGACGTTGAAAATGAGCTTATCTCAGCCAGCAGAGAGGTCAAATCACAGTAATGCAAACTCAGTCAGAGACATAGATTTTCACTTGCAACTTGCTTTAACATGTTTAACAGTGCATGAAATGTTGTCTAAAACAAAAAAGAATGATGCATTTTATGGCTGGATCAGGTTTTATTACATTCTGAATTGGACGTTGAAAATGAGCTTATCTCAGCCAGCAGAGAGGTCAAATCACAGTAATGCAAACTCAGTCAGAGACATAGATTTTCACTTGCAACTTGCTTTAACATGTTTAACAGTGCATGAAATGTTGTCTAAAACAAAAAAGAATGATGCATTTTATGGCTGGATCAGGTTTTTTTACATTCTGAATTGGACGTTGAAAATGAGCTTATCTCACCCAGCAGAGAGGTCAAATCACAGTAATGCAAACTCAGTCAGAGACATAGATTTTCACTTGCAACTTGCTTTAACATGTTTAACAGTGCATGAAATGTTGTCTAAAACAAAAAAGAATGATGCATTTTATGGCTGGATCTGTTTTTATCACTTTCTGAATTGGACGTTGAAAATGAGCTTATCTCAGCCAGCAGAGAGGTCAAATCACAGTAATGCAAACTCAGTCAGAGACATAGATTTTCACTTGCAACTTGCTTTAACATGTTTAACAGTGCATGAAATGTTGTCTAAAACAAAAAAGAATGATGCATTTTATGGCTGGATCTGGTTTTATTACATTCTGAATTGGACGTTGAAAATGAGCTTATCTCAGCCAGCAGAGAGGTCAAATCACAGTAATGCAAACTCAGTCAAAGACATAGATTTTCACTTGCAACTTGCTTTAACATGTTTAACAGTGCATGAAATGTTGTCTAAAACAAAAAAGAATGATGCATTTTATGGCTGGATCTGGTTTTATTACATTCTGAATTGGACGTTGAAAATGAGCTTATCTCAGCCAGCAGAGAGGTCAAATCACAGTAATGCAAACTCAGTCAGAGACATAGATTTTCACTTGCAACTTGCTTTAACATGTTTAACAGTGCATGAAATGTTGTCTAAAACAAAAAAGAATGATGCATTTTATGGCTGGATCTGGTTTTATTACATTCTGAATTGGACGTTGAAAATGAGCTTATCTCAGCCAGCAGAGAGGTCAAATCACAGTAATGCAAACTCAGTCAGAGACATAGATTTTCACTTGCAACTTGCTTTAACATGTTTAACAGTGCATGAAATGTTGTCTAAAACAAAAAAGAATGATGCATTTTATAGCTGGATCAGGTTTTATTACATTCTG
This sequence comes from Danio rerio, assembly GCF_052040795.2. NCBI lineage: Eukaryota > Metazoa > Chordata > Actinopteri > Cypriniformes > Danionidae > Danio > Danio rerio. The sequence goes on from NC_141037.1 coordinate 47,415,304, forward strand.
AATTGGACGTGGAAAATGAGCTTATCTCAGCCAGCAGAGAGGTCAAATCACAGTAATGCAAACTCAGTCAGAGACATAGATTTTCACTTGCAACTTGCTTTAACATGTTTAACAGTGCATGAAATGTTGTTTAAAACAAAAAAGAATGATGCATTTTATGGCTGGATCTGTTTTTATCACTTTCTGAATTGGACGTTGAAAATGAGCTTATCTCAGCCAGCAGAGAGGTCAAATCACAGTAATGCAAACTCAGTCAGAGACATAGATTTTCACTTGCAACTTGCTTTAACATGTTTAACAGTGCATGAAATGTTGTCTAAAACAAAAAAGAATGATGCATTTTATGGCTGGATCTGGTTTTATTACATTCTGAATTGGACGTTGAAAATGAGCTTATCTCAGCCAGCAGAGAGGTCAAATCACAGTAATGCAAACTCAGTCAAAGACATAGTTTTTCACTTGCAACTTGCTTTAACATGTTTAACAGTGCATGAAATGTTGTCTAAAACAAAAAAGAATGATGCATTTTATGGCTGGATCTGGTTTTATTACATTCTGAATTGGACGTTGAAAATGAGCTTATCTCAGCCAGCAGAGAGGTCAAATCACAGTAATGCAAACTCAGTCAGAGACATAGATTTTCACTTGCAACTTGCTTTAACATGTTTAACAGTGCATGAAATGTTGTCTAAAACAAAAAAGAATGATGCATTTTATAGCTGGATCAGGTTTTATTACATTCTGAATTGGACGTTGAAAATGAGCTTATCTCAGCCAGCAGAGAGGTCAAATCACAGTAATGCAAACTCAGTCAGAGACATAGATTTTCACTTGCAACTTGCTTTAACATGTTTAACAGTGCATGAAATGTTGTCTAAAACAAAAAAGAATGATGCATTTTATGGCTGGATCTGTTTTTATCACTTTCTGAATTGGACGTTGAAAATGAGCTTATCTCAGCCAGCAGAGAGGTCAAATCACAGTAATGCAAACTCAGTCAGAGACATAGATTTTCACTTGCAACTTGCTTTAACATGTTTAACAGTGCATGAAATGTTGTCTAAAACAAAAAAGAATGATGCATTTTATGGCTGGATCTGGTTTTATTACATTCTGAATTGGACGTTGAAAATGAGCTTATCTCAGCCAGCAGAGAGGTCAAATCACAGTAATGCAAACTCAGTCAAAGACATAGATTTTCACTTGCAACTTGCTTTAACATGTTTAACAGTGCATGAAATGTTGTCTAAAACAAAAAAGAATGATGCATTTCATGGCTGGATCTGGTTTTATTACATTCTGAATTGGACGTTGAAAATGAGCTTATCTCAGCCAGCAGAGAGGTCAAATCACAGTAATGCAAACTCAGTCAGAGACATAGATTTTCACTTCCAACTTGCTTTAACATGTTTAACAGTGCATGAAATGTTGTCTAAAACAAAAAAGAATGATGCATTTTATGGCTGGATCTGGTTTTATTACATTCTGAATTGGACGTTGAAAATGAGCTTATCTCAACCAGCAGAGAGGTCAAATCACAGTAATGCAAACTCAGTCAGAGACATAGATTTTCACTTGCAACTTGCTTTAACATGTTTAACAGTGCATGAAATGTTGTCTAAAACAAAAAAGAATGATGCATTTTATGGCTGGATCTGTTTTTATCACTTTCTGAATTGGACGTTGAAAATGAGCTTATCTCAGCCAGCAGAGAGGTCAAATCACAGTAATGCAAACTCAGTCAGAGACATAGATTTTCACTTGCAACTTGCTTTAACATGTTTAACAGTGCATGAAATGTTGTCTAAAACAAAAAAAGAATGATGCATTTTATGGCTGGATCTGTTTTTATCACTTTCTGAATTGGACGTTGAAAATGAGCTTATCTCAGCCAGCAGAGAGGTCAAATCACAGTAATGCAAACTCAGTCAGAGACATAGATTTTCACTTGCAACTTGCTTTAACATGTTTAACAGTGCATGAAATGTTGTCTAAAACAAAAAAGAATGATGCATTTTATAGCTGGATCAGGTTTTATTACATTCTGAATTGGACGTTGAAAATGAGCTTATCTCAGCCAGCAGAGAGGTCAAATCACAGTAATGCAAACTCAGTCAGAGACATAGATTTTCACTTGCAACTTGCTTTAACATGTTTAACAGTGCATGAAATGTTGTCTAAAACAAAAAAGAATGATGCATTTTATAGCTGGATCAGGTTTTATTACATTCTGAATTGGACGTTGAAAATGAGCTTATCTCAGCCAGCAGAGAGGTCAAATCACAGTAATGCAAACTCAGTCAGAGACATAGATTTTCACTTGCAACTTGCTTTAACATGTTTAACAGTGCATAAAATGTTGTCTAAAACAAAAAATAATGATGTATTTTATGGCTGGATCTGTTTTTATCACTTTCTGAATTGGACGTTGAAAATGAGCTTATCTCAGCCAGCAGAGAGGTCAAATCACAGTAATGCAAACTCAGTCAGAGACATAGATTTTCACTTGCAACTTGCTTTAACATGTTTAACAGTGCATGAAATGTTGTCTAAAACAAAAAAGAATGATGCATTTTATGGCTGGATCTGGTTTTATTACATTCTGAATTGGACGTTGAAAATGAGCTTATCTCAGCCAGCAGAGAGGTCAAATCACAGTAATGCAAACTCAGTCAGAGACATAGATTTTCACTTGCAACTTGCTTTAACATGTTTAACAGTGCATGAAATGTTGTCTAAAACAAAAAAGAAAGATGCATTTTATGGCTGGATTTGTTTTTATCACTTTCTGAAATGGACGTTGAAAATGAGCTTATCTCAGCCAGCAGAGAGGTCAAATCACAGTAATGCAAACTCAGTCAGAGACATAGATTTTCACTTGCAACTTGCTTTAACATGTTTAACAGTGCATGAAATGTTGTCTAAAACAAAAAAGAATGATGCATTTTATAGCTGGATCAGGTTTTATTACATTCTGAATTGGACGTTGAAAATGAGCTTATCTCAGCCAGCAGAGAGGTCAAATCACAGTAATGCAAACTCAGTCAGAGACATAGATTTTCACTTGCAACTTGCTTTAACATGTTTAACAGTGCATGAAATGTTGTCTAAAACAAAAAAGAATGATGCATTTTATGGCTGGATCAGGTTTTATTACATTCTGAATTGGACGTTGAAAATGAGCTTATCTCAGCCAGCAGAGAGGTCAAATCACAGTAATGCAAACTCAGTCAGAGACATAGATTTTCACTTGCAACTTGCTTTAACATGTTTAACAGTGCATGAAATGTTGTCTAAAACAAAAAAGAATGATGTATTTTATGTCTGGATAAATTTTTATCACTTTCTGAATTGGACGTTGAAAATGAGCTTATCTCAGCCAGCAGAGAGGTCAAATCACAAAAATGCAAACTCAGTCAGAGACATAGATTTTCACTTGCAACTTGCTTTAACATGTTTAACAGTGCATGAAATGTTGTCTAAAACAAAAAAGAATGATGCATTTTATGGCTGGATCTGTTTTTATCACTTTCTGAAATGGACGTTGAAAATGAGCTTATCTCAGCCAGCAGAGAGGTCAAATCACAGTAATGCAAACTCAGTCAGAGACATAGATTTTCACTTGCAACTTGCTTTAACATGTTTAACAGTGCATGAAATGTTGTCTAAAACAAAAAAGAATGATGCATTTTATGGCTGGATCTGGTTTTATTACATTCTGAATTGGACGTTGAAAATGAGCTTATCTCAGCCAGCAGAGAGGTCAAATCACAGTAATGCAAACTCAGTCAGAGACATAGATTTTCACTTCCAACTTGCTTTAACATGTTTAACAGTGCATGAAATGTTGTCTAAAACAAAAAAGAATGATGCATTTTATGGCTGGATCTGGTTTTATTACATTCTGAATTGGACGTTGAAAATGAGCTTATCTCAGCCAGCAGAGAGGTCAAATCACAGTAATGCAAACTCAGTCAGAGACATAGATTTTCACTTGCAACTTGCTTTAACATGTTTAACAGTGCATGAAATGTTGTCTAAAACAAAAAAGAATGATGCATTTTATAGCTGGATCAGGTTTTATTACATTCTGAATTGGACGTTGAAAATGAGCTTATCTCAGCCAGCAGAGAGGTCAAATCACAGTAATGCAAACTCAGTCAGAGACATAGATTTTCACTTGCAACTTGCTTTAACATGTTTAACAGTGCATGAAATGTTGTCTAAAACAAAAAAGAATGATGCATTTTATGGCTGGATCAGGTTTTATTACATTCTGAATTGGACGTTGAAAATGAGCTTATCTCAGCCAGCAGAGGGGTCAAATCACAGTAATGCAAACTCAGTCAGAGACATAGATTTTCACTTGCAACTTGCTTTAACATGTTTAACAGTGCATGAAATGTTGTCTAAAACAAAAAAGAATGATGCATTTTATGTCTGGATCAATTTTTATCACTTTCTGAATTGGACGTTGAAAATGAGCTTATCTCAGCCAGCAGAGAGGTCAAATCACAAAAATGCAAACTCAGTCAGAGACATAGATTTTCACTTGCAACTTGCTTTAACATGTTTAACAGTGCATGAAATGTTGTCTAAAACAAAAAAGAATGATGCATTTTATGGCTGGATCTGTTTTTATCACTTTCTGAAATGGACGTTGAAAATGAGCTTATCTCAGCCAGCAGAGAGGTCAAATCACAGTAATGCAAACTCAGTCAGAGACATAGATTTTCACTTGCAACTTGCTTTAACATGTTTAACAGTGCATGAAATGTTGTCTAAAACAAAAAAGAATGATGCATTTTATAGCTGGATCTGGTTTTATTACATTCTGAATTGGACGTTGAAAATGAGCTTATCTCAGCCAGCAGAGAGGTCAAATCACAGTAATGCAAACTCAGTCAGAGACATAGATTTTCACTTGCAACTTGCTTTAACATGTTTAACAGTGCATGAAATGTTGTCTAAAACAAAAAAGAATGATGCATTTTATGGCTGGATCTGTTTTTATCACTTTCTGAATTGGACGTTGAAAATGAGCTTATCTCAGCCAGCAGAGAGGTCAAATCACAGTAATGCAAACTCAGTCAGAGACATAGATTTTCACTTGCAACTTGCTTTAACATGTTTAACAGTGCATGAAATGTTGTCTAAAACAAAAAAGAATGATGCATTTTATGGCTGGATCTGGTTTTATTACATTCTGAATTGGACGTTGAAAATGAGCTTATCTCAGCCAGCAGAGAGGTCAAATCACAGTAATGCAAACTCAGTCAGAGACATAGATTTTCACTTGCAACTTGCTTTAACATGTTTAACAGTGCATGAAATGTTGTCTAAAACAAAAAAGAATGATGCATTTTATGGCTGGATCTGGTTTTATTACATTCTGAATTGGACGTTGAAAATGAGCTTATCTCAGCCAGCAGAGAGGTCAAATCACAGTAATGCAAACTCAGTCAGAGACATAGATTTTCACTTGCAACTTGCTTTAACATGTTTAACAGTGCATGAAATGTTGTCTAAAACAAAAAAGAATGATGCATTTTATAGCTGGATCAGGTTTTATTACATTCTGAATTGGACGTTGAAAATGAGCTTATCTCAGCCAGCAGAGAGGTCAAATCACAGTAATGCAAACTCAGTCAGAGACATAGATTTTCACTTGCAACTTGCTTTAACATGTTTAACAGTGCATGAAATGTTGTCTAAAACAAAAAAGAATGATGTATTTTATGTCTGGATAAATTTTTATCACTTTCTGAATTGGACGTTGAAAATGAGCTTATCTCAGCCAGCAGAGAGGTCAAATCACAAAAATGCAAACTCAGTCAGAGACATAGATTTTCACTTGCAACTTGCTTTAACATGTTTAACAGTGCATGAAATGTTGTCTAAAACAAAAAAGAATGATGCATTTTATGGCTGGATCTGGTTTTATTACATTCTGAATTGGACGTTGAAAATGAGCTTATCTCAGCCAGCAGAGAGGTCAAATCACAGTAATGCAAACTCAGTCAGAGACATAGATTTTCACTTGCAACTTGCTTTAACACGTTTAACAGTGCATGAAATGTTGTCTAAAACAAAAAAGAATGATGCATTTTATAGCTGGATCAGGTTTTATTACATTCTGAATTGGACGTTGAAAATTAGCTTATCTCAGCCAGCAGAGAGGTCAAATCACAGTAATGCAAACTCAGTCAGAGACATAGATTTTCACTTGCAACTTGCTTTAACATGTTTAACAGTGCATGAAATGTTGTCTAAAACAAAAAAGAATGATGCATTTTATGGCTGGATCTGTTTTTATCACTTTCTGAATTGGACGTTGAAAATGAGCTTATCTCAGCCAGCAGAGAGGTCAAATCACAGTAATGCAAACTCAGTCAGAGACATAGATTTTCACTTGCAACTTGCTTTAACATGTTTAACAGTGCATGAAATGTTGTCCAAAACAAAAAAGAATGATGCATTTTATAGCTGGATCAGGTTTTATTACATTCTGAATTGGACGTTGAAAATGAGCTTATCTCAGCCAGCAGAGAGGTCAAATCACAGTAATGCAAACTCAGTCAGAGACATAGATTTTCACTTGCAACTTGCTTTAACATGTTTAACAGTGCATGAAATGTTGTCTAAAACAAAAAAGAATGATGCATTTTATGGCTGGATCTGTTTTTATCACTTTCTGAATTGGAAGTTGAAAATGAGCTTATCTCAGCCAGCAGAGAGGTCAAATCACAGTAATGCAAACTCAGTCAGAGACATAGATTTTCACTTGCAACTTGCTTTAACATGTTTAACAGTGCATGAAATGTTGTCTAAAACAAAAAAGAATGATGCATTTTATGGCTGGATCTGTTTTTATCACTTTCTGAATTGGAAGTTGAAAATGAGCTTATCTCAGCCAGCAGAGAGGTCAAATCACAGTAATGCAAACTCAGTCAGAGACATAGATTTTCACTTGCAACTTGCTTTAACATGTTTAACAGTGCATGAAATGTTGTCTAAAACAAAAAAGATTGATGCATTTTATAGCTGGATCTGGTTTTATTACATTCTGAATTGGACGTTGAAAATGAGCTTATCTCAGCCAGCAGAGAGGTCAAATCACAGTAATGCAAACTCAGTCAGAGACATAGATTTTCACTTGCAACTTGCTTTAACATGTTTAACAGTGCATGAAATGTTGTCTAAAACAAAAAAGAATGATGCATTTTATGGCTGGATCTGTTTTTATTACATTCTGAATTGGACGTTGAAAATGAGCTTATCTCAGCCAGCAGAGAGGTCAAATCACAGTAATGCAAACTCAGTCAGAGACATAGATTTTCACTTGCAACTTGCTTTAACATGTTTAACAGTGCATGAAATGTTGTCCAAAACAAAAAAGAATGATGCATTTTATAGCTGGATCAGGTTTTATTACATTCTGAATTGGACGTTGAAAATGAGCTTATCTCAGCCAGCAGAGAGGTCAAATCACAGTAATGCAAACTCAGTCAGAGACATAGATTTTCACTTGCAACTTGCTTTAACATGTTTAACAGTGCATGAAATGTTGTCTAAAACAAAAAAGAATGATGCATTTTATGGCTGGATCTGTTTTTATCACTTTCTGAATTGGACGTTGAAAATGAGCTTATCTCAGCCAGCAGAGAGGTCAAATCACAGTAATGCAAACTCAGTCAGAGACATAGATTTTCACTTGCAACTTGCTTTAACATGTTTAACAGTGCATGAAATGTTGTCTAAAACAAAAAAGAATGATGCATTTTATAGCTGGATCAGGTTTTATTACATTCTGAATTGGACGTTGAAAATGAGCTTATCTCAGCCAGCAGAGAGGTCAAATCACAGTAATGCAAACTCAGTCAGAGACATAGATTTTCACTTGCTACTTGCTTTAACATGTTTAACAGTGCATGAAATGTTGTCTAAAACAAAAAAGAATGATGCATTTTATAGCTGGATCAGGTTTTATTACATTCTGAATTGGACGTTGAAAATGAGCTTATCTCAGCCAGCAGAGAGGTCAAATCACAGTAATGCAAACTCAGTAAGAGACATAGATTTTCACTTGCAACTTGCTTTAACATGTTTAACAGTGCATGAAATGTTGTCTAAAACAAAAAAGAATGATGCATTTTATAGCTGGATCAGGTTTTATTACATTCTGAATTGGACGTTGAAAATGAGCTTATCTCAGCCAGCAGAGAGGTCAAATCACAGTAATGCAAACTCAGTCAGAGACATAGATTTTCACTTGCAACTTGCTTTAACATGTTTAACAGTGCATGAAATGTTGTCTAAAACAAAAAAGAATGATGCATTTTATGGCTGGATCTGGTTTTATTACATTCTGAATTGGACGTTGAAAATGAGCTTATCTCAGCCAGCAGAGAGGTCAAATCACAGTAATGCAAACTCAGTCAAAGACATAGATTTTCACTTGCAACTTGCTTTAACATGTTTAACAGTGCATGAAATGTTGTCTAAAACAAAAAAGAATGATGCATTTTATAGCTGGATCAGGTTTTATTACATTCTGAATTGGACGTTGAAAATGAGCTTATCTCAGCCAGCAGAGAGGTCAAATCACAGTAATGCAAACTCAGTCAGAGACATAGATTTTCACTTGCAACTTGCTTTAACATGTTTAACATTGCATGAAATGTTGTCTAAAACAAAAAAAGAATGATGCATTTTATGGCTGGATCTGGTTTTATTACATTCTGAATTGGACGTTGAAAATGAGCTTATCTCAGCCAGCAGAGAGGTCAAATCACAGTAATGCAAACTCAGTCAGAGACATAGATTTTCACTTGCAACTTGCTTTAACATGTTTAACAGTGCATGAAATGTTGTCCAAAACAAAAAAGAATGATGCATTTTATAGCTGGATCAGGTTTTATTACATTCTGAATTGGACGTTGAAAATGAGCTTATCTCAGCCAGCAGAGAGGTCAAATCACAGTAATGCAAACTCAGTCAGAGACATAGATTTTCACTTGCAACTTGCTTTAACATGTTTAACAGTGCATGAAATGTTGTCTAAAACAAAAAAGAATGATGCATTTTATGGCTGGATCTGTTTTTATCACTTTCTGAATTGGACGTTGAAAATGAGCTTATCTCAGCCAGCAGAGAGGTCAAATCACAGTAATGCAAACTCAGTCAGAGACATAGATTTTCACTTGCAACTTGCTTTAACATGTTTAACAGTGCATGAAATGTTGTCTAAAACAAAAAAGAATGATGCATTTTATAGCTGGATCAGGTTTTATTACATTCTGAATTGGACGTTGAAAATGAGCTTATCTCAGCCAGCAGAGAGGTCAAATCACAGTAATGCAAACTCAGTCAGAGACATAGATTTTCACTTGCTACTTGCTTTAACATGTTTAACAGTGCATGAAATGTTGTCTAAAACAAAAAAGAATGATGCATTTTATAGCTGGATCAGGTTTTATTACATTCTGAATTGGACGTTGAAAATGAGCTTATCTCAGCCAGCAGAGAGGTCAAATCACAGTAATGCAAACTCAGTAAGAGACATAGATTTTCACTTGCAACTTGCTTTAACATGTTTAACAGTGCATGAAATGTTGTCTAAAACAAAAAAGAATGATGCATTTTATAGCTGGATCAGGTTTTATTACATTCTGAATTGGACGTTGAAAATGAGCTTATCTCAGCCAGCAGAGAGGTCAAATCACAGTAATGCAAACTCAGTCAGAGACATAGATTTTCACTTGCAACTTGCTTTAACATGTTTAACAGTGCATGAAATGTTGTCTAAAACAAAAAAGAATGATGCATTTTATGGCTGGATCTGGTTTTATTACATTCTGAATTGGACGTTGAAAATGAGCTTATCTCAGCCAGCAGAGAGGTCAAATCACAGTAATGCAAACTCAGTCAAAGACATAGATTTTCACTTGCAACTTGCTTTAACATGTTTAACAGTGCATGAAATGTTGTCTAAAACAAAAAAGAATGATGCATTTTATAGCTGGATCAGGTTTTATTACATTCTGAATTGGACGTTGAAAATGAGCTTATCTCAGCCAGCAGAGAGGTCAAATCACAGTAATGCAAACTCAGTCAGAGACATAGATTTTCACTTGCAACTTGCTTTAACATGTTTAACATTGCATGAAATGTTGTCTAAAACAAAAAAAGAATGATGCATTTTATGGCTGGATCTGGTTTTATTACATTCTGAATTGGACGTTGAAAATGAGCTTATCTCAGCCAGCAGAGAGGTCAAATCACAGTAATGCAAACTCAGTCAGAGACATAGATTTTCACTTCCAACTTGCTTTAACATGTTTAACAGTGCATGAAATGTTGTCTAAAACAAAAAAGAATGATGCATTTTATGGCTGGATCAGGTTTTATTACATTCTGTATTGGACGTTGAAAATGAGCTTATCTCAGCCAGCAGAGAGGTCAAATCACAGTAATGCAAACTCAGTCAGAGACATAGATTTTCACTTGCAACTTGCTTTAACATGTTTAACAGTGCATGAAATGTTGTCTAAAACAAAAAAGAATGATGCATTTTATGGCTGGATCTGGTTTTATTACATTCTGAATTGGACGTTGAAAATGAGCTTATCTCAGCCAGCAGAGAGGTCAAATCACAGTAATGCAAACTCAGTCAGAGACATAGATTTTTACTTGCAACTTGCTTTAACATGTTTAACAGTGCATGAAATGTTGTCTAAAACAAAAAAGAATGATGCATTTTATGGCTGGATCTGGTTTTATTACATTCTGAATTGGACGTTGAAAATGAGCTTATCTCAGCCAGCAGAGAGGTCAAATCACAGTAATGCAAACTCAGTCAGAGACATAGATTTTCACTTGCAACTTGCTTTAACATGTTTAACAGTGCATGAAATGTTGTCTAAAACAAAAAAGAATGATGCATTTTATAGCTGGATCAGGTTTTATTACATTCTGAATTGGACGTTGAAAATGAGCTTATCTCAGCCAGCAGAGAGGTCAAATCACAGTAATGCAAACTCAGTCAGAGACATAGATTTTCACTTGCAACTTGCTTTAACATGTTTAACAGTGCATGAAATGTTGTCTAAAACAAAAAAGAATGATGCATTTTATGTCTGGATCAGTTTTTTATCACTTTCTGAATTGGACGTTGAAAATGAGCTTATCTCAGCCAGCAGAGAGGTCAAATCACAAAAATGCAAACTCAGTCAGAAACATAGATTTTCACTTGCAACTTGCTTTAACATGTTTAACAGTGCATGAAATGTTGTCTAAAACAAAAAAAGAATGATGCATTTTATAGCTGGATCAGGTTTTATTACATTCTGAATTGGACGTTGAAAATGAGCTTATCTCAGCCAGCAGAGAGGTCAAATCACAGTAATGCAAACTCAGTCAGAGACATAGATTTTCACTTGCAACTTGCTTTAACATGTTTAACAGTGCATGAAATGTTGTCTAAAACAAAAAAGAATGATGCATTTTATGGCTGGATCTGGTTTTATTACATTCTGAATTGGACGTTGAAAATGAGCTTATCTCAGCCAGCAGAGAGGTCAAATCACAGTAATGCAAACTCAGTCAGAGACATAGATTTTCACTTGCAACTTGCTTTAACATGTTTAACAGTGCATGAAATGTTGTCCAAAACAAAAAAGAATGATGCATTTTATAGCTGGATCAGGTTTTATTACATTCTGAATTGGACGTTGAAAATGAGCTTATCTCAGCCAGCAGAGAGGTCAAATCACAGTAATGCAAACTCAGTCAGAGACATAGATTTTCACTTGCTACTTGCTTTAACATGTTTAACAGTGCATGAAATGTTGTCTAAAACAAAAAAGAATGATGCATTTTATAGCTGGATCAGGTTTTATTACATTCTGAATTGGACGTTGAAAATGAGCTTATCTCAGCCAGCAGAGAGGTCAAATCACAGTAATGCAAACTCAGTCAGAGACATAGATTTTCACTTGCAACTTGCTTTAACATGTTTAACAGTGCATGAAATGTTGTCTAAAACAAAAAAGAATGATGCATTTTATAGCTGGATCAGGTTTTATTACATTCTGAATTGGACGTTGAAAATGAGCTTATCTCAGCCAGCAGAGAGGTCAAATCACAGTAATGCAAACTCAGTCAGAGACATAGATTTTCACTTGCAACTTGCTTTAACATGTTTAACAGTGCATGAAATGTTGTCTAAAACAAAAAAGAATGATGCATTTTATGGCTGGATCTGGTTTTATTACATTCTGAATTGGACGTTGAAAATGAGCTTATCTCAGCCAGCAGAGAGGTCAAATCACAGTAATGCAAACTCAGTCAAAGACATAGATTTTCACTTGCAACTTGCTTTAACATGTTTAACAGTGCATGAAATGTTGTCTAAAACAAAAAAGAATGATGCATTTTATAGCTGGATCAGGTTTTATTACATTCTGAATTGGACGTTGAAAATGAGCTTATCTCAGCCAGCAGAGAGGTCAAATCACAGTAATGCAAACTCAGTCAGAGACATAGATTTTCACTTGCAACTTGCTTTAACATGTTTAACAGTGCATGAAATGTTGTCTAAAACAAAAAAGAATGATGCATTTTATGGCTGGATCTGGTTTTATTACATTCTGAATTGGACGTTGAAAATGAGCTTATCTCAGCCAGCAGAGAGGTCAAATCACAGTAATGCAAACTCAGTCAGAGACATAGATTTTCACTTGCAACTTGCTTTAACATGTTTAACAGTGCATGAAATGTTGTCTAAAACAAAAAAGAATGATGCATTTTATGGCTGGATCTGGTTTTATTACATTCTGAATTGGACGTTGAAAATGAGCTTATCTCAGCCAGCAGAGAGGTCAAATCACAGTAATGCAAACTCAGTCAGAGACATAGATTTTTACTTGCAACTTGCTTTAACATGTTTAACATTGCAGGAAATGTTGTCTAAAACAAAAAAGAATGATCCATTTTATGGCTGGATCTGTTTTTATCACTTTCTGAATTGGACGTTGAAAATGAGCTTATCTCAGCCAGCAGAGAGGTCAAATCACAGTAATGCAAACTCAGTCAGAGACATAGATTTTCACTTGCAACTTGCTTTAACATGTTTAACAGTGCATGAAATGTTGTCTAAAACAAAAAAGAATGATGCATTTTATGGCTGGATCTGGTTTTATTACATTCTGAATTGGACGTTGAAAATGAGCTTATCTCAGCAAGCAGAGAGGTCAAATCACAGTAATGCAAACTCAGTCAGAGACATAGATTTTCACTTGCAACTTGCTTTAACATGTTTAACAGTGCATGAAATGTTGTCTAAAACAAAAAAGAATGATGCATTTTATGGCTGGATCTGGTTTTATTACATTCTGAATTGGACGTTGAAAATGAGCTTATCTCAGCCAGCAGAGAGGTCAAATCACAGTAATGCAAACTCAGTCAGAGACATAGATTTTCACTTGCAACTTGCTTTAACATGTTTAACAGTGCATGAAATGTTGTCTAAAACAAAAAAGAATGATGCATTTTATGGCTGGATCTGTTTTTATCACTTTCTGATTTGGACGTTGAAAATGAGCTTATCTCAGCCAGCAGAGAGGTCAAATCACAGTAATGCAAACTCAGTCAGAGACATAGATTTTCACTTGCAACTTGCTTTAACATGTTTAACAGTGCATGAAATGTTGTCCAAAACAAAAAAGAATGATGCATTTTATAGCTGGATCAGGTTTTATTACATTCTGAATTGGACGTTGAAAATGAGCTTATCTCAGCCAGCAGAGAGGTCAAATCACAGTAATGCAAACTCAGTCAGAGACATAGATTTTCACTTGCAACTTGCTTTAACATGTTTAACAGTGCATGAAATGTTGTCTAAAACAAAAAAGAATGATGCATTTTATGGCTGGATCTGTTTTTATCACTTTCTGAATTGGACGTTGAAAATGAGCTTATCTCAGCCAGCAGAGAGGTCAAATCACAGTAATGCAAACTCAGTCAGAGACATAGATTTTCACTTGCAACTTGCTTTAACATGTTTAACAGTGCATGAAATGTTGTCTAAAACAAAAAAGAATGATCCATTTTATGGCTGGATCTGTTTTTATCACTTTCTGAATTGGACGTTGAAAATGAGCTTATCTCAGCCAGCAGAGAGGTCAAATCACAGTAATGCAAACTCAGTCAGAGACATAGATTTTCACTTGCAACTTGCTTTAACATGTTTAACAGTGCATGAAATGTTGTCTAAAACAAAAAAGAATGATGCATTTTATGGCTGGATCTGGTTTTATTACATTCTGAATTGGACGTTGAAAATGAGCTTATCTCAGCAAGCAGAGAGGTCAAATCACAGTAATGCAAACTCAGTCAGAGACATAGATTTTCACTTGCAACTTGCTTTAACATGTTTAACAGTGCATGAAATGTTGTCTAAAACAAAAAAGAATGATGCATTTTATGGCTGGATCTGGTTTTATTACATTCTGAATTGGACGTTGAAAATGAGCTTATCTCAGCCAGCAGAGAGGTCAAATCACAGTAATGCAAACTCAGTCAGAGACATAGATTTTCACTTGCAACTTGCTTTAACATGTTTAACAGTGCATGAAATGTTGTCTAAAACAAAAAAGAATGATGCATTTTATGGCTGGATCTGTTTTTATCACTTTCTGATTTGGACGTTGAAAATGAGCTTATCTCAGCCAGCAGAGAGGTCAAATCACAGTAATGCAAACTCAGTCAGAGACATAGATTTTCACTTGCAACTTGCTTTAACATGTTTAACAGTGCATGAAATGTTGTCCAAAACAAAAAAGAATGATGCATTTTATAGCTGGATCAGGTTTTATTACATTCTGAATTGGACGTTGAAAATGAGCTTATCTCAGCCAGCAGAGAGGTCAAATCACAGTAATGCAAACTCAGTCAGAGACATAGATTTTCACTTGCAACTTGCTTTAACATGTTTAACAGTGCATGAAATGTTGTCTAAAACAAAAAAGAATGATGCATTTTATGGCTGGATCTGTTTTTATCACTTTCTGAATTGGACGTTGAAAATGAGCTTATCTCAGCCAGCAGAGAGGTCAAATCACAGTAATGCAAACTCAGTCAGAGACATAGATTTTCACTTGCAACTTGCTTTAACATGTTTAACAGTGCATGAAATGTTGTCTAAAACAAAAAAGAATGATGCATTTTATAGCTGGATCAGGTTTTATTACATTCTGAATTGGACGTTGAAAATGAGCTTATCTCAGCCAGCAGAGAGGTCAAATCACAGTAATGCAAACTCAGTCAGAGACATAGATTTTCACTTGCTACTTGCTTTAACATGTTTAACAGTGCATGAAATGTTGTCTAAAACAAAAAAGAATGATGCATTTTATAGCTGGATCAGGTTTTATTACATACTGAATTGGACGTTGAAAATGAGCTTATCTCAGCCAGCAGAGAGGTCAAATCACAGTAATGCAAACTCAGTCAGAGACATAGATTTTCACTTGCAACTTGCTTTAACATGTTTAACAGTGCATGAAATGTTGTCTAAAACAAAAAAGAATGATGCATTTTATAGCTGGATCAGGTTTTATTACATTCTGAATTGGACGTTGAAAATGAGCTTATCTCAGCCAGCAGAGAGGTCAAATCACAGTAATGCAAACTCAGTCAGAGACATAGATTTTCACTTGCAACTTGCTTTAACATGTTTAACAGTGCATGAAATGTTGCCTAAAACAAAAAAGAATGATGCATTTTATAGCTGGATCTGGTTTTATTACATTCTGAATTGGACGTTGAAAATGAGCTTATCTCAGCCAGCAGAGAGATCAAATCACAGTAATGCAAACTCAGTCAAAGACATAGATTTTCACTTGCAACTTGCTTTAACATGTTTAACAGTGCATGAAATGTTGTCTAAAACAAAAAAGAATGATGCATTTTATAGCTGGATCAGGTTTTATTACATTCTGAATTGGACGTTGAAAATGAGCTTATCTCAGCCAGCAGAGAGGTCAAATCACAGTAATGCAAACTCAGTCAGAGACATAGATTTTCACTTGCAACTTGCTTTAACATGTTTAACAGTGCATGAAATGTTGTCTAAAACAAAAAAGAATGATGCATTTTATGGCTGGATCTGGTTTTATTACATTCTGAATTGGACGTTGAAAATGAGCTTATCTCAGCCAGCAGAGAGGTCAAATCACAGTAATGCAAACTCAGTCAGAGACATAGATTTTCACTTGCAACTTGCTTTAACATGTTTAACAGTGCATGAAATGTTGTCTAAAACAAAAAAGAATGATGCATTTTATGGCTGGATCTGGTTTTATTACATTCTGAATTGGACGTTGAAAATGAGCTTATCTCAGCCAGCAGAGAGGTCAAATCACAGTAATGCAAACTCAGTCAGAGACATAGATTTTTACTTGCAACTTGCTTTAACATGTTTAACAGTGCAGGAAATGTTGTCTAAAACAAAAAAGAATGATCCATTTTATGGCTGGATCTGTTTTTATCACTTTCTGAATTGGACGTTGAAAATGAGCTTATCTCAGCCAGCAGAGAGGTCAAATCACAGTAATGCAAACTCAGTCAGAGACATAGATTTTCACTTGCAACTTGCTTTAACATGTTTAACAGTGCATGAAATGTTGTCTAAAACAAAAAAGAATGATGCATTTTATGGCTGGATCTGGTTTTATTACATTCTGAATTGGACGTTGAAAATGAGCTTATCTCAGCAAGCAGAGAGGTCAAATCACAGTAATGCAAACTCAGTCAGAGACATAGATTTTCACTTGCAACTTGCTTTAACATGTTTAACAGTGCATGAAATGTTGTGTAAAACAAAAAAGAATGATGCATTTTATGGCTGGATCTGTTTTTATCACTTTCTGAAATGGACGTTGAAAATGAGCTTATCTCAGCCAGCAGAGAGGTCAAATCACAGTAATGCAAACTCAGTCAGAGACATAGATTTTCACTTGCAACTTGCTTTAACATGTTTAACAGTGCATGAAATGTTGTCTAAAACAAAAAAGAATGATGCATTTTATGGCTGGATCTGGTTTTATTACATTCTGAATTGGTTGTTGAAAATGAGCTTATCTCAGGCAGCAGAGAGGTCAAATCACAGTAATGCAAACTCAGTCAGAGACATAGATTTTCACTTGCAACTTGCTTTAACATGTTTAACAGTGCATGAAATTTTGTCTAAAACAAAAAAGAATGATGCATTTTATAGCTGGATCTGGTTTTATTACATTCTGAATTGGACGTTGAAAATGAGCTTATCTCAGCCAGCAGAGAGGTCAAATCACAGTAATGCAAACTCAGTCAGAGACATAGATTTTCACTTGCAACTTGCTTTAACATGTTTAACAGTGCATGAAATGTTGTCTAAAACAAAAAAGAATGATGGATTTTATGGCTGGATCTGTTTTTATCACTTTCTGAATTGGACGTTGAAAATGAGCTTATCTCAGCCAGCAGAGAGGTCAAATCACAGTAATGCAAACTCAGTCAGAGACATAGATTTTCACTTGCAACTTGCTTTAACATGTTTAACAGTGCATGAAATGTTGTCTAAAACAAAAAAGAATGATGCATTTTATGGCTGGATCTGGTTTTATTACATTCTGAATTGGACGTTGAAAATGAGCTTATCTCAGCCAGCAGAGAGGTCAAATCACAGTAATGCAAACTCAGTCAGAGACATAGATTTTCAGTTGCAACTTGCTTTAACATGTTTAACAGTGCATGAAATGTTGTCTAAAACAAAAAAGAATGATGCATTTTATGGCTGGATCTGGTTTTATTACATTCTGAATTGGACGTTGAAAATGAGCTTATCTCAGCCAGCAGAGAGGTCAAATCACAGTAATGCAAACTCAGTCAGAGACATAGATTTTCACTTGCAACTTGCTTTAACATGTTTAACAGTGCATGAAATGTTGTCTAAAACAAAAAAGAATGATGCATTTTATAGCTGGATCAGGTTTTATTACATTCTGAATTGGACGTTGAAAATGAGCTTATCTCAGCCAGCAGAGAGGTCAAATCACAGTAATGCAAACTCAGTCAGAGACATAGATTTTCACTTGCAACTTGCTTTAACATGTTTAACAGTGCATGAAATGTTGTCTAAAACATAAAAGAATGATGCATTTTATGGCTGGATCTGTTTTTATCACTTTCTGAATTGGACGTTGAAAATGAGCTTATCTCAGCCAGCAGAGAGGTCAAATCACAGTAATGCAAACTCAGTCAGAGACATAGATTTTCACTTGCAACTTGCTTTAACATGTTTAACAGTGCATGAAATGTTGTCTAAAACAAAAAAGAATGATGCATTTTATGGCTGGATCTGGTTTTATTACATTCTGAATTGGACGTTGAAAATGAGCTTATCTCAGCCAGCAGAGAGGTCAAATCACAGTAATGCAAACTCAGTCAAAGACATAGATTTTCACTTGCAATTTGCTTTAACATGTTTAACAGTGCATGAAATTTTGTCTAAAACAAAAAAGAATGATACATTTTATAGCTGGATCTGTTTTTATCACTTTCTGAATTCGACGTTGAAAATGAGCTTATCTCAGCCAGCAGAGAGGTCAAATCACAGTAATGCAAACTCAGTCAGAGACATAGATTTTCACTTGCAACTTGCTTTAACATGTTTAACAGTGCATGAAATGTTGTCTAAAACAAAAAAGAATGATGCATTTTATGGCTGGATCTGGTTTTATTACATTCTGAATTGGACGTTGAAAATGAGCTTATCTCAGCCAGCAGAGAGGTCAAATCACAGTAATGCAAACTCAGTCAGAGACATAGATTTTCACTTGCAACTTTCTTTAACATGTTTAACAGTGCATGAAATGTTGTCTAAAACAAAAAAGAATGATGCATTTTATAGCTGGATCAGGTTTTATTACATTCTGAATTGGACGTTGAAAATGAGCTTATCTCAGCCAGCAGAGAGGTCAAATCACAGTAATGCAAACTCAGTCAGAGACATAGATTTTCACTTGCAACTTGCTTTAACATGTTTAACAGTGCATGAAATGTTGTCTAAAACAAAAAAGAATGATGCATTTTATAGCTGGATCAGGTTTTATTACATTCTGAATTGGACGTTGAAAATGAGCTTATCTCAGCCAGCAGAGAGGTCAAATCACAGTAATGCAAACTCAGTCAGAGACATAGATTTTCACTTGCAACTTGCTTTAACATGTTTAACAGTGCATGAAATGTTGTCTAAAACAAAAAAGAATGATGCATTTTATGGCTGGATCTGGTTTTATTACATTCTGAATTGGACGTTGAAAATGAGCTTATCTCAGCAAGCAGAGAGGTCAAATCACAGTAATGCAAACTCAGTCAGAGACATAGATTTTCACTTGCAACTTGCTTTAACATGTTTAACAGTGCATGAAATGTTGTCTAAAACAAAAAAGAATTATGCATTTTATGGCTGGATCTGTTTTAATCACTTTCTGAAATGGACGTTGAAAATGAGCTTATCTCAGCCAGCAGAGAGGTCAAATCACAGTAATGCAAACTCAGTCAGAGACATAGATTTTCACTTGCAACTTGCTTTAACATGTTTAACAGTGCATGAAATGTTGTCTAAAACAAAAAAGAATGATGCATTTTATGGCTGGATCTGGTTTTATTACATTCTGAATTGGACGTTGAAAATGAGCTTATCTCAGGCAGCAGAGAGGTCAAATCACAATAATGCAAACTCAGTCAGAGACATAGATTTTCACTTGCAACTTGCTTTAACATGTTTAACAGTGCATGAAATTTTGTCTAAAACAAAAAAGAATGATGCATTTTATAGCTGGATCTGAATTTATTACATTCTGAATTGGACGTTGAAAATGAGCTTATCTCAGCCAGCAGAGAGGTCAAATCACAGTAATGCAAACTCAGTCAGAGACATAGATTTTCACTTGCAACTTGCTTTAACATGTTTAACAGTGCATGAAATGTTGTCTAAAACAAAAAAGAATGATGCATTTTATGGCTGGATCTGTTTTTATCACTTTCTGAATTGGACGTTGAAAATGAGCTTATCTCAGCCAGCAGAGAGGTCAAATCACAGTAATGCAAACTCAGTCAGAGACATAGATTTTCACTTGCAACTTGCTTTAACATGTTTAACAGTGCATGAAATGTTGTCTAAAACAAAAAAGAATGATGCATTTTATGGCTGGATCTGGTTTTATTACATTCTGAATTGGACGTTGAAAATGAGCTTATCTCAGCCAGCAGAGAGGTCAAATCACAGTAATGCAAACTCAGTCAGAGACATAGATTTTCACTTGCAACTTGCTTTAACATGTTTAACAGTGCATGAAATGTTGTCTAAAACAAAAAAGAATGATGCATTTTATGGCTGGATCTGGTCTTATTACATTCTGAATTGGACGTTGAAAATGAGCTAATCTCAGCCAGCAGAGAGGTCAAATCACAGTAATGCAAACTCAGTCAGAGACATAGATTTTCACTTGCAACTTGCTTTAACATGTTTAACAGTGCATGAAATGTTGTCTAAAACAAAAAAGAATGATGCATTTTATAGCTGGATCAGGTTTTATTACATTCTGAATTGGACGTTGAAAATGAGCTTATCTCAGCCAGCAGAGAGGTCAAATCACAGTAATGCAAACTCAGTCAGAGACATAGATTTTCACTTGCAACTTGCTTTAACATGTTTAACAGTGCATGAAATGTTGTCTAAAACAAAAAAGAATGATGCATTTTATAGCTGGATCAGGTTTTATTACATTCTGAATTGGACGTTGAAAATGAGCTTATCTCAGCCAGCAGAGAGGTCAAATCACAGTAATGCAAACTCAGTCAGAGACATAGATTTTCACTTGCAACTTGCTTTAACATGTTTAACAGTGCATGAAATGTTGTCTAAAACAAAAAAGAATGATGCATTTTATGGCTGGATCAGGTTTTATTACATTCTGAATTGGACGTTGAAAATGAGCTTATCTCAGCCAGCAGAGAGGTCAAATCACAGTAATGCAAACTCAGTCAGAGACATAGATTTTCACTTGCAACTTGCTTTAACATGTTTAACAGTGCATGAAATGTTGTCTAAAACAAAAAAGAATGATGCATTTTATGGCTGGATCAGGTTTTATTACATTCTGAATTGGACGTTGAAAATGAGCTTATCTCAGCCAGCAGAGAGGTCAAATCACAGTAATGCAAACTCAGTCAGAGACATAGATTTTCACTTGCAACTTGCTTTAACATGTTTAACAGTGCATGAAATGTTGTCTAAAACAAAAAAGAATGATGCATTTTATGTCTGGATCAATTTTTATCACTTTCTGAATTGGACGTTGAAAATGAGCTTATCTCAGCCAGCAGAGAGGTCAAATCACAAAAATGCAAACTCAGTCAGAGACATAGATTTTCACTTGCAACTTGCTTTAACATGTTTAACAGTGCATGAAATGTTGTCTAAAACAAAAAAGAATGATGCATTTTATGGCTGGATCTGGTTTTATTACATTCTGAATTGGACGTTGAAAATGAGCTTATCTCAGCCAGCAGAGAGGTCAAATCACAGTAATGCAAACTCAGTCAGAGACATAGATTTTCACTTGCAACTTGCTTTAACATGTTTAACAGTGCATGAAATGTTGTCTAAAACAAAAAAGAATGATGCATTTTATGGCTGGATCTGGTTTTATTACATTCTGAATTGGACGTTGAAAATGAGCTTATCTCAGCCAGCAGAGAGGTCAAATCACAGTAATGCAAACTCAGTCAGAGACATAGATTTTCACTTGCAACTTGCTTTAACATGTTTAACAGTGCATGAAATGTTGTCTAAAACAAAAAAGAATGATGCATTTTATAGCTGGATCAGGTTTTATTACATTCTGAATTGGACGTTGAAAATGAGCTTATCTCAGCCAGCAGAGAGGTCAAATCACAGTAATGCAAACTCAGTCAGAGACATAGATTTTCACTTGCAACTTGCTTTAACATGTTTAACAGTGCATAAAATGTTGTCTAAAACAAAAAAGAATGATGCATTTTATGGCTGGATCTGTTTTTATCACTTTCTGAATTGGACGTTGAAAATGAGCTTATCTCAGCCAGCAGAGAGGTCAAATCACAGTAATGCAAACTCAGTCAGAGACATAGATTTTCACTTGCAACTTGCTTTAACATGTTTAACAGTGCATGAAATGTTGTCTAAAACAAAAAAGAATGATGCATTTTATGGCTGGATCTGGTTTTATTACATTCTGAATTGGACGTTGAAAATGAGCTTATCTCAGCCAGCAGAGAGGTCAAATCACAGTAATGCAAACTCAGTCAAAGACATAGATTTTCACTTGCAATTTGCTTTAACATGTTTAACAGTGCATGAAATTTTGTCTAAAACAAAAAAGAATGATACATTTTATAGCTGGATCTGTTTTTATCACTTTCTGAATTCGACGTTGAAAATGAGCTTATCTCAGCCAGCAGAGAGGTCAAATCACAGTAATGCAAACTCAGTCAGAGACATAGATTTTCACTTGCAACTTGCTTTAACATGTTTAACAGTGCATGAAATGTTGTCTAAAACAAAAAAGAATGATGCATTTTATGGCTGGATCTGGTTTTGTTACATTCTGAATTGGACGTTGAAAATGAGCTTATCTCAGCCAGCAGAGAGGTCAAATCACAGTAATGCAAACTCAGTCAGAGACATAGATTTTCACTTGCAACTTTCTTTAACATGTTTAACAGTGCATGAAATGTTGTCTAAAACAAAAAAGAATGATGCATTTTATAGCTGGATCAGGTTTTATTACATTCTGAATTGGACGTTGAAAATGAGCTTATCTCAGCCAGCAGAGAGGTCAAATCACAGTAATGCAAACTCAGTCAGAGACATAGATTTTCACTTGCAACTTGCTTTAACATGTTTAACAGTGCATGAAATGTTGTCTAAAACAAAAAAGAATGATGCATTTTATTGCTGGATCAGGTTTTATTACATTCTGAATTGGACGTTGAAAATGAGCTTATCTCAGCCAGCAGAGAGGTCAAATCACAGTAATGCAAACTCAGTCAGAGACATAGATTTTCACTTGCAACTTGCTTTAACATGTTTAACAGTGCATGAAATGTTGTCTAAAACAAAAAAGAATGATGCATTTTATGGCTGGATCAGGTTTTATTACATTCTGAATTGGACGTTGAAAATGAGCTTATCTCAGCCAGCAGAGAGGTCAAATCACAGTAATGCAAACTCAGTCAGAGACATAGATTTTCACTTGCAACTTGCTTTAACATGTTTAACAGTGCATGAAATGTTGTCTAAAACAAAAAAGAATGATGCATTTTATGGCTGGATCTGGTTTTATTACATTCTGAATTGGACGTTGAAAATGAGCTTATCTCAGCCAGCAGAGAGGTCAAATCACAGTAATGCAAACTCAGTCAGAGACATAGATTTTTACTTGCAACTTGCTTTAACATGTTTAACATTGCAGGAAATGTTGTCTAAAACAAAAAAGAATGATCCATTTTATGGCTGGATCTGTTTTTATCACTTTCTGAATTGGACGTTGAAAATGAGCTTATCTCAGCCAGCAGAGAGGTCAAATCACAGTAATGCAAACTCAGTCAGAGACATAGATTTTCACTTGCAACTTGCTTTAACATGTTTAACAGTGCATGAAATGTTGTCTAAAACAAAAAAGAATGATGCATTTTATGGCTGGATCTGGTTTTATTACATTCTGAATTGGACGTTGAAAATGAGCTTATCTCAGCAAGCAGAGAGGTCAAATCACAGTAATGCAAACTCAGTCAGAGACATAGATTTTCACTTGCAACTTGCTTTAACATGTTTAACAGTGCATGAAATGTTGTCTAAAACAAAAAAGAATGATGCATTTTATGGCTGGATCTGGTTTTATTACATTCTGAATTGGACGTTGAAAATGAGCTTATCTCAGCCAGCAGAGAGGTCAAATCACAGTAATGCAAACTCAGTCAGAGACATAGATTTTCACTTGCAACTTGCTTTAACATGTTTAACAGTGCATGAAATGTTGTCTAAAACAAAAAAGAATGATGCATTTTATGGCTGGATCTGTTTTTATCACTTTCTGATTTGGACGTTGAAAATGAGCTTATCTCAGCCAGCAGAGAGGTCAAATCACAGTAATGCAAACTCAGTCAGAGACATAGATTTTCACTTGCAACTTGCTTTAACATGTTTAACAGTGCATGAAATGTTGTCCAAAACAAAAAAGAATGATGCATTTTATAGCTGGATCAGGTTTTATTACATTCTGAATTGGACGTTGAAAATGAGCTTATCTCAGCCAGCAGAGAGGTCAAATCACAGTAATGCAAACTCAGTCAGAGACATAGATTTTCACTTGCAACTTGCTTTAACATGTTTAACAGTGCATGAAATGTTGTCTAAAACAAAAAAGAATGATGCATTTTATGGCTGGATCTGTTTTTATCACTTTCTGAATTGGACGTTGAAAATGAGCTTATCTCAGCCAGCAGAGAGGTCAAATCACAGTAATGCAAACTCAGTCAGAGACATAGATTTTCACTTGCAACTTGCTTTAACATGTTTAACAGTGCATGAAATGTTGTCTAAAACAAAAAAGAATGATCCATTTTATGGCTGGATCTGTTTTTATCACTTTCTGAATTGGACGTTGAAAATGAGCTTATCTCAGCCAGCAGAGAGGTCAAATCACAGTAATGCAAACTCAGTCAGAGACATAGATTTTCACTTGCAACTTGCTTTAACATGTTTAACAGTGCATGAAATGTTGTCTAAAACAAAAAAGAATGATGCATTTTATGGCTGGATCTGGTTTTATTACATTCTGAATTGGACGTTGAAAATGAGCTTATCTCAGCAAGCAGAGAGGTCAAATCACAGTAATGCAAACTCAGTCAGAGACATAGATTTTAACTTGCAACTTGCTTTAACATGTTTAACAGTGCATGAAATGTTGTCTAAAACAAAAAAGAATGATGCATTTTATGGCTGGATCTGGTTTTATTACATTCTGAATTGGACGTTGAAAATGAGCTTATCTCAGCCAGCAGAGAGGTCAAATCACAGTAATGCAAACTCAGTCAGAGACATAGATTTTCACTTGCAACTTGCTTTAACATGTTTAACAGTGCATGAAATGTTGTCTAAAACAAAAAAGAATGATGCATTTTATGGCTGGATCTGTTTTTATCACTTTCTGATTTGGACGTTGAAAATGAGCTTATCTCAGCCAGCAGAGAGGTCAAATCACAGTAATGCAAACTCAGTCAGAGACATAGATTTTCACTTGCAACTTGCTTTAACATGTTTAACAGTGCATGAAATGTTGTCCAAAACAAAAAAGAATGATGCATTTTATAGCTGGATCAGGTTTTATTACATTCTGAATTGGACGTTGAAAATGAGCTTATCTCAGCCAGCAGAGAGGTCAAATCACAGTAATGCAAACTCAGTCAGAGACATAGATTTTCACTTGCAACTTGCTTTAACATGTTTAACAGTGCATGAAATGTTGTCTAAAACAAAAAAGAATGATGCATTTTATGGCTGGATCTGTTTTTATCACTTTCTGAATTGGACGTTGAAAATGAGCTTATCTCAGCCAGCAGAGAGGTCAAATCACAGTAATGCAAACTCAGTCAGAGACATAGATTTTCACTTGCAACTTGCTTTAACATGTTTAACAGTGCATGAAATGTTGTCTAAAACAAAAAAGAATGATGCATTTTATAGCTGGATCAGGTTTTATTACATTCTGAATTGGACGTTGAAAATGAGCTTATCTCAGCCAGCAGAGAGGTCAAATCACAGTAATGCAAACTCAGTCAGAGACATAGATTTTCACTTGCTACTTGCTTTAACATGTTTAACAGTGCATGAAATGTTGTCTAAAACAAAAAAGAATGATGCATTTTATAGCTGGATCAGGTTTTATTACATTCTGAATTGGACGTTGAAAATGAGCTTATCTCAGCCAGCAGAGAGGTCAAATCACAGTAATGCAAACTCAGTCAGAGACATAGATTTTCACTTGCAACTTGCTTTAACATGTTTAACAGTGCATGAAATGTTGTCTAAAACAAAAAAGAATGATGCATTTTATAGCTGGATCAGGTTTTATTACATTCTGAATTGGACGTTGAAAATGAGCTTATCTCAGCCAGCAGAGAGGTCAAATCACAGTAATGCAAACTCAGTCAGAGACATAGATTTTCACTTGCAACTTGCTTTAACATGTTTAACAGTGCATGAAATGTTGTCTAAAACAAAAAAGAATGATGCATTTTATAGCTGGATCTGGTTTTATTACATTCTGAATTGGACGTTGAAAATGAGCTTATCTCAGCCAGCAGAGAGATCAAATCACAGTAATGCAAACTCAGTCAAAGACATAGATTTTCACTTGCAACTTGCTTTAACATGTTTAACAGTGCATGAAATGTTGTCTAAAACAAAAAAGAATGATGCATTTTATAGCTGGATCAGGTTTTATTACATTCTGAATTGGACGTTGAAAATGAGCTTATCTCAGCCAGCAGAGAGGTCAAATCACAGTAATGCAAACTCAGTCAGAGACATAGATTTTCACTTGCAACTTGCTTTAACATGTTTAACAGTGCATGAAATGTTGTCTAAAACAAAAAAGAATGATGCATTTTATGGCTGGATCTGGTTTTATTACATTCTGAATTGGACGTTGAAAATGAGCTTATCTCAGCCAGCAGAGAGGTCAAATCACAGTAATGCAAACTCAGTCAGAGACATAGATTTTCACTTGCAACTTGCTTTAACATGTTTAACAGTGCATGAAATGTTGTCTAAAACAAAAAAGAATGATGCATTTTATGGCTGGATCTGGTTTTATTACATTCTGAATTGGACGTTGAAAATGAGCTTATCTCAGCCAGCAGAGAGGTCAAATCACAGTAATGCAAACTCAGTCAGAGACATAGATTTTTACTTGCAACTTGCTTTAACATGTTTAACAGTGCAGGAAATGTTGTCTAAAACAAAAAAGAATGATCCATTTTATGGCTGGATCTGTTTTTATCACTTTCTGAATTGGACGTTGAAAATGAGCTTATCTCAGCCAGCAGAGAGGTCAAATCACAGTAATGCAAACTCAGTCAGAGACATAGATTTTCACTTGCAACTTGCTTTAACATGTTTAACAGTGCATGAAATGTTGTCTAAAACAAAAAAGAATGATGCATTTTATGGCTGGATCTGGTTTTATTACATTCTGAATTGGACGTTGAAAATGAGCTTATCTCAGCAAGCAGAGAGGTCAAATCACAGTAATGCAAACTCAGTCAGAGACATAGATTTTCACTTGCAACTTGCTTTAACATGTTTAACAGTGCATGAAATGTTGTGTAAAACAAAAAAGAATGATGCATTTTATGGCTGGATCTGTTTTTATCACTTTCTGAAATGGACGTTGAAAATGAGCTTATCTCAGCCAGCAGAGAGGTCAAATCACAGTAATGCAAACTCAGTCAGAGACATAGATTTTCACTTGCAACTTGCTTTAACATGTTTAACAGTGCATGAAATGTTGTCTAAAACAAAAAAGAATGATGCATTTTATGGCTGGATCTGGTTTTATTACATTCTGAATTGGTTGTTGAAAATGAGCTTATCTCAGGCAGCAGAGAGGTCAAATCACAGTAATGCAAACTCAGTCAGAGACATAGATTTTCACTTGCAACTTGCTTTAACATGTTTAACAGTGCATGAAATTTTGTCTAAAACAAAAAAGAATGATGCATTTTATAGCTGGATCTGGTTTTATTACATTCTGAATTGGACGTTGAAAATGAGCTTATCTCAGCCAGCAGAGAGGTCAAATCACAGTAATGCAAACTCAGTCAGAGACATAGATTTTCACTTGCAACTTGCTTTAACATGTTTAACAGTGCATGAAATGTTGTCTAAAACAAAAAAGAATGATGGATTTTATGGCTGGATCTGTTTTTATCACTTTCTGAATTGGACGTTGAAAATGAGCTTATCTCAGCCAGCAGAGAGGTCAAATCACAGTAATGCAAACTCAGTCAGAGACATAGATTTTCACTTGCAACTTGCTTTAACATGTTTAACAGTGCATGAAATGTTGTCTAAAACAAAAAAGAATGATGCATTTTATGGCTGGATCTGGTTTTATTACATTCTGAATTGGACGTTGAAAATGAGCTTATCTCAGCCAGCAGAGAGGTCAAATCACAGTAATGCAAACTCAGTCAGAGACATAGATTTTCACTTGCAACTTGCTTTAACATGTTTAACAGTGCATGAAATGTTGTCTAAAACAAAAAAGAATGATGCATTTTATAGCTGGATCAGGTTTTATTACATTCTGAATTGGACGTTGAAAATGAGCTTATCTCAGCCAGCAGAGAGGTCAAATCACAGTAATGCAAACTCAGTCAGAGACATAGATTTTCACTTGCAACTTGCTTTAACATGTTTAACAGTGCATGAAATGTTGTCTAAAACATAAAAGAATGATGCATTTTATGGCTGGATCTGTTTTTATCACTTTCTGAATTGGACGTTGAAAATGAGCTTATCTCAGCCAGCAGAGAGGTCAAATCACAGTAATGCAAACTCAGTCAGAGACATAGATTTTCACTTGCAACTTGCTTTAACATGTTTAACAGTGCATGAAATGTTGTCTAAAACAAAAAAGAATGATGCATTTTATGGCTGGATCTAGTTTTATTACATTCTGAATTGGACGTTGAAAATGAGCTTATCTCAGCCAGCAGAGAGGTCAAATCACAGTAATGCAAACTCAGTCAAAGACATAGATTTTCACTTGCAATTTGCTTTAACATGTTTAACAGTGCATGAAATTTTGTCTAAAACAAAAAAGAATGATACATTTTATAGCTGGATCTGTTTTTATCACTTTCTGAATTCGACGTTGAAAATGAGCTTATCTCAGCCAGCAGAGAGGTCAAATCACAGTAATGCAAACTCAGTCAGAGACATAGATTTTCACTTGCAACTTGCTTTAACATGTTTAACAGTGCATGAAATGTTGTCTAAAACAAAAAAGAATGATGCATTTTATGGCTGGATCTGGTTTTATTACATTCTGAATTGGACGTTGAAAATGAGCTTATCTCAGCCAGCAGAGAGGTCAAATCACAGTAATGCAAACTCAGTCAGAGACATAGATTTTCACTTGCAACTTTCTTTAACATGTTTAACAGTGCATGAAATGTTGTCTAAAACAAAAAAGAATGATGCATTTTATAGCTGGATCAGGTTTTATTACATTCTGAATTGGACGTTGAAAATGAGCTTATCTCAGCCAGCAGAGAGGTCAAATCACAGTAATGCAAACTCAGTCAGAGACATAGATTTTCACTTGCAACTTGCTTTAACATGTTTAACAGTGCATGAAATGTTGTCTAAAACAAAAAAGAATGATGCATTTTATAGCTGGATCAGGTTTTATTACATTCTGAATTGGACGTTGAAAATGAGCTTATCTCAGCCAGCAGAGAGGTCAAATCACAGTAATGCAAACTCAGTCAGAGACATAGATTTTCACTTGCAACTTGCTTTAACATGTTTAACAGTGCATGAAATGTTGTCTAAAACAAAAAAGAATGATGCATTTTATGGCTGGATCTGGTTTTATTACATTCTGAATTGGACGTTGAAAATGAGCTTATCTCAGCAAGCAGAGAGGTCAAATCACAGTAATGCAGACTCAGTCAGAGACATAGATTTTCACTTGCAACTTGCTTTAACATGTTTAACAGTGCATGAAATGTTGTCTAAAACAAAAAAGAATTATGCATTTTATGGCTGGATCTGTTTTTATCACTTTCTGAAATGGACGTTGAAAATGAGCTTATCTCAGCCAGCAGAGAGGTCAAATCACAGTAATGCAAACTCAGTCAGAGACATAGATTTTCACTTGCAACTTGCTTTAACATGTTTAACAGTGCATGAAATGTTGTCTAAAACAAAAAAGAATGATGCATTTTATGGCTGGATCTGGTTTTATTACATTCTGAATTGGACGTTGAAAATGAGCTTATCTCAGGCAGCAGAGAGGTCAAATCACAATAATGCAAACTCAGTCAGAGACATAGATTTTCACTTGCAACTTGCTTTAACATGTTTAACAGTGCATGAAATTTTGTCTAAAACAAAAAAGAATGATGCATTTTATAGCTGGATCTGAATTTATTACATTCTGAATTGGACGTTGAAAATGAGCTTATCTCAGCCAGCAGAGAGGTCAAATCACAGTAATGCAAACTCAGTCAGAGACATAGATTTTCACTTGCAACTTGCTTTAACATGTTTAACAGTGCATGAAATGTTGTCTAAAACAAAAAAGAATGATGCATTTTATGGCTGGATCTGTTTTTATCATTTTCTGAATTGGACGTTGAAAATGAGCTTATCTCAGCCAGCAGAGAGGTTAAATGACAGTAATGCAAACTCAGTCAGAGACATAGATTTTCACTTGCAACTTGCTTTAACATGTTTAACAGTGCATGAAATTTTGTCTAAAACAAAAAAGAATGATGCATTTTATAGCTGGATCTGAATTTATTACATTCTGAATTGGACGTTGAAAATGAGCTTATCTCAGCCAGCAGAGAGGTCAAATCACAGTAATGCAAACTCAGTCAGAGACATAGATTTTCACTTGCAACTTGCTTTAACATGTTTAACAGTGCATGAAATGTTGTCTAAAACAAAAAAGAATGATGCATTTTATGGCTGGATCTGTTTTTATCACTTTCTGAATTGGACGTTGAAAATGAGCTTATCTCAGCCAGCAGAGAGGTCAAATCACAGTAATGCAAACTCAGTCAGAGACATAGATTTTCACTTGCAACTTGCTTTAACATGTTTAACAGTGCATGAAATGTTGTCTAAAACAAAAAAGAATGATGCATTTTATGGCTGGATCTGGTTTTATTACATTCTGAATTGGACGTTGAAAATGAGCTTATCTCAGCCAGCAGAGAGGTCAAATCACAGTAATGCAAACTCAGTCAGAGACATAGATTTTCACTTGCAACTTGCTTTAACATGTTTAACAGTGCATGAAATGTTGTCTAAAACAAAAAAGAATGATGCATTTTATGGCTGGATCTGGTCTTATTACATTCTGAATTGGACGTTGAAAATGAGCTAATCTCAGCCAGCAGAGAGGTCAAATCACAGTAATGCAAACTCAGTCAGAGACATAGATTTTCACTTGCAACTTGCTTTAACATGTTTAACAGTGCATGAAATGTTGTCTAAAACAAAAAAGAATGATGCATTTTATAGCTGGATCAGGTTTTATTACATTCTGAATTGGACGTTGAAAATGAGCTTATCTCAGCCAGCAGAGAGGTCAAATCACAGTAATGCAAACTCAGTCAGAGACATAGATTTTCACTTGCAACTTGCTTTAACATGTTTAACAGTGCATGAAATGTTGTCTAAAACAAAAAAGAATGATGCATTTTATAGCTGGATCAGGTTTTATTACATTCTGAATTGGACGTTGAAAATGAGCTTATCTCAGCCAGCAGAGAGGTCAAATCACAGTAATGCAAACTCAGTCAGAGACATAGATTTTCACTTGCAACTTGCTTTAACATGTTTAACAGTGCATGAAATGTTGTCTAAAACAAAAAAGAATGATGCATTTTATGGCTGGATCAGGTTTTATTACATTCTGAATTGGACGTTGAAAATGAGCTTATCTCAGCCAGCAGAGAGGTCAAATCACAGTAATGCAAACTCAGTCAGAGACATAGATTTTCACTTGCAACTTGCTTTAACATGTTTAACAGTGCATGAAATGTTGTCTAAAACAAAAAAGAATGATGCATTTTATGGCTGGATCAGGTTTTATTACATTCTGAATTGGACGTTGAAAATGAGCTTATCTCAGCCAGCAGAGAGGTCAAATCACAGTAATGCAAACTCAGTCAGAGACATAGATTTTCACTTGCAACTTGCTTTAACATGTTTAACAGTGCATGAAATGTTGTCTAAAACAAAAAAGAATGATGCATTTTATGTCTGGATCAATTTTTATCACTTTCTGAATTGGACGTTGAAAATGAGCTTATCTCAGCCAGCAGAGAGGTCAAATCACAAAAATGCAAACTCAGTCAGAGACATAGATTTTCACTTGCAACTTGCTTTAACATGTTTAACAGTGCATGAAATGTTGTCTAAAACAAAAAAGAATGATGCATTTTATGGCTGGATCTGGTTTTATTACATTCTGAATTGGACGTTGAAAATGAGCTTATCTCAGGCAGCAGAGAGGTCAAATCACAATAATGCAAACTCAGTCAGAGACATAGATTTTCACTTGCAACTTGCTTTAACATGTTTAACAGTGCATGAAATTTTGTCTAAAACAAAAAAGAATGATGCATTTTATAGCTGGATCTGAATTTATTACATTCTGAATTGGACGTTGAAAATGAGCTTATCTCAGCCAGCAGAGAGGTCAAATCACAGTAATGCAAACTCAGTCAGAGACATAGATTTTCACTTGCAACTTGCTTTAACATGTTTAACAGTGCATGAAATGTTGTCTAAAACAAAAAAGAATGATGCATTTTATGGCTGGATCTGTTTTTATCATTTTCTGAATTGGACGTTGAAAATGAGCTTATCTCAGCCAGCAGAGAGGTTAAATGACAGTAATGCAAACTCAGTCAGAGACATAGATTTTCACTTGCAACTTGCTTTAACATGTTTAACAGTGCATGAAATTTTGTCTAAAACAAAAAAGAATGATGCATTTTATAGCTGGATCTGAATTTATTACATTCTGAATTGGACGTTGAAAATGAGCTTATCTCAGCCAGCAGAGAGGTCAAATCACAGTAATGCAAACTCAGTCAGAGACATAGATTTTCACTTGCAACTTGCTTTAACATGTTTAACAGTGCATGAAATGTTGTCTAAAACAAAAAAGAATGATGCATTTTATGGCTGGATCTGTTTTTATCACTTTCTGAATTGGACGTTGAAAATGAGCTTATCTCAGCCAGCAGAGAGGTCAAATCACAGTAATGCAAACTCAGTCAGAGACATAGATTTTCACTTGCAACTTGCTTTAACATGTTTAACAGTGCATGAAATGTTGTCTAAAACAAAAAAGAATGATGCATTTTATGGCTGGATCTGGTTTTATTACATTCTGAATTGGACGTTGAAAATGAGCTTATCTCAGCCAGCAGAGAGGTCAAATCACAGTAATGCAAACTCAGTCAGAGACATAGATTTTCACTTGCAACTTGCTTTAACATGTTTAACAGTGCATGAAATGTTGTCTAAAACAAAAAAGAATGATGCATTTTATGGCTGGATCTGGTCTTATTACATTCTGAATTGGACGTTGAAAATGAGCTAATCTCAGCCAGCAGAGAGGTCAAATCACAGTAATGCAAACTCAGTCAGAGACATAGATTTTCACTTGCAACTTGCTTTAACATGTTTAACAGTGCATGAAATGTTGTCTAAAACAAAAAAGAATGATGCATTTTATAGCTGGATCAGGTTTTATTACATTCTGAATTGGACGTTGAAAATGAGCTTATCTCAGCCAGCAGAGAGGTCAAATCACAGTAATGCAAACTCAGTCAGAGACATAGATTTTCACTTGCAACTTGCTTTAACATGTTTAACAGTGCATGAAATGTTGTCTAAAACAAAAAAGAATGATGCATTTTATAGCTGGATCAGGTTTTATTACATTCTGAATTGGACGTTGAAAATGAGCTTATCTCAGCCAGCAGAGAGGTCAAATCACAGTAATGCAAACTCAGTCAGAGACATAGATTTTCACTTGCAACTTGCTTTAACATGTTTAACAGTGCATGAAATGTTGTCTAAAACAAAAAAGAATGATGCATTTTATGGCTGGATCAGGTTTTATTACATTCTGAATTGGACGTTGAAAATGAGCTTATCTCAGCCAGCAGAGAGGTCAAATCACAGTAATGCAAACTCAGTCAGAGACATAGATTTTCACTTGCAACTTGCTTTAACATGTTTAACAGTGCATGAAATGTTGTCTAAAACAAAAAAGAATGATGCATTTTATGGCTGGATCAGGTTTTATTACATTCTGAATTGGACGTTGAAAATGAGCTTATCTCAGCCAGCAGAGAGGTCAAATCACAGTAATGCAAACTCAGTCAGAGACATAGATTTTCACTTGCAACTTGCTTTAACATGTTTAACAGTGCATGAAATGTTGTCTAAAACAAAAAAGAATGATGCATTTTATGTCTGGATCAATTTTTATCACTTTCTGAATTGGACGTTGAAAATGAGCTTATCTCAGCCAGCAGAGAGGTCAAATCACAAAAATGCAAACTCAGTCAGAGACATAGATTTTCACTTGCAACTTGCTTTAACATGTTTAACAGTGCATGAAATGTTGTCTAAAACAAAAAAGAATGATGCATTTTATGGCTGGATCTGGTTTTATTACATTCTGAATTGGACGTTGAAAATGAGCTTATCTCAGCCAGCAGAGAGGTTAAATCACAGTAATGCAAACTCAGTCAGAGACATAGATTTTCACTTGCAACTTGCTTTAACATGTTTAACAGTGCATGAAATGTTGTCTAAAACAAAAAAGAATGATGCATTTTATGGCTGGATCTGGTTTTATTACATTCTGAATTGGACGTTGAAAATGAGCTTATCTCAGCCAGCAGAGAGGTCAAATCACAGTAATGCAAACTCAGTCAGAGACATAGATTTTCACTTGCAACTTGCTTTAACATGTTTAACAGTGCATGAAATGTTGTCTAAAACAAAAAAGAATGATGCATTTTATAGCTGGATCAGGTTTTATTACATTCTGAATTGGACGTTGAAAATGAGCTTATCTCAGCCAGCAGAGAGGTCAAATCACAGTAATGCAAACTCAGTCAGAGACATAGATTTTCACTTGCAACTTGCTTTAACATGTTTAACAGTGCATGAAATGTTGTCTAAAACAAAAAAGAATGATGCATTTTATGGCTGGATCTGTTTTTATCACTTTCTGAATTGGACGTTGAAAATGAGCTTATCTCAGCCAGCAGAGAGGTCAAATCACAGTAATGCAAACTCAGTCAGAGACATAGATTTTCACTTGCAACTTGCTTTAACATGTTTAACAGTGCATGAAATGTTGTCTAAAACAAAAAAGAATGATGCATTTTATGGCTGGATCTGGTTTTATTACATTCTGAATTGGACGTTGAAAATGAGCTTATCTCAGCCAGCAGAGAGGTCAAATCACAGTAATGCAAACTCAGTCAAAGACATAGATTTTCACTTGCAATTTGCTTTAACATGTTTAACAGTGCATGAAATTTTGTCTAAAACAAAAAAGAATGATACATTTTATAGCTGGATCTGTTTTTATCACTTTCTGAATTCGACGTTGAAAATGAGCTTATCTCAGCCAGCAGAGAGGTCAAATCACAGTAATGCAAACTCAGTAAGAGACATAGATTTTCACTTGCAACTTGCTTTAACATGTTTAACAGTGCATGAAATGTTGTCTAAAACAAAAAAGAATGATGCATTTTATGGCTGGATCTGGTTTTGTTACATTCTGAATTGGACGTTGAAAATGAGCTTATCTCAGCCAGCAGAGAGGTCAAATCACAGTAATGCAAACTCAGTCAGAGACATAGATTTTCACTTGCAACTTTCTTTAACATGTTTAACAGTGCATGAAATGTTGTCTAAAACAAAAAAGAATGATGCATTTTATAGCTGGATCAGGTTTTATTACATTCTGAATTGGACGTTGAAAATGAGCTTATCTCAGCCAGCAGAGAGGTCAAATCACAGTAATGCAAACTCAGTCAGAGACATAGATTTTCACTTGCAACTTGCTTTAACATGTTTAACAGTGCATGAAATGTTGTCTAAAACAAAAAAGAATGATGCATTTTATGGCTGGATCTGGTTTTATTACATTCTGAATTGGACGTTGAAAATGAGCTTATCTCAGCAAGCAGAGAGGTCAAATCACAGTAATGCAAACTCAGTCAGAGACATAGATTTTCACTTGCAACTTGCTTTAACATGTTTAACAGTGCATGAAATGTTGTCTAAAACAAAAAAGAATGATGCATTTTATGGCTGGATCTGTTTTTATCACTTTCTGAAATGGACGTTGAAAATGAGCTTATCTCAGCCAGCAGAGAGGTCAAATCACAGTAATGCAAACTCAGTCAGAGACATAGATTTTCACTTGCAACTTGCTTTAACATGTTTAACAGTGCATGAAATGTTGTCTAAAACAAAAAAGAATGATGCATTTTATGGCTGGATCTGGTTTTATTACATTCTGAATTGGACGTTGAAAATGAGCTTATCTCAGGCAGCAGAGAGGTCAAATCACAGTAATGCAAACTCAGTCAGAGACATAGATTTTCACTTGCAACTTGCTTTAACATGTTTAACAGTGCATGAAATGTTGTCTAAAACAAAAAAGAATGATGCATTTTATAGCTGGATCTGAATTTATTACATTCTGAATTGGACGTTGAAAATGAGCTTATCTCAGCCAGCAGAGAGGTCAAATCACAGTAATGCAAACTCAGTCAGAGACATAGATTTTCACTTGCAACTTGCTTTAACATGTTTAACAGTGCATGAAATGTTATCTAAAACAAAAAAGAATGATGCATTTTATGGCTGGATCTGGTTTTATTACATTCTGAATTGGACGTTGAAAATGAGCTTATCTCAGCCAGCAGAGAGGTCAAATCACAGTAATGCAAACTCAGTCAGAGACATAGATTTTCACTTGCAACTTGCTTTAACATGTTTAACAGTGCATGAAATGTTGTCTAAAACAAAAAAGAATGATGCATTTTATAGCTGGATCAGGTTTTATTACATTCTGAATTGGACGTTGAAAATGAGCTTATCTCAGCCAGCAGAGAGGTCAAATCACAGTAATGCAAACTCAGTCAGAGACATAGATTTTCACTTGCAACTTGCTTTAACATGTTTAACAGTGCATGAAATGTTGTCTAAAACAAAAAAGAATGATGCATTTTATGGCTGGAT
Source organism: Danio rerio (assembly GCF_052040795.2). Lineage (NCBI taxonomy): Eukaryota > Metazoa > Chordata > Actinopteri > Cypriniformes > Danionidae > Danio > Danio rerio. The sequence goes on from NC_141037.1 coordinate 47,452,490, forward strand.
CAGGTTTAATACATTCTGAATTGGACGTTGAAAATGAGCTTATCTCAGCCAGCAGAGAGGTCAAATCACAGTAATGCAAACTCAGTCAGAGACATAGATTTTCACTTGCAACTTGCTTTAACATGTTTAACAGTGCATGAAATGTTATCTAAAACAAAAAAGAATGATGCATTTTATAGCTGGATCAGGTTTTATTACATTCTGAATTGGACGTTGAAAATGAGCTTATCTCAGCCAGCAGAGAGGTCAAATCACAGTAATGCAAACTTAGTCAGAGACATAGATTTTCACTTGCAACTTGCTTTAACATGTTTAACAGTGCATGAAATGTTATCTAAAACAAAAAAGAATGATGCATTTTATGGCTGGATCTGGTTTTAATACATTCTGAATTGGACGTTGAAAATGAGCTTATCTCAGCCAGCAGAGAGGTCAAATCACAGTAATGCAAACTCAGTCAGAGACATAGATTTTCACTTGCAACTTGCTTTAACATGTTTAACAGTGCATGAAATGTTGTCTAAAACAAAAAAGAATGATGCATTTTATGGCTGGATCTGGTTTTATTACATTCTGAATTGGACGTTGAAAATGAGCTTATCTCAGCCAGCAGAGAGGTCAAATCACAGTAATGCAAACTCAGTCAGAGACATAGATTTTCACTTGCAACTTGCTTTAACATGTTTAACAGTGCATGAAATGTTGTCTAAAACAAAAAAGAATGATGCATTTTATAGCTGGATCAGGTTTTATTACATTCTGAATTGGACGTTGAAAATGAGCTTATCTCAGCCAGCAGAGAGGTCAAATCACAGTAATGCAAACTCAGTCAGAGACATAGATTTTCACTTGCAACTTGCTTTAACATGTTTAACAGTGCATGAAATGTTGTCTAAAACAAAAAAGAATGATGCATTTTATGGCTGGATCTGGTTTTATTACATTCTGAATTGGACGTTGAAAATGAGCTTATCTCAGCAAGCAGAGAGGTCAAATCACAGTAATGCAAACTCAGTCAGAGACATAGATTTTCACTTGCAACTTGCTTTAACATGTTTAACAGTGCATGAAATGTTGTCTAAAACAAAAAAGAATTATGCATTTTATGGCTGGATCTGTTTTTATCACTTTCTGAAATGGACGTTGAAAATGAGCTTATCTCAGCCAGCAGAGAGGTCAAATCACAGTAATGCAAACTCAGTCAGAGACATAGATTTTCACTTGCAACTTGCTTTAACATGTTTAACAGTGCATGAAATGTTGTCTAAAACAAAAAAGAATGATGCATTTTATGGCTGGATCTGGTTTTATTACATTCTGAATTGGACGTTGAAAATGAGCTTATCTCAGGCAGCAGAGAGGTCAAATCACAATAATGCAAACTCAGTCAGAGACATAGATTTTCACTTGCAACTTGCTTTAACATGTTTAACAGTGCATGAAATTTTGTCTAAAACAAAAAAGAATGATGCATTTTATAGCTGGATCTGAATTTATTACATTCTGAATTGGACGTTGAAAATGAGCTTATCTCAGCCAGCAGAGAGGTCAAATCACAGTAATGCAAACTCAGTCAGAGACATAGATTTTCACTTGCAACTTGCTTTAACATGTTTAACAGTGCATGAAATGTTGTCTAAAACAAAAAAGAATGATGCATTTTATGGCTGGATCTGTTTTTATCATTTTCTGAATTGGACGTTGAAAATGAGCTTATCTCAGCCAGCAGAGAGGTTAAATGACAGTAATGCAAACTCAGTCAGAGACATAGATTTTCACTTGCAACTTGCTTTAACATGTTTAACAGTGCATGAAATTTTGTCTAAAACAAAAAAGAATGATGCATTTTATAGCTGGATCAGGTTTTATTACATTCTGAATTGGACGTTGAAAATGAGCTGATCTCAGCCAGCAGAGAGGTCAAATCACAGTAATGCAAACTCAGTCAGAGACATAGATTTTCACTTGCAACTTGCTTTAACATGTTTAACAGTGCATGAAATGTTGTCTAAAACAAAAAAGAATGATGCATTTTATAGCTGGATCAGGTTTTATTACATTCTGAATTGGACGTTGAAAATGAGCTTATCTCAGCCAGCAGAGAGGTCAAATCACAGTAATGCAAACTCAGTCAGAGACATAGATTTTCACTTGCAACTTGCTTTAACATGTTTAACAGTGCATGAAATGTTGTCTAAAACAAAAAAGAATGATGCATTTTATGGCTGGATCAGGTTTTATTACATTCTGAATTGGACGTTGAAAATGAGCTTATCTCAGCCAGCAGAGAGGTCAAATCACAGTAATGCAAACTCAGTCAGAGACATAGATTTTCACTTGCAACTTGCTTTAACATGTTTAACAGTGCATGAAATGTTGTCTAAAACAAAAAAGAATGATGCATTTTATGGCTGGATCAGGTTTTATTACATTCTGAATTGGACGTTGAAAATGAGCTTATCTCAGCCAGCAGAGAGGTCAAATCACAGTAATGCAAACTCAGTCAGAGACATAGATTTTCACTTGCAACTTGCTTTAACATGTTTAACAGTGCATGAAATGTTGTCTAAAACAAAAAAGAATGATGCATTTTATGTCTGGATCAATTTTTATCACTTTCTGAATTGGACGTTGAAAATGAGCTTATCTCAGCCAGCAGAGAGGTCAAATCACAAAAATGCAAACTCAGTCAGAGACATAGATTTTCACTTGCAACTTGCTTTAACATGTTTAACAGTGCATGAAATGTTGTCTAAAACAAAAAAGAATGATGCATTTTATGGCTGGATCTGGTTTTATTACATTCTGAATTGGACGTTGAAAATGAGCTTATCTCAGCCAGCAGAGAGGTCAAATCACAGTAATGCAAACTCAGTCAGAGACATAGATTTTCACTTGCAACTTGCTTTAACATGTTTAACAGTGCATGAAATGTTGTCTAAAACAAAAAAGAATGATGCATTTTATGGCTGGATCTGGTTTTATTACATTCTGAATTGGACGTTGAAAATGAGCTTATCTCAGCCAGCAGAGAGGTCAAATCACAGTAATGCAAACTCAGTCAGAGACATAGATTTTCACTTGCAACTTGCTTTAACATGTTTAACAGTGCATGAAATGTTGTCTAAAACAAAAAAGAATGATGCATTTTATAGCTGGATCAGGTTTTATTACATTCTGAATTGGACGTTGAAAATGAGCTTATCTCAGCCAGCAGAGAGGTCAAATCACAGTAATGCAAACTCAGTCAGAGACATAGATTTTCACTTGCAACTTGCTTTAACATGTTTAACAGTGCATGAAATGTTGTCTAAAACAAAAAAGAATGATGCATTTTATGGCTGGATCTGTTTTTATCACTTTCTGAATTGGACGTTGAAAATGAGCTTATCTCAGCCAGCAGAGAGGTCAAATCACAGTAATGCAAACTCAGTCAGAGACATAGATTTTCACTTGCAACTTGCTTTAACATGTTTAACAGTGCATGAAATGTTGTCTAAAACAAAAAAGAATGATGCATTTTATGGCTGGATCTGGTTTTATTACATTCTGAATTGGACGTTGAAAATGAGCTTATCTCAGCCAGCAGAGAGGTCAAATCACAGTAATGCAAACTCAGTCAAAGACATAGATTTTCACTTGCAATTTGCTTTAACATGTTTAACAGTGCATGAAATTTTGTCTAAAACAAAAAAGAATGATACATTTTATAGCTGGATCTGTTTTTATCACTTTCTGAATTCGACGTTGAAAATGAGCTTATCTCAGCCAGCAGAGAGGTCAAATCACAGTAATGCAAACTCAGTAAGAGACATAGATTTTCACTTGCAACTTGCTTTAACATGTTTAACAGTGCATGAAATGTTGTCTAAAACAAAAAAGAATGATGCATTTTATGGCTGGATCTGGTTTTGTTACATTCTGAATTGGACGTTGAAAATGAGCTTATCTCAGCCAGCAGAGAGGTCAAATCACAGTAATGCAAACTCAGTCAGAGACATAGATTTTCACTTGCAACTTTCTTTAACATGTTTAACAGTGCATGAAATGTTGTCTAAAACAAAAAAGAATGATGCATTTTATAGCTGGATCAGGTTTTATTACATTCTGAATTGGACGTTGAAAATGAGCTTATCTCAGCCAGCAGAGAGGTCAAATCACAGTAATGCAAACTCAGTCAGAGACATAGATTTTCACTTGCAACTTGCTTTAACATGTTTAACAGTGCATGAAATGTTGTCTAAAACAAAAAAGAATGATGCATTTTATGGCTGGATCTGGTTTTATTACATTCTGAATTGGACGTTGAAAATGAGCTTATCTCAGCAAGCAGAGAGGTCAAATCACAGTAATGCAAACTCAGTCAGAGACATAGATTTTCACTTGCAACTTGCTTTAACATGTTTAACAGTGCATGAAATGTTGTCTAAAACAAAAAAGAATGATGCATTTTATGGCTGGATCTGTTTTTATCACTTTCTGAAATGGACGTTGAAAATGAGCTTATCTCAGCCAGCAGAGAGGTCAAATCACAGTAATGCAAACTCAGTCAGAGACATAGATTTTCACTTGCAACTTGCTTTAACATGTTTAACAGTGCATGAAATGTTGTCTAAAACAAAAAAGAATGATGCATTTTATGGCTGGATCTGGTTTTATTACATTCTGAATTGGACGTTGAAAATGAGCTTATCTCAGGCAGCAGAGAGGTCAAATCACAGTAATGCAAACTCAGTCAGAGACATAGATTTTCACTTGCAACTTGCTTTAACATGTTTAACAGTGCATGAAATGTTGTCTAAAACAAAAAAGAATGATGCATTTTATAGCTGGATCTGAATTTATTACATTCTGAATTGGACGTTGAAAATGAGCTTATCTCAGCCAGCAGAGAGGTCAAATCACAGTAATGCAAACTCAGTCAGAGACATAGATTTTCACTTGCAACTTGCTTTAACATGTTTAACAGTGCATGAAATGTTGTCTAAAACAAAAAAGAATGATGCATTTTATGGCTGGATCTGTTTTTATCACTTTCTGAATTGGACGTTGAAAATGAGCTTATCTCAGCCAGCAGAGAGGTCAAATCACAGTAATGCAAACTCAGTCAGAGACATAGATTTTCACTTGCAACTTGCTTTAACATGTTTAACAGTGCATGAAATGTTGTCTAAAACAAAAAAGAATGATGCATTTTATGGCTGGATCTGGTTTTATTACATTCTGAATTGGACGTTGAAAATGAGCTTATCTCAGCCAGCAGAGAGGTCAAATCACAGTAATGCAAACTCAGTCAGAGACATAGATTTTCACTTGCAACTTGCTTTAACATGTTTAACAGTGCATGAAATGTTGTCTAAAACAAAAAAGAATGATGCATTTTATGGCTGGATCTGGTCTTATTACATTCTGAATTGGACGTTGAAAATGAGCTAATCTCAGCCAGCAGAGAGGTCAAATCACAGTAATGCAAACTCAGTCAGAGACATAGATTTTCACTTGCAACTTGCTTTAACATGTTTAACAGTGCATGAAATGTTGTCTAAAACAAAAAAGAATGATGCATTTTATAGCTGGATCAGGTTTTATTACATTCTGAATTGGACGTTGAAAATGAGCTTATCTCAGCCAGCAGAGAGGTCAAATCACAGTAATGCAAACTCAGTCAGACATAGATTTTCACTTGCAACTTGCTTTAACATGTTTAACAGTGCATGAAATGTTGTCTAAAACAAAAAAGAATGATGCATTTTATTGCTGGATCAGGTTTTATTACATTCTGAATTGGACGTTGAAAATGAGCTTATCTCAGCCAGCAGAGAGGTCAAATCACAGTAATGCAAACTCAGTCAGAGACATAGATTTTCACTTGCAACTTGCTTTAACATGTTTAACAGTGCATGAAATGTTGTCTAAAACAAAAAAGAATGATGCATTTTATGGCTGGATCAGGTTTTATTACATTCTGAATTGGACGTTGAAAATGAGCTTATCTCAGCCAGCAGAGAGGTCAAATCACAGTAATGCAAACTCAGTCAGAGACATAGATTTTCACTTGCAACTTGCTTTAACATGTTTAACAGTGCATGAAATGTTGTCTAAAACAAAAAAGAATGATGCATTTTATGGCTGGATCTGGTTTTATTACATTCTGAATTGGACGTTGAAAATGAGCTTATCTCAGCCAGCAGAGAGGTCAAATCACAGTAATGCAAACTCAGTCAGAGACATAGATTTTCACTTGCAACTTGCTTTAACATGTTTAACAGTGCATGAAATGTTGTCTAAAACAAAAAAGAATGATGCATTTTATGGCTGGATCTGGTTTTATTACATTCTGAATTGGACGTTGAAAATGAGCTTATCTCAGCCAGCAGAGAGGTCAAATCACAGTAATGCAAACTCAGTCAGAGACATAGATTTTCACTTGCAACTTGCTTTAACATGTTTAACAGTGCATGAAATGTTGTCTAAAACAAAAAAGAATGATGCATTTTATAGCTGGATCAGGTTTTATTACATTCTGAATTGGACGTTGAAAATGAGCTTATCTCAGCCAGCAGAGAGGTCAAATCACAGTAATGCAAACTCAGTCAGAGACATAGATTTTCACTTGCAACTTGCTTTAACATGTTTAACAGTGCATGAAATGTTGTCTAAAACAAAAAAGAATGATGCATTTTATGGCTGGATCTGTTTTTATCACTTTCTGAATTGGACGTTGAAAATGAGCTTATCTCAGCCAGCAGAGAGGTCAAATCACAGTAATGCAAACTCAGTCAGAGACATAGATTTTCACTTGCAACTTGCTTTAACATGTTTAACAGTGCATGAAATGTTGTCTAAAACAAAAAAGAATGATGCATTTTATGGCTGGATCTGGTTTTATTACATTCTGAATTGGACGTTGAAAATGAGCTTATCTCAGCAAGCAGAGAGGTCAAATCACAGTAATGCAAACTCAGTCAGAGACATAGATTTTCACTTGCAACTTGCTTTAACATGTTTAACAGTGCATGAAATGTTGTCTAAAACAAAAAAGAATGATGCATTTTATGGCTGGATCTGTTTTTATCACTTTCTGAAATGGACGTTGAAAATGAGCTTATCTCAGCCAGCAGAGAGGTCAAATCACAGTAATGCAAACTCAGTCAGAGACATAGATTTTCACTTGCAACTTGCTTTAACATGTTTAACAGTGCATGAAATGTTGTCTAAAACAAAAAAGAATGATGCATTTTATGGCTGGATCTGGTTTTATTACATTCTGAATTGGACGTTGAAAATGAGCTTATCTCAGGCAGCAGAGAGGTCAAATCACAGTAATGCAAACTCAGTCAGAGACATAGATTTTCACTTGCAACTTGCTTTAACATGTTTAACAGTGCATGAAATGTTGTCTAAAACAAAAAAGAATGATGCATTTTATAGCTGGATCTGAATTTATTACATTCTGAATTGGACGTTGAAAATGAGCTTATCTCAGCCAGCAGAGAGGTCAAATCACAGTAATGCAAACTCAGTCAGAGACATAGATTTTCACTTGCAACTTGCTTTAACATGTTTAACAGTGCATGAAATGTTGTCTAAAACAAAAAAGAATGATGCATTTTATGGCTGGATCTGGTTTTATTACATTCTGAATTGGACGTTGAAAATGAGCTTATCTCAGCCAGCAGAGAGGTCAAATCACAGTAATGCAAACTCAGTCAGAGACATAGATTTTCACTTGCAACTTGCTTTAACATGTTTAACAGTGCATGAAATGTTGTCTAAAACAAAAAAGAATGATGCATTTTATGGCTGGATCTGGTCTTATTACATTCTGAATTGGACGTTGAAAATGAGCTAATCTCAGCCAGCAGAGAGGTCAAATCACAGTAATGCAAACTCAGTCAGAGACATAGATTTTCACTTGCAACTTGCTTTAACATGTTTAACAGTGCATGAAATGTTGTCTAAAACAAAAAAGAATGATGCATTTTATAGCTGGATCAGGTTTTATTACATTCTGAATTGGACGTTGAAAATGAGCTTATCTCAGCCAGCAGAGAGGTCAAATCACAGTAATGCAAACTCAGTCAGACATAGATTTTCACTTGCAACTTGCTTTAACATGTTTAACAGTGCATGAAATGTTGTCTAAAACAAAAAAGAATGATGCATTTTATTGCTGGATCAGGTTTTATTACATTCTGAATTGGACGTTGAAAATGAGCTTATCTCAGCCAGCAGAGAGGTCAAATCACAGTAATGCAAACTCAGTCAGAGACATAGATTTTCACTTGCAACTTGCTTTAACATGTTTAACAGTGCATGAAATGTTGTCTAAAACAAAAAAGAATGATGCATTTTATGGCTGGATCAGGTTTTATTACATTCTGAATTGGACGTTGAAAATGAGCTTATCTCAGCCAGCAGAGAGGTCAAATCACAGTAATGCAAACTCAGTCAGAGACATAGATTTTCACTTGCAACTTGCTTTAACATGTTTAACAGTGCATGAAATGTTGTCTAAAACAAAAAAGAATGATGCATTTTATGGCTGGATCTGGTTTTATTACATTCTGAATTGGACGTTGAAAATGAGCTTATCTCAGCCAGCAGAGAGGTCAAATCACAGTAATGCAAACTCAGTCAGAGACATAGATTTTCACTTGCAACTTGCTTTAACATGTTTAACAGTGCATGAAATGTTGTCTAAAACAAAAAAGAATGATGCATTTTATGGCTGGATCTGGTTTTATTACATTCTGAATTGGACGTTGAAAATGAGCTTATCTCAGCCAGCAGAGAGGTCAAATCACAGTAATGCAAACTCAGTCAGAGACATAGATTTTCACTTGCAACTTGCTTTAACATGTTTAACAGTGCATGAAATGTTGTCTAAAACAAAAAAGAATGATGCATTTTATAGCTGGATCAGGTTTTATTACATTCTGAATTGGACGTTGAAAATGAGCTTATCTCAGCCAGCAGAGAGGTCAAATCACAGTAATGCAAACTCAGTCAGAGACATAGATTTTCACTTGCAACTTGCTTTAACATGTTTAACAGTGCATGAAATTTTGTCTAAAACAAAAAAGAATGATACATTTTATAGCTGGATCTGTTTTTATCACTTTCTGAATTGGACGTTGAAAATGAGCTTATCTCAGCCAGCAGAGAGGTCAAATCACAGTAATGCAAACTCAGTCAGAGACATAGATTTTCACTTGCAACTTGCTTTAACATGTTTAACAGTGCATGAAATGTTGTCTAAAACAAAAAAGAATGATGCATTTTATGGCTGGATCTGGTTTTATTACATTCTGAATTGGACGTTGAAAATGAGCTTATCTCAGCCAGCAGAGAGGTCAAATCACAGTAATGCAAACTCAGTCAGAGACCTAGATTTTCACTTGCAACTTGCTTTAACATGTTTAACAGTGCATGAAATGTTGTCTAAAACAAAAAAGAATGATGCATTTTATGGCTGGATCTGGTTTTATTACATTCTGAATTGGACGTTGAAAATGAGCTTATCTCAGCCAGCAGAGAGGTCAAATCACAGTAATGCAAACTCAGTCAGAGACATAGATTTTCACTTGCAACTTGCTTTAACATGTTTAACAGTGCATGAAATGTTGTCTAAAACAAAAAAGAATGATGCATTTTATAGCTGGATCAGGTTTTATTACATTCTGAATTGGACGTTGAAAATGAGCTTATCTCAGCCAGCAGAGAGGTCAAATCACAGTAATGCAAACTCAGTCAGAGACATAGATTTTCACTTGCAACTTGCTTTAACATGTTTAACAGTGCATGAAATGTTGTCTAAAACAAAAAAGAATGATGCATTTTATGGCTGGATCTGTTTTTATCACTTTCTGAATTGGACGTTGAAAATGAGCTTATCTCAGCCAGCAGAGAGGTCAAATCACAGTAATGCAAACTCAGTCAGAGACATAGATTTTCACTTGCAACTTGCTTTAACATGTTTAACAGTGCATGAAATGTTGTCTAAAACAAAAAAGAATGATGCATTTTATGGCTGGATCTGGTTTTATTACATTCTGAATTGGATGTTGAAAATGAGCTTATCTCAGCCAGCAGAGAGGTCAAATCACAGTAATGCAAACTCAGTCAGAGACATAGATTTTTACTTGCAACTTGCTTTAACATGTTTAACAGTGCATGAAATGTTGTCTAAAACAAAAAAGAATGATGCATTTTATGGCTGGATCTGGTTTTATTACATTCTGAATTGGACGTTGAAAATGAGCTTATCTCAGCCAGCAGAGAGGTCAAATCACAGTAATGCAAACTCAGTCAGAGACATAGATTTTCACTTGCAACTTGCTTTAACATGTTTAACAGTGCATGAAATGTTGTCTAAAACAAAAAAGAATGATGCATTTTATAGCTGGATCAGGTTTTTCTACATTCTGAATTGGACGTTGAAAATGAGCTTATCTCAGCCAGCAGAGAGGTCAAATCACAGTAATGCAAACTCAGTCAGAGACATAGATTTTCACTTGCAACTTGCTTTAACATGTTTAACAGTGCATGAAATGTTGTCTAAAACAAAAAAGAATGATGCATTTTATGGCTGGATCTGTTTTTATCACTTTCTGAATTGGACGTTGAAAATGAGCTTATCTCAGCCAGCAGAGAGGTCAAATCACAGTAATGCAAACTCAGTCAGAGACATAGATTTTCACTTGCAACTTGCTTTAACATGTTTAACAGTGCATGAAATGTTGTCTAAAACAAAAAAGAATGATGCATTTTATGGCTGGATCTGGTTTTATTACATTCTGAATTGGACGTTGAAAATGAGCTTATCTCAGCCAGCAGAGAGGTCAAATCACAGTAATGCAAACTCAGTCAAAGACATAGATTTTCACTTGCAATTTGCTTTAACATGTTTAACAGTGCATGAAATTTTGTCTAAAACAAAAAAGAATGATACATTTTATAGCTGGATCTGTTTTTATCACTTTCTGAATTGGACGTTGAAAATGAGCTTATCTCAGCCAGCAGAGAGGTCAAATCACAGTAATGCAAACTCAGTCAGAGACATAGATTTTTACTTGCAACTTGCTTTAACATGTTTAACAGTGCATGAAATGTTGTCTAAAACAAAAAAGAATGATGCATTTTATGGCTGGATCTGGTTTTATTACATTCTGAATTGGACGTTGAAAATGAGCTTATCTCAGCCAGCAGAGAGGTCAAATCACAGTAATGCAAACTCAGTCAGAGACATAGATTTTCACTTGCAACTTGCTTTAACATGTTTAACAGTGCATGAAATGTTGTCTAAAACAAAAAAGAATGATGCATTTTATGGCTGGATCTGGTTTTATTACATTCTGAATTGGACGTTGAAAATGAGCTTATCTCAGCCAGCAGAGAGGTCAAATCACAGTAATGCAAACTCAGTCAGAGACATAGATTTTTACTTGCAACTTGCTTTAACATGTTTAACAGTGCATGAAATGTTGTCTAAAACAAAAAAGAATGATGCATTTTATGGCTGGATCTGGTTTTATTACATTCTGAATTGGACGTTGAAAATGAGCTTATCTCAGCCAGCAGAGAGGTCAAATCACAGTAATGCAAACTCAGTCAGAGACATAGATTTTCACTTGCAACTTGCTTTAACATGTTTAACAGTGCATGAAATGTTGTCTAAAACAAAAAAGAATGATGCATTTTATGGCTGGATCTGGTTTTATTACATTCTGAATTGGACGTTGAAAATGAGCTTATCTCAGCCAGCAGAGAGGTCAAATCACAGTAATGCAAACTCAGTCAGAGACATAGATTTTTACTTGCAACTTGCTTTAACATGTTTAGCAGTGCATGAAATGTTGTCTAAAACAAAAAAGAATGATGCATTTTATGGCTGGATCTGGTTTTATTACATTCTGAATTGGACGTTGAAAATGAGCTTATCTCAGCCAGCAGAGAGGTCAAATCACAGTAATGCAAACTCAGTCAGAGACATAGATTTTCACTTGCAACTTGCTTTAACATGTTTAACAGTGCATGAAATGTTGTCTAAAACAAAAAAGAATGATGCATTTTATAGCTGGATCAGGTTTTATTACATTCTGAATTGGACGTTGAAAATGAGCTTATCTCAGCCAGCAGAGAGGTCAAATCACAGTAATGCAAACTCAGTCAAAGACATAGATTTTCACTTGCAATTTGCTTTAACATGTTTAACAGTGCATGAAATTTTGTCTAAAACAAAAAAGAATGATACATTTTATAGCTGGATCTGTTTTTATCACTTTCTGAATTGGACGTTGAAAATGAGCTTATCTCAGCCAGCAGAGAGGTCAAATCACAGTAATGCAAACTCAGTCAGAGACATAGATTTTTACTTGCAACTTGCTTTAACATGTTTAACAGTGCATGAAATGTTGTCTAAAACAAAAAAGAATGATGCATTTTATGGCTGGATCTGGTTTTATTACATTCTGAATTGGACGTTGAAAATGAGCTTATCTCAGCCAGCAGAGAGGTCAAATCACAGTAATGCAAACTCAGTCAGAGACATAGATTTTCACTTGCAACTTGCTTTAACATGTTTAACAGTGCATGAAATGTTGTCTAAAACAAAAAAGAATGATGCATTTTATGGCTGGATCAGGTTTTATTACATTCTGAATTGGACGTTGAAAATTAGCTTATCTCAGCCAGCAGAGAGGTCAAATCACAGTAATGCAAACTCAGTCAGAGACATAGATTTTTACTTGCAACTTGCTTTAACATGTTTAACAGTGCATGAAATGTTGTCTAAAACAAAAAAGAATGATGCATTTTATGGCTGGATCTGGTTTTATTACATTCTGAATTGGACGTTGAAAATGAGCTTATCTCAGCCAGCAGAGAGGTCAAATCACAGTAATGCAAACTCAGTCAGAGACATAGATTTTCACTTGCAACTTGCTTTAACATGTTTAACAGTGCATGAAATGTTGTCTAAAACAAAAAAGAATGATGCATTTTATGGCTGGATCTGGTTTTATTACATTCTGAATTGGACGTTGAAAATGAGCTTATCTCAGCCAGCAGAGAGGTCAAATCACAGTAATGCAAACTCAGTCAGAGACATAGATTTTCACTTGCAACTTGCTTTAACATGTTTAACAGTGCATGAAATGTTGTCTAAAACAAAAAAGAATGATGCATTTTATAGCTGGATCAGGTTTTATTACATTCTGAATTGGACGTTGAAAATGAGCTTATCTCAGCCAGCAGAGAGGTCAAATCACAGTAATGCAAACTCAGTCAGAGACATAGATTTTCACTTGCAACTTGCTTTAACATGTTTAACAGTGCATGAAATGTTGTCTAAAAAAAAAAAAGAATGATGCATTTTATGGCTGGATCTGTTTTTATCACTTTCTGAAATGGACGTTGAAAATGAGCTTATCTCAGCCAGCAGAGAGGTCAAATCACAGTAATGCAAACTCAGTCAGAGACATAGATTTTCACTTGCAACTTGCTTTAACATGTTTAACAGTGCATGAAATGTTGTCTAAAACAAAAAAGAATGATGCATTTTATGGCTGGATCTGTTTTTATCACTTTCTGAATTGGACGTTGAAAATGAGCTTATCTCAGCCAGCAGAGAGGTCAAATCACAGTAATGCAAACTCAGTCAGAGACATAGATTTCCACTTGCAACTTGCTTTAACATGTTTAACAGTGCATGAAATGTTGTCTAAAACAAAAAAGAATGATGCATTTTATGGCTGGATCTGGTTTTATTACATTCTGAATTGGACGTTGAAAATGAGCTTATCTCAGGCAGCAGAGAGGTCAAATCACAGTAATGCAAACTCAGTCAGAGACATAGATTTTCACTTGCAACTTGCTTTAACATGTTTAACAGTGCATGAAATGTTGTCTAAAACAAAAAAGAATGATGCATTTTATAGCTGGATCAGGTTTTATTACATTCTGAATTGGACGTTGAAAATGAGCTTATCTCAGCCAGCAGAGAGGTCAAATCACAGTAATGCAAACTCAGTCAGAGACATAGATTTTCACTTGCAACTTGCTTTAACATGTTTAACAGTGCAAGAAATGTTGTCTAAAACAAAAAAGAATGATGCATTTTATGGCTGGATCTGTTTTTATCACTTTCTGAATTGGACGTTGAAAATGAGCTTATCTCAGCCAGCAGAGAGGTCAAATTACAGTAATGCAAACTCAGTCAGAGACATAGATTTTCACTTGCAACTTGCTTTAACATGTTTAACAGTGCATGAAATGTTGTCTAAAACAAAAAAGAATGATGCATTTTATGGCTGGATCTGGTTTTATTACATTCTGAATTGGACGTTGAAAATGAGCTTATCTCAGCCAGCAGAGAGGTCAAATCACAGTAATGCAAACTCAGTCAGAGACATAGATTTTCACTTGCAACTTGCTTTAACATGTTTAACAGTGCATGAAATGTTGTCTAAAACAAAAAAGAATGATGCATTTTATAGCTGGATCAGGTTTTATTACATTCTGAATTGGACGTTGAAAATGAGCTTATCTCAGCCAGCAGAGAGGTCAAATCACAGTAATGCAAACTCAGTCAGAGACATAGATTTTCACTTGCAACTTGCTTTAACATGTTTAACAGTGCATGAAATGTTGTCTAAAACAAAAAAGAATGATGCATTTTATGGCTGGATCTGTTTTTATCACTTTCTGAATTGGACGTTGAAAATGAGCTCATCTCAGCCAGCAGAGAGGTCAAATCACAGTAATGCAAACTCAGTCAGAGACATAGATTTTCACTTGCAACTTGCTTTAACATGTTTAACAGTGCATGAAATGTTGTCTAAAACAAAAAAGAATGATGCATTTTATGGCTGGATCTGGTTTTATTACATTCTGAATTGGACGTTGAAAATGAGCTTATCTCAGCCAGCAGAGAGGTCAAATCACAGTAATGCAAACTCAGTCAGAGACATAGATTTTCACTTGCAACTTGCTTTAACATGTTTAACAGTGCATGAAATGTTGTCTAAAACAAAAAAGAATGATGCATTTTATGGCTGGATCTGGTTTTATTACATTCTGAATTGGACGTTGAAAATGAGCTTATCTCAGCCAGCAGAGAGGTCAAATCACAGTAATGCAAACTCAGTCAGAGACATAGATTTTCACTTGCAACTTGCTTTAACATGTTTAACAGTGCATGAAATGTTGTCTAAAACAAAAAAGAATGATGCATTTTATAGCTGGATCAGGTTTTATTACATTCTGAATTGGACGTTGAAAATGAGCTTATCTCAGCCAGCAGAGAGGTCAAATCACAGTAATGCAAACTCAGTCAGAGACATAGATTTTCACTTGCAACTTGCTTTAACATGTTTAACAGTGCATGAAATGTTGTCTAAAACAAAAAAGAATGATGCATTTTATGGCTGGATCTGGTTTTATTACATTCTGAATTGGACGTTGAAAATGAGCTTATCTCAGCCAGCAGAGAGGTCAAATCACAGTAATGCAAACTCAGTCAGAGACATAGATTTTTACTTGCAACTTGCTTTAACATGTTTAACAGTGCATGAAATGTTGTCTAAAACAAAAAAGAATGATGCATTTTATGGCTGGATCTGGTTTTATTACATTCTGAATTGGACGTTGAAAATGAGCTTATCTCAGCCAGCAGAGAGGTCAAATCACAGTAATGCAAACTCAGTCAGAGACATAGATTTTCACTTGCAACTTGCTTTAACATGTTTAACAGTGCATGAAATGTTGTCTAAAACAAAAAAGAATGATGCATTTTATGGCTGGATCTGGTTTTATTACATTCTGAATTGGACGTTGAAAATGAGCTTATCTCAGCCAGCAGAGAGGTCAAATCACAGTAATGCAAACTCAGTCAGAGACATAGATTTTCACTTGCAACTTGCTTTAACATGTTTAACAGTGCATGAAATGTTGTCTAAAACAAAAAAGAATGATGCATTTTATAGCTGGATCAGGTTTTATTACATTCTGAATTGGACGTTGAAAATGAGCTTATCTCAGCCAGCAGAGAGGTCAAATCACAGTAATGCAAACTCAGTCAAAGACATAGATTTTCACTTGCAATTTGCTTTAACATGTTTAACAGTGCATGAAATTTTGTCTAAAACAAAAAAGAATGATACATTTTATAGCTGGATCTGTTTTTATCACTTTCTGAATTGGACGTTGAAAATGAGCTTATCTCAGCCAGCAGAGAGGTCAAATCACAGTAATGCAAACTCAGTCAGAGACATAGATTTTTACTTGCAACTTGCTTTAACATGTTTAACAGTGCATGAAATGTTGTCTAAAACAAAAAAGAATGATGCATTTTATGGCTGCATCTGGTTTTATTACATTCTGAATTGGACGTTGAAAATGAGCTTATCTCAGCCAGCAGAGAGGTCAAATCACAGTAATGCAAACTCAGTCAGAGACATAGATTTTCACTTGCAACTTGCTTTAACATGTTTAACAGTGCATGAAATGTTGTCTAAAACAAAAAAGAATGATGCATTTTATGGCTGGATCAGGTTTTATTACATTCTGAATTGGACGTTGAAAATGAGCTTATCTCAGCCAGCAGAGAGGTCAAATCACAGTAATGCAAACTCAGTCAGAGACATAGATTTTTACTTGCAACTTGCTTTAACATGTTTAACAGTGCATGAAATGTTGTCTAAAACAAAAAAGAATGATGCATTTTATGGCTGGATCTGGTTTTATTACATTCTGAATTGGACGTTGAAAATGAGCTTATCTCAGCCAGCAGAGAGGTCAAATCACAGTAATGCAAACTCAGTCAGAGACATAGATTTTCACTTGCAACTTGCTTTAACATGTTTAACAGTGCATGAAATGTTGTCTAAAACAAAAAAGAATGATGCATTTTATGGCTGGATCTGGTTTTATTACATTCTGAATTGGACGTTGAAAATGAGCTTATCTCAGCCAGCAGAGAGGTCAAATCACAGTAATGCAAACTCAGTCAGAGACATAGATTTTCACTTGCAACTTGCTTTAACATGTTTAACAGTGCATGAAATGTTGTCTAAAACAAAAAAGAATGATGCATTTTATGGCTGGATCTGTTTTTATCACTTTCTGAATTGGACGTTGAAAATGAGCTTATCTCAGCCAGCAGAGAGGTCAAATCACAGTAATGCAAACTCAGTCAGAGACATAGATTTTTACTTGCAACTTGCTTTAACATGTTTAACAGTGCATGAAATGTTGTCTAAAACAAAAAAGAATGATCCATTTTATGGCTGGATCTGTTTTTATCACTTTCTGAATTGGACGTTGAAAATGAGCTTATCTCAGCCAGCAGAGAGGTCAAATCACAGTAATGCAAACTCAGTCAGAGACATAGATTTTCACTTGCAACTTGCTTTAACATGTTTAACAGTGCATGAAATGTTGTCTAAAAAAAAAAAGAATGATGCATTTTATGGCTGGATCTGTTTTTATCACTTTCTGAAATGGACGTTGAAAATGAGCTTATCTCAGCCAGCAGAGAGGTCAAATCACAGTAATGCAAACTCAGTCAGAGACATAGATTTTCACTTGCAACTTGCTTTAACATGTTTAACAGTGCATGAAATGTTGTCTAAAACAAAAAAGAATGATGCATTTTATGGCTGGATCTGTTTTTATCACTTTCTGAATTGGACGTTGAAAATGAGCTTATCTCAGCCAGCAGAGAGGTCAAATCACAGTAATGCAAACTCAGTCAGAGACATAGATTTCCACTTGCAACTTGCTTTAACATGTTTAACAGTGCATGAAATGTTGTCTAAAACAAAAAAGAATGATGCATTTTATGGCTGGATCTGGTTTTATTACATTCTGAATTGGACGTTGAAAATGAGCTTATCTCAGGCAGCAGAGAGGTCAAATCACAGTAATGCAAACTCAGTCAGAGACATAGATTTTCACTTGCAACTTGCTTTAACATGTTTAACAGTGCATGAAATGTTGTCTAAAACAAAAAAGAATGATGCATTTTATAGCTGGATCAGGTTTTATTACATTCTGAATTGGACGTTGAAAATGAGCTTATCTCAGCCAGCAGAGAGGTCAAATCACAGTAATGCAAACTCAGTCAGAGACATAGATTTTCACTTGCAACTTGCTTTAACATGTTTAACAGTGCAAGAAATGTTGTCTAAAACAAAAAAGAATGATGCATTTTATGGCTGGATCTGTTTTTATCACTTTCTGAATTGGACGTTGAAAATGAGCTTATCTCAGCCAGCAGAGAGGTCAAATTACAGTAATGCAAACTCAGTCAGAGACATAGATTTTCACTTGCAACTTGCTTTAACATGTTTAACAGTGCATGAAATGTTGTCTAAAACAAAAAAGAATGATGCATTTTATGGCTGGATCTGGTTTTATTACATTCTGAATTGGACGTTGAAAATGAGCTTATCTCAGCCAGCAGAGAGGTCAAATCACAGTAATGCAAACTCAGTCAGAGACATAGATTTTCACTTGCAACTTGCTTTAACATGTTTAACAGTGCATGAAATGTTGTCTAAAACAAAAAAGAATGATGCATTTTATGGCTGGATCTGTTTTTATCACTTTCTGAATTGGACGTTGAAAATGAGCTCATCTCAGCCAGCAGAGAGGTCAAATCACAGTAATGCAAACTCAGTCAGAGACATAGATTTTCACTTGCAACTTGCTTTAACATGTTTAACAGTGCATGAAATGTTGTCTAAAACAAAAAAGAATGATGCATTTTATGGCTGGATCTGGTTTTATTACATTCTGAATTGGACGTTGAAAATGAGCTTATCTCAGCCAGCAGAGAGGTCAAATCACAGTAATGCAAACTCAGTCAGAGACATAGATTTTCACTTGCAACTTGCTTTAACATGTTTAACAGTGCATGAAATGTTGTCTAAAACAAAAAAGAATGATGCATTTTATGGCTGGATCTGGTTTTATTACATTCTGAATTGGACGTTGAAAATGAGCTTATCTCAGCCAGCAGAGAGGTCAAATCACAGTAATGCAAACTCAGTCAGAGACATAGATTTTCACTTGCAACTTGCTTTAACATGTTTAACAGTGCATGAAATGTTGTCTAAAACAAAAAAGAATGATGCATTTTATAGCTGGATCAGGTTTTATTACATTCTGAATTGGACGTTGAAAATGAGCTTATCTCAGCCAGCAGAGAGGTCAAATCACAGTAATGCAAACTCAGTCAGAGACATAGATTTTCACTTGCAACTTGCTTTAACATGTTTAACAGTGCATGAAATGTTGTCTAAAACAAAAAAGAATGATGCATTTTATGGCTGGATCTGTTTTTATCACTTTCTGAATTGGACGTTGAAAATGAGCTTATCTCAGCCAGCAGAGAGGTCAAATCACAGTAATGCAAACTCAGTCAGAGACATAGATTTTCACTTGCAACTTGCTTTAACATGTTTAACAGTGCATGAAATGTTGTCTAAAACAAAAAAGAATGATGCATTTTATGGCTGGATCTGGTTTTATTACATTCTGAATTGGACGTTGAAAATGAGCTTATCTCAGCCAGCAGAGAGGTCAAATCACAGTAATGCAAACTCAGTCAAAGACATAGATTTTCACTTGCAATTTGCTTTAACATGTTTAACAGTGCATGAAATTTTGTCTAAAACAAAAAAGAATGATACATTTTATAGCTGGATCTGTTTTTATCACTTTCTGAATTGGACGTTGAAAATGAGCTTATCTCAGCCAGCAGAGAGGTCAAATCACAGTAATGCAAACTCAGTCAGAGACATAGATTTTCACTTGCAACTTGCTTTAACATGTTTAACAGTGCATGAAATGTTGTCTAAAACAAAAAAGAATGATGCATTTTATGGCTGGATCTGGTTTTATTACATTCTGAATTGGACGTTGAAAATGAGCTTATCTCAGCCAGCAGAGAGGTCAAATCACAGTAATGCAAACTCAGTCAGAGACATAGATTTTCACTTGCAACTTGCTTTAACATGTTTAACAGTGCATGAAATGTTGTCTAAAACAAAAAAGAATGATGCATTTTATGGCTGGATCTGGTTTTATTACATTCTGAATTGGACGTTGAAAATGAGCTTATCTCAGCCAGCAGAGAGGTCAAATCACAGTAATGCAAACTCAGTCAGAGACATAGATTTTTACTTGCAACTTGCTTTAACATGTTTAACAGTGCATGAAATGTTGTCTAAAACAAAAAAGAATGATGCATTTTATGGCTGGATCTGGTTTTATTACATTCTGAATTGGACGTTGAAAATGAGCTTATCTCAGCCAGCAGAGAGGTCAAATCACAGTAATGCAAACTCAGTCAGAGACATAGATTTTCACTTGCAACTTGCTTTAACATGTTTAACAGTGCATGAAATGTTGTCTAAAACAAAAAAGAATGATGCATTTTATAGCTGGATCAGGTTTTATTACATTCTGAATTGGACGTTGAAAATGAGCTTATCTCAGCCAGCAGAGAGGTCAAATCACAGTAATGCAAACTCAGTCAGAGACATAGATTTTCACTTGCAACTTGCTTTAACATGTTTAACAGTGCATGAAATGTTGTCTAAAACAAAAAAGAATGATGCATTTTATGGCTGGATCTGTTTTTATCACTTTCTGAATTGGACGTTGAAAATGAGCTTATCTCAGCCAGCAGAGAGGTCAAATCACAGTAATGCAAACTCAGTCAGAGACATAGATTTTCACTTGCAACTTGCTTTAACATGTTTAACAGTGCATGAAATTTTGTCTAAAACAAAAAAGAATGATGCATTTTATGGCTGGATCTGGTTTTATTACATTCTGAATTGGACGTTGAAAATGAGCTTATCTCAGCCAGCAGAGAGGTCAAATCACAGTAATGCAAACTCAGTCAAAGACATAGATTTTCACTTGCAATTTGCTTTAACATGTTTAACAGTGCATGAAATTTTGTCTAAAACAAAAAAGAATGATACATTTTATAGCTGGATCTGTTTTTATCACTTTCTGAATTGGACGTTGAAAATGAGCTTATCTCAGCCAGCAGAGAGGTCAAATCACAGTAATGCAAACTCAGTCAGAGACATAGATTTTTACTTGCAACTTGCTTTAACATGTTTAACAGTGCATGAAATGTTGTCTAAAACAAAAAAGAATGATGCATTTTATGGCTGGATCTGGTTTTATTACATTCTGAATTGGACGTTGAAAATGAGCTTATCTCAGCCAGCAGAGAGGTCAAATCACAGTAATGCAAACTCAGTCAGAGACATAGATTTTCACTTGCAACTTGCTTTAACATGTTTAACAGTGCATGAAATGTTGTCTAAAACAAAAAAGAATGATGCATTTTATGGCTGGATCTGGTTTTATTACATTCTGAATTGGACGTTGAAAATGAGCTTATCTCAGCCAGCAGAGAGGTCAAATCACAGTAATGCAAACTCAGTCAGAGACATAGATTTTCACTTGCAACTTGCTTTAACATGTTTAACAGTGCATGAAATGTTGTCTAAAACAAAAAAGAATGATGCATTTTATAGCTGGATCAGGTTTTATTACATTCTGAATTGGACGTTGAAAATGAGCTTATCTCAGCCAGCAGAGAGGTCAAATCACAGTAATGCAAACTCAGTCAGAGACATAGATTTTCACTTGCAACTTGCTTTAACATGTTTAACAGTGCATGAAATGTTGTCTAAAACAAAAAAGAATGATGCATTTTATGGCTGGATCTGTTTTTATCACTTTCTGAATTGGACGTTGAAAATGAGCTTATCTCAGCCAGCAGAGAGGTCAAATCACAGTAATGCAAACTCAGTCAGAGACATAGATTTTCACTTGCAACTTGCTTTAACATGTTTAACAGTGCATGAAATGTTGTCTAAAACAAAAAAGAATGATGCATTTTATGGCTGGATCTAGTTTTATTACATTCTGAATTGGATGTTGAAAATGAGCTTATCTCAGCCAGCAGAGAGGTCAAATCACAGTAATGCAAACTCAGTCAGAGACATAGATTTTTACTTGCAACTTGCTTTAACATGTTTAACAGTGCATGAAATGTTGTCTAAAACAAAAAAGAATGATCCATTTTATGGCTGGATCTGTTTTTATCACTTTCTGAATTGGACGTTGAAAATGAGCTTATCTCAGCCAGCAGAGAGGTCAAATCACAGTAATGCAAACTCAGTCAGAGACATAGATTTTCACTTGCAACTTGCTTTAACATGTTTAACAGTGCATGAAATGTTGTCTAAAACAAAAAAGAATGATGCATTTTATGGCTGGATCTGTTTTTATCACTTTCTGAATTGGACGTTGAAAATGAGCTTATCTCAGCCAGCAGAGAGGTCAAATTACAGTAATGCAAACTCAGTCAGAGACATAGATTTTCACTTGCAACTTGCTTTAACATGTTTAACAGTGCATGAAATGTTGTCTAAAACAAAAAAGAATGATGCATTTTATAGCTGGATCAGGTTTTATTACATTCTGAATTGGACGTTGAAAATGAGCTTATCTCAGCCAGCAGAGAGGTCAAATCACAGTAATGCAAACTCAGTCAGAGACATAGATTTTCACTTGCAACTTGCTTTAACAGGTTTAACAGTGCATGAAATGTTGTCTAAAACAAAAAAGAATGATGCATTTTATGGCTGGATCAGGTTTTATTACATTCTGAATTGGACGTTGAAAATGAGCTTATCTCAGCCAGCAGAGAGGTCAAATCACAGTAATGCAAACTCAGTCAGAGACATAGATTTTCACTTGCAACTTGCTTTAACATGTTTAACAGTGCATGAAATGTTGTCTAAAACAAAAAAGAATGATGCATTTTATGGCTGGATCAGGTTTTATTACATTCTGAATTGGACGTTGAAAATGAGCTTATCTCAGCCAGCAGAGAGGTCAAATCACAGTAATGCAAACTCAGTCAGAGACATAAATTTTCACTTGCAACTTGCTTTAACATGTTTAACAGTGCATGAAATGTTGTCTAAAACAAAAAAGAATGATGCATTTTATGTCTGGATCAATTTTTATCACTTTCTGAATTGGACGTTGAAAATGAGCTTATCTCAGCCAGCAGAGAGGTCAAATCACAAAAATGCAAACTCAGTCAGAGACATAGATTTTCACTTGCAACTTGCTTTAACAGGTTTAACAGTGCATGAAATGTTGTCTAAAACAAAAAAGAATGATGCATTTTATGGCTGGATCTGGTTTTATTACATTCTGAATTGGACGTTGAAAATGAGCTTATCTCAGCCAGCAGAGAGGTCAAATCACAGTAATGCAAACTCAGTCAGAGACATAGATTTTCACTTGCAACTTGCTTTAACATGTTTAACAGTGCATGAAATGTTGTCTAAAACAAAAAAGAATGATGCATTTTATAGCTGGATCAGGTTTTATTACATTCTGAATTGGACGTTGAAAATGAGCTTATCTCAGCCAGCAGAGAGGTCAAATCACAGTAATGCAAACTCAGTCAGAGACATAGATTTTCACTTGCAACTTGCTTTAACATGTTTAACAGTGCATGAAATGTTGTCTAAAACAAAAAAGAATGATGCATTTTATGGCTGGATCTGTTTTTATCACTTTCTGAATTGGACGTTGAAAATGAGCTTATCTCAGCCAGCAGAGAGGTCAAATCACAGTAATGCAAACTCAGTCAGAGACATAGATTTTCACTTGCAACTTGCTTTAACATGTTTAACAGTGCATGAAATGTTGTCTAAAACAAAAAAGAATGATGCATTTTATGGCTGGATCTGGTTTTATTACATTCTGAATTGGACGTTGAAAATGAGCTTATCTCAGCCAGCAGAGAGGTCAAATCACAGTAATGCAAACTCAGTCAAAGACATAGATTTTCACTTGCAATTTGCTTTAACATGTTTAACAGTGCATGAAATTTTGTCTAAAACAAAAAAGAATGATACATTTTATAGCTGGATCTGTTTTTATCACTTTCTGAATTGGACGTTGAAAATGAGCTTATCTCAGCCAGCAGAGAGGTCAAATCACAGTAATGCAAACTCAGTCAGAGACATAGATTTTTACTTGCAACTTGCTTTAACATGTTTAACAGTGCATGAAATGTTGTCTAAAACAAAAAAGAATGATGCATTTTATGGCTGGATCTGGTTTTATTACATTCTGAATTGGACGTTGAAAATGAGCTTATCTCAGCCAGCAGAGAGGTCAAATCACAGTAATGCAAACTCAGTCAGAGACATAGATTTTCACTTGCAACTTGCTTTAACATGTTTAACAGTGCATGAAATGTTGTCTAAAACAAAAAAGAATGATGCATTTTATGGCTGGATCTGGTTTTATTACATTCTGAATTGGACGTTGAAAATGAGCTTATCTCAGCCAGCAGAGAGGTCAAATCACAGTAATGCAAACTCAGTCAGAGACATAGATTTTCACTTGCAACTTGCTTTAACATGTTTAACAGTGCATGAAATGTTGTCTAAAACAAAAAAGAATGATGCATTTTATAGCTGGATCAGGTTTTATTACATTCTGAATTGGACGTTGAAAATGAGCTTATCTCAGCCAGCAGAGAGGTCAAATCACAGTAATGCAAACTCAGTCAGAGACATAGATTTTCACTTGCAACTTGCTTTAACATGTTTAACAGTGCATGAAATGTTGTCTAAAACAAAAAAGAATGATGCATTTTATGGCTGGATCTGGTTTTATTACATTCTGAATTGGATGTTGAAAATGAGCTTATCTCAGCCAGCAGAGAGGTCAAATCACAGTAATGCAAACTCAGTCAGAGACATAGATTTTTACTTGCAACTTGCTTTAACATGTTTAACAGTGCATGAAATGTTGTCTAAAACAAAAAAGAATGATCCATTTTATGGCTGGATCTGTTTTTATCACTTTCTGAATTGGACGTTGAAAATGAGCTTATCTCAGCCAGCAGAGAGGTCAAATCACAGTCATGCAAACTCAGTCAGAGACATAGATTTTCACTTGCAACTTGCTTTAACATGTTTAACAGTGCATGAAATGTTGTCTAAAAAAAAAAAAGAATGATGCATTTTATGGCTGGATCTGTTTTTATCACTTTCTGAAATGGACGTTGAAAATGAGCTTATCTCAGCCAGCAGAGAGGTCAAATCACAGTAATGCAAACTCAGTCAGAGACATAGATTTTCACTTGCAACTTGCTTTAACATGTTTAACAGTGCATGAAATGTTGTCTAAAACAAAAAAGAATGATGCATTTTATGGCTGGATCTGTTTTTATCACTTTCTGAATTGGACGTTGAAAATGAGCTTATCTCAGCCAGCAGAGAGGTCAAATCACAGTAATGCAAACTCAGTCAGAGACATAGATTTTCACTTGCAACTTGCTTTAACATGTTTAACAGTGCATGAAATGTTGTCTAAAACAAAAAAGAATGATGCATTTTATGGCTGGATCTGGTTTTATTACATTCTGAATTGGACGTTGAAAATGAGCTTATCTCAGGCAGCAGAGAGGTCAAATCACAGTAATGCAAACTCAGTCAGAGACATAGATTTTCACTTGCAACTTGCTTTAACATGTTTAACAGTGCATGAAATGTTGTCTAAAACAAAAAAGAATGATGCATTTTATAGCTGGATCAGGTTTTATTACATTCTGAATTGGACGTTGAAAATGAGCTTATCTCAGCCAGCAGAGAGGTCAAATCACAGTAATGCAAACTCAGTCAGAGACATAGATTTTCACTTGCAACTTGCTTTAACATGTTTAACAGTGCATGAAATGTTGTCTAAAACAAAAAAGAATGATGCATTTTATGGCTGGATCTGTTTTTATCACTTTCTGAATTGGACGTTGAAAATGAGCTTATCTCAGCCAGCAGAGAGGTCAAATCACAGTAATGCAAACTCAGTCAGAGACATAGATTTTCACTTGCAACTTGCTTTAACATGTTTAACAGTGCATGAAATGTTGTCTAAAAAAAAAAAAAGAATGATGCATTTTATGGCTGGATCTGTTTTTATCACTTTCTGAAATGGACGTTGAAAATGAGCTTATCTCAGCCAGCAGAGAGGTCAAATCACAGTAATGCAAACTCAGTCAGAGACATAGATTTTCACTTGCAACTTGCTTTAACATGTTTAACAGTGCATGAAATGTTGTCTAAAACAAAAAAGAATGATGCATTTTATGGCTGGATCTGTTTTTATCACTTTCTGAATTGGACGTTGAAAATGAGCTTATCTCAGCCAGCAGAGAGGTCAAATCACAGTAATGCAAACTCAGTCAGAGACATAGATTTTCACTTGCAACTTGCTTTAACATGTTTAACAGTGCATGAAATGTTGTCTAAAACAAAAAAGAATGATGCATTTTATGGCTGGATCTGGTTTTATTACATTCTGAATTGGACGTTGAAAATGAGCTTATCTCAGGCAGCAGAGAGGTCAAATCACAGTAATGCAAACTCAGTCAGAGACATAGATTTTCACTTGCAACTTGCTTTAACATGTTTAACAGTGCATGAAATGTTGTCTAAAACAAAAAAGAATGATGCATTTTATAGCTGGATCAGGTTTTATTACATTCTGAATTGGACGTTGAAAATGAGCTTATCTCAGCCAGCAGAGAGGTCAAATCACAGTAATGCAAACTCAGTCAGAGACATAGATTTTCACTTGCAACTTGCTTTAACATGTTTAACAGTGCATGAAATGTTGTCTAAAACAAAAAAGAATGATGCATTTTATGGCTGGATCTGTTTTTATCACTTTCTGAATTGGACGTTGAAAATGAGCTTATCTCAGCCAGCAGAGAGGTCAAATTACAGTAATGCAAACTCAGTCAGAGACATAGATTTTCACTTGCAACTTGCTTTAACATGTTTAACAGTGCATGAAATGTTGTCTAAAACAAAAAAGAATGATGCATTTTATGGCTGGATCTGGTTTTATTACATTCTGAATTGGACGTTGAAAATGAGCTTATCTCAGCCAGCAGAGAGGTCAAATCACAGTAATGCAAACTCAGTCAGAGACATAGATTTTCACTTGCAACTTGCTTTAACATGTTTAACAGTGCATGAAATGTTGTCTAAAACAAAAAAGAATGATGCATTTTATAGCTGGATCAGGTTTTATTACATTCTGAATTGGACGTTGAAAATGAGCTTATCTCAGCCAGCAGAGATGTCAAATCACAGTAATGCAAACTCAGTCAGAGACATAGATTTTCACTTGCAACTTGCTTTAACATGTTTAACAGTGCATGAAATGTTGTCTAAAACAAAAAAGAATGATGCATTTTATGGCTGGATCTGTTTTTATCACTTTCTGAATTGGACGTTGAAAATGAGCTTATCTCAGCCAGCAGAGAGGTCAAATCACAGTAATGCAAACTCAGTCAGAGACATAGATTTTCACTTGCAACTTGCTTTAACATGTTTAACAGTGCATGAAATGTTGTCTAAAACAAAAAAGAATGATGCATTTTATGGCTGGATCAGGTTTTATTACATTCTGAATTGGACGTTGAAAATGAGCTTATCTCAGCCAGCAAAGAGGTCAAATCACAGTAATGCAAACTCAGTCAGAGACATAGATTTTCACTTGCAACTTGCTTTAACATGTTTAACAGTGCATGAAATGTTGTCTAAAACAAAAAAGAATGATGCATTTTATGGCTGGATCAGGTTTTATTACATTCTGAATTGGACGTTGAAAATGAGCTTATCTCAGCCAGCAGAGAGGTCAAATCACAGTAATGCAAACTCAGTCAGAGACATAAATTTTCACTTGCAACTTGCTTTAACATGTTTAACAGTGCATGAAATGTTGTCTAAAACAAAAAAGAATGATGCATTTTATGTCTGGATCAATTTTTATTACTTTCTGAATTGGACGTTGAAAATGAGCTTATCTCAGCCAGCAGAGAGGTCAAATCACAAAAATGCAAACTCAGTCAGAGACATAGATTTTCACTTGCAACTTGCTTTAACAGGTTTAACAGTGCATGAAATGTTGTCTAAAACAAAAAAGAATGATGCATTTTATGGCTGGATCTGGTTTTATTACATTCTGAATTGGACGTTGAAAATGAGCTTATCTCAGCCAGCAGAGAGGTCAAATCACAGTAATGCAAACTCAGTCAGAGACATAGATTTTCACTTGCAACTTGCTTTAACATGTTTAACAGTGCATGAAATGTTGTCTAAAACAAAAAAGAATGATGCATTTTATAGCTGGATCAGGTTTTATTACATTCTGAATTGGACGTTGAAAATGAGCTTATCTCAGCCAGCAGAGAGGTCAAATCACAGTAATGCAAACTCAGTCAGAGACATAGATTTTCACTTGCAACTTGCTTTAACATGTTTAACAGTGCATGAAATGTTGTCTAAAACAAAAAAGAATGATGCATTTTATGGCTGGATCTGTTTTTATCACTTTCTGAATTGGACGTTGAAAATGAGCTTATCTCAGCCAGCAGAGAGGTCAAATCACAGTAATGCAAACTCAGTCAGAGACATAGATTTTCACTTGCAACTTGCTTTAACATGTTTAACAGTGCATGAAATGTTGTCTAAAACAAAAAAGAATGATGCATTTTATGGCTGGATCTGGTTTTATTACATTCTGAATTGGACGTTGAAAATGAGCTTATCTCAGCCAGCAGAGAGGTCAAATCACAGTAATGCAAACTCAGTCAAAGACATAGATTTTCACTTGCAACTTGCTTTAACATGTTTAACAGTGCATGAAATGTTGTCTAAAACAAAAAAGAATGATGCATTTTATGGCTGGATCTGGTTTTATTACATTCTGAATTGGACGTTGAAAATGAGCTTATCTCAGCCAGCAGAGAGGTCAAATCACAGTAATGCAAACTCAGTCAGAGACATAGATTTTCACTTCCAACTTGCTTTAACATGCTTAACAGTGCATGAAATGTTGTCTAAAACAAAAAAGAATGATGCATTTTATGGCTGGATCTGGTTTTATTACATTCTGAATTGGACGTTGAAAATGAGCTTATCTCAGCCAGCAGAGAGGTCAAATCACAGTAATGCAAACTCAGTCAGAGACATAGATTTTCACTTGCAACTTGCTTTAACATGTTTAACAGTGCATGAAATGTTGTCTAAAACAAAAAAGAATGATGCATTTTATGGCTGGATCTGGTTTTATTACATTCTGAATTGGACGTTGAAAATGAGCTTATCTCAGCCAGCAGAGAGGTCAAATCACAGTAATACAAACTCAGTCAGAGACATAGATTTTCACTTGCAACTTGCTTTAACATGTTTAACAGTGCATGAAATGTTGTCTAAAACAAAAAAGAATGATGCATTTTATAGCTGGATCAGGTTTTATTACATTCTGAATTGGACGTTGAAAATGAGCTTATCTCAGCCAGCAGAGAGGTCAAATCACAGTAATGCAAACTCAGTCAGAGACATAGATTTTCACTTGCAACTTGCTTTAACATGTTTAACAGTGCATGAAATGTTGTCTAAAACAAAAAAGAATGATGCATTTTATAGCTGGATCAGGTTTTATTACATTCTGAATTGGACGTTGAAAATGAGCTTATCTCAGCCAGCAGAGAGGTCAAATCACAGTAATGCAAACTCAGTCAGAGACATAGATTTTCACT
This sequence comes from Danio rerio, assembly GCF_052040795.2. Taxonomy (NCBI): domain Eukaryota; kingdom Metazoa; phylum Chordata; class Actinopteri; order Cypriniformes; family Danionidae; genus Danio; species Danio rerio. The sequence goes on from NC_141037.1 coordinate 47,482,170, forward strand.
TGCAACTTGCTTTAACATGTTTAACAGTGCATGAAATGTTGTCTAAAACAAAAAAGAATGATGCATTTTATGTCTGGATCAATTTTTATCACTTTCTGAATTGGACGTTGAAAATGAGCTTATCTCAGCCAGCAGAGAGGTCAAATCACAAAAATGCAAACTCAGTCAGAGACATAGATTTTCACTTGCAACTTGCTTTAACATGTTTAACAGTGCATGAAATGTTGTCTAAAATAAAAAAGAATGATGTATTTTATGTCTGGATAAATTTTTGTCACTTTCTGAATTGGACGTTGAAAATGAGCTTATCTCAGCCAGCAGAGAGGTCAAATCACAAAAATGCAAACTCAGTCAGAGACATAGATTTTCACTTGCAACTTGCTTTAACATGTTTAACAGTGCATGAAATGTTGTCTAAAACAAAAAAGAATGATGCATTTTATGGCTGGATCTGGTTTTATTACATTCTGAATTGGACGTTGAAAATGAGCTTATCTCAGCCAGCAGAGAGGTCAAATCACAGTAATGCAAACTCAGTCAGAGACATAGATTTTCACTTGCAACTTGCTTTAACATGTTTAACAGTGCATGAAATGTTGTCTAAAACAAAAAAGAATGATGCATTTTATGGCTGGATCTGGTTTTATTACATTCTGAATTGGACGTTGAAAATGAGCTTATCTCAGCCAGCAGAGAGGTCAAATCACAGTAATGCAAACTCAGTCAGAGACATAGATTTTCACTTGCAACTTGCTTTAACATGTTTAACAGTGCATGAAATGTTGTCTAAAACAAAAAAAGAATGATGCATTTTATGGCTGGATCAGGTTTTATTACATTCTGAATTGGACGTTGAAAATGAGCTTATCTCAGCCAGCAGAGAGGTCAAATCACAGTAATGCAAACTCAGTCAGAGACATAGATTTTCACTTGCAACTTGCTTTAACAAGTTTAACAGTGCATGAAATGTTGTCTAAAACAAAAAAGAATGATGCATTTTATAGCTGGATCAGGTTTTATTACATTCTGAATTGGACGTTGAAAATGAGCTTATCTCAGCCAGCAGAGAGGTCAAATCACAGTAATGCAAACTCAGTCAGAGACATAGATTTTCACTTGCAACTTGCTTTAACATGTTTAACAGTGCATGAAATGTTGTCTAAAACAAAAAAGAATGATGCATTTTATGGCTGGATCTGTTTTTATCACTTTCTGAATTGGACGTTGAAAATGAGTTTATCTCAGCCAGCAGAGAGGTCAAATCACAGTAATGCAAACTCAGTCAGAGACATAGATTTTCACTTGCAACTTGCTTTAACATGTTTAACAGTGCATGAAATGTTGTCTAAAACAAAAAAGAATGATGCATTTTATGGCTGGATCTGGTTTTATTACATTCTGATTTGGACGTTGAAAATGAGCTTATCTCAGCCAGCAGAGAGGTCAAATCACAGTAATGCAAACTCAGTCAAAGACATAGATTTTCACTTGCAACTTGCTTTAACATGTTTAACAGTGCATGAAATGTTTTCTAAAACAAAAAAGAATGATGTATTTTATGTCTGGATAAATTTTTATCACTTTCTGAATTGGACGTTGAAAATGAGCTTATCTCAGCCAGCAGAGAGGTCAAATCACAAAAATGCAAACTCAGTCAGAGACATAGATTTTCACTTGCAACTTGCTTTAACATGTTTAACAGTGCATGAAATGTTGTCTAAAACAAAAAAGAATGATGCATTTTATGGCTGGATCTGGTTTTATTACATTCTGAATTGGACGTTGAAAATGAGCTTATCTCAGCCAGCAGAGAGGTCAAATCACAGTAATGCAAACTCAGTCAGAGACATAGATTTTCACTTGCAACTTGCTTTAACATGTTTAACAGTGCATGAAATGTTGTCTAAAACAAAAAAGAATGATGCATTTTATGGCTGGATCTGGTTTTATTACATTCTGAATTGGACGTTGAAAATGAGCTTATCTCAGCCAGCAGAGAGGTCAAATCACAGTAATGCAAACTCAGTCAGAGACATAGATTTTCACTTGCAACTTGCTTTAACATGTTTAACAGTGCATGAAATGTTGTCTAAAACAAAAAAAGAATGATGCATTTTATGGCTGGATCTGGTTTTATTACATTCTGAATTGGACGTTGAAAATGAGCTTATCTCAGCCAGCAGACAGGTCAAATCACAGTAATGCAAACTCAGTCAGAGACATAGATTTTCACTTGCAACTTGCTTTAACAAGTTTAACAGTGCATGAAATGTTGTCTAAAACAAAAAAGAATGATGCATTTTATAGCTGGATCAGGTTTTATTACATTCTGAATTGGACGTTGAAAATGAGCTTCTCAGCCAGCAGAGAGGTCAAATCACAGTAATGCAAACTCAGTCAGAGACATAGATTTTCACTTGCAACTTGCTTTAACATGTTTAACAGTGCATGAAATGTTGTCTAAAACAAAAAAGAATGATGCATTTTATGGCTGGATCTGTTTTTATCACTTTCTGAATTGGACGTTGAAAATGAGTTTATCTCAGCCAGCAGAGAGGTCAAATCACAGTAATGCAAACTCAGTCAGAGACATAGATTTTCACTTGCAACTTGCTTTAACATGTTTAACAGTGCATGAAATGTTGTCTAAAACAAAAAAGAATGATGCATTTTATGGCTGGATCTGGTTTTATTACATTCTGAATTGGACGTTGAAAATGAGCTTATCTCAGCCAGCAGAGAGGTCAAATCACAGTAATGCAAACTCAGTCAAAGACATAGATTTTCACTTGCAACTTGCTTTAACATGTTTAACAGTGCATGAAATGTTGTCTAAAACAAAAAAGAATGATACATTTTATAGCTGGATCTGTTTTTATCACTTTCTGAATTGGACGTTGAAAATGAGCTTATCTCAGCCAGCAGAGAGGTCAAATCACAGTAATGCAAACTCAGTCAGAGACATAGATTTTCACTTGCAACTTGCTTTAACATGTTTAACAGTGCATGAAATGTTGTCTAAAACAAAAAAGAATGATGCATTTTATGGCTGGATCTGGTTTTATTACATTCTGAATTGGACGTTGAAAATGAGCTTATCTCAGCCAGCAGAGAGGTCAAATCACAGTAATGCAAACTCAGTCAGAGACATAGATTTTCACTTCCAACTTGCTTTAACATGTTTAACAGTGCATGAAATGTTGTCTAAAACAAAAAAGAATGATGCATTTTATGGCTGGATCTGGTTTTATTACATTCTGAATTGGACGTTGAAAATGAGCTTATCTCAGCCAGCAGAGAGGTCAAATCACAGTAATGCAAACTCAGTCAGAGACATAGATTTTCACTTGCAACTTGCTTTAACATGTTTAACAGTGCATGAAATGTTGTCTAAAACAAAAAAGAATGATGCATTTTATGGTTGGATCTGTTTTTATCACTTTCTGAATTGGACGTTGAAAATGAGCTTATCTCAGCCAGCAGAGAGGTCAAATCACAGTAATGCAAACTCAGTCAGAGACATAGATTTTCACTTGCAACTTGCTTTAACATGTTTAACAGTGCATGAAATGTTGTCTAAAACAAAAAAGAATGATGCATTTTATAGCTGGATCAGGTTTTATTACATTCTGAATTGGACGTTGAAAATGAGCTTATCTCAGCCAGCAGAGAGGTCAAATCACAGTAATGCAAACTCAGTCAGAGACATAGATTTTCACTTGCAACTTGCTTTAACATGTTTAACAGTGCATGAAATGTTGTCTAAAACAAAAAAGAATGATACATTTTATGGCTGGATCTGTTTTTATCACTTTCTGAATTGGACGTTGAAAATGAGCTTATCTCAGCCAGCAGAGAGGTCAAATCACAGTAATGCAAACTCAGTCAGAGACATAGATTTTCACTTGCAACTTGCTTTAACATGTTTAACAGTGCATGAAATGTTGTCTAAAACAAAAAAGAATGATGCATTTTATGGCTGGATCTGGTTTTATTACATTCTGAATTGGACGTTGAAAATGAGCTTATCTCAGCCAGCAGAGAGGTCAAATCACAGTAATGCAAACTCAGTCAGAGACATAGATTTTTACTTGCAACTTGCTTTAACATGTTTAACAGTGCATGAAATGTTGTCTAAAACAAAAAAGAATGATCCATTTTATGGCTGGATCTGTTTTTATCACTTTCTGAATTGGACGTTGAAAATGAGCTTATCTCAGCCAGCAGAGAGGTCAAATCACAGTAATGCAAACTCAGTCAGAGACATAGATTTTCACTTGCAACTTGCTTTAACATGTTTAACAGTGCATGAAATGTTGTCTAAAACAAAAAAGAATGATGCATTTTATGGCTGGATCTGGTTTTATTACATTCTGAATTGGACGTTGAAAATGAGCTTATCTCAGCAAGCAGAGAGGTCAAATCACAGTAATGCAAACTCAGTCAGAGACATAGATTTTCACTTGCAACTTGCTTTAACATGTTTAACAGTGCATGAAATGTTGTCTAAAACAAAAAAGAATGATGCATTTTATGGCTGGATCTGTTTTTATCACTTTCTGAAATGGACGTTGAAAATGAGCTTATCTCAGCCAGCAGAGAGGTCAAATCACAGTAATGCAAACTCAGTCAGAGACATAGATTTTCACTTGCAACTTGCTTTAACATGTTTAACAGTGCATGAGATGTTGTCTAAAACAAAAAAGAATGATGCATTTTATGGCTGGATCTGTTTTTATCACTTTCTGAATTGGACGTTGAAAATGAGCTTATCTCAGCCAGCAGAGAGGTCAAATCACAGTAATGCAAACTCAGTCAGAGACATAGATTTTCACTTGCAACTTGCTTTAACATGTTTAACAGTGCATGAAATGTTGTCTAAAACAAAAAAGAATGATGCATTTTATGGCTGGATCTGGTTTTATTACATTCTGAATTGGACGTTGAAAATGAGCTTATCTCAGCCAGCAGAGAGGTCAAATCACAGTAATGCAAACTCAGTCAGAGACATAGATTTTCACTTGCAACTTGCTTTAACATGTTTAACAGTGCATGAAATGTTGTCTAAAACAAAAAAGAATGATGCATTTTATAGCTGGATCAGGTTTTATTACATTCTGAATTGGACGTTGAAAATGAGCTTATCTCAGCCAGCAGAGAGGTCAAATCACAGTAATGCAAACTCAGTCAGAGACATAGATTTTCACTTGCAACTTGCTTTAACATGTTTAACAGTGCATGAAATGTTGTCTAAAACAAAAAAGAATGATGCATTTTATGGCTGGATCTGTTTTTATCACTTTCTGAATTGGACGTTGAAAATGAGCTTATCTCAGCCAGCAGAGAGGTCAAATCACAGTAATGCAAACTCAGTCAGAGACATAGATTTTCACTTGCAACTTGCTTTAACATGTTTAACAGTGCATGAAATGTTGTCTAAAACAAAAAAGAATGATGCATTTTATGGCTGGATCTGGTTTTATTACATTCTGAATTGGACGTTGAAAATGAGCTTATCTCAGCCAGCAGAGAGGTCAAATCACAGTAATGCAAACTCAGTCAAAGACATAGATTTTCACTTGCAACTTGCTTTAACATGTTTAACAGTGCATGAAATGTTGTCTAAAACAAAAAAGAATGATGCATTTTATGGCTGGATCTGGTTTTATTACATTCTGAATTGGACGTTGAAAATGAGCTTATCTCAGCCAGCAGAGAGGTCAAATCACAGTAATGCAAACTCAGTCAGAGACATAGATTTTCACTTGCAACTTGCTTTAACATGTTTAACAGTGCATGAAATGTTGTCTAAAACAAAAAAGAATGATGCATTTTATGGCTGGATCTGGTTTTATTACATTCTGAATTGGACGTTGAAAATGAGCTTATCTCAGCCAGCAGAGAGGTCAAATCACAGTAATGCAAACTCAGTCAGAGACATAGATTTTCACTTGCAACTTGCTTTAACATGTTTAACAGTGCATGAAATGTTGTCTAAAACAAAAAAGAATGATGCATTTTATAGCTGGATCAGGTTTTATTACATTCTGAATTGGACGTTGAAAATGAGCTTATCTCAGCCAGCAGAGAGGTCAAATCACAGTAATGCAAACTCAGTCAGAGACATAGATTTTCACTTGCAACTTGCTTTAACATGTTTAACAGTGCATGAAATGTTGTCTAAAACAAAAAAGAATGATGCATTTTATGGCTGGATCTGTTTTTATCACTTTCTGAATTGGACGTTGAAAATGAGCTTATCTCAGCCAGCAGAGAGGTCAAATCACAGTAATGCAAACTCAGTCAGAGACATAGATTTTCACTTGCAACTTGCTTTAACATGTTTAACAGTGCATGAAATGTTGTCTAAAACAAAAAAGAATGATGCATTTTATGGCTGGATCTGGTTTTATTACATTCTGAATTGGACGTTGAAAATGAGCTTATCTCAGCCAGCAGAGAGGTCAAATCACAGTAATGCAAACTCAGTCAAAGACATAGATTTTCACTTGCAACTTGCTTTAACATGTTTAACAGTGCATGAAATGTTGTCTAAAACAAAAAAGAATGATGCATTTTATGGCTGGATCTGGTTTTATTACATTCTGAATTGGACGTTGAAAATGAGCTTATCTCAGCCAGCAGAGAGGTCAAATCACAGTAATGCAAACTCAGTCAGAGACATAGATTTTCACTTGCAACTTGCTTTAACATGTTTAACAGTGCATGAAATGTTGTCTAAAACAAAAAAGAATGATGCATTTTATGGCTGGATCTGGTTTTATTACATTCTGAATTGGACGTTGAAAATGAGCTTATCTCAGCCAGCAGAGAGGTCAAATCACAGTAATGCAAACTCAGTCAGAGACATAGATTTTCACTTGCAACTTGCTTTAACATGTTTAACAGTGCATGAAATGTTGTCTAAAACAAAAAAGAATGATGCATTTTATAGCTGGATCAGGTTTTATTACATTCTGAATTGGACGTTGAAAATGAGCTTATCTCAGTCAGCAGAGAGGTCAAATCACAGTAATGCAAACTCAGTCAGAGACATAGATTTTCACTTGCAACTTGCTTTAACATGTTTAACAGTGCATGAAATGTTGTCTAAAACAAAAAAGAATGATGCATTTTATGGCTGGATCTGTTTTTATCACTTTCTGAATTGGACGTTGAAAATGAGATTATCTCAGCCAGCAGAGAGGTCAAATCACAGTAATGCAAACTCAGTCAGAGACATAGATTTTCACTTGCAACTTGCTTTAACATGTTTAACAGTGCATGAAATGTTGTCTAAAACAAAAAAGAATGATGCATTTTATGGCTGGATCTGGTTTTATTACATTCTGAATTGGACGTTGAAAATGAGCTTATCTCAGCCAGCAGAGAGGTCAAATCACAGTAATGCAAACTCAGTCAAAGACATAGATTTTCACTTGCAACTTGCTTTAACATGTTTAACAGTGCATGAAATGTTGTCTAAAACAAAAAAGAATGATGCATTTTATGGCTGGATCTGGTTTTATTACATTCTGAATTGGACGTTGAAAGTGAGCTTATCTCAGCCAGCAGAGAGGTCAAATCACAGTAATGCAAACTCAGTCAGAGACATAGATTTTCACTTCCAACTTGCTTTAACATGTTTAACAGTGCATGAAATGTTGTCTAAAACAAAAAAGAATGATGCATTTTATGGCTGGATCTGGTTTTATTACATTCTGAATTGGACGTTGAAAATGAGCTTATCTCAACCAGCAGAGAGGTCAAATCACAGTAATGCAAACTCAGTCAGAGACATAGATTTTCACTTGCAACTTGCTTTAACATGTTTAACAGTGCATGAAATGTTGTCTAAAACAAAAAAGAATGATGCATTTTATGGCTGGATCTGTTTTTATCACTTTCTGAATTGGACGTTGAAAATGAGCTTATCTCAGCCAGCAGAGAGGTCAAATCACAGTAATGCAAACTCAGTCAGAGACATAGATTTTCACTTGCAACTTGCTTTAACATGTTTAACAGTGCATGAAATGTTGTCTAAAACAAAAAAGAATGATGCATTTTATGGCTGGATCTGTTTTTATCACTTTCTGAATTGGACGTTGAAAATGAGCTTATCTCAGCCAGCAGAGAGGTCAAATCACAGTAATGCAAACTCAGTCAGAGACATAGATTTTCACTTGCAACTTGCTTTAACATGTTTAACAGTGCATGAAATGTTGTCTAAAACAAAAAAGAATGATGCATTTTATAGCTGGATCAGGTTTTATTACATTCTGAATTGGACGTTGAAAATGAGCTTATCTCAGCCAGCAGAGAGGTCAAATCACAGTAATGCAAACTCAGTCAGAGACATAGATTTTCACTTGCAACTTGCTTTAACATGTTTAACAGTGCATGAAATGTTGTCTAAAACAAAAAAGAATGATGCATTTTATAGCTGGATCAGGTTTTATTACATTCTGAATTGGACGTTGAAAATGAGCTTATCTCAGCCAGCAGAGAGGTCAAATCACAGTAATGCAAACTCAGTCAGAGACATAGATTTTCACTTGCAACTTGCTTTAACATGTTTAACAGTGCATAAAATGTTGTCTAAAACAAAAAAGAATGATGTATTTTATGGCTGGATCTGTTTTTATCACTTTCTGAATTGGACGTTGAAAATGAGCTTATCTCAGCCAGCAGAGAGGTCAAATCACAGTAATGCAAACTCAGTCAGAGACATAGATTTTCACTTGCAACTTGCTTTAACATGTTTAACAGTGCATGAAATGTTGTCTAAAACAAAAAAGAATGATGCATTTTATGGCTGGATCTGGTTTTATTACATTCTGAATTGGACGTTGAAAATGAGCTTATCTCAGCCAGCAGAGAGGTCAAATCACAGTAATGCAAACTCAGTCAGAGACATAGATTTTCACTTGCAACTTGCTTTAACATGTTTAACAGTGCATGAAATGTTGTCTAAAACAAAAAAGAATGATGCATTTTATGGCTGGATCTGTTTTTATCACTTTCTGAAATGGACGTTGAAAATGAGCTTATCTCAGCCAGCAGAGAGGTCAAATCACAGTAATGCAAACTCAGTCAGAGACATAGATTTTCACTTGCAACTTGCTTTAACATGTTTAACAGTGCATGAAATGTTGTCTAAAACAAAAAAGAATGATGCATTTTATAGCTGGATCAGGTTTTATTACATTCTGAATTGGACGTTGAAAATGAGCTTATCTCAGCCAGCAGAGAGGTCAAATCACAGTAATGCAAACTCAGTCAGAGACATAGATTTTCACTTGCAACTTGCTTTAACATGTTTAACAGTGCATGAAATGTTGTCTAAAACAAAAAAGAATGATGCATTTTATGGCTGGATCAGGTTTTATTACATTCTGAATTGGACGTTGAAAATGAGCTTATCTCAGCCAGCAGAGAGGTCAAATCACAGTAATGCAAACTCAGTCAGAGACATAGATTTTCACTTGCAACTTGCTTTAACATGTTTAACAGTGCATGAAATGTTGTCTAAAACAAAAAAGAATGATGTATTTTATGTCTGGATAAATTTTTATCACTTTCTGAATTGGACGTTGAAAATGAGCTTATCTCAGCCAGCAGAGAGGTCAAATCACAAAAATGCAAACTCAGTCAGAGACATAGATTTTCACTTGCAACTTGCTTTAACATGTTTAACAGTGCATGAAATGTTGTCTAAAACAAAAAAGAATGATGCATTTTATGGCTGGATCTGGTTTTATTACATTCTGAATTGGACGTTGAAAATGAGCTTATCTCAGCCAGCAGAGAGGTCAAATCACAGTAATGCAAACTCAGTCAGAGACATAGATTTTCACTTGCAACTTGCTTTAACATGTTTAACAGTGCATGAAATGTTGTCTAAAACAAAAAAGAATGATCCATTTTATGGCTGGATCTGTTTTTATCACTTTCTGAATTGGACGTTGAAAATGAGCTTATCTCAGCCAGCAGAGAGGTCAAATCACAGTAATGCAAACTCAGTCAGAGACATAGATTTTCACTTGCAACTTGCTTTAACATGTTTAACAGTGCATGAAATGTTGTCTAAAACAAAAAAGAATGATGCATTTTATGGCTGGATCTGGTTTTATTACATTCTGAATTGGACGTTGAAAATGAGCTTATCTCAGCAAGCAGAGAGGTCAAATCACAGTAATGCAAACTCAGTCAGAGACATAGATTTTCACTTGCAACTTGCTTTAACATGTTTAACAGTGCATGAAATGTTGTCTAAAACAAAAAAGAATGATGCATTTTATGGCTGGATCTGTTTTTATCACTTTCTGAAATGGACGTTGAAAATGAGCTCATCTCAGCCAGCAGAGAGGTCAAATCACAGTAATGCAAACTCAGTCAGAGACATAGATTTTCACTTGCAACTTGCTTTAACATGTTTAACAGTGCATGAAATGTTGTCTAAAACAAAAAAGAATGATGCATTTTATGGCTGGATCTGGTTTTATTACATTCTGAATTGGACGTTGAAAATGAGCTTATCTCAGCCAGCAGAGAGGTCAAATCACAGTAATGCAAACTCAGTCAGAGACATAGATTTTCACTTCCAACTTGCTTTAACATGTTTAACAGTGCATGAAATGTTGTCTAAAACAAAAAAGAATGATGCATTTTATGGCTGGATCTGGTTTTATTACATTCTGAATTGGACGTTGAAAATGAGCTTATCTCAGCCAGCAGAGAGGTCAAATCACAGTAATGCAAACTCAGTCAGAGACATAGATTTTCACTTGCAACTTGCTTTAACATGTTTAACAGTGCATGAAATGTTGTCTAAAACAAAAAAGAATGATGCATTTTATAGCTGGATCAGGTTTTATTACATTCTGAATTGGACGTTGAAAATGAGCTTATCTCAGCCAGTAGAGAGGTCAAATCACAGTAATGCAAACTCAGTCAGAGACATAGATTTTCACTTGCAACTTGCTTTAACATGTTTAACAGTGCATGAAATGTTGTCTAAAACAAAAAAGAATGATGCATTTTATGGCTGGATCAGGTTTTATTACATTCTGAATTGGACGTTGAAAATGAGCTTATCTCAGCCAGCAGAGGGGTCAAATCACAGTAATGCAAACTCAGTCAGAGACATAGATTTTCACTTGCAACTTGCTTTAACATGTTTAACAGTGCATGAAATGTTGTCTAAAACAAAAAAGAATGATGCATTTTATGTCTGGATCAATTTTTATCACTTTCTGAATTGGACGTTGAAAATGAGCTTATCTCAGCCAGCAGAGAGGTCAAATCACAAAAATGCAAACTCAGTCAGAGACATAGATTTTCACTTGCAACTTGCTTTAACATGTTTAACAGTGCATGAAATGTTGTCTAAAACAAAAAAGAATGATGCATTTTATGGCTGGATCTGTTTTTATCACTTTCTGAAATGGACGTTGAAAATGAGCTTATCTCAGCCAGCAGAGAGGTCAAATCACAGTAATGCAAACTCAGTCAGAGACATAGATTTTCACTTGCAACTTGCTTTAACATGTTTAACAGTGCATGAAATGTTGTCTAAAACAAAAAAGAATGATGCATTTTATAGCTGGATCTGGTTTTATTACATTCTGAATTGGACGTTGAAAATGAGCTTATCTCAGCCAGCAGAGAGGTCAAATCACAGTAATGCAAACTCAGTCAGAGACATAGATTTTCACTTGCAACTTGCTTTAACATGTTTAACAGTGCATGAAATGTTGTCTAAAACAAAAAAGAATGATGCATTTTATGGCTGGATCTGTTTTTATCACTTTCTGAATTGGACGTTGAAAATGAGCTTATCTCAGCCAGCAGAGAGGTCAAATCACAGTAATGCAAACTCAGTCAGAGACATAGATTTTCACTTGCAACTTGCTTTAACATGTTTAACAGTGCATGAAATGTTGTCTAAAACAAAAAAGAATGATGCATTTTATGGCTGGATCTGGTTTTATTACATTCTGAATTGGACGTTGAAAATGAGCTTATCTCAGCCAGCAGAGAGGTCAAATCACAGTAATGCAAACTCAGTCAGAGACATAGATTTTCACTTGCAACTTGCTTTAACATGTTTAACAGTGCATGAAATGTTGTCTAAAACAAAAAAGAATGATGCATTTTATGGCTGGATCTGGTTTTATTACATTCTGAATTGGACGTTGAAAATGAGCTTATCTCAGCCAGCAGAGAGGTCAAATCACAGTAATGCAAACTCAGTCAGAGACATAGATTTTCACTTGCAACTTGCTTTAACATGTTTAACAGTGCATGAAATGTTGTCTAAAACAAAAAAGAATGATGCATTTTATAGCTGGATCAGGTTTTATTACATTCTGAATTGGACGTTGAAAATGAGCTTATCTCAGCCAGCAGAGAGGTCAAATCACAGTAATGCAAACTCAGTCAGAGACATAGATTTTCACTTGCAACTTGCTTTAACATGTTTAACAGTGCATGAAATGTTGTCTAAAACAAAAAAGAATGATGCATTTTATGGCTGGATCAGGTTTTATTACATTCTGAATTGGACGTTGAAAATGAGCTTATCTCAGCCAGCAGAGAGGTCAAATCACAGTAATGCAAACTCAGTCAGAGACATAGATTTTCACTTGCAACTTGCTTTAACATGTTTAACAGTGCATGAAATGTTGTCTAAAACAAAAAAGAATGATGTATTTTATGTCTGGATAAATTTTTATCACTTTCTGAATTGGACGTTGAAAATGAGCTTATCTCAGCCAGCAGAGAGGTCAAATCACAAAAATGCAAACTCAGTCAGAGACATAGATTTTCACTTGCAACTTGCTTTAACATGTTTAACAGTGCATGAAATGTTGTCTAAAACAAAAAAGAATGATGCATTTTATGGCTGGATCTGATTTTATTACATTCTGAATTGGACGTTGAAAATGAGCTTATCTCAGCCAGCAGAGAGGTCAAATCACAGTAATGCAAACTCAGTCAGAGACATAGATTTTCACTTGCAACTTGCTTTAACATGTTTAACAGTGCATGAAATGTTGTCTAAAACAAAAAAGAATGATCCATTTTATGGCTGGATCTGTTTTTATCACTTTCTGAATTGGACGTTGAAAATGAGCTTATCTCAGCCAGCAGAGAGGTCAAATCACAGTAATGCAAACTCAGTCAGAGACAGATTTTCACTTGCAACTTGCTTTAACATGTTTAACAGTGCATGAAATGTTGTCTAAAACAAAAAAGAATGATGCATTTTATGGCTGGATCTGGTTTTATTACATTCTGAATTGGACGTTGAAAATGAGCTTATCTCAGCAAGCAGAGAGGTCAAATCACAGTAATGCAAACTCAGTCAGAGACATAGATTTTCACTTGCAACTTGCTTTAACATGTTTAACAGTGCATGAAATGTTGTCTAAAACAAAAAAGAATGATGCATTTTATGGCTGGATCTGTTTTTATCACTTTCTGAAATGGACGTTGAAAATGAGCTTATCTCAGCCAGCAGAGAGGTCAAATCACAGTAATGCAAACTCAGTCAGAGACATAGATTTTCACTTGCAACTTGCTTTAACATGTTTAACAGTGCATGAAATGTTGTCTAAAACAAAAAAGAATGATGCATTTTATGGCTGGATCTGGTTTTATTACATTCTGAATTGGACGTTGAAAATGAGCTTATCTCAGCCAGCAGAGAGGTCAAATCACAGTAATGCAAACTCAGTCAGAGACATAGATTTTAACTTGCAACTTGCTTTAACATGTTTAACAGTGCATGAAATGTTGTCTAAAACAAAAAAGAATGATGCATTTTATGGCTGGATCTGGTTTTATTACATTCTGAATTGGACGTTGAAAATGAGCTTATCTCAGCCAGCAGAGAGGTCAAATCACAGTAATGCAAACTCAGTCAGAGACATAGATTTTCACTTGCAACTTGCTTTAACATGTTTAACAGTGCATGAAATGTTGTCTAAAACAAAAAAGAATGATGCATTTTATAGCTGGATCAGGTTTTATTACATTCTGAATTGGACGTTGAAAATGAGCTTATCTCAGCCAGCAGAGAGGTCAAATCACAGTAATGCAAACTCAGTCAGAGACATAGATTTTCACTTGCAACTTGCTTTAACATGTTTAACAGTGCATGAAATGTTGTCTAAAACAAAAAAGAATGATGCATTTTATGGCTGGATCAGGTTTTATTACATTCTGAATTGGACGTTGAAAATGAGCTTATCTCAGCCAGCAGAGAGGTCAAATCACAGTAATGCAAACTCAGTCAGAGACATAGATTTTCACTTGCAACTTGCTTTAACATGTTTAACAGTGCATGAAATGTTGTCTAAAACAAAAAAGAATGATGCATTTTATGGCTGGATCTGGTTTTATTACATTCTGAATTGGACGTTGAAAATGAGCTTATCTCAGCCAGCAGAGAGGTCAAATCACAGTAATGCAAACTCAGTCAGAGACATAGATTTTCACTTGCAACTTGCTTTAACATGTTTAACAGTGCATGAAATGTTGTCTAAAACAAAAAAGAATGATGCATTTTATGTCTGGATCAATTTTTATCACTTTCTGAATTGGACGTTGAAAATGAGCTTATCTCAGCCAGCAGAGAGGTCAAATCACAAAAATGCAAACTCAGTCAGAGACATAGATTTTCACTTGCAACTTGCTTTAACATGTTTAACAGTGCATGAAATGTTGTCTAAAACAAAAAAGAATGATGCATTTTATGGCTGGATCTGGTTTTATTACATTCTGAATTGGACGTTGAAAATGAGCTTATCTCAGCCAGCAGAGAGGTCAAATCACAGTAATGCAAACTCAGTCAGAGACATAGATTTTCACTTGCAACTTGCTTTAACATGTTTAACAGTGCATGAAATGTTGTCTAAAACAAAAAAGAATGATCCATTTTATGGCTGGATCTGTTTTTATCACTTTCTGAATTGGACGTTGAAAATGAGCTTATCTCAGCCAGCAGAGAGGTCAAATCACAGTAATGCAAACTCAGTCAGAGACATAGATTTTCACTTGCAACTTGCTTTAACATGTTTAACAGTGCATGAAATGTTGTCTAAAACAAAAAAGAATGATGCATTTTATGGCTGGATCTGGTTTTATTACATTCTGAATTGGACGTTGAAAATGAGCTTATCTCAGCAAGCAGAGAGGTCAAATCACAGTAATGCAAACTCAGTCAGAGACATAGATTTTCACTTGCAACTTGCTTTAACATGTTTAACAGTGCATGAAATGTTGTCTAAAACAAAAAAGAATGATGCATTTTATGGCTGGATCTGTTTTTATCACTTTCTGAAATGGACGTTGAAAATGAGCTTATCTCAGCCAGCAGAGAGGTCAAATCACAGTAATGCAAACTCAGTCAGAGACATAGATTTTCACTTGCAACTTGCTTTAACATGTTTAACAGTGCATGAAATGTTGTCTAAAACAAAAAAGAATGATGCATTTTATGGCTGGATCTGGTTTTATTACATTCTGAATTGGACGTTGAAAATGAGCTTATCTCAGCCAGCAGAGAGGTCAAATCACAGTAATGCAAACTCAGTCAGAGACATAGATTTTCACTTCCAACTTGCTTTAACATGTTTAACAGTGCATGAAATGTTGTCTAAAACAAAAAAGAATGATGCATTTTATGGCTGGATCTGGTTTTATTACATTCTGAATTGGACGTTGAAAATGAGCTTATCTCAGCCAGCAGAGAGGTCAAATCACAGTAATGCAAACTCAGTCAGAGACATAGATTTTCACTTGCAACTTGCTTTAACATGTTTAACAGTGCATGAAATGTTGTCTAAAACAAAAAAGAATGATGCATTTTATAGCTGGATCAGGTTTTATTACATTCTGAATTGGACGTTGAAAATGAGCTTATCTCAGCCAGCAGAGAGGTCAAATCACAGTAATGCAAACTCAGTCAGAGACATAGATTTTCACTTGCAACTTGCTTTAACATGTTTAACAGTGCATGAAATGTTGTCTAAAACAAAAAAGAATGATGCATTTTATGGCTGGATCAGGTTTTATTACATTCTGAATTGGACGTTGAAAATGAGCTTATCTCAGCCAGCAGAGGGGTCAAATCACAGTAATGCAAACTCAGTCAGAGACATAGATTTTCACTTGCAACTTGCTTTAACATGTTTAACAGTGCATGAAATGTTGTCTAAAACAAAAAAGAATGATGCATTTTATGTCTGGATCAATTTTTATCACTTTCTGAATTGGACGTTGAAAATGAGCTTATCTCAGCCAGCAGAGAGGTCAAATCACAAAAATGCAAACTCAGTCAGAGACATAGATTTTCACTTGCAACTTGCTTTAACATGTTTAACAGTGCATGAAATGTTGTCTAAAACAAAAAAGAATGATGCATTTTATGGCTGGATCTGTTTTTATCACTTTCTGAAATGGACGTTGAAAATGAGCTTATCTCAGCCAGCAGAGAGGTCAAATCACAGTAATGCAAACTCAGTCAGAGACATAGATTTTCACTTGCAACTTGCTTTAACATGTTTAACAGTGCATGAAATGTTGTCTAAAACAAAAAAGAATGATGCATTTTATAGCTGGATCTGGTTTTATTACATTCTGAATTGGACGTTGAAAATGAGCTTATCTCAGCCAGCAGAGAGGTCAAATCACAGTAATGCAAACTCAGTCAGAGACATAGATTTTCACTTGCAACTTGCTTTAACATGTTTAACGGTGCATGAAATGTTGTCTAAAACAAAAAAGAATGATGCATTTTATGGCTGGATCTGTTTTTATCACTTTCTGAATTGGACGTTGAAAATGAGCTTATCTCAGCCAGCAGAGAGGTCAAATCACAGTAATGCAAACTCAGTCAGAGACATAGATTTTCACTTGCAACTTGCTTTAACATGTTTAACAGTGCATGAAATGTTGTCTAAAACAAAAAAGAATGATGCATTTTATGGCTGGATCTGGTTTTATTACATTCTGAATTGGACGTTGAAAATGAGCTTATCTCAGCCAGCAGAGAGGTCAAATCACAGTAATGCAAACTCAGTCAGAGACATAGATTTTCACTTGCAACTTGCTTTAACATGTTTAACAGTGCATGAAATGTTGTCTAAAACAAAAAAGAATGATGCATTTTATAGCTGGATCAGGTTTTATTACATTCTGAATTGGACGTTGAAAATGAGCTTATCTCAGCCAGCAGAGAGGTCAAATCACAGTAATGCAAACTCAGTCAGAGACATAGATTTTCACTTGCAACTTGCTTTAACATGTTTAACAGTGCATGAAATGTTGTCTAAAACAAAAAAGAATGATGCATTTTATGGCTGGATCTGGTTTTATTACATTCTGAATTGGACGTTGAAAATGAGCTTATCTCAGCCAGCAGAGAGGTCAAATCACAGTAATGCAAACTCAGTCAGAGACATAGATTTTCACTTGCAACTTGCTTTAACATGTTTAACAGTGCATGAAATGTTGTCTAAAACAAAAAAGAATGATGTATTTTATGTCTGGATAAATTTTTATCACTTTCTGAATTGGACGTTGAAAATGAGCTTATCTCAGCCAGCAGAGAGGTCAAATCACAAAAATGCAAACTCAGTCAGAGACATAGATTTTCACTTGCAACTTGCTTTAACATGTTTAACAGTCCATGAAATGTTGTCTAAAACAAAAAAGAATGATGCATTTTATGGCTGGATCTGATTTTATTACATTCTGAATTGGACGTTGAAAATGAGCTTATCTCAGCCAGCAGAGAGGTCA
This sequence comes from Danio rerio, assembly GCF_052040795.2. Lineage (NCBI taxonomy): Eukaryota > Metazoa > Chordata > Actinopteri > Cypriniformes > Danionidae > Danio > Danio rerio. The sequence goes on from NC_141037.1 coordinate 47,499,981, forward strand.
AATCACAGTAATGCAAACTCAGTCAGAGACATAGATTTTCACTTGCAACTTGCTTTAACATGTTTAACAGTGCATGAAATGTTGTCTAAAACAAAAAAGAATGATCCATTTTATGGCTGGATCTGTTTTTATCACTTTCTGAATTGGACGTTGAAAATGAGCTTATCTCAGCCAGCAGAGAGGTCAAATCACAGTAATGCAAACTCAGTCAGAGACATAGATTTTCACTTGCAACTTGCTTTAACACGTTTAACAGTGCATGAAATGTTGTCTAAAACAAAAAAGAATGATGCATTTTATAGCTGGATCAGGTTTTATTACATTCTGAATTGGACGTTGAAAATGAGCTTATCTCAGCCAGCAGAGAGGTCAAATCACAGTAATGCAAACTCAGTCAGAGACATAGATTTTCACTTGCAACTTGCTTTAACATGTTTAACAGTGCATGAAATGTTGTCTAAAACAAAAAAGAATGATGCATTTTATGGCTGGATCTGTTTTTATCACTTTCTGAATTGGACGTTGAAAATGAGCTTATCTCAGCCAGCAGAGAGGTCAAATCACAGTAATGCAAACTCAGTCAGAGACATAGATTTTCACTTGCAACTTGCTTTAACATGTTTAACAGTGCATGAAATGTTGTCTAAAACAAAAAAGAATGATGCATTTTATGGCTGGATCAGGTTTTATTACATTCTGAATTGGACGTTGAAAATGAGCTTATCTCAGCCAGCAGAGAGGTCAAATCACAGTAATGCAAACTCAGTCAGAGACATAGATTTTCACTTGCAACTTGCTTTAACATGTTTAACAGTGCATGAAATGTTGTCTAAAACAAAAAAGAATGATGCATTTTATAGCTGGATCTGGTTTTATTACATTCTGAATTGAACGTTGAAAATGAGCTTATCTCAGCCAGCAGAGAGGTCAAATCACAGTAATGCAAACTCAGTCAGAGACATAGATTTTCACTTGCAACTTGCTTTAACATGTTTAACAGTGCATGAAATGTTGTCTAAAACAAAAAAGAATGATGCATTTTATGGCTGGATCTGTTTTTATCACTTTCTGAATTGGACGTTGAAAATGAGCTTATCTCAGCCAGCAGAGAGGTCAAATCACAGTAATGCAAACTCAGTCAGAGACATAGATTTTCACTTGCAACTTGCTTTAACATGTTTAACAGTGCATGAAATGTTGTCTAAAACAAAAAAGAATGATGCATTTTATGGCTGGATCTGGTTTTATTACATTCTGAATTGGACGTTGAAAATGAGCTTATCTCAGCCAGCAGAGAGGTCAAATCACAGTAATGCAAACTCAGTCAGAGACATAGATTTTCACTTGCAACTTGCTTTAACATGTTTAACAGTGCATGAAATGTTGTCTAAAACAAAAAAGAATGATGCATTTTATAGCTGGATCAGGTTTTATTACATTCTGAATTGGACGTTGAAAATGAGCTTATCTCAGCCAGCAGAGAGGTCAAATCACAGTAATGCAAACTCAGTCAGAGACATAGATTTTCACTTGCAACTTGCTTTAACATGTTTAACAGTGCATGAAATGTTGTCTAAAACAAAAAAGAATGATGCATTTTATGGCTGGATCAGGTTTTATTACATTCTGAATTGGACGTTGAAAATGAGCTTATCTCAGCCAGCAGAGAGGTCAAATCACAGTAATGCAAACTCAGTCAGAGACATAGATTTTCACTTGCAACTTGCTTTAACATGTTTAACAGTGCATGAAATGTTGTCTAAAACAAAAAAGAATGATGTATTTTATGTCTGGATAAATTTTTATCACTTTCTGAATTGGACGTTGAAAATGAGCTTATCTCAGCCAGCAGAGAGGTCAAATCACAGTAATGCAAACTCAGTCAGAGACATAGATTTTCACTTGCAACTTGCTTTAACATGTTTAACAGTGCATGAAATGTTGTCTAAAACAAAAAAGAATGATGCATTTTATGGCTGGATCTGGTTTTATTACATTCTGAATTGGACGTTGAAAATGAGCTTATCTCAGCAAGCAGAGAGGTCAAATCACAGTAATGCAAACTCAGTCAGAGACATAGATTTTCACTTGCAACTTGCTTTAACATGTTTAACAGTGCATGAAATGTTGTCTAAAACAAAAAAGAATGATGCATTTTATGGCTGGATCTGTTTTTATCACTTTCTGAAATGGACGTTGAAAATGAGCTCATCTCAGCCAGCAGAGAGGTCAAATCACAGTAATGCAAACTCAGTCAGAGACATAGATTTTCACTTGCAACTTGCTTTAACATGTTTAACAGTGCATGAAATGTTGTCTAAAACAAAAAAGAATGATGCATTTTATGGCTGGATCTGGTTTTATTACATTCTGAATTGGACGTTGAAAATGAGCTTATCTCAGCCAGCAGAGAGGTCAAATCACAGTAATGCAAACTCAGTCAGAGACATAGATTTTCACTTCCAACTTGCTTTAACATGTTTAACAGTGCATGAAATGTTGTCTAAAACAAAAAAGAATGATGCATTTTATGGCTGGATCTGGTTTTATTACATTCTGAATTGGACGTTGAAAATGAGCTTATCTCAGCCAGCAGAGAGGTCAAATCACAGTAATGCAAACTCAGTCAGAGACATAGATTTTCACTTGCAACTTGCTTTAACATGTTTAACAGTGCATGAAATGTTGTCTAAAACAAAAAAGAATGATGCATTTTATAGCTGGATCAGGTTTTATTACATTCTGAATTGGACGTTGAAAATGAGCTTATCTCAGCCAGCAGAGAGGTCAAATCACAGTAATGCAAACTCAGTCAGAGACATAGATTTTCACTTGCAACTTGCTTTAACATGTTTAACAGTGCATGAAATGTTGTCTAAAACAAAAAAGAATGATGCATTTTATGGCTGGATCAGGTTTTATTACATTCTGAATTGGACGTTGAAAATGAGCTTATCTCAGCCAGCAGAGGGGTCAAATCACAGTAATGCAAACTCAGTCAGAGACATAGATTTTCACTTGCAACTTGCTTTAACATGTTTAACAGTGCATGAAATGTTGTCTAAAACAAAAAAGAATGATGCATTTTATGTCTGGATCAATTTTTATCACTTTCTGAATTGGACGTTGAAAATGAGCTTATCTCAGCCAGCAGAGAGGTCAAATCACAAAAATGCAAACTCAGTCAGAGACATAGATTTTCACTTGCAACTTGCTTTAACATGTTTAACAGTGCATGAAATGTTGTCTAAAACAAAAAAGAATGATGCATTTTATGGCTGGATCTGTTTTTATCACTTTCTGAAATGGACGTTGAAAATGAGCTTATCTCAGCCAGCAGAGAGGTCAAATCACAGTAATGCAAACTCAGTCAGAGACATAGATTTTCACTTGCAACTTGCTTTAACATGTTTAACAGTGCATGAAATGTTGTCTAAAACAAAAAAGAATGATGCATTTTATAGCTGGATCAGGTTTTATTACATTCTGAATTGGACGTTGAAAATGAGCTTATCTCAGCCAGCAGAGAGGTCAAATCACAGTAATGCAAACTCAGTCAGAGACATAGATTTTCACTTGCAACTTGCTTTAACATGTTTAACAGTGCATGAAATGTTGTCTAAAACAAAAAAGAATGATGCATTTTATGGCTGGATCTGTTTTTATCACTTTCTGAATTGGACGTTGAAAATGAGCTTATCTCAGCCAGCAGAGAGGTCAAATCACAGTAATGCAAACTCAGTCAGAGACATAGATTTTCACTTGCAACTTGCTTTAACATGTTTAACAGTGCATGAAATGTTGTCTAAAACAAAAAAGAATGATGCATTTTATGGCTGGATCTGGTTTTATTACATTCTGAATTGGACGTTGAAAATGAGCTTATCTCAGCCAGCAGAGAGGTCAAATCACAGTAATGCAAACTCAGTCAGAGACATAGATTTTCACTTGCAACTTGCTTTAACATGTTTAACAGTGCATGAAATGTTGTCTAAAACAAAAAAGAATGATGCATTTTATGGCTGGATCTGGTTTTATTACATTCTGAATTGGACGTTGAAAATGAGCTTATCTCAGCCAGCAGAGAGGTCAAATCACAGTAATGCAAACTCAGTCAGAGACATAGATTTTCACTTGCAACTTGCTTTAACATGTTTAACAGTGCATGAAATGTTGTCTAAAACAAAAAAGAATGATGCATTTTATAGCTGGATCAGGTTTTATTACATTCTGAATTGGACGTTGAAAATGAGCTTATCTCAGCCAGCAGAGAGGTCAAATCACAGTAATGCAAACTCAGTCAGAGACATAGATTTTCACTTGCAACTTGCTTTAACATGTTTAACAGTGCATGAAATGTTGTCTAAAACAAAAAAGAATGATGCATTTTATGGCTGGATCAGGTTTTATTACATTCTGAATTGGACGTTGAAAATGAGCTTATCTCAGCCAGCAGAGAGGTCAAATCACAGTAATGCAAACTCAGTCAGAGACATAGATTTTCACTTGCAACTTGCTTTAACATGTTTAACAGTGCATGAAATGTTGTCTAAAACAAAAAAGAATGATGTATTTTATGTCTGGATAAATTTTTATCACTTTCTGAATTGGACGTTGAAAATGAGCTTATCTCAGCCAGCAGAGAGGTCAAATCACAAAAATGCAAACTCAGTCAGAGACATAGATTTTCACTTGCAACTTGCTTTAACATGTTTAACAGTGCATGAAATGTTGTCTAAAACAAAAAAGAATGATGCATTTTATGGCTGGATCTGATTTTATTACATTCTGAATTGGACGTTGAAAATGAGCTTATCTCAGCCAGCAGAGAGGTCAAATCACAGTAATGCAAACTCAGTCAGAGACATAGATTTTCACTTGCAACTTGCTTTAACATGTTTAACAGTGCATGAAATGTTGTCTAAAACAAAAAAGAATGATCCATTTTATGGCTGGATCTGTTTTTATCACTTTCTGAATTGGACGTTAAAAATGAGCTTATCTCAGCCAGCAGAGAGGTCAAATCACAGTAATGCAAACTCAGTCAGAGACAGATTTTCACTTGCAACTTGCTTTAACATGTTTAACAGTGCATGAAATGTTGTCTAAAACAAAAAAGAATGATGCATTTTATGGCTGGATCTGGTTTTATTACATTCTGAATTGGACGTTGAAAATGAGCTTATCTCAGCAAGCAGAGAGGTCAAATCACAGTAATGCAAACTCAGTCAGAGACATAGATTTTCACTTGCAACTTGCTTTAACATGTTTAACAGTGCATGAAATGTTGTCTAAAACAAAAAAGAATGATGCATTTTATGGCTGGATCTGTTTTTATCACTTTCTGAAATGGACGTTGAAAATGAGCTTATCTCAGCCAGCAGAGAGGTCAAATCACAGTAATGCAAACTCAGTCAGAGACATAGATTTTCACTTGCAACTTGCTTTAACATGTTTAACAGTGCATGAAATGTTGTCTAAAACAAAAAAGAATGATGCATTTTATGGCTGGATCTGGTTTTATTACATTCTGAATTGGACGTTGAAAATGAGCTTATCTCAGCCAGCAGAGAGGTCAAATCACAGTAATGCAAACTCAGTCAGAGACATAGATTTTCACTTGCAACTTGCTTTAACATGTTTAACAGTGCATGAAATGTTGTCTAAAACAAAAAAGAATGATGCATTTTATAGCTGGATCAGGTTTTATTACATTCTGAATTGGACGTTGAAAATGAGCTTATCTCAGCCAGCAGAGAGGTCAAATCACAGTAATGCAAACTCAGTCAGAGACATAGATTTTCACTTGCAACTTGCTTTAACATGTTTAACAGTGCATGAAATGTTGTCTAAAACAAAAAAGAATGATGCATTTTATGGCTGGATCAGGTTTTATTACATTCTGAATTGGACGTTGAAAATGAGCTTATCTCAGCCAGCAGAGAGGTCAAATCACAGTAATGCAAACTCAGTCAGAGACATAGATTTTCACTTGCAACTTGCTTTAACATGTTTAACAGTGCATGAAATGTTGTCTAAAACAAAAAAAAATGATGCATTTTATAGCTGGATCAGGTTTTATTACATTCTGAATTGGACGTTGAAAATGAGCTTATCTCAGCCAGCAGAGAGGTCAAATCACAGTAATGCAAACTCAGTCAGAGACATAGATTTTCACTTGCAACTTGCTTTAACATGTTTAACAGTGCATGAAATGTTATCTAAAACAAAAAAGAATGATGCATTTTATGGCTGGATCTGGTTTTATTACATTCTGAATTGGACGTTGAAAATGAGCTTATCTCAGCCAGCAGAGAGGTCAAATCACAGTAATGCAAACTCAGTCAGAGACATAGATTTTCACTTGCAACTTGCTTTAACATGTTTAACAGTGCATGAAATGTTGTCTAAAACAAAAAAGAATGATGCATTTTATGGCTGGATCAGGTTTTATTACATTCTGAATTGGACGTTGAAAATGAGCTTATCTCAGCCAGCAGAGAGGTCAAATCACAGTAATGCAAACTCAGTCAGAGACATAGATTTTCACTTGCAACTTGCTTTAACATGTTTAACAGTGCATGAAATGTTGTCTAAAACAAAAAAGAATGATGTATTTTATGTCTGGATAAATTTTTATCACTTTCTGAATTGGACGTTGAAAATGAGCTTATCTCAGCCAGCAGAGAGGTCAAATCACAAAAATGCAAACTCAGTCAGAGACATAGATTTTCACTTGCAACTTGCTTTAACATGTTTAACAGTGCATGAAATGTTGTCTAAAACAAAAAAGAATGATGCATTTTATGGCTGGATCTGGTTTTATTACATTCTGAATTGGACGTTGAAAATGAGCTTATCTCAGCCAGCAGAGAGGTCAAATCACAGTAATGCAAACTCAGTCAGAGACATAGATTTTCACTTGCAACTTGCTTTAACATGTTTAACAGTGCATGAAATGTTGTCTAAAACAAAAAAGAATGATCCATTTTATGGCTGGATCTGTTTTTATCACTTTCTGAATTGGACGTTGAAAATGAGCTTATCTCAGCCAGCAGAGAGGTCAAATCACAGTAATGCAAACTCAGTCAGAGACATAGATTTTCACTTGCAACTTGCTTTAACATGTTTAACAGTGCATGAAATGTTGTCTAAAACAAAAAAGAATGATGCATTTTATGGCTGGATCTGGTTTTATTACATTCTGAATTGGACGTTGAAAATGAGCTTATCTCAGCAAGCAGAGAGGTCAAATCACAGTAATGCAAACTCAGTCAGAGACATAGATTTTCACTTGCAACTTGCTTTAACATGTTTAACAGTGCATGAAATGTTGTCTAAAACAAAAAAGAATGATGCATTTTATGGCTGGATCTGTTTTTATCACTTTCTGAAATGGACGTTGAAAATGAGCTTATCTCAGCCAGCAGAGAGGTCAAATCATAGTAATGCAAACTCAGTCAGAGACATAGATTTTCACTTGCAACTTGCTTTAACATGTTTAACAGTGCATGAAATGTTGTCTAAAACAAAAAAGAATGATGCATTTTATAGCTGGATCTGGTTTTATTACATTCTGAATTGGACGTTGAAAATGAGCTTATCTCAGCCAGCAGAGAGGTCAAATCACAGTAATGCAAACTCAGTCAGAGACATAGATTTTCACTTGCAACTTGCTTTAACATGTTTAACAGTGCATGAAATGTTGTCTAAAACAAAAAAGAATGATGCATTTTATGGCTGGATCTGTTTTTATCACTTTCTGAATTGGACGTTGAAAATGAGCTTATCTCAGCCAGCAGAGAGGTCAAATCACAGTAATGCAAACTCAGTCAGAGACATAGATTTTCACTTGCAACTTGCTTTAACATGTTTAACAGTGCATGAAATGTTGTCTAAAACAAAAAAGAATGATGCATTTTATGGCTGGATCTGGTTTTATTACATTCTGAATTGGACGTTGAAAATGAGCTTATCTCAGCAAGCAGAGAGGTCAAATCACAGTAATGCAAACTCAGTCAGAGACATAGATTTTCACTTGCAACTTGCTTTAACATGTTTAAAATTGCATGAAATGTTGTCTAAAACAAAAAAGAATGATGCATTTTATGGCTGGATCTGTTTTTATCACTTTCTGAAATGGACGTTGAAAATGAGCTTATCTCAGCCAGCAGAGAGGTCAAATCACAGTAATGCAAACTCAGTCAGAGACATAGATTTTCACTTGCAACTTGCTTTAACATGTTTAACAGTGCATGAAATGTTGTCTAAAACAAAAAAGAATGATGCATTTTATGGCTGGATCTGTTTTTATCACTTTCTGAATTGGACGTTGAAAATGAGCTTATCTCAGCCAGCAGAGAGGTCAAATCACAGTAATGCAAACTCAGTCAGAGACATAGATTTTCACTTGCAACTTGCTTTAACATGTTTAACAGTGCATGAAATGTTGTCTAAAACAAAAAAGAATGATGCATTTTATGGCTGGATCTGGTTTTATTACATTCTGAATTGGACGTTGAAAATGAGCTTATCTCAGCCAGCAGAGAGGTCAAATCACAGTAATGCAAACTCAGTCAGAGACATAGATTTTCACTTGCAACTTGCTTTAACATGTTTAACAGTGCATGAAATGTTGTCTAAAACAAAAAAGAATGATGCATTTTATAGCTGGATCAGGTTTTATTACATTCTGAATTGGACGTTGAAAATGAGCTTATCTCAGCCAGCAGAGAGGTCAAATCACAGTAATGCAAACTCAGTCAGAGACATAGATTTTCACTTGCAACTTGCTTTAACATGTTTAACAGTGCATGAAATGTTGTCTAAAACAAAAAAGAATGATGCATTTTATGGCTGGATCAGGTTTTATTACATTCTGAATTGGACGTTGAAAATGAGCTTATCTCAGCCAGCAGAGAGGTCAAATCACAGTAATGCAAACTCAGTCAGAGACATAGATTTTCACTTGCAACTTGCTTTAACATGTTTAACAGTGCATGAAATGTTGTCTAAAACAAAAAAGAATGATGTATTTTATGTCTGGATAAATTTTTATCACTTTCTGAATTGGACGTTGAAAATGAGCTTATCTCAGCCAGCAGAGAGGTCAAATCACAAAAATGCAAACTCAGTCAGAGACATAGATTTTCACTTGCAACTTGCTTTAACATGTTTAACAGTGCATGAAATGTTGTCTAAAACAAAAAAGAATGATGCATTTTATGGCTGGATCTGGTTTTATTACATTCTGAATTGGACGTTGAAAATGAGCTTATCTCAGCCAGCAGAGAGGTCAAATCACAGTAATGCAAACTCAGTCAGAGACATAGATTTTCACTTGCAACTTGCTTTAACATGTTTAACAGTGCATGAAATGTTGTCTAAAACAAAAAAGAATGATCCATTTTATGGCTGGATCTGTTTTTATCACTTTCTGAATTGGACGTTGAAAATGAGCTTATCTCAGCCAGCAGAGAGGTCAAATCACAGTAATGCAAACTCAGTCAGAGACATAGATTTTCACTTGCAACTTGCTTTAACATGTTTAACAGTGCATGAAATGTTGTCTAAAACAAAAAAGAATGATGCATTTTATGGCTGGATCTGGTTTTATTACATTCTGAATTGGACGTTGAAAATGAGCTTATCTCAGCAAGCAGAGAGGTCAAATCACAGTAATGCAAACTCAGTCAGAGACATAGATTTTCACTTGCAACTTGCTTTAACATGTTTAACAGTGCATGAAATGTTGTCTAAAACAAAAAAGAATGATGCATTTTATGGCTGGATCTGTTTTTATCACTTTCTGAAATGGACGTTGAAAATGAGCTTATCTCAGCCAGCAGAGAGGTCAAATCATAGTAATGCAAACTCAGTCAGAGACATAGATTTTCACTTGCAACTTGCTTTAACATGTTTAACAGTGCATGAAATGTTGTCTAAAACAAAAAAGAATGATGCATTTTATAGCTGGATCTGGTTTTATTACATTCTGAATTGGACGTTGAAAATGAGCTTATCTCAGCCAGCAGAGAGGTCAAATCACAGTAATGCAAACTCAGTCAGAGACATAGATTTTCACTTGCAACTTGCTTTAACATGTTTAACAGTGCATGAAATGTTGTCTAAAACAAAAAAGAATGATGCATTTTATGGCTGGATCTGTTTTTATCACTTTCTGAATTGGACGTTGAAAATGAGCTTATCTCAGCCAGCAGAGAGGTCAAATCACAGTAATGCAAACTCAGTCAGAGACATAGATTTTCACTTGCAACTTGCTTTAACATGTTTAACAGTGCATGAAATGTTGTCTAAAACAAAAAAGAATGATGCATTTTATGGCTGGATCTGGTTTTATTACATTCTGAATTGGACGTTGAAAATGAGCTTATCTCAGCCAGCAGAGAGGTCAAATCACAGTAATGCAAACTCAGTCAGAGACATAGATTTTCACTTCCAACTTGCTTTAACATGTTTAACAGTGCATGAAATGTTGTCTAAAACAAAAAAGAATGATGCATTTTATGGCTGGATCTGGTTTTATTACATTCTGAATTGGACGTTGAAAATGAGCTTATCTCAGCCAGCAGAGAGGTCAAATCACAGTAATGCAAACTCAGTCAGAGACATAGATTTTCACTTGCAACTTGCTTTAACATGTTTAACAGTGCATGAAATGTTGTCTAAAACAAAAAAGAATGATGCATTTTATAGCTGGATCAGGTTTTATTACATTCTGAATTGGACGTTGAAAATGAGCTTATCTCAGCCAGCAGAGAGGTCAAATCACAGTAATGCAAACTCAGTCAGAGACATAGATTTTCACTTGCAACTTGCTTTAACATGTTTAACAGTGCATGAAATGTTGTCTAAAACAAAAAAGAATGATGCATTTTATGGCTGGATCAGGTTTTATTACATTCTGAATTGGACGTTGAAAATGAGCTTATCTCAGCCAGCAGAGAGGTCAAATCACAGTAATGCAAACTCAGTCAGAGACATAGATTTTCACTTGCAACTTGCTTTAACATGTTTAACAGTGCATGAAATGTTGTCTAAAACAAAAAAGAATGATGCATTTTATGGCTGGATCTGTTTTTATCACTTTCTGAATTGGACGTTGAAAATGAGCTTATCTCAGCCAGCAGAGAGGTCAAATCACAGTAATGCAAACTCAGTCAGAGACATAGATTTTCACTTGCAACTTGCTTTAACATGTTTAACAGTGCATGAAATGTTGTCTAAAACAAAAAAGAATGATGCATTTTATGGCTGGATCAGGTTTTATTACATTCTGAATTGGACGTTGAAAATGAGCTTATCTCAGCCAGCAGAGAGGTCAAATCACAGTAATGCAAACTCAGTCAGAGACATAGATTTTCACTTGCAACTTGCTTTAACATGTTTAACAGTGCATGAAATGTTGTCTAAAACAAAAAAGAATGATGCATTTTATGGCTGGATCAATTTTTATCACTTTCTGAATTGGACGTTGAAAATGAGCTTATCTCAGCCAGCAGAGAGGTCAAATCACAAAAATGCAAACTCAGTCAGAGACATAGATTTTCACTTGCAACTTGCTTTAACATGTTTAACAGTGCATGAAATGTTGTCTAAAACAAAAAAGAATGATGCATTTTATAGCTGGATCTGGTTTTATTACATTCTGAATTGGACGTTGAAAATGAGCTTATCTCAGCCAGCAGAGAGGTCAAATCACAGTAATGCAAACTCAGTCAGAGACATAGATTTTCACTTGCAACTTGCTTTAACATGTTTAACAGTGCATGAAATGTTGTCTAAAACAAAAAAGAATGATGCATTTTATGGCTGGATCTGTTTTTATCACTTTCTGAATTGGACGTTGAAAATGAGCTTATCTCAGCCAGCAGAGAGGTCAAATCACAGTAATGCAAACTCAGTCAGAGACATAGATTTTCACTTGCAACTTGCTTTAACATGTTTAACAGTGCATGAAATGTTGTCTAAAACAAAAAAGAATGATGCATTTTATGGCTGGATCTGGTTTTATTACATTCTGAATTGGACGTTGAAAATGAGCTTATCTCAGCCAGCAGAGAGGTCAAATCACAGTAATGCAAACTCAGTCAGAGACATAGATTTTCACTTGCAACTTGCTTTAACATGTTTAACAGTGCATGAAATGTTGTCTAAAACAAAAAAGAATGATGCATTTTATGGCTGGATCTGGTTTTATTACATTCTGAATTGGACGTTGAAAATGAGCTTATCTCAGCCAGCAGAGAGGTCAAATCACAGTAATGCAAACTCAGTCAGAGACATAGATTTTCACTTGCAACTTGCTTTAACATGTTTAACAGTGCATGAAATGTTGTCTAAAACAAAAAAGAATGATGCATTTTATAGCTGGATCAGGTGTTATTACATTCTGAATTGGATGTTGAAAATGAGCTTATCTCAGCCAGCAGAGAGGTCAAATCACAGTAATGCAAACTCAGTCAGAGACATAGATTTTCACTTGCAACTTGCTTTAACATGTTTAACAGTGCATGAAATGTTGTCTAAAACAAAAAAGAATGATGCATTTTATGGCTGCATCAGGTTTTATTACATTCTGAATTGGACGTTGAAAATGAGCATATCTCAGCCAGCAGAGAGGTCAAATCACAGTAATGCAAACTCAGTCAGAGACATAGATTTTCACTTGCAACTTGCTTTAACATGTTTAACAGTGCATGAAATGTTGTCTAAAACAAAAAAGAATGATGCATTTTATGTCTGGATCAATTTTTATCACTTTCTGAATTGGACGTTGAAAATGAGCTTATCTCAGCCAGCAGAGAGGTCAAATCACAAAAATGCAAACTCAGTCAGAGACATAGATTTTCACTTGCAACTTGCTTTAACATGTTTAACAGTGCATGAAATGTTGTCTAAAACAAAAAAGAATGATGCATTTTATGGCTGGATCTGGTTTTATTACATTCTGAATTGGACGTTGAAAATGAGCTCATCTCAGCCAGCAGAGAGGTCAAATCACAGTAATGCAAACTCAGTCAGAGACATAGATTTTCACTTGCAACTTGCTTTAACATGTTTAACAGTGCATGAAATGTTGTCTAAAACAAAAAAGAATGATCCATTTTATGGCTGGATCTGTTTTTATCACTTTCTGAATTGGACGTTGAAAATGAGCTTATCTCAGCCAGCAGAGAGGTCAAATCACAGTAATGCAAACTCAGTCAGAGACATAGATTTTCACTTGCAACTTGCTTTAACATGTTTAACAGTGCATGAAATGTTGTCTAAAACAAAAAAGAATGATGCATTTTATGGCTGGATCTGGTTTTATTACATTCTGAATTGGACGTTGAAAATGAGCTTATCTCAGCAAGCAGAGAGGTCAAATCACAGTAATGCAAACTCAGTCAGAGACATAGATTTTCACTTGCAACTTGCTTTAACATGTTTAACAGTGCATGAAATGTTGTCTAAAACAAAAAAGAATGATGCAGTTTATGGCTGGATCTGTTTTTATCACTTTCTGAAATGGACGTTGAAAATGAGCTTATCTCAGCCAGCAGAGAGGTCAAATCACAGTAATGCAAACTCAGTCAGAGACATAGATTTTCACTTGCAACTTGCTTTAACATGTTTAACAGTGCATGAAATGTTGTCTAAAACAAAAAAGAATGATGCATTTTATAGCTGGATCTGGTTTTATTACATTCTGAATTGGACGTTGAAAATGAGCTTATCTCAGCCAGCAGAGAGGTCAAATCACAGTAATGCAAACTCAGTCAGAGACATAGATTTTCACTTGCAACTTGCTTTAACATGTTTAACAGTGCATGAAATGTTGTCTAAAACAAAAAAGAATGATGCATTTTATGGCTGGATCTGTTTTTATCACTTTCTGAATTGGACGTTGAAAATGAGCTTATCTCAGCCAGCAGAGAGGTCAAATCACAGTAATGCAAACTCAGTCAGAGACATAGATTTTCACTTGCAACTTGCTTTAACATGTTTAACAGTGCATGAAATGTTGTCTAAAACAAAAAAGAATGATGCATTTTATGGCTGGATCTGGTTTTATTACATTCTGAATTGGACGTTGAAAATGAGCTTATCTCAGCCAGCAGAGAGGTCAAATCACAGTAATGCAAACTCAGTCAGAGACATAGATTTTAACTTGCAACTTGCTTTAACATGTTTAACAGTGCATGAAATGTTGTCTAAAACAAAAAAGAATGATGCATTTTATGGCTGGATCTGGTTTTATTACATTCTGAATTGGACGTTGAAAATGAGCTTATCTCAGCCAGCAGAGAGGTCAAATCACAGTAATGCAAACTCAGTCAGAGACATAGATTTTCACTTGCAACTTGCTTTAACATGTTTAACAGTGCATGAAATGTTGTCTAAAACAAAAAAGAATGATGCATTTTATAGCTGGATCAGGTTTTATTACATTCTGAATTGGACGTTGAAAATGAGCTTATCTCAGCCAGCAGAGAGGTCAAATCACAGTAATGCAAACTCAGTCAGAGACATAGATTTTCACTTGCAACTTGCTTTAACATGTTTAACAGTGCATGAAATGTTGTCTAAAACAAAAAAGAATGATGCATTTTATGGCTGGATCAGGTTTTATTACATTCTGAATTGGACGTTGAAAATGAGCTTATCTCAGCCAGCAGAGAGGTCAAATCACAGTAATGCAAACTCAGTCAGAGACATAGATTTTCACTTGCAACTTGCTTTAACATGTTTAACAGTGCATGAAATGTTGTCTAAAACAAAAAAGAATGATGCATTTTATGGCTGGATCTGGTTTTATTACATTCTGAATTGGACGTTGAAAATGAGCTTATCTCAGCCAGCAGAGAGGTCAAATCACAGTAATGCAAACTCAGTCAGAGACATAGATTTTCACTTGCAACTTGCTTTAACATGTTTAACAGTGCATGAAATGTTGTCTAAAACAAAAAAGAATGATGCATTTTATGTCTGGATCAATTTTTATCACTTTCTGAATTGGACGTTGAAAATGAGCTTATCTCAGCCAGCAGAGAGGTCAAATCACAAAAATGCAAACTCAGTCAGAGGCATAGATTTTCACTTGCAACTTGCTTTAACATGTTTAACAGTGCATGAAATGTTGTCTAAAACAAAAAAGAATGATGCATTTTATGGCTGGATCTGGTTTTATTACATTCTGAATTGGACGTTGAAAATGAGCTTATCTCAGCCAGCAGAGAGGTCAAATCACAGTAATGCAAACTCAGTCAGAGACATAGATTTTCACTTGCAACTTGCTTTAACATGTTTAACAGTGCATGAAATGTTGTCTAAAACAAAAAAGAATGATGCATTTTATGGCTGGATCTGGTTTTATTACATTCTGAATTGGACGTTGAAAATGAGCTTATCTCAGCAAGCAGAGAGGTCAAATCACAGTAATGCAAACTCAGTCAGACACATAGATTTTCACTTGCAACTTGCTTTAACATGTTTAACAGTGCATGAAATGTTGTCTAAAACAAAAAAGAATGATGCATTTTATGGCTGGATCAGGTTTTATTACATTCTAAATTGGACGTTGAAAATGAGCTTATCTCAGCCAGCAGAGAGGTCAAATCACAGTAATGCAAACTCAGTCAGAGACATAGATTTTCACTTGCAACTTGCTTTAACATGTTTAACAGTGCATGAAATGTTGTCTAAAACAAAAAAGAATGATGCATTTTATGGCTGGATCTGTTTTTATCACTTTCTGAAATGGACGTTGAAAATGAGCTTATCTCAGCCAGCAGAGAGGTCAAATCACAAAAATGCAAACTCAGTCAGAGACATAGATTTTCACTTGCAACTTGCTTTAACATGTTTAACAGTGCATGAAATGTTGTCTAAAACAAAAAAGAATGATGCATTTTATGGCTGGATCTGGTTTTATTACATTCTGAATTGGACGTTGAAAATGAGCTTATCTCAGCCAGCAGAGAGGTCAAATCACAGTAATGCAAACTCAGTCAGAGACATAGATTTTCACTTGCAACTTGCTTTAACATGTTTAACAGTGCATGAAATGTTGTCTAAAACAAAAAAGAATGATGCATTTTATGGCTGGATCTGGTTTTATTACATTCTGAATTGGACGTTGAAAGTGAGCTTATCTCAGCCAGCAGAGAGGTCAAATCACAGTAATGCAAACTCAGTCAGAGACATAGATTTTCACTTGCAACTTGCTTTAACATGTTTAACAGTGCATGAAATGTTGTCTAAAACAAAAAAGAATGATGCATTTTATAGCTGGATCAGGTTTTATTACATTCTGAATTGGACGTTGAAAATGAGCTTATCTCAGCCAGCAGAGAGGTCAAATCACAGTAATGCAAACTCAGTCAGAGACATAGATTTTCACTTGCAACTTGCTTTAACATGTTTAACAGTGCATGAAATGTTGTCTAAAACAAAAAAGAATGATGCATTTTATGGCTGGATCTGTTTTTATCACTTTCTGAATTGGACGTTGAAAATGAGCTTATCTCAGCCAGCAGAGAGGTCAAATCACAGTAATGCAAACTCAGTCAGAGACATAGATTTTCACTTGCAACTTGCTTTAACATGTTTAACAGTGCATGAAATGTTGTCTAAAACAAAAAAGAATGATGCATTTTATGGCTGGATCTGGTTTTATTACATTCTGAATTGGACGTTGAAAATGAGCTTATCTCAGCCAGCAGAGAGGTCAAATCACAGTAATGCAAACTCAGTCAAAGACATAGATTTTCACTTGCAACTTGCTTTAACATGTTTAACAGTGCATGAAATGTTGTCTAAAACAAAAAAGAATGATACATTTTATAGCTGGATCTGTTTTTATCACTTTCTGAATTGGACGTTGAAAATGAGCTTATCTCAGCCAGCAGAGAGGTCAAATCACAGTAATGCAAACTCAGTCAGAGACATAGATTTTCACTTGCAACTTGCTTTAACATGTTTAACAGTGCATGAAATGTTGTCTAAAACAAAAAAGAATGATGCATTTTATGGCTGGATCTGGTTTTATTACATTCTGAATTGGACGTTGAAAATGAGCTTATCTCAGCCAGCAGAGAGGTCAAATCACAGTAATGCAAACTCAGTCAGAGACATAGATTTTCACTTGCAACTTGCTTTAACATGTTTAACAGTGCATGAAATGTTGTCTAAAACAAAAAAGAATGATGCATTTTATGGCTGGATCTGGTTTTATTACATTCTGAATTGGACGTTGAAAATGAGCTTATCTCAGCCAGCAGAGAGGTCAAATCACAGTAATGCAAACTCAGTCAGAGACATAGATTTTCACTTGCAACTTGCTTTAACATGTTTAACAGTGCATGAAATGTTGTCTAAAACAAAAAAGAATGATGCATTTTATAGCTGGATCAGGTTTTATTACATTCTGAATTGGACGTTGAAAATGAGCTTATCTCAGCCAGCAGAGAGGTCAAATCACAGTAATGCAAACTCAGTCAGAGACATAGATTTTCACTTGCAACTTGCTTTAACATGTTTAACAGTGCATGAAATGTTGTCTAAAACAAAAAAGAATGATGCATTTTATGGCTGGATCTGTTTTTATCACTTTCTGAATTGGACGTTGAAAATGAGCTTATCTCAGCCAGCAGAGAGGTCAAATCACAGTAATGCAAACTCAGTCAGAGACATAGATTTTCACTTGCAACTTGCTTTAACATGTTTAACAGTGCATGAAATGTTGTCTAAAACAAAAAAGAATGATGCATTTTATGGCTGGATCTGGTTTTATTACATTCTGAATTGGACGTTGAAAATGAGCTTATCTCAGCCAGCAGAGAGGTCAAATCACAGTAATGCAAACTCAGTCAAAGACATAGATTTTCACTTGCAACTTGCTTTAACATGTTTAACAGTGCATGAAATGTTGTCTAAAACAAAAAAGAATGATGCATTTTATGGCTGGATCTGGTTTTATTACATTCTGAATTGGACGTTGAAAATGAGCTTATCTCAGCCAGCAGAGAGGTCAAATCACAGTAATGCAAACTCAGTCAGAGACATAGATTTTCACTTGCAACTTGCTTTAACATGTTTAACAGTGCATGAAATGTTGTCTAAAACAAAAAAGAATGATGCATTTTATGGCTGGATCTGTTTTTATCACTGTTACATGCCTGGGGGTGTTGCTCTGTTGTTCCCTCCTCCCCTCTCTGTTTCTATTTGCTGTCTCCTATACTTCTAAAATCTAGGTGTTCCGATTGGTTGGCAGAGTTCTCCCGAGTGGACCAATCAGAAGAGGATGGGTGTTATTTAAACGCTCCAGTGATGACTCAGCCCAGATGAGAGGGGGATCCATGTTGCTTGTTGCTGCTGTGTTTTTGTAACTTTTGGTACCTATCTTGTGCTCGGGTTCGCTTTAAAGAGTTTTTGTGATACCAAGAGGGAAGTGAAGGGAAGTATGTCACGTGACTTACATTTTACACACACGTAGTAGATTTTTTTGTTATTCCACTAGGTAAGAGGCGGGTGCTACCATATGTATGTTTGTTACAGTCAGTGCAGTTGAGTAAGGGGCGTGTGACGCTGAAGATGTTTTTTTTCTTATTTACATATTTCTCTTTAGTTATTTAGAGTTGAGGGAGTGATTAGTTAGCGGGTGTTTAATTTGTTATTTTCTTTGATTTGGCACCGCTTATTCTCCTTCCCTCCATCAGGTATTTTTGGTTTACTTTTTGCATTTGCATTTTGTTTTATTGTACATATTTGTAAATATACTTTGGGTGATTTAAATATTCACTTCTTTATCTTTATTGTAATAAAGCGAACCAGTTTTTTTGCAACGTCGTTGTCTGTGTTGATTCATAGCAGTTAACATCTCAGAGGAATTCTTAAAATATTGGGTTGTCATAATTATGTTAAGCCCTTTTTCATCCTCCGAGCCACACGGGGCGTAACATAATTTGGGGGCTCGTCCGGGATCCTTCCTTTTGTGTAGAGGAAGCCCGGATACTTTTGATAGCCTGTATTGTTCCCTGGGAGTAGCTGCTGTGACCCAACACAAACTTTGTAGAAATATTGATGATAGGTGAGTGTTACAAGTTTGATATTCCTGTGTAGTTGGTTGTTAACGTTAAGCTCGCAATGTCTTCATTGGTGCTTCAGTTTATTGAGAATCCATCATTGGATCTCATCGATAAATTTCGTAAAGACGATTTGTTACTATTAGCTGATCACTTCCAAGTCTCTGTTAATCGGCAATTGTTAAAACGTGAGATTAAAGCTGCTGTTTTGAATGGATTGGCAGAACAAAATATTTTCAGTGTGCCTGAAGCGGTTAGAGAAGCAGATCAAATTAGTGAACATAATTTAGACGAAGGCGCTGATTCAAACAGTGTGGTGGATGGGCATGTTGACGTGGATGTGGAGGCAAAAGCTAAAACAGGTCTTCCCCCCTTTGAAGCATTTTCTCCGGTGTCACCGGGTGCTAAAGTGGATGCGCAGTTGAAGCTTCGTCTTGCTCGGCTTCGCATTGAAGCGGAGGAAAGAGCTCAAGTCCGACGTGCTGAATTTGATCTGCGGCTCGAAATCCGACGGCTCGAAATTCAGTCTGAGAAAGAGGTACAGATGAAACGATTAGAGTTAGAGGAGAGGAAGCTTTCATCTGTCTCTACTGGCCTGCCTGCTTCTGACTCGACTGGTAAACCAACAGCACCATGTGTTTCGACTAACTCTACGTTCGATGTAAGTAAAAACATTTCATTAGTGCCATTATTTAGAGAAATGGAAGTGGACAGTTATTTTTGTGTGTTTGAGAGAATTGCTGCTTCGTTGAGCTGGCCAAAAGAAGTGTGGACATTGCTGTTGCAATGCAGATTAGTTGGGAAAGCTATGGAAGTGTTTTCCACACTGTCTTTGGAAGACAGTTTGAAATATGAGACCGTGAAGGCATCTATTTTGCGTGCATATGAGTTAGTGCCTGAAGCTTACCGGCAGAAGTTTAGAAACCACAGGAAGAGCAGTAATCAGACTTATGTGGAATTTGCACGGGAAAAGGGAGTGTTATTTGATAAGTGGTGTGCTTCAAGTCAGGCAGAGGATTTTTCTACGTTGCGTGAGTTAATGCTCCTTGAAGATTTTAAGAAATGTGTGCCAGAGCGAACTGTGTTGTATTTGAATGAGCAGAAAGTTACAACTTTGGCCTCTGCTGCTGTGTTAGCAGATGAGTTTGCTCTGACACACAAAGGGGTGTTCAGTTCTGCTCATGGGGATAAAAGTAGTTCTGCTGTTTCTTTACGGCCTGCACCTCAGTTAAAACCAAAAGTAGAGCAGCCCAGAGAAAAGCGCGAGAGCTTTTATTGCCGAAAAATTGGTCATTTAATTGCTGATTGTGGCCTGTTGAAAAAGAAACAACTAAATTCTAACAGTCCACAGCCTATTGGGTTGATTAAAACAATGCCAATTGCTGTTGACTCTGCTTATGAGCCATTCTTATCTGATGGGTTTGTATCTTTCAGTGACCAACCAGGTGATCGAGTTGGAGTCCACGTGTTGAGGGACACGGGAGCAGCCCGCTCATTTATACGTGGGGATGTATTATCATTCTCTGACTCCTACACTGGTTCCAGTATTTTAGTGCAAGGTATCAGTATGGAAGTTGTGAAGGTGCCATTACATCGAGTGTATTTACAAACTGATTTGATCACTGGATTTGTTGATGTAGGTGTGCGACCTGCTTTGCCTGTGCCTGGTGTTGATGTGATTTTAGGTAACGATCTGGCTGGTGGTAACGTGATACCGGTGTTGGAAGTATTGGACAGGCCTGTTATAACTTCTGTTTCAGAACAGTTCACTCAAGAGTATCCTGAAGCATTTCCGGCATGTGTTTTAACTCGTGCTCAAACGAGGAAGATGGGGACAGACTTTACACTTGATGATACATTTATGTGCACAGATGACAACATTATCAATGCAGCAAACCACCGTAGTGAGGAAACAGGAACTGGAAAGGTTAGTAGTTTACCTCTACCTTCATTACCCATTACCCGTGATAAGCTAATTGAAGCCCAGCAGCGTGATGCCACTTTAGAAAAGTGTTTTGAGGCAGTGAATAATAGGAAAGGAAGTACACTGTATTTTCTGGAGGATAGTTTATTGATGCGCAAGTGGAAGCCAAGGGGTTCAGATAGTGAAGAATGTGCTGCTGTTTGTCAAATAGTAGTTCCTGTTGAGTATCGTGCATCTATTCTTTCCCTGGCCCATGATCATGCCATGTCTGGACACTTAGGTGTTACAAAAACCTATAACCGTGTTCTACATCATTTCTTCTGGCCTGGTCTAAAACGAGAGGTAGCTGCTTATTGCCGTACATGTTCTGTCTGTCAAGTCATGGGGAAACCTAATCAGGTAATCCCTCCTGCGCCATTAGTTCCCATTCCTGCTATTGGTGAACCTTTTGAACACGTCATTGTGGACTGTGTTGGGCCACTTCCAAAAACAAAATCTGGCAATGAGTTTTTGCTCACGGTAATGTGTGTAGCTACTCGCTACCCTGAAGCAATACCGCTGAGGAAAATAACATCTAAGGCAGTGGTTAAGGCTTTGGTCAAGTTTTTTTCCACCTTTGGTTTGCCCAAAATCATACAAACTGACCAAGGAACTAACTTTATGTCTAAGTTGTTTACGCAAACGTTTAGTTCCTTAGGTATTCAACATCGTGTTTCTAGCCCGTACCATCCTGAGAGTCAAGGTGTGCTAGAAAGATTTCATCAGACACTTAAATGTATGCTGAAGAAATACTGTTGGGATACAGGAAATGAGTGGGACGAGGGAGTACCCTTTGTTTTGTTTGCTATTCGGGAGATTCCACAAGAGTCTCTACGATTTAGTACCGCTGAATTGGTCTTTGGTCATAGTGTTCGAGGCCCATTGAAGGTTCTAAAAGAACAAATGCTTGGACTGAACAATCACCTGAGTTTAAAGGAGAATGTTCTTGATTATGTGGCCCGTTTTCGTGAGCGTGTGCAGGAAGCTTGTGCTCAAGCTAAAGATGCTCTTTCAAAAGCTCAAATACGAATGAAGCATCACTTTGATAAGGCATCTGTCTCACGATCCTTTTCTGTAGGGGATAATGTTCTTGTCTTGTTGCCAATTCCAGGGTCTGCATTGTCTGCACGTTTTGCTGGTCCGTATGAAGTGCTGGGTAAGAGAGGTGAGACTGATTACATCATTAAGACACCAGATCGGAAAAGACAAAAACGCATTTGCCACATTAACATGCTTAAAGCCTATCATTCTAGGAAGGAAGCGCCATCTCCCTGTTCAAAAGTGAACACAGAGCCTGCAGTGTCTGCCCTTGCGGTGAACTGCGAGACTGTGTTGCCTTTTTCTCAGAATGATGAGCTTGAGATCGATGAAGTTAAAGTGCAAGTTGATCCAATGCCTTTTGCTCGTTTAAGTAATTCTGAGATTCTAACTGACCTTCCTAAGTTTCTAAGTCATCTGGAAAAAGATCAGATAACAGAATTAGTCACACTCATTCAGAATTTTCCTCAGATCTTTGGTGACATACCAAAACAAACTAGTGTAGTTTATCACGATATCGATGTTGGTAATGCCACCCCTATAAAACAACATCCTTATCGTTTGAATAATGTTAAGAGAACTGCCATGAGACAGGAAGTGGACTATTTGTTGAGTGAGGGTTTTGCAAAACCCAGTGCTAGTCCTTGGAGTTCTCCTTGTGTTCTTGTACCAAAAGCTGATGGAACTTTTAGATTTTGTACAGATTATCGTAAAGTTAATTCTGTAACTGTACCTGATTGTTTTCCACTTCCAAGGATGGATGACTGCATTGATAATGTGGGGTCTGCTGTTTTTGTTACCAAGCTAGATATGCTTAAAGGCTATTATCAAGTGCCGTTGACATCAAGAGCTTCAGACATTTCAGCTTTTGTGACACCTGATGCCTTTCTGCAGTATAATGTTATGGCTTTTGGCCTGCGAAATGCCCCAGCAACATTTCAAAGGTTAGTTAACATGGTGCTAGCTGATGTATCTAACTGTGAGGCATATCTGGATGATTTAGTTATTTATACATCAACTTGGCCAGAGCACTTGTCTGTGTTGACTAAAGTTTTTCAGCGACTCTCTAATGCATCCTTGACTTTAAACTTGTCAAAGTGTGAATTTGGTAAAGCTACAGTAAACTACTTGGGTAAAAAGGTAGGAAAAGGTGAGGTTCGCCCTGTAGAGGCAAAAGTGGCTGCCATTCAAGAATTTCCAGCACCTAGTACTCGACGCGAGTTAAGGAGGTTCTTGGGTATGTCAGGGTATTACAGAAGTTTCTGTAGGAACTTTTCATCTGTGGCTAAACCACTGACTGATCTCCTTAGCCCGTCAAAAAGTTTTGTTTGGACAGCAGAAAGTCAGGCTGCTTTTGAAACGATCAAACAGCTACTGTGTAGTTCACCAGTGTTGGCCGCTCCTAACTTTACTCTTCCTTTCAAGTTGGAGGTGGATGCCAGCGCAGTCGGGGCAGGAGCTGTGTTGTTGCAGGAAGATGGAGAAGGGATTGACCATCCAATTTGTTTTTTCTCTAGGAAATTTAATAAGCACCAGTGTAACTATTCAACCATTGAGAAGGAGGCTTTGGCGTTGTTGTTGGCGTTGCAACATTTTGAGGTGTATGTTGGGTGTGCCACCTATCCAGTCATCGTATACACAGACCACAATCCTCTCACCTTCTTGTGTCGAATGTATAACCAGAATCAAAGGCTGATGCGGTGGGCTTTAGTAGTCCAAAACTACAATATTGAGATTCGGCACAAGAAGGGAGTGGACAATGTGGTCACTGATGCACTTTCAAGAGTGTAACTAACTCATTCTTTTGCTTGTACAAACATTATTATTGAGAGTATAATGTTTGATTTTAAGTGGTGGGGTGTTACATGCCTGGGGGTGTTGCTCTGTTGTTCCCTCCTCCCCTCTCTGTTTCTATTTGCTGTCTCCTATACTTCTAAAATCTAGGTGTTCCGATTGGTTGGCAGAGTTCTCCCGAGTGGACCAATCAGAAGAGGATGGGTGTTATTTAAACGCTCCAGTGATGACTCAGCCCAGATGAGAGGGGGATCCATGTTGCTTGTTGCTGCTGTGTTTTTGTAACTTTTGGTACCTATCTTGTGCTCGGGTTCGCTTTAAAGAGTTTTTGTGATTTAAAAATACCAAGAGGGAAGTGAAGGGAAGTATGTCACGTGACTTACATTTTACACACACGTAGTAGATTTTTTTGTTATTCCACTAGGTAAGAGGCGGGTGCTACCATATGTATGTTTGTTACAGTCAGTGCAGTTGAGTAAGGGGCGTGTGACGCTGAAGATGTTTTTTTTCTTATTTACATATTTCTCTTTAGTTATTTAGAGTTGGGGGAGGGATTAGTTAGCGGGTGTTTAATTTGTTATTTTCTTTGATTTGGCACCGCTTATTCTCCTTCCCTCCATCAGGTATTTTTGGTTTACTTTTTGCATTTGCATTTTGTTTTATTGTACATATTTGTAAATATACTTTGGGTGATTTAAATATTCACTTCTTTATCTTTATTGTAATAAAGCGAACCAGTTTTTTTGCAACGTCGTTGTCTGTGTTGATTCATAGCAGTTAACATCTCAGAGGAATTCTTAAAATATTGGGTTGTCATAATTATGTTAAGCCCTTTTTCATCCTCCGAGCCACACGGGGCGTAACAATCACTTTCTGAATTGGACGTTGAAAATGAGCTTATCTCAGCCAGCAGAGAGGTCAAATCACAGTAATGCAAACTCAGTCAGAGACATAGATTTTCACTTGCAACTTGCTTTAACATGTTTAACAGTGCATGAAATGTTGTCTAAAACAAAAAAGAATGATGCATTTTATGGCTGGATCTGGTTTTATTACATTCTGAATTGGACGTTGAAAATGAGCTTATCTCAGCCAGCAGAGAGGTCAAATCACAGTAATGCAAACTCAGTCAGAGACATAGATTTTTACTTGCAACTTGCTTTAACATGTTTAACAGTGCATGAAATGTTGTCTAAAACAAAAAAGAATGATCCATTTTATGGCTGGATCTGTTTTTATCACTTTCTGAATTGGACGTTGAAAATGAGCTTATCTCAGCCAGCAGAGAGGTCAAATCACAGTAATGCAAACTCAGTCAGAGACATAGATTTTCACTTGCAACTTGCTTTAACATGTTTAACAGTGCATGAAATGTTGTCTAAAACAAAAAAGAATGATTCATTTTATGGCTGGATCTGGTTTTATTACATTCTGAATTGGACGTTGAAAATGAGCTTATCTCAGCAAGCAGAGAGGTCAAATCACAGTAATGCAAACTCAGTCAGAGACATAGATTTTCACTTGCAACTTGCTTTAACATGTTTAACAGTGCATGAAATGTTGTATAAAACAAAAAAGAATGATGCATTTTATGGCTGGATCTGTTTTTATCACTTTCTGAAATGGACGTTGAAAATGAGCTTATCTCAGCCAGCAGAGAGGTCAAATCACAGTAATGCAAACTCAGTCAGAGACATAGATTTTCACTTGCAACTTGCTTTAACATGTTTAACAGTGCATGAAATGTTGTCTAAAACAAAAAAGAATGATGCATTTTATGGCTGGATCTGTTTTTATCACTTTCTGAATTGGACGTTGAAAATGAGCTTATCTCAGCCAGCAGAGAGGTCAAATCACAGTAATGCAAACTCAGTCAGAGACATAGATTTTCACTTGCAACTTGCTTTAACATGTTTAACAGTGCATGAAATGTTGTCTAAAACAAAAAAGAATGATGCATTTTATGGCTGGATCTGGTTTTATTACATTCTGAATTGGACGTTGAAAATGAGCTTATCTCAGCCAGCAGAGAGGTCAAATCACAGTAATGCAAACTCAGTCAGAGACATAGATTTTCACTTGCAACTTGCTTTAACATGTTTAACAGTGCATGAAATGTTGTCTAAAACAAAAAAGAATGATGCATTTTATAGCTGGATCAGGTTTTATTACATTCTGAATTGGACGTTGAAAATGAGCTTATCTCAGCCAGCAGAGAGGTCAAATCACAGTAATGCAAACTCAGTCAGAGACATAGATTTTCACTTGCAACTTGCTTTAACATGTTTAACAGTGCATGAAATGTTGTCTAAAACAAAAAAGAATGATGCATTTTATGGCTGGATCAGGTTTTATTACATTCTGAATTGGACGTTGAAAATGAGCTTATCTCAGCCAGCAGAGAGGTCAAATCACAGTAATGCAAACTCAGTCAGAGACATAGATTTTCACTTGCAACTTGCTTTAACATGTTTAACAGTGCATGAAATGTTGTCTAAAACAAAAAAGAATGATGCATTTTATGTCTGGATCAATTTTTATCACTTTCTGAATTGGACGTTGAAAATGAGCTTATCTCAGCCAGCAGAGAGGTCAAATCACAAAAATGCAAACTCAGTCAGAGACATAGATTTTCACTTGCAACTTGCTTTAACATGTTTAACAGTGCATGAAATGTTGTCTAAAACAAAAAAGAATGATGCATTTTATGGCTGGATCTGGTTTTATTACATTCTGAATTGGACGTTGAAAATGAGCTTATCTCAGCCAGCAGAGAGGTCAAATCACAGTAATGCAAACTCAGTCAGAGACATAGATTTTCACTTGCAACTTGCTTTAACATGTTTAACAGTGCATGAAATGTTGTCTAAAACAAAAAAGAATGATGCATTTTATGGCTGGATCTGGTTTTATTACATTCTGAATTGGACGTTGAAAATGAGCTTATCTCAGCCAGCAGAGAGGTCAAATCACAGTAATGCAAACTCAGTCAGAGACATAGATTTTCACTTGCAACTTGCTTTAACATGTTTAACAGTGCATGAAATGTTGTCTAAAACAAAAAAGAATGATGCATTTTATAGCTGGATCAGGTTTTATTACATTCTGAATTGGACGTTGAAAATGAGCTTATCTCAGCCAGCAGAGAGGTCAAATCACAGTAATGCAAACTCAGTCAGAGACATAGATTTTCACTTGCAACTTGCTTTAACATGTTTAACAGTGCATGAAATGTTGTCTAAAACAAAAAAGAATGATGCATTTTATGGCTGGATCTGTTTTTATTACATTCTGAATTGGACGTTGAAAATGAGCTTATCTCAGCCAGCAGAGAGGTCAAATCACAGTAATGCAAACTCAGTCAGAGACATAGATTTTCACTTCCAACTTGCTTTAACATGTTTAACAGTGCATGAAATGTTGTCTAAAACAAAAAAGAATGATGCATTTTATGGCTGGATCTGGTTTTATTACATTCTGAATTGGACGTTGAAAATGAGCTTATCTCAGCCAGCAGAGAGGTCAAATCACAGTAATGCAAACTCAGTCAGAGACATAGATTTTCACTTGCAACTTGCTTTAACATGTTTAACAGTGCATGAAATGTTGTCTAAAACAAAAAAGAATGATGCATTTTATGGCTGGATCTGTTTTTATCACTTTCTGAATTGGACGTTGAAAATGAGCTTATCTCAGCCAGCAGAGAGGTCAAATCACAGTAATGCAAACTCAGTCAGAGACATAGATTTTCACTTGCAACTTGCTTTAACATGTTTAACAGTGCATGAAATGTTGTCTAAAACAAAAAAGAATGATGCATTTTATGGCTGGATCTGTTTTTATCACTTTCTGAATTGGACGTTGAAAATGAGCTTATCTCAGCCAGCAGAGAGGTCAAATCACAGTAATGCAAACTCAGTCAGAGACATAGATTTTCACTTGCAACTTGCTTTAACATGTTTAACAGTGCATGAAATGTTGTCTAAAACAAAAAAGAATGATGCATTTTATAGCTGGATCAGGTTTTATTACATTCTGAATTGGACGTTGAAAATGAGCTTATCTCAGCCAGCAGAGAGGTCAAATCACAGTAATGCAAACTCAGTCAGAGACATAGATTTTCACTTGCAACTTGTTTAACATGTTTAACAGTGCATGAAATGTTGTCTAAAACAAAAAAGAATGATGCATTTTATGGCTGGATCAGGTTTTATTACATTCTGAATTGGACGTTGAAAATGAGCTTATCTCAGCCAGCAGAGAGGTCAAATCACAGTAATGCAAACTCAGTCAGAGACATAGATTTTCACTTGCAACTTGCTTTAACATGTTTAACAGTGCATGAAATGTTGTCTAAAACAAAAAAGAATGATGCATTTTATGGCTGGATCTGGTTTTATTACATTCTGAATTGGACGTTGAAAATGAGCTTATCTCAGCCAGCAGAGAGGTCAAATCACAGTAATGCAAACTCAGTCAAAGACATAGATTTTCACTTGCAACTTGCTTTAACATGTTTAACAGTGCATGAAATGTTGTCTAAAACAAAAAAGAATGATGCTTTTTATATCTGGATCTGTTTTTATCACTTTCTGAATTGGACGTTGAAAATGAGCTTATCTCAGCCAGCAGAGAGGTCAAATCACAGTAATGCAAACTCAGTCAGAGACATAGATTTTCACTTGCAACTTGCTTTAACATGTTTAACAGTGCATGAAATGTTGTCTAAAACAAAAAAAGAATGATGCATTTTATAGCTGGATCAGGTTTTATTACATTCTGAATTGGACGTTGAAAATGAGCTTATCTCAGCCAGCAGAGAGGTCAAATCACAGTAATGCAAACTCAGTCAGAGACATAGATTTTCACTTGCAACTTGCTTTAACATGTTTAACAGTGCATGAAATGTTGTCTAAAACAAAAAAGAATGATGCATTTTATGGCTGGATCAGGTTTTATTACATTCTGAATTGGACGTTGAAAATGAGCTTATCTCAGCCAGCAGAGAGGTCAAATCACAGTAATGCAAACTCAGTCAGAGACATAGATTTTCACTTGCAACTTGCTTTAACATGTTTAACAGTGCATGAAATGTTGTCTAAAACAAAAAAGAATGATGCATTTTATAGCTGGATCAGGTTTTATTACATTCTGAATTGGACGTTGAAAATGAGCTTATCTCAGCCAGCAGAGAGGTCAAATCACAGTAATGCAAACTCAGTCAGAGACATAGATTTTCACTTGCAACTTGCTTTAACATGTTTAACAGTGCATGAAATGTTGTCTAAAACAAAAAAGAATGATGCATTTTATGGCTGGATCTGTTTTTATCACTTTCTGAATTGGACGTTGAAAATGAGCTTATCTCAGCCAGCAGAGAGGTCAAATCACAGTAATGCAAACTCAGTCAGAGACATAGATTTTCACTTGCAACTTGCTTTAACATGTTTAACAGTGCATGAAATGTTGTCTAAAACAAAAAAGAATGATGCATTTTATGGCTGGATCTGGTTTTATTACATTCTGAATTGGACGTTGAAAATGAGCTTATCTCAGCCAGCAGAGAGGTCAAATCACAGTAATGCAAACTCAGTCAGAGACATAGATTTTCACTTGCAACTTGCTTTAACATGTTTAACAGTGCATGAAATGTTGTCTAAAACAAAAAAGAATGATGCATTTTATAGCTGGATCAGGTTTTATTACATTCTGAATTGGACGTTGAAAATGAGCTTATCTCAGCCAGCAGAGAGGTCAAATCACAGTAATGCAAACTCAGTCAGAGACATAGATTTTTACTTGCAACTTGCTTTAACATGTTTAACAGTGCATGAAATGTTGTCTAAAACAAAAAAGAATGATCCATTTTATGGCTGGATCTGTTTTTATCACTTTCTGAATTGGACGTTGAAAATGAGCTTATCTCAGCCAGCAGAGAGGTCAAATCACAGTAATGCAAACTCAGTCAGAGACATAGATTTTCACTTGCAACTTGCTTTAACATGTTTAACAGTGCATGAAATGTTGTCTAAAACAAAAAAGAATGATGCATTTTATGGCTGGATCTGGTTTTATTACATTCTGAATTGGACGTTGAAAATGAGCTTATCTCAGCAAGCAGAGAGGTCAAATCACAGTAATGCAAACTCAGTCAGAGACATAGATTTTCACTTGCAACTTGCTTTAACATGTTTAACAGTGCATGAAATGTTGTATAAAACAAAAAAGAATGATGCATTTTATGGCTGGATCTGTTTTTATCACTTTCTGAAATGGACGTTGAAAATGAGCTTATCTCAGCCAGCAGAGAGGTCAAATCACAGTAATGCAAACTCAGTCAGAGACATAGATTTTCACTTGCAACTTGCTTTAACATGTTTAACAGTGCATGAAATGTTGTCTAAAACAAAAAAGAATGATGCATTTTATGGCTGGATCTGTTTTTATCACTTTCTGAATTGGACGTTGAAAATGAGCTTATCTCAGCCAGCAGAGAGGTCAAATCACAGTAATGCAAACTCAGTCAGAGACATAGATTTTCACTTGCAACTTGCTTTAACATGTTTAACAGTGCATGAAATGTTGTCTAAAACAAAAAAGAATGATGCATTTTATGGCTGGATCTGGTTTTATTACATTCTGAATTGGACGTTGAAAATGAGCTTATCTCAGCCAGCAGAGAGGTCAAATCACAGTAATGCAAACTCAGTCAGAGACATAGATTTTCACTTGCAACTTGCTTTAACATGTTTAACAGTGCATGAAATGTTGTCTAAAACAAAAAAGAATGATGCATTTTATAGCTGGATCAGGTTTTATTACATTCTGAATTGGACGTTGAAAATGAGCTTATCTCAGCCAGCAGAGAGGTCAAATCACAGTAATGCAAACTCAGTCAGAGACATAGATTTTCACTTGCAACTTGCTTTAACATGTTTAACAGTGCATGAAATGTTGTCTAAAACAAAAAAGAATGATGCATTTTATGGCTGGATCAGGTTTTATTACATTCTGAATTGGACGTTGAAAATGAGCTTATCTCAGCCAGCAGAGAGGTCAAATCACAGTAATGCAAACTCAGTCAGAGACATAGATTTTCACTTGCAACTTGCTTTAACATGTTTAACAGTGCATGAAATGTTGTCTAAAACAAAAAAGAATGATGCATTTTATGGCTGGATCAGGTTTTATTACATTCTGAATTGGACGTTGAAAATGAGCTTATCTCAGCCAGCAGAGAGGTCAAATCACAGTAATGCAAACTCAGTCAGAGACATAGATTTTCACTTGCAACTTGCTTTAACATGTTTAACAGTGCATGAAATGTTGTCTAAAACAAAAAAGAATGATGCATTTTATGTCTGGATCAATTTTTATCACTTTCTGAATTGGACGTTGAAAATGAGCTTATCTCAGCCAGCAGAGAGGTCAAATCACAAAAATGCAAACTCAGTCAGAGACATAGATTTTCACTTGCAACTTGCTTTAACATGTTTAACAGTGCATGAAATGTTGTCTAAAACAAAAAAGAATGATGCATTTTATGGCTGGATCTGGTTTTATTACATTCTGAATTGGACGTTGAAAATGAGCTTATCTCAGCCAGCAGAGAGGTCAAATCACAGTAATGCAAACTCAGTCAGAGACATAGATTTTCACTTGCAACTTGCTTTAACATGTTTAACAGTGCATGAAATGTTGTCTAAAACAAAAAAGAATGATGCATTTTATGGCTGGATCTGGTTTTATTACATTCTGAATTGGACGTTGAAAATGAGCTTATCTCAGCCAGCAGAGAGGTCAAATCACAGTAATGCAAACTCAGTCAGAGACATAGATTTTCACTTGCAACTTGCTTTAACATGTTTAACAGTGCATGAAATGTTGTCTAAAACAAAAAAGAATGATGCATTTTATAGCTGGATCAGGTTTTATTACATTCTGAATTGGACGTTGAAAATGAGCTTATCTCAGCCAGCAGAGAGGTCAAATCACAGTAATGCAAACTCAGTCAGAGACATAGATTTTCACTTGCAACTTGCTTTAACATGTTTAACAGTGCATGAAATGTTGTCTAAAACAAAAAAGAATGATGCATTTTATGGCTGGATCTGTTTTTATTACATTCTGAATTGGACGTTGAAAATGAGCTTATCTCAGCCAGCAGAGAGGTCAAATCACAGTAATGCAAACTCAGTCAGAGACATAGATTTTCACTTCCAACTTGCTTTAACATGTTTAACAGTGCATGAAATGTTGTCTAAAACAAAAAAGAATGATGCATTTTATGGCTGGATCTGGTTTTATTACATTCTGAATTGGACGTTGAAAATGAGCTTATCTCAGCCAGCAGAGAGGTCAAATCACAGTAATGCAAACTCAGTCAGAGACATAGATTTTCACTTGCAACTTGCTTTAACGTGTTTAACAGTGCATGAAATGTTGTCTAAAACAAAAAAGAATGATGCATTTTATGGCTGGATCTGTTTTTATCACTTTCTGAATTGGACGTTGAAAATGAGCTTATCTCAGCCAGCAGAGAGGTCAAATCACAGTAATGCAAACTCAGTCAGAGACATAGATTTTCACTTGCAACTTGCTTTAACATGTTTAACAGTGCATGAAATGTTGTCTAAAACAAAAAAGAATGATGCATTTTATGGCTGGATCTGTTTTTATCACTTTCTGAATTGGACGTTGAAAATGAGCTTATCTCAGCCAGCAGAGAGGTCAAATCACAGTAATGCAAACTCAGTCAGAGACATAGATTTTCACTTGCAACTTGCTTTAACATGTTTAACAGTGCATGAAATGTTGTCTAAAACAAAAAAGAATGATGCATTTTATAGCTGGATCAGGTTTTATTACATTCTGAATTGGACGTTGAAAATGAGCTTATCTCAGCCAGCAGAGAGGTCAAATCACAGTAATGCAAACTCAGTCAGAGACATAGATTTTCACTTGCAACTTGTTTAACATGTTTAACAGTGCATGAAATGTTGTCTAAAACAAAAAAGAATGATGCATTTTATGGCTGGATCAGGTTTTATTACATTCTGAATTGGACGTTGAAAATGAGCTTATCTCAGCCAGCAGAGAGGTCAAATCACAGTAATGCAAACTCAGTCAGAGACATAGATTTTCACTTGCAACTTGCTTTAACATGTTTAACAGTGCATGAAATGTTGTCTAAAACAAAAAAGAATGATGCATTTTATGGCTGGATCTGGTTTTATTACATTCTGAATTGGACGTTGAAAATGAGCTTATCTCAGCCAGCAGAGAGGTCAAATCACAGTAATGCAAACTCAGTCAAAGACATAGATTTTCACTTGCAACTTGCTTTAACATGTTTAACAGTGCATGAAATGTTGTCTAAAACAAAAAAGAATGATGCATTTTATATCTGGATCTGTTTTTATCACTTTCTGAATTGGACGTTGAAAATGAGCTTATCTCAGCCAGCAGAGAGGTCAAATCACAGTAATGCAAACTCAGTCAGAGACATAGATTTTCACTTGCAACTTGCTTTAACATGTTTAACAGTGCATGAAATGTTGTCTAAAACAAAAAAAGAATGATGCATTTTATAGCTGGATCAGGTTTTATTACATTCTGAATTGGACGTTGAAAATGAGCTTATCTCAGCCAGCAGAGAGGTCAAATCACAGTAATGCAAACTCAGTCAGAGACATAGATTTTCACTTGCAACTTGCTTTAACATGTTTAACAGTGCATGAAATGTTGTCTAAAACAAAAAAGAATGATGCATTTTATGGCTGGATCAGGTTTTATTACATTCTGAATTGGACGTTGAAAATGAGCTTATCTCAGCCAGCAGAGAGGTCAAATCACAGTAATGCAAACTCAGTCAGAGACATAGATTTTCACTTGCAACTTGCTTTAACATGTTTAACAGTGCATGAAATGTTGTCTAAAACAAAAAAGAATGATGCATTTTATAGCTGGATCAGGTTTTATTACATTCTGAATTGGACGTTGAAAATGAGCTTATCTCAGCCAGCAGAGAGGTCAAATCACAGTAATGCAAACTCAGTCAGAGACATAGATTTTCACTTGCAACTTGCTTTAACATGTTTAACAGTGCATGAAATGTTGTCTAAAACAAAAAAGAATGATGCATTTTATGGCTGGATCTGTTTTTATCACTTTCTGAATTGGACGTTGAAAATGAGCTTATCTCAGCCAGCAGAGAGGTCAAATCACAGTAATGCAAACTCAGTCAGAGACATAGATTTTCACTTGCAACTTGCTTTAACATGTTTAACAGTGCATGAAATGTTGTCTAAAACAAAAAAGAATGATGCATTTTATGGCTGGATCTGGTTTTATTACATTCTGAATTGGACGTTGAAAATGAGCTTATCTCAGCCAGCAGAGAGGTCAAATCACAGTAATGCAAACTCAGTCAGAGACATAGATTTTCACTTGCAACTTGCTTTAACATGTTTAACAGTGCATGAAATGTTGTCTAAAACAAAAAAGAATGATGCATTTTATAGCTGGATCAGGTTTTATTACATTCTGAATTGGACGTTGAAAATGAGCTTATCTCAGCCAGCAGAGAGGTCAAATCACAGTAATGCAAACTCAGTCAGAGACATAGATTTTCACTTGCAACTTGCTTTAACATGTTTAACAGTGCATGAAATGTTGTCTAAAACAAAAAAGAATGATGCATTTTATGGCTGGATCTGTTTTTATCACTTTCTGAATTGGACGTTGAAAATGAGCTTATCTCAGCCAGCAGAGAGGTCAAATCACAGTAATGCAAACTCAGTCAGAGACATAGATTTTCACTTGCAACTTGCTTTAACATGTTTAACAGTGCATGAAATGTTGTCTAAAACAAAAAAGAATGATGCATTTTATGGCTGGATCTGGTTTTATTACATTCTGAATTGGACGTTGAAAATGAGCTTATCTCAGCAAGCAGAGAGGTCAAATCACAGTAATGCAAACTCAGTCAGACACATAGATTTTCACTTGCAACTTGCTTTAACATGTTTAACAGTGCATGAAATGTTGTCTAAAACAAAAAAGAATGATGCATTTTATGGCTGGATCTGTTTTTATCACTTTCTGAAATGGACGTTGAAAATGAGCTTATCTTAGCCAGCAGAGAGGTCAAATCACAGTAATGCAAACTCAGTCAGAGACATAGATTTTCACTTGCAACTTGCTTTAACATGTTTAACAGTGCATGAAATGTTGTCTAAAACAAAAAAGAATGATGCATTTTATGGCTGGATCTGGTTTTATTACATTCTGAATTGGACGTTGAAAATGAGCTTATCTCAGCCAGGAGAGAGGTCAAATCACAGTAATGCAAACTCAGTCAGAGACATAGATTTTCACTTGCAACTTGCTTTAACATGTTTAACAGTGCATGAAATGTTGTCTAAAACAAAAAAGAATGATGCATTTTATAGCTGGATCAGGTTTTATTACATTCTGAATTGGACGTTGAAAATGAGCTTATCTCAGCCAGCAGAGAGGTCAAATCACAGTAATGCAAACTCAGTCAGAGACATAGATTTTCACTTGCAACTTGCTTTAACATGTTTAACAGTGCATGAAATGTTGTCTAAAACAAAAAAGAATGATGCATTTTATGGCTGGATCAGGTTTTATTACATTCGGAATTGGACGTTGAAAATGAGCTTATCTCAGCCAGCAGAGAGGTCAAATCACAGTAATGCAAACTCAGTCAGAGACATAGATTTTCACTTGCAACTTGCTTTAACATGTTTAACAGTGCATGAAATGTTGTCTAAAACAAAAAAGAATGATGCATTTTATAGCTGGATCAGGTTTTATTACATTCTGAATTGGACGTTGAAAATGAGCTTATCTCAGCCAGCAGAGAGGTCAAATCACAGTAATGCAAACTCAGTCAGAGACATAGATTTTCACTTGCAACTTGCTTTAACATGTTTAACAGTGCATGAAATGTTGTCTAAAACAAAAAAGAATGATGCATTTTATGGCTGGATCTGTTTTTATCACTTTCTGAATTGGACGTTGAAAATGAGCTTATCTCAGCCAGCAGAGAGGTCAAATCACAGTAATGCAAACTCAGTCAGAGACATAGATTTTCACTTGCAACTTGCTTTAACATGTTTAACAGTGCATGAAATGTTGTCTAAAACAAAAAAGAATGATGCATTTTATGGCTGGATCTGGTTTTATTACATTCTGAATTGGACGTTGAAAATGAGCTTATCTCAGCCAGCAGAGAGGTCAAATCACAGTAATGCAAACTCAGTCAGAGACATAGATTTTTACTTGCAACTTGCTTTAACATGTTTAACAGTGCATGAAATGTTGTCTAAAACAAAAAAGAATGATGCATTTTATAGCTGGATCAGGTTTTATTACATTCTGAATTGGACGTTGAAAATGAGCTTATCTCAGCCAGCAGAGAGGTCAAATCACAGTAATGCAAACTCAGTCAGAGACATAGATTTTCACTTGCAACTTGTTTAACATGTTTAACAGTGCATGAAATGTTGTCTAAAACAAAAAAGAATGATGCATTTTATGGCTGGATCAGGTTTTATTACATTCTGAATTGGACGTTGAAAATGAGCTTATCTCAGCCAGCAGAGAGGTCAAATCACAGTAATGCAAACTCAGTCAGAGACATAGATTTTCACTTGCAACTTGCTTTAACATGTTTAACAGTGCATGAAATGTTGTCTAAAACAAAAAAGAATGATGCATTTTATGGCTGGATCTGGTTTTATTACATTCTGAATTGGACGTTGAAAATGAGCTTATCTCAGCCAGCAGAGAGGTCAAATCACAGTAATGCAAACTCAGTCAAAGACATAGATTTTCACTTGCAACTTGCTTTAACATGTTTAACAGTGCATGAAATGTTGTCTAAAACAAAAAAGAATGATGCATTTTATGGCTGGATCAGGTTTTATTACATTCGGAATTGGACGTTGAAAATGAGCTTATCTCAGCCAGCAGAGAGGTCAAATCACAGTAATGCAAACTCAGTCAGAGACATAGATTTTCACTTGCAACTTGCTTTAACATGTTTAACAGTGCATGAAATGTTGTCTAAAACAAAAAAGAATGATGCATTTTATAGCTGGATCAGGTTTTATTACATTCTGAATTGGACGTTGAAAATGAGCTTATCTCAGCCAGCAGAGAGGTCAAATCACAGTAATGCAAACTCAGTCAGAGACATAGATTTTCACTTGCAACTTGCTTTAACATGTTTAACAGTGCATGAAATGTTGTCTAAAACAAAAAAGAATGATGCATTTTATGGATGGATCTGTTTTTATCACTTTCTGAATTGGACGTTGAAAATGAGCTTATCTCAGCCAGCAGAGAGGTCAAATCACAGTAATGCAAACTCAGTCAGAGACATAGATTTTCACTTGCAACTTGCTTTAACATGTTTAACAGTGCATGAAATGTTGTCTAAAACAAAAAAGAATGATGCATTTTATGGCTGGATCTGGTTTTATTACATTCTGAATTGGACGTTGAAAATGAGCTTATCTCAGCCAGCAGAGAGGTCAAATCACAGTAATGCAAACTCAGTCAGAGACATAGATTTTCACTTGCAACTTGCTTTAACATGTTTAACAGTGCATGAAATGTTGTCTAAAACAAAAAAGAATGATGCATTTTATAGCTGGATCAGGTTTTATTACATTCTGAATTGGACGTTGAAAATGAGCTTATCTCAGCCAGCAGAGAGGTCAAATCACAGTAATGCAAACTCAGTCAGAGACATAGATTTTCACTTGCAACTTGTTTAACATGTTTAACAGTGCATGAAATGTTGTCTAAAACAAAAAAGAATGATGCATTTTATGGCTGGATCAGGTTTTATTACATTCTGAATTGGACGTTGAAAATGAGCTTATCTCAGCCAGCAGAGAGGTCAAATCACAGTAATGCAAACTCAGTCAGAGACATAGATTTTCACTTGCAACTTGCTTTAACATGTTTAACAGTGCATGAAATGTTGTCTAAAACAAAAAAGAATGATGCATTTTATGGCTGGATCTGGTTTTATTACATTCTGAATTGGACGCTGAAAATGAGCTTATCTCAGCCAGCAGAGAGGTCAAATCACAGTAATGCAAACTCAGTCAAAGACATAGATTTTCACTTGCAACTTGCTTTAACATGTTTAACAGTGCATGAAATGTTGTCTAAAACAAAAAAGAATGATGCATTTTATATCTGGATCTGTTTTTATCACTTTCTGAATTGGACGTTGAAAATGAGCTTATCTCAGCCAGCAGAGAGGTCAAATCACAGTAATGCAAACTCAGTCAGAGACATAGATTTTCACTTGCAACTTGCTTTAACATGTTTAACAGTGCATGAAATGTTGTCTAAAACAAAAAAGAATGATGCATTTTATGGCTGGATCTGGTTTTATTACATTCTGAATTGGACGTTGAAAATGAGCTTATCTCAGCCAGCAGAGAGGTCAAATCACAGTAATGCAAACTCAGTCAGAGACATAGATTTTCACTTGCAACTTGCTTTAACATGTTTAACAGTGCATGAAATGTTGTCTAAAACAAAAAAGAATGATGCATTTTATAGCTGGATCAGGTTTTATTACATTCTGAATTGGACGTTGAAAATGAGCTTATCTCAGCCAGCAGAGAGGTCAAATCACAGTAATGCAAACTCAGTCAGAGACATAGATTTTCACTTGCAACTTGCTTTAACATGTTTAACAGTGCATGAAATGTTGTCTAAAACAAAAAAGAATGATGCATTTTATGGCTGGATCTGTTTTTATCACTTTCTGAATTGGACGTTGAAAATGAGCTTATCTCAGCCAGCAGAGAGGTCAAATCACAGTAATGCAAACTCAGTCAGAGACATAGATTTTCACTTGCAACTTGCTTTAACATGTTTAACAGTGCATGAAATGTTGTCTAAAACAAAAAAGAATGATGCATTTTATAGCTGGATCAGGTTTTATTACATTCTGAATTGGACGTTGAAAATGAGCTTATCTCAGCCAGCAGAGAGGTCAAATCACAGTAATGCAAACTCAGTCAGAGACATAGATTTTCACTTGCAACTTGCTTTAACATGTTTAACAGTGCATGAAATGTTGTCTAAAACAAAAAAGAATGATGCATTTTATGGCTGGATCTGGTTTTATTACATTCTGAATTGGACGTTGAAAATGAGCTTATCTCAGCCAGCAGAGAGGTCAAATCACAGTAATGCAAACTCAGTCAGAGACATAGATTTTCACTTGCAACTTGCTTTAACATGTTTAACAGTGCATGAAATGTTGTCTAAAACAAAAAAGAATTATGCATTTTATGGCTGGATCTGGTTTTATCACATTCTGAATTGGACGTTGAAAATGAGCTTATCTCAGCCAGCAGAGAGGTCATATCACAGTAATGCAAACTCAGTCAGAGACATAGATTTTCACTTGCAACTTGCTTTAACATGTTTAACAGTGCATGAAATGTTGTCTAAAACAAAAAAGAATGATGCATTTTATAGCTGGATCAGGTTTTATTACATTCTGAATTGGACGTTGAAAATGAGCTTATCTCAGCCAGCAGAGAGGTCAAATCACAGTAATGCAAACTCAGTCAGAGACATAGATTTTCACTTGCAACTTGCTTTAACATGTTTAACAGTGCATGAAATGTTGTCTAAAACAAAAAAGAATGATGCATTTTATGGCTGGATCTGTTTTTATCACTTTCTGAATTGGACGTTGAAAATGAGCTTATCTCAGCCAGCAGAGAGGTCAAATCACAGTAATGCAAACTCAGTCAGAGACATAGATTTTCACTTGCAACTTGCTTTAACATGTTTAACAGTGCATGAAATG
The DNA here is from genome assembly GCF_052040795.2 of Danio rerio. NCBI lineage: Eukaryota > Metazoa > Chordata > Actinopteri > Cypriniformes > Danionidae > Danio > Danio rerio. Next base: position 47,539,747 of record NC_141037.1, read on the forward strand.
TTGTCTAAAACAAAAAAGAATGATGCATTTTATGGCTGGATCTGGTTTTATTACATTCTGAATTGGACGTTGAAAATGAGCTTATCTCAGCAAGCAGAGAGGTCAAATCACAGTAATGCAAACTCAGTCAGACATAGATTTTCACTTGCAACTTGCTTTAACATGTTTAACAGTGCATGAAATGTTGTCTAAAACAAAAAAGAATGATGCATTTTATGGCTGGATCTGTTTTTATCACTTTCTGAAATGGACGTTGAAAATGAGCTTATCTCAGCCAGCAGAGAGGTCAAATCACAGTAATGCAAACTCAGTCAGAGACATAGATTTTCACTTGCAACTTGCTTTAACATGTTTAACAGTGCATGAAATGTTGTCTAAAACAAAAAAGAATGATGCATTTTATGGCTGGATCTGTTTTTATCACTTTCTGAATTGGACGTTGAAAATGAGCTTATCTCAGCCAGCAGAGAGGTCAAATCACAGTAATGCAAACTCAGTCAGAGACATAGATTTTCACTTGCAACTTGCTTTAACATGTTTAACAGTGCATGAAATGTTGTCTAAAACAAAAAAGAATGATGCATTTTATGGCTGGATCTGGTTTTATTACATTCTGAATTGGACGTTGAAAATGAGCTTATCTCAGCCAGCAGAGAGGTCAAATCACAGTAATGCAAACTCAGTCAGAGACATAGATTTTCACTTGCAACTTGCTTTAACATGTTTAACAGTGCATGAAATGTTGTCTAAAACAAAAAAGAATGATGCATTTTATGGCTGGATCTGGTTTTATTACATTCTGAATTGGACGTTGAAAATGAGCTTATCTCAGCAAGCAGAGAGGTCAAATCACAGTAATGCAAACTCAGTCAGACATAGATTTTCACTTGCAACTTGCTTTAACATGTTTAACAGTGCATGAAATGTTGTCTAAAACAAAAAAGAATGATGCATTTTATGGCTGGATCTGTTTTTATCACTTTCTGAAATGGACGTTGAAAATGAGCTTATCTCAGCCAGCAGAGAGGTCAAATCACAGTAATGCAAACTCAGTCAGAGACATAGATTTTCACTTGCAACTTGCTTTAACATGTTTAACAGTGCATGAAATGTTGTCTAAAACAAAAAAGAATGATGCATTTTATGGCTGGATCTGTTTTTATCACTTTCTGAATTGGACGTTGAAAATGAGCTTATCTCAGCCAGCAGAGAGGTCAAATCACAGTAATGCAAACTCAGTCAGAGACATAGATTTTCACTTGCAACTTGCTTTAACATGTTTAACAGTGCATGAAATGTTGTCTAAAACAAAAAAGAATGATGCATTTTATGGCTGGATCTGGTTTTATTACATTCTGAATTGGACGTTGAAAATGAGCTTATCTCAGCCAGCAGAGAGGTCAAATCACAGTAATGCAAACTCAGTCAGAGACATAGATTTTCACTTGCAACTTGCTTTAACATGTTTAACAGTGCATGAAATGTTGTCTAAAACAAAAAAGAATGATGCATTTTATGGCTGGATCTGGTTTTATTACATTCTGAATTGGACGTTGAAAATGAGCTTATCTCAGCCAGCAGAGAGGTCAAATCACAGTAATGCAAACTCAGTCAAAGACATAGATTTTCACTTGCAACTTGCTTTAACATGTTTAACAGTGCATGAAATGTTGTCTAAAACAAAAAAGAATGATGCATTTTATAGCTGGATCTGTTTTTATCACTTTCTGAATTGGACGTTGAAAATGAGCTTATCTCAGCCAGCAGAGAGGTCAAATCACAGTAATGCAAACTCAGTCAGAGACATAGATTTTCACTTGCAACTTGCTTTAACATGTTTAACAGTGCATGAAATGTTGTCTAAAACAAAAAAGAATGATGCATTTTATAGCTGGATCAGGTTTTATTACATTCTGAATTGGACGTTGAAAATGAGCTTATCTCAGCCAGCAGAGAGGTCAAATCACAGTAATGCAAACTCAGTCAGAGACATAGATTTTCACTTGCAACTTGCTTTAACATGTTTAACAGTGCATGAAATGTTGTCTAAAACAAAAAAGAATGATGCATTTTATGGCTGGATCTGTTTTTATCACTTTCTGAATTGGACGTTGAAAATGAGCTTATCTCAGCCAGCAGAGAGGTCAAATCACAGTAATGCAAACTCAGTCAGAGACATAGATTTTCACTTGCAACTTGCTTTAACATGTTTAACAGTGCATGAAATGTTGTCTAAAACAAAAAAGAATGATGCATTTTATAGCTGGATCAGGTTTTATTACATTCTGAATTGGACGTTGAAAATGAGCTTATCTCAGCCAGCAGAGAGGTCAAATCACAGTAATGCAAACTCAGTCAGAGACATAGATTTTCACTTGCAACTTGCTTTAACATGTTTAACAGTGCATGAAATGTTGTCTAAAACAAAAAAGAATGATGCATTTTATAGCTGGATCAGGTTTTATTACATTCTGAATTGGACGTTGAAAATGAGCTTATCTCAGCCAGCAGAGAGGTCAAATCACAGTAATGCAAACTCAGTCAGAGACATAGATTTTCACTTGCAACTTGCTTTAACATGTTTAACAGTGCATGAAATGTTGTCTAAAACAAAAAAGAATGATGCATTTTATGGCTGGATCTGGTTTTATTACATTCTGAATTGGACGTTGAAAATGAGCTTATCTCAGCCAGCAGAGAGGTCAAATCACAGTAATGCAAACTCAGTCAGAGACATAGATTTTCACTTGCAACTTGCTTTAACATGTTTAACAGTGCATGAAATGTTGTCTAAAACAAAAAAGAATGATGCATTTTATAGCTGGATCAGGTTTTATTACATTCTGAATTGGACGTTGAAAATGAGCTTATCTCAGCCAGCAGAGAGGTCAAATCACAGTAATGCAAACTCAGTCAGAGACATAGATTTTCACTTGCAACTTGTTTAACATGTTTAACAGTGCATGAAATGTTGTCTAAAACAAAAAAGAATGATGCATTTTATGGCTGGATCAGGTTTTATTACATTCTGAATTGGACGTTGAAAATGAGCTTATCTCAGCCAGCAGAGAGGTCAAATCACAGTAATGCAAACTCAGTCAGAGACATAGATTTTCACTTGCAACTTGCTTTAACATGTTTAACAGTGCATGAAATGTTGTCTAAAACAAAAAAGAATGATGCATTTTATGGCTGGATCTGGTTTTATTACATTCTGAATTGGACGTTGAAAATGAGCTTATCTCAGCCAGCAGAGAGGTCAAATCACAGTAATGCAAACTCAGTCAAAGACATAGATTTTCACTTGCAACTTGCTTTAACATGTTTAACAGTGCATGAAATGTTGTCTAAAACAAAAAAGAATGATGCATTTTATATCTGGATCTGTTTTTATCACTTTCTGAATTGGACGTTGAAAATGAGCTTATCTCAGCCAGCAGAGAGGTCAAATCACAGTAATGCAAACTCAGTCAGAGACATAGATTTTCACTTGCAACTTGCTTTAACATGTTTAACAGTGCATGAAATGTTGTCTAAAACAAAAAAGAATGATGCATTTTATGGCTGGATCTGGTTTTATTACATTCTGAATTGGACGTTGAAAATGAGCTTATCTCAGCCAGCAGAGAGGTCAAATCACAGTAATGCAAACTCAGTCAGAGACATAGATTTTCACTTGCAACTTGCTTTAACATGTTTAACAGTGCATGAAATGTTGTCTAAAACAAAAAAGAATGATGCATTTTATAGCTGGATCAGGTTTTATTACATTCTGAATTGGACGTTGAAAATGAGCTTATCTCAGCCAGCAGAGAGGTCAAATCACAGTAATGCAAACTCAGTCAGAGACATAGATTTTCACTTGCAACTTGCTTTAACATGTTTAACAGTGCATGAAATGTTGTCTAAAACAAAAAAGAATGATGCATTTTATGGCTGGATCTGTTTTTATCACTTTCTGAATTGGACGTTGAAAATGAGCTTATCTCAGCCAGCAGAGAGGTCAAATCACAGTAATGCAAACTCAGTCAGAGACATAGATTTTCACTTGCAACTTGCTTTAACATGTTTAACAGTGCATGAAATGTTGTCTAAAACAAAAAAGAATGATGCATTTTATAGCTGGATCAGGTTTTATTACATTCTGAATTGGACGTTGAAAATGAGCTTATCTCAGCCAGCAGAGAGGTCAAATCACAGTAATGCAAACTCAGTCAGAGACATAGATTTTCACTTGCAACTTGCTTTAACATGTTTAACAGTGCATGAAATGTTGTCTAAAACAAAAAAGAATGATGCATTTTATGGCTGGATCTGGTTTTATTACATTCTGAATTGGACGTTGAAAATGAGCTTATCTCAGCCAGCAGAGAGGTCAAATCACAGTAATGCAAACTCAGTCAGAGACATAGATTTTCACTTGCAACTTGCTTTAACATGTTTAACAGTGCATGAAATGTTGTCTAAAACAAAAAAGAATTATGCATTTTATGGCTGGATCTGGTTTTATCACATTCTGAATTGGACGTTGAAAATGAGCTTATCTCAGCCAGCAGAGAGGTCATATCACAGTAATGCAAACTCAGTCAGAGACATAGATTTTCACTTGCAACTTGCTTTAACATGTTTAACAGTGCATGAAATGTTGTCTAAAACAAAAAAGAATGATGCATTTTATAGCTGGATCAGGTTTTATTACATTCTGAATTGGACGTTGAAAATGAGCTTATCTCAGCCAGCAGAGAGGTCAAATCACAGTAATGCAAACTCAGTCAGAGACATAGATTTTCACTTGCAACTTGCTTTAACATGTTTAACAGTGCATGAAATGTTGTCTAAAACAAAAAAGAATGATGCATTTTATGGCTGGATCTGTTTTTATCACTTTCTGAATTGGACGTTGAAAATGAGCTTATCTCAGCCAGCAGAGAGGTCAAATCACAGTAATGCAAACTCAGTCAGAGACATAGATTTTCACTTGCAACTTGCTTTAACATGTTTAACAGTGCATGAAATGTTGTCTAAAACAAAAAAGAATGATGCATTTTATGGCTGGATCTGGTTTTATTACATTCTGAATTGGACGTTGAAAATGAGCTTATCTCAGCAAGCAGAGAGGTCAAATCACAGTAATGCAAACTCAGTCAGACATAGATTTTCACTTGCAACTTGCTTTAACATGTTTAACAGTGCATGAAATGTTGTCTAAAACAAAAAAGAATGATGCATTTTATGGCTGGATCTGTTTTTATCACTTTCTGAAATGGACGTTGAAAATGAGCTTATCTCAGCCAGCAGAGAGGTCAACTCACAGTAATGCAAACTCAGTCAGAGACATAGATTTTCACTTGCAACTTGCTTTAACATGTTTAACAGTGCATGAAATGTTGTCTAAAACAAAAAAGAATGATGCATTTTATGGCTGGATCTGTTTTTATCACTTTCTGAATTGGACGTTGAAAATGAGCTTATCTCAGCCAGCAGAGAGGTCAAATCACAGTAATGCAAACTCAGTCAGAGACATAGATTTTCACTTGCAACTTGCTTTAACATGTTTAACAGTGCATGAAATGTTGTCTAAAACAAAAAAGAATGATGCATTTTATGGCTGGATCTGGTTTTATTACATTCTGAATTGGACGTTGAAAATGAGCTTATCTCAGCCAGCAGAGAGGTCAAATCACAGTAATGCAAACTCAGTCAGAGACATAGATTTTCACTTGCAACTTGCTTTAACATGTTTAACAGTGCATGAAATGTTGTCTAAAACAAAAAAGAATGATGCATTTTATGGCTGGATCTGGTTTTATTACATTCTGAATTGGACGTTGAAAATGAGCTTATCTCAGCCAGCAGAGAGGTCAAATCACAGTAATGCAAACTCAGTCAAAGACATAGATTTTCACTTGCAACTTGCTTTAACATGTTTAACAGTGCATGAAATGTTGTCTAAAACAAAAAAGAATGATGCATTTTATAGCTGGATCTGTTTTTATCACTTTCTGAATTGGACGTTGAAAATGAGCTTATCTCAGCCAGCAGAGAGGTCAAATCACAGTAATGCAAACTCAGTCAGAGACATAGATTTTCACTTGCAACTTGCTTTAACATGTTTAACAGTGCATGAAATGTTGTCTAAAACAAAAAAGAATGATGCATTTTATAGCTGGATCAGGTTTTATTACATTCTGAATTGGACGTTGAAAATGAGCTTATCTCAGCCAGCAGAGAGGTCAAATCACAGTAATGCAAACTCAGTCAGAGACATAGATTTTCACTTGCAACTTGCTTTAACATGTTTAACAGTGCATGAAATGTTGTCTAAAACAAAAAAGAATGATGCATTTTATGGCTGGATCTGTTTTTATCACTTTCTGAATTGGACGTTGAAAATGAGCTTATCTCAGCCAGCAGAGAGGTCAAATCACAGTAATGCAAACTCAGTCAGAGACATAGATTTTCACTTGCAACTTGCTTTAACATGTTTAACAGTGCATGAAATGTTGTCTAAAACAAAAAAGAATGATGCATTTTATAGCTGGATCAGGTTTTATTACATTCTGAATTGGACGTTGAAAATGAGCTTATCTCAGCCAGCAGAGAGGTCAAATCACAGTAATGCAAACTCAGTCAGAGACATAGATTTTCACTTGCAACTTGCTTTAACATGTTTAACAGTGCATGAAATGTTGTCTAAAACAAAAAAGAATGATGCATTTTATGGCTGGATCTGGTTTTATTACATTCTGAATTGGACGTTGAAAATGAGCTTATCTCAGCCAGCAGAGAGGTCAAATCACAGTAATGCAAACTCAGTCAGAGACATAGATTTTCACTTGCAACTTGCTTTAACATGTTTAACAGTGCATGAAATGTTGTCTAAAACAAAAAAGAATTATGCATTTTATGGCTGGATCTGGTTTTATCACATTCTGAATTGGACGTTGAAAATGAGCTTATCTCAGCCAGCAGAGAGGTCATATCACAGTAATGCAAACTCAGTCAGAGACATAGATTTTCACTTGCAACTTGCTTTAACATGTTTAACAGTGCATGAAATGTTGTCTAAAACAAAAAAGAATGATGCATTTTATAGCTGGATCAGGTTTTATTACATTCTGAATTGGACGTTGAAAATGAGCTTATCTCAGCCAGCAGAGAGGTCAAATCACAGTAATGCAAACTCAGTCAGAGACATAGATTTTCACTTGCAACTTGCTTTAACATGTTTAACAGTGCATGAAATGTTGTCTAAAACAAAAAAGAATGATGCATTTTATGGCTGGATCTGTTTTTATCACTTTCTGAATTGGACGTTGAAAATGAGCTTATCTCAGCCAGCAGAGAGGTCAAATCACAGTAATGCAAACTCAGTCAGAGACATAGATTTTCACTTGCAACTTGCTTTAACATGTTTAACAGTGCATGAAATGTTGTCTAAAACAAAAAAGAATGATGCATTTTATGGCTGGATCTGGTTTTATTACATTCTGAATTGGACGTTGAAAATGAGCTTATCTCAGCAAGCAGAGAGGTCAAATCACAGTAATGCAAACTCAGTCAGACATAGATTTTCACTTGCAACTTGCTTTAACATGTTTAACAGTGCATGAAATGTTGTCTAAAACAAAAAAGAATGATGCATTTTATGGCTGGATCTGTTTTTATCACTTTCTGAAATGGACGTTGAAAATGAGCTTATCTCAGCCAGCAGAGAGGTCAAATCACAGTAATGCAAACTCAGTCAGAGACATAGATTTTCACTTGCAACTTGCTTTAACATGTTTAACAGTGCATGAAATGTTGTCTAAAACAAAAAAGAATGATGCATTTTATGGCTGGATCTGTTTTTATCACTTTCTGAATTGGACGTTGAAAATGAGCTTATCTCAGCCAGCAGAGAGGTCAAATCACAGTAATGCAAACTCAGTCAGAGACATAGATTTTCACTTGCAACTTGCTTTAACATGTTTAACAGTGCATGAAATGTTGTCTAAAACAAAAAAGAATGATGCATTTTATGGCTGGATCTGGTTTTATTACATTCTGAATTGGACGTTGAAAATGAGCTTATCTCAGCCAGCAGAGAGGTCAAATCACAGTAATGCAAACTCAGTCAGAGACATAGATTTTCACTTGCAACTTGCTTTAACATGTTTAACAGTGCATGAAATGTTGTCTAAAACAAAAAAGAATGATGCATTTTATGGCTGGATCTGGTTTTATTACATTCTGAATTGGACGTTGAAAATGAGCTTATCTCAGCCAGCAGAGAGGTCAAATCACAGTAATGCAAACTCAGTCAGAGACATAGATTTTCACTTGCAACTTGCTTTAACATGTTTAACAGTGCATGAAATGTTGTCTAAAACAAAAAAGAATGATGCATTTTATGGCTGGATCAGGTTTTATTACATTCTGAATTGGACGTTGAAAATGAGCTTATCTCAGCCAGCAGAGAGGTCAAATCACAGTAATGCAAACTCAGTCAGAGACATAGATTTTCACTTGCAACTTGCTTTAACATGTTTAACAGTGCATGAAATGTTGTCTAAAACAAAAAAGAATGATGCATTTTATGGCTGGATCAGGTTTTATTACATTCTGAATTGGACGTTGAAAATGAGCTTATCTCAGCCAGCAGAGAGGTCAAATCACAGTAATGCAAACTCAGTCAGAGACATAGATTTTCACTTGCAACTTGCTTTAACATGTTTAACAGTGCATGAAATGTTGTCTAAAACAAAAAAGAATGATGCATTTTATGGCTGGATCAGGTTTTATTACATTCTGAATTGGACGTTGAAAATGAGCTTATCTCAGCCAGCAGAGAGGTCAAATCACAGTAATGCAAACTCAGTCAGAGACATAGATTTTCACTTGCAACTTGCTTTAACATGTTTAACAGTGCATGAAATGTTGTCTAAAACAAAAAAGAATGATGCATTTTTTGTCTGGATCAATTTTTATCACTTTCTGAATTGGACGTTGAAAATGAGCTTATCTCAGCCAGCAGAGAGGTCAAATCACAAAAATGCAAACTCAGTCAGAGACATAGATTTTCACTTGCAACTTGCTTTAACATGTTTAACAGTGCATGAAATGTTGTCTAAAACAAAAAAGAATGATGCATTTTATGGCTGGATCTGGTTTTATTACATTCTGAATTGGACGTTGAAAATGAGCTTATCTCAGCCAGCAGAGAGGTCAAATCACAGTAATGCAAACTCAGTCAGAGACATAGATTTTCACTTGCAACTTGCTTTAACATGTTTAACAGTGCATGAAATGTTGTCTAAAACAAAAAAGAATGATGCATTTTATAGCTGGATCAGGTTTTATTACATTCTGAATTGGACGTTGAAAATGAGCTTATCTCAGCCAGCAGAGAGGTCAAATCACAGTAATGCAAACTCAGTCAGAGACATAGATTTTCACTTCCAACTTGCTTTAACATGTTTAACAGTGCATGAAATGTTGTCTAAAACAAAAAAGAATGATGCATTTTATGGCTGGATCTGGTTTTATTACATTCTGAATTGGACGTTGAAAATGAGCTTATCTCAGCCAGCAGAGAGGTCAAATCACAGTAATGCAAACTCAGTCAGAGACATAGATTTTCACTTGCAACTTGCTTTAACATGTTTAACAGTGCATGAAATGTTGTCTAAAACAAAAAAGAATGATGCATTTTATGGCTGGATCTGTTTTTATCACTTTCTGAATTGGACGTTGAAAATGAGCTTATCTCAGCCAGCAGAGAGGTCAAATCACAGTAATGCAAACTCAGTCAGAGACATAGATTTTCACTTGCAACTTGCTTTAACATGTTTAACAGTGCATGAAATGTTGTCTAAAACAAAAAAGAATGATGCATTTTATGGCTGGATCTGTTTTTATCACTTTCTGAATTGGACGTTGAAAATGAGCTTATCTCAGCCAGCAGAGAGGTCAAATCACAGTAATGCAAACTCAGTCAGAGACATAGATTTTCACTTGCAACTTGCTTTAACATGTTTAACAGTGCATGAAATGTTGTCTAAAACAAAAAAGAATGATGCATTTTATAGCTGGATCAGGTTTTATTACATTCTGAATTGGACGTTGAAAATGAGCTTATCTCAGCCAGCAGAGAGGTCAAATCACAGTAATGCAAACTCAGTCAGAGACATAGATTTTCACTTGCAACTTGTTTAACATGTTTAACAGTGCATGAAATGTTGTCTAAAACAAAAAAGAATGATGCATTTTATGGCTGGATCAGGTTTTATTACATTCTGAATTGGACGTTGAAAATGAGCTTATCTCAGCCAGCAGAGAGGTCAAATCACAGTAATGCAAACTCAGTCAGAGACATAGATTTTCACTTGCAACTTGCTTTAACATGTTTAACAGTGCATGAAATGTTGTCTAAAACAAAAAAGAATGATGCATTTTATGGCTGGATCTGGTTTTATTACATTCTGAATTGGACGTTGAAAATGAGCTTATCTCAGCCAGCAGAGAGGTCAAATCACAGTAATGCAAACTCAGTCAAAGACATAGATTTTCACTTGCAACTTGCTTTAACATGTTTAACAGTGCATGAAATGTTGTCTAAAACAAAAAAGAATGATGCATTTTATATCTGGATCTGTTTTTATCACTTTCTGAATTGGACGTTGAAAATGAGCTTATCTCAGCCAGCAGAGAGGTCAAATCACAGTAATGCAAACTCAGTCAGAGACATAGATTTTCACTTGCAACTTGCTTTAACATGTTTAACAGTGCATGAAATGTTGTCTAAAACAAAAAAAGAATGATGCATTTTATAGCTGGATCAGGTTTTATTACATTCTGAATTGGACGTTGAAAATGAGCTTATCTCAGCCAGCAGAGAGGTCAAATCACAGTAATGCAAACTCAGTCAGAGACATAGATTTTCACTTGCAACTTGCTTTAACATGTTTAACAGTGCATGAAATGTTGTCTAAAACAAAAAAGAATGATGCATTTTATGGCTGGATCAGGTTTTATTACATTCTGAATTGGACGTTGAAAATGAGCTTATCTCAGCCAGCAGAGAGGTCAAATCACAGTAATGCAAACTCAGTCAGAGACATAGATTTTCACTTGCAACTTGCTTTAACATGTTTAACAGTGCATGAAATGTTGTCTAAAACAAAAAAGAATGATGCATTTTATAGCTGGATCAGGTTTTATTACATTCTGAATTGGACGTTGAAAATGAGCTTATCTCAGCCAGCAGAGAGGTCAAATCACAGTAATGCAAACTCAGTCAGAGACATAGATTTTCACTTGCAACTTGCTTTAACATGTTTAACAGTGCATGAAATGTTGTCTAAAACAAAAAAGAATGATGCATTTTATGGCTGGATCTGTTTTTATCACTTTCTGAATTGGACGTTGAAAATGAGCTTATCTCAGCCAGCAGAGAGGTCAAATCACAGTAATGCAAACTCAGTCAGAGACATAGATTTTCACTTGCAACTTGCTTTAACATGTTTAACAGTGCATGAAATGTTGTCTAAAACAAAAAAGAATGATGCATTTTATGGCTGGATCTGGTTTTATTACATTCTGAATTGGACGTTGAAAATGAGCTTATCTCAGCCAGCAGAGAGGTCAAATCACAGTAATGCAAACTCAGTCAGAGACATAGATTTTCACTTGCAACTTGCTTTAACATGTTTAACAGTGCATGAAATGTTGTCTAAAACAAAAAAGAATGATGCATTTTATAGCTGGATCAGGTTTTATTACATTCTGAATTGGACGTTGAAAATGAGCTTATCTCAGCCAGCAGAGAGGTCAAATCACAGTAATGCAAACTCAGTCAGAGACATAGATTTTCACTTGCAACTTGCTTTAACATGTTTAACAGTGCATGAAATGTTGTCTAAAACAAAAAAGAATGATGCATTTTATGGCTGGATCTGTTTTTATCACTTTCTGAATTGGACGTTGAAAATGAGCTTATCTCAGCCAGCAGAGAGGTCAAATCACAGTAATGCAAACTCAGTCAGAGACATAGATTTTCACTTGCAACTTGCTTTAACATGTTTAACAGTGCATGAAATGTTGTCTAAAACAAAAAAGAATGATGCATTTTATGGCTGGATCTGGTTTTATTACATTCTGAATTGGACGTTGAAAATGAGCTTATCTCAGCAAGCAGAGAGGTCAAATCACAGTAATGCAAACTCAGTCAGACACATAGATTTTCACTTGCAACTTGCTTTAACATGTTTAACAGTGCATGAAATGTTGTCTAAAACAAAAAAGAATGATGCATTTTATGGCTGGATCTGTTTTTATCACTTTCTGAAATGGACGTTGAAAATGAGCTTATCTTAGCCAGCAGAGAGGTCAAATCACAGTAATGCAAACTCAGTCAGAGACATAGATTTTCACTTGCAACTTGCTTTAACATGTTTAACAGTGCATGAAATGTTGTCTAAAACAAAAAAGAATGATGCATTTTATGGCTGGATCTGGTTTTATTACATTCTGAATTGGACGTTGAAAATGAGCTTATCTCAGCCAGCAGAGAGGTCAAATCACAGTAATGCAAACTCAGTCAGAGACATAGATTTTCACTTGCAACTTGCTTTAACATGTTTAACAGTGCATGAAATGTTGTCTAAAACAAAAAAGAATGATGCATTTTATAGCTGGATCAGGTTTTATTACATTCTGAATTGGACGTTGAAAATGAGCTTATCTCAGCCAGCAGAGAGGTCAAATCACAGTAATGCAAACTCAGTCAGAGACATAGATTTTCACTTGCAACTTGCTTTAACATGTTTAACAGTGCATGAAATGTTGTCTAAAACAAAAAAGAATGATGCATTTTATGGCTGGATCAGGTTTTATTACATTCGGAATTGGACGTTGAAAATGAGCTTATCTCAGCCAGCAGAGAGGTCAAATCACAGTAATGCAAACTCAGTCAGAGACATAGATTTTCACTTGCAACTTGCTTTAACATGTTTAACAGTGCATGAAATGTTGTCTAAAACAAAAAAGAATGATGCATTTTATAGCTGGATCAGGTTTTATTACATTCTGAATTGGACGTTGAAAATGAGCTTATCTCAGCCAGCAGAGAGGTCAAATCACAGTAATGCAAACTCAGTCAGAGACATAGATTTTCACTTGCAACTTGCTTTAACATGTTTAACAGTGCATGAAATGTTGTCTAAAACAAAAAAGAATGATGCATTTTATGGCTGGATCTGTTTTTATCACTTTCTGAATTGGACGTTGAAAATGAGCTTATCTCAGCCAGCAGAGAGGTCAAATCACAGTAATGCAAACTCAGTCAGAGACATAGATTTTCACTTGCAACTTGCTTTAACATGTTTAACAGTGCATGAAATGTTGTCTAAAACAAAAAAGAATGATGCATTTTATGGCTGGATCTGGTTTTATTACATTCTGAATTGGACGTTGAAAATGAGCTTATCTCAGCCAGCAGAGAGGTCAAATCACAGTAATGCAAACTCAGTCAGAGACATAGATTTTTACTTGCAACTTGCTTTAACATGTTTAACAGTGCATGAAATGTTGTCTAAAACAAAAAAGAATGATGCATTTTATAGCTGGATCAGGTTTTATTACATTCTGAATTGGACGTTGAAAATGAGCTTATCTCAGCCAGCAGAGAGGTCAAATCACAGTAATGCAAACTCAGTCAGAGACATAGATTTTCACTTGCAACTTGTTTAACATGTTTAACAGTGCATGAAATGTTGTCTAAAACAAAAAAGAATGATGCATTTTATGGCTGGATCAGGTTTTATTACATTCTGAATTGGACGTTGAAAATGAGCTTATCTCAGCCAGCAGAGAGGTCAAATCACAGTAATGCAAACTCAGTCAGAGACATAGATTTTCACTTGCAACTTGCTTTAACATGTTTAACAGTGCATGAAATGTTGTCTAAAACAAAAAAGAATGATGCATTTTATGGCTGGATCTGGTTTTATTACATTCTGAATTGGACGTTGAAAATGAGCTTATCTCAGCCAGCAGAGGTCAAATCACAGTAATGCAAACTCAGTCAAAGACATAGATTTTCACTTGCAACTTGCTTTAACATGTTTAACAGTGCATGAAATGTTGTCTAAAACAAAAAAGAATGATGCATTTTATATCTGGATCTGTTTTTATCACTTTCTGAATTGGACGTTGAAAATGAGCTTATCTCAGCCAGCAGAGAGGTCAAATCACAATAATGCAAACTCAGTCAGAGACATAGATTTTCACTTGCAACTTGCTTTAACATGTTTAACAGTGCATGAAATGTTGTCTAAAACAAAAAAGAATGATGCATTTTATAGCTGGATCAGGTTTTATTACATTCTGAATTGGACGTTGAAAATGAGCTTATCTCAGCCAGCAGAGAGGTCAAATCACAGTAATGCAAACTCAGTCAGAGACATAGATTTTCACTTGCAACTTGCTTTAACATGTTTAACAGTGCATGAAATGTTGTCTAAAACAAAAAAGAATGATGCATTTTATGGCTGGATCTGTTTTTATCACTTTCTGAATTGGACGTTGAAAATGAGCTTATCTCAGCCAGCAGAGAGGTCAAATCACAGTAATGCAAACTCAGTCAGAGACATAGATTTTCACTTGCAACTTGCTTTAACATGTTTAACAGTGCATGAAATGTTGTCTAAAACAAAAAAGAATGATGCATTTTATGGCTGGATCTGGTTTTATTACATTCTGAATTGGACGTTGAAAATGAGCTTATCTCAGCCAGCAGAGAGGTCAAATCACAGTAATGCAAACTCAGTCAGAGACATAGATTTTCACTTGCAACTTGCTTTAACATGTTTAACAGTGCATGAAATGTTGTCTAAAACAAAAAAGAATGATGCATTTTATAGCTGGATCAGGTTTTATTACATTCTGAATTGGACGTTGAAAATGAGCTTATCTCAGCCAGCAGAGAGGTCAAATCACAGTAATGCAAACTCAGTCAGAGACATAGATTTTCACTTGCAACTTGTTTAACATGTTTAACAGTGCATGAAATGTTGTCTAAAACAAAAAAGAATGATGCATTTTATGGCTGGATCAGGTTTTATTACATTCTGAATTGGACGTTGAAAATGAGCTTATCTCAGCCAGCAGAGAGGTCAAATCACAGTAATGCAAACTCAGTCAGAGACATAGATTTTCACTTGCAACTTGCTTTAACATGTTTAACAGTGCATGAAATGTTGTCTAAAACAAAAAAGAATGATGCATTTTATGGCTGGATCTGGTTTTATTACATTCTGAATTGGACGTTGAAAATGAGCTTATCTCAGCCAGCAGAGAGGTCAAATCACAGTAATGCAAACTCAGTCAAAGACATAGATTTTCACTTGCAACTTGCTTTAACATGTTTAACAGTGCATGAAATGTTGTCTAAAACAAAAAAGAATGATGCATTTTATATCTGGATCTGTTTTTATCACTTTCTGAATTGGACGTTGAAAATGAGCTTATCTCAGCCAGCAGAGAGGTCAAATCACAGTAATGCAAACTCAGTCAGAGACATAGATTTTCACTTGCAACTTGCTTTAACATGTTTAACAGTGCATGAAATGTTGTCTAAAACAAAAAAGAATGATGCATTTTATAGCTGGATCAGGTTTTATTACATTCTGAATTGGACGTTGAAAATGAGCTTATCTCAGCCAGCAGAGAGGTCAAATCACAGTAATGCAAACTCAGTCAGAGACATAGATTTTCACTTGCAACTTGCTTTAACATGTTTAACAGTGCATGAAATGTTGTCTAAAACAAAAAAGAATGATGCATTTTATGGCTGGATCTGTTTTTATCACTTTCTGAATTGGACGTTGAAAATGAGCTTATCTCAGCCAGCAGAGAGGTCAAATCACAGTAATGCAAACTCAGTCAGAGACATAGATTTTCACTTGCAACTTGCTTTAACATGTTTAACAGTGCATGAAATGTTGTCTAAAACAAAAAAGAATGATGCATTTTATGGCTGGATCTGGTTTTATTACATTCTGAATTGGACGTTGAAAATGAGCTTATCTCAGCCAGCAGAGAGGTCAAATCACAGTAATGCAAACTCAGTCAGAGACATAGATTTTCACTTGCAACTTGCTTTAACATGTTTAACAGTGCATGAAATGTTGTCTAAAACAAAAAAGAATTATGCATTTTATGGCTGGATCTGGTTTTATCACATTCTGAATTGGACGTTGAAAATGAGCTTATCTCAGCCAGCAGAGAGGTCATATCACAGTAATGCAAACTCAGTCAGAGACATAGATTTTCACTTGCAACTTGCTTTAACATGTTTAACAGTGCATGAAATGTTGTCTAAAACAAAAAAGAATGATGCATTTTATAGCTGGATCAGGTTTTATTACATTCTGAATTGGACGTTGAAAATGAGCTTATCTCAGCCAGCAGAGAGGTCAAATCACAGTAATGCAAACTCAGTCAGAGACATAGATTTTCACTTGCAACTTGCTTTAACATGTTTAACAGTGCATGAAATGTTGTCTAAAACAAAAAAGAATGATGCATTTTATGGCTGGATCTGTTTTTATCACTTTCTGAATTGGACGTTGAAAATGAGCTTATCTCAGCCAGCAGAGAGGTCAAATCACAGTAATGCAAACTCAGTCAGAGACATAGATTTTCACTTGCAACTTGCTTTAACATGTTTAACAGTGCATGAAATGTTGTCTAAAACAAAAAAGAATGATGCATTTTATGGCTGGATCTGGTTTTATTACATTCTGAATTGGACGTTGAAAATGAGCTTATCTCAGCAAGCAGAGAGGTCAAATCACAGTAATGCAAACTCAGTCAGACATAGATTTTCACTTGCAACTTGCTTTAACATGTTTAACAGTGCATGAAATGTTGTCTAAAACAAAAAAGAATGATGCATTTTATGGCTGGATCTGTTTTTATCACTTTCTGAAATGGACGTTGAAAATGAGCTTATCTCAGCCAGCAGAGAGGTCAAATCACAGTAATGCAAACTCAGTCAGAGACATAGATTTTCACTTGCAACTTGCTTTAACATGTTTAACAGTGCATGAAATGTTGTCTAAAACAAAAAAGAATGATGCATTTTATGGCTGGATCTGTTTTTATCACTTTCTGAATTGGACGTTGAAAATGAGCTTATCTCAGCCAGCAGAGAGGTCAAATCACAGTAATGCAAACTCAGTCAGAGACATAGATTTTCACTTGCAACTTGCTTTAACATGTTTAACAGTGCATGAAATGTTGTCTAAAACAAAAAAGAATGATGCATTTTATGGCTGGATCTGGTTTTATTACATTCTGAATTGGACGTTGAAAATGAGCTTATCTCAGCCAGCAGAGAGGTCAAATCACAGTAATGCAAACTCAGTCAGAGACATAGATTTTCACTTGCAACTTGCTTTAACATGTTTAACAGTGCATGAAATGTTGTCTAAAACAAAAAAGAATGATGCATTTTATGGCTGGATCTGGTTTTATTACATTCTGAATTGGACGTTGAAAATGAGCTTATCTCAGCCAGCAGAGAGGTCAAATCACAGTAATGCAAACTCAGTCAAAGACATAGATTTTCACTTGCAACTTGCTTTAACATGTTTAACAGTGCATGAAATGTTGTCTAAAACAAAAAAGAATGATGCATTTTATAGCTGGATCTGTTTTTATCACTTTCTGAATTGGACGTTGAAAATGAGCTTATCTCAGCCAGCAGAGAGGTCAAATCACAGTAATGCAAACTCAGTCAGAGACATAGATTTTCACTTGCAACTTGCTTTAACATGTTTAACAGTGCATGAAATGTTGTCTAAAACAAAAAAGAATGATGCATTTTATAGCTGGATCAGGTTTTATTACATTCTGAATTGGACGTTGAAAATGAGCTTATCTCAGCCAGCAGAGAGGTCAAATCACAGTAATGCAAACTCAGTCAGAGACATAGATTTTCACTTGCAACTTGCTTTAACATGTTTAACAGTGCATGAAATGTTGTCTAAAACAAAAAAGAATGATGCATTTTATGGCTGGATCTGTTTTTATCACTTTCTGAATTGGACGTTGAAAATGAGCTTATCTCAGCCAGCAGAGAGGTCAAATCACAGTAATGCAAACTCAGTCAGAGACATAGATTTTCACTTGCAACTTGCTTTAACATGTTTAACAGTGCATGAAATGTTGTCTAAAACAAAAAAGAATGATGCATTTTATAGCTGGATCAGGTTTTATTACATTCTGAATTGGACGTTGAAAATGAGCTTATCTCAGCCAGCAGAGAGGTCAAATCACAGTAATGCAAACTCAGTCAGAGACATAGATTTTCACTTGCAACTTGCTTTAACATGTTTAACAGTGCATGAAATGTTGTCTAAAACAAAAAAGAATGATGCATTTTATGGCTGGATCTGGTTTTATTACATTCTGAATTGGACGTTGAAAATGAGCTTATCTCAGCCAGCAGAGAGGTCAAATCACAGTAATGCAAACTCAGTCAGAGACATAGATTTTCACTTGCAACTTGCTTTAACATGTTTAACAGTGCATGAAATGTTGTCTAAAACAAAAAAGAATTATGCATTTTATGGCTGGATCTGGTTTTATCACATTCTGAATTGGACGTTGAAAATGAGCTTATCTCAGCCAGCAGAGAGGTCATATCACAGTAATGCAAACTCAGTCAGAGACATAGATTTTCACTTGCAACTTGCTTTAACATGTTTAACAGTGCATGAAATGTTGTCTAAAACAAAAAAGAATGATGCATTTTATAGCTGGATCAGGTTTTATTACATTCTGAATTGGACGTTGAAAATGAGCTTATCTCAGCCAGCAGAGAGGTCAAATCACAGTAATGCAAACTCAGTCAGAGACATAGATTTTCACTTGCAACTTGCTTTAACATGTTTAACAGTGCATGAAATGTTGTCTAAAACAAAAAAGAATGATGCATTTTATGGCTGGATCTGTTTTTATCACTTTCTGAATTGGACGTTGAAAATGAGCTTATCTCAGCCAGCAGAGAGGTCAAATCACAGTAATGCAAACTCAGTCAGAGACATAGATTTTCACTTGCAACTTGCTTTAACATGTTTAACAGTGCATGAAATGTTGTCTAAAACAAAAAAGAATGATGCATTTTATGGCTGGATCTGGTTTTATTACATTATGAATTGGACGTTGAAAATGAGCTTATCTCAGCAAGCAGAGAGGTCAAATCACAGTAATGCAAACTCAGTCAGACATAGATTTTCACTTGCAACTTGCTTTAACATGTTTAACAGTGCATGAAATGTTGTCTAAAACAAAAAAGAATGATGCATTTTATGGCTGGATCTGTTTTTATCACTTTCTGAAATGGACGTTGAAAATGAGCTTATCTCAGCCAGCAGAGAGGTCAAATCACAGTAATGCAAACTCAGTCAGAGACATAGATTTTCACTTGCAACTTGCTTTAACATGTTTAACAGTGCATGAAATGTTGTCTAAAACAAAAAAGAATGATGCATTTTATGGCTGGATCTGTTTTTATCACTTTCTGAATTGGACGTTGAAAATGAGCTTATCTCAGCCAGCAGAGAGGTCAAATCACAGTAATGCAAACTCAGTCAGAGACATAGATTTTCACTTGCAACTTGCTTTAACATGTTTAACAGTGCATGAAATGTTGTCTAAAACAAAAAAGAATGATGCATTTTATGGCTGGATCTGGTTTTATTACATTCTGAATTGGACGTTGAAAATGAGCTTATCTCAGCCAGCAGAGAGGTCAAATCACAGTAATGCAAACTCAGTCAGAGACATAGATTTTCACTTGCAACTTGCTTTAACATGTTTAACAGTGCATGAAATGTTGTCTAAAACAAAAAAGAATGATGCATTTTATGGCTGGATCTGGTTTTATTACATTCTGAATTGGACGTTGAAAATGAGCTTATCTCAGCCAGCAGAGAGGTCAAATCACAGTAATGCAAACTCAGTCAAAGACATAGATTTTCACTTGCAACTTGCTTTAACATGTTTAACAGTGCATGAAATGTTGTCTAAAACAAAAAAGAATGATGCATTTTATAGCTGGATCTGTTTTTATCACTTTCTGAATTGGACGTTGAAAATGAGCTTATCTCAGCCAGCAGAGAGGTCAAATCACAGTAATGCAAACTCAGTCAGAGACATAGATTTTCACTTGCAACTTGCTTTAACATGTTTAACAGTGCATGAAATGTTGTCTAAAACAAAAAAGAATGATGCATTTTATGGCTGGATCTGGTTTTATTACATTCTGAGTTGGACGTTGAAAATGAGCTTATCTCAGCCAGCAGAGAGGTCAAATCACAGTAATGCAAACTCAGTCAGAGACATAGATTTTCACTTGCAACTTGCTTTAACATGTTTAACAGTGCATGAAATGTTGTCTAAAACAAAAAAGAATGATGCATTTTATAGCTGGATCAGGTTTTATTACATTCTGAATTGGACGTTGAAAATGAGCTTATCTCAGCCAGCAGAGAGGTCAAATCACAGTAATGCAAACTCAGTCAGAGACATAGATTTTCACTTGCAACTTGCTTTAACATGTTTAACAGTGCATGAAATGTTGTCTAAAACAAAAAAAGAATGATGCATTTTATGGCTGGATCTGTTTTTTTCACTTTCTGAATTGGACGTTGAAAATGAGCTTATCTCAGCCAGCAGAGAGGTCAAATCACAGTAATGCAAACTCAGTCAGAGACATAGATTTTCACTTGCAACTTGCTTTAACATGTTTAACAGTGCATGAAATGTTGTCTAAAACAAAAAAGAATGATGCATTTTATGGCTGGATCTGGTTTTATTACATTCTGAATTGGACGTTGAAAATGAGCTTATCTCAGCCAGCAGAGAGGTCAAATCACAGTAATGCAAACTCAGTCAGAGACATAGATTTTCACTTGCAACTTGCTTTAACATGTTTAACAGTGCATGAAATGTTGTCTAAAACAAAAAAGAATGATGCATTTTATAGCTGGATCAGGTTTTATTACATTCTGAATTGGACGTTGAAAATGAGCTTATCTCAGCCAGCAGAGAGGTCAAATCACAGTAATGTAAACTCAGTCAGAGACATAGATTTTCACTTGCAACTTGCTTTAACATGTTTAACAGTGCATGAAATGTTGTCTAAAACAAAAAAGAATGATGCATTTTATGGCTGGATCTGTTTTTATCACTTTCTGAATTGGACGTTGAAAATGAGCTTATCTCAGCCAGCAGAGAGGTCAAATCACAGTAATGCAAACTCAGTCAGAGACATAGATTTTCACTTGCAACTTGCTTTAACATGTTTAACAGTGCATGAAATGTTGTCTAAAACAAAAAAGAATGATGCATTTTATGGCTGGATCTGGTTTTATTACATTCTGAATTGGACGTTGAAAATGAGCTTATCTCAGCCAGCAGAGAGGTCAAATCACAGTAATGCAAACTCAGTCAGAGACATAGATTTTCACTTGCAACTTGCTTTAACATGTTTAACAGTGCATGAAATGTTGTCTAAAACAAAAAAGAATGATGCATTTTATAGCTGGATCAGGTTTTATTACATTCTGAATTGGACGTTGAAAATGAGCTTATCTCAGCCAGCAGAGAGGTCAAATCACAGTAATGCAAACTCAGTCAGAGACATAGATTTTCACTTGCAACTTGCTTTAACATGTTTAACAGTGCATGAAATGTTGTCTAAAACAAAAAAGAATGATGCATTTTATGGCTGGATCTGGTTTTATTACATTCTGAATTGGACTTGAAAATGAGCTTATCTCAGCCAGCAGAGAGGTCAAATCACAGTAATGCAAACTCAGTCAGAGACATAGATTTTCACTTGCAACTTGCTTTAACATGTTTAACAGTGCATGAAATGTTGTCTAAAACAAAAAAGAATGATGCATTTTATGGCTGGATCTGGTTTTATTACATTCTGAATTGGACGTTGAAAATGAGCTTATCTCAGCCAGCAGAGAGGTCAAATCACAGTAATGCAAACTCAGTCAGAGACATAGATTTTCACTTGCAACTTGCTTTAACATGTTTAACAGTGCATGAAATGTTGTCCAAAACAAAAAAGAATGATGCATTTTATGGCTGGATCAGGTTTTATTACATTCTGAATTGGACGTTGAAAATGAGCTTATCTCAGCCAGCAGAGAGGTCAAATCACAGTAATGCAAACTCCGTCAGAGACATAGATTTTCACTTGCAACTTGCTTTAACATGTTTAGCAGTGCATGAAATGTTGTCTAAAACAAAAAAGAATGATGCATTTTATGGCTGGATCTGGATTTATTACATTCTGAATTGGACGTTGAAAATGAGCTTATCTCAGCCAGCAGAGAGGTCAAATCACAGTAATGCAAACTCAGTCAGAGACATAGATTTTCACTTGCAACTTGCTTTAACATGTTTAACAGTGCATGAAATGTTGTCCAAAACAAAAAAGAATGATGCATTTTATGGCTGGATCAGGTTTTATTACATTCTGAATTGGACGTTGAAAATGAGCTTATCTCAGCAAGCAGAGAGGTCAAATCACAGTAATGCAAACTCAGTCAGACATAGATTTTCACTTGCAACTTGCTTTAACATGTTTAACAGTGCATGAAATGTTGTCTAAAACAAAAAAGAATGATGCATTTTATGGCTGGATCTGTTTTTATCACTTTCTGAAATGGACGTTGAAAATGAGCTTATCTCAGCCAGCAGAGAGGTCAAATCACAGTAATGCAAACTCAGTCAGAGACATAGATTTTCACTTGCAACTTGCTTTAACATGTTTAACAGTGCATGAAATGTTGTCTAAAACAAAAAAGAATGATGCATTTTATGGCTGGATCTGTTTTTATCACTTTCTGAATTGGACGTTGAAAATGAGCTTATCTCAGCCAGCAGAGAGGTCAAATCACAGTAATGCAAACTCAGTCAGAGACATAGATTTTCACTTGCAACTTGCTTTAACATGTTTAACAGTGCATGAAATGTTGTCTAAAACAAAAAAGAATGATGCATTTTATGGCTGGATCTGGTTTTATTACATTCTGAATTGGACGTTGAAAATGAGCTTATCTCAGCCAGCAGAGAGGTCAAATCACAGTAATGCAAACTCAGTCAGAGACATAGATTTTCACTTGCAACTTGCTTTAACATGTTTAACAGTGCATGAAATGTTGTCTAAAACAAAAAAGAATGATGCATTTTATGGCTGGATCTGGTTTTATTACATTCTGAATTGGACGTTGAAAATGAGCTTATCTCAGCCAGCAGAGAGGTCAAATCACAGTAATGCAAACTCAGTCAAAGACATAGATTTTCACTTGCAACTTGCTTTAACATGTTTAACAGTGCATGAAATGTTGTCTAAAACAAAAAAGAATGATGCATTTTATAGCTGGATCTGTTTTTATCACTTTCTGAATTGGACGTTGAAAATGAGCTTATCTCAGCCAGCAGAGAGGTCAAATCACAGTAATGCAAACTCAGTCAGAGACATAGATTTTCACTTGCAACTTGCTTTAACATGTTTAACAGTGCATGAAATGTTGTCTAAAACAAAAAAGAATGATGCATTTTATGGCTGGATCTGGTTTTATTACATTCTGAGTTGGACGTTGAAAATGAGCTTATCTCAGCCAGCAGAGAGGTCAAATCACAGTAATGCAAACTCAGTCAGAGACATAGATTTTCACTTGCAACTTGCTTTAACATGTTTAACAGTGCATGAAATGTTGTCTAAAACAAAAAAGAATGATGCATTTTATAGCTGGATCAGGTTTTATTACATTCTGAATTGGACGTTGAAAATGAGCTTATCTCAGCCAGCAGAGAGGTCAAATCACAGTAATGCAAACTCAGTCAGAGACATAGATTTTCACTTGCAACTTGCTTTAACATGTTTAACAGTGCATGAAATGTTGTCTAAAACAAAAAAAGAATGATGCATTTTATGGCTGGATCAGGTTTTATTACATTCTGAATTGGACGTTGAAAATGAGCTTATCTCAGCCAGCAGAGAGGTCAAATCACAGTAATGCAAACTCAGTCAGAGACATAGATTTTCACTTGCAACTTGCTTTAACATGTTTAACAGTGCATGAAATGTTGTCTAAAACAAAAAAGAATGATGCATTTTATGGCTGGATCTGGTTTTATTACATTCTGAATTGGACTTGAAAATGAGCTTATCTCAGCCAGCAGAGAGGTCAAATCACAGTAATGCAAACTCAGTCAGAGACATAGATTTTCACTTGCAACTTGCTTTAACATGTTTAACAGTGCATGAAATGTTGTCTAAAACAAAAAAGAATGATGCATTTTATGGCTGGATCTGGTTTTATTACATTCTGAATTGGACGTTGAAAATGAGCTTATCTCAGCCAGCAGAGAGGTCAAATCACAGTAATGCAAACTCAGTCAGAGACATAGATTTTCACTTGCAACTTGCTTTAACATGTTTAACAGTGCATGAAATGTTGTCCAAAACAAAAAAGAATGATGCATTTTATGGCTGGATCAGGTTTTATTACATTCTGAATTGGACGTTGAAAATGAGCTTATCTCAGCCAGCAGAGAGGTCAAATCACAGTAATGCAAACTCCGTCAGAGACATAGATTTTCACTTGCAACTTGCTTTAACATGTTTAGCAGTGCATGAAATGTTGTCTAAAACAAAAAAGAATGATGCATTTTATGGCTGGATCTGGATTTATTACATTCTGAATTGGACGTTGAAAATGAGCTTATCTCAGCCAGCAGAGAGGTCAAATCACAGTAATGCAAACTCAGTCAGAGACATAGATTTTCACTTGCAACTTGCTTTAACATGTTTAACAGTGCATGAAATGTTGTCCAAAACAAAAAAGAATGATGCATTTTATGGCTGGATCAGGTTTTATTACATTCTGAATTGGACGTTGAAAATGAGCTTATCTCAGCCAGCAGAGAGGTCAAATCACAGTAATGCAAACTCAGTCAGAGACATAGATTTTCACTTGCAACTTGCTTTAACATGTTTAACAGTGCATGAAATGTTGTCTAAAACAAAAAAGAATGATGCATTTTATGGCTGGATCTGTTTTTATCACTTTCTGAATTGGACCTTGAAAATGAGCTTATCTCAGCCAGCAGAGAGGTCAAATCACAAAAATGCAAACTCAGTCAGAGACATAGATTTTCACTTGCAACTTGCTTTAACATGTTTAACAGTGCATGAAATGTTGTCTAAAACAAAAAAGAATGATGCATTTTATGGCTGGATCTGGTTTTATTACATTCTGAATTGGACGTTGAAAATGAGCTTATCTCAGCCAGCAGAGAGGTCAAATCACAGTAATGCAAACTCAGTCAGAGACATAGATTTTCACTTGCAACTTGCTTTAACATGTTTAACAGTGCATGAAATGTTGTCTAAAACAAAAAAGAATGATGCATTTTATGGCTGGATCTGGTTTTATTACATTCTGAATTGGACGTTGAAAATGAGCTTATCTCAGCCAGCAGAGAGGTCAAATCACAGTAATGCAAACTCAGTCAGAGACATAGATTTTCACTTGCAACTTGCTTTAACATGTTTAACAGTGCATGAAATGTTGTCTAAAACAAAAAAAGAATGATGCATTTTATAGCTGGATCAGGTTTTATTACATTCTGAATTGGACGTTGAAAATGAGCTTATCTCAGCCAGCAGAGAGGTCAAATCACAGTAATGCAAACTCAGTCAGAGACATAGATTTTCACTTGCAACTTGCTTTAACATGTTTAACAGTGCATGAAATGTTGTCTAAAACAAAAAAGAATGATGCATTTTATGGCTGGATCTGTTTTTATCACTTTCTGAATTGGACGTTGAAAATGAGCTTATCTCAGCCAGCAGAGAGGTCAAATCACAGTAATGCAAACTCAGTCAGAGACATAGATTTTCACTTGCAACTTGCTTTAACATGTTTAACAGTGCATGAAATGTTGTCTAAAACAAAAAAGAATGATGCATTTTATGGCTGGATCTGGTTTTATTACATTCTGAATTGGACGTTGAAAATGAGCTTATCTCAGCCAGCAGAGAGGTCAAATCACAGTAATGCAAACTCAGTCAGAGACATAGATTTTCACTTGCAACTTGCTTTAACATGTTTAACAGTGCATGAAATGTTGTCTAAAACAAAAAAGAATGATGCATTTTATAGCTGGATCAGGTTTTATTACATTCTGAATTGGACGTTGAAAATGAGCTTATCTCAGCCAGCAGAGAGGTCAAATCACAGTAATGCAAACTCAGTCAGAGACATAGATTTTCACTTGCAACTTGCTTTAACATGTTTAACAGTGCATGAAATGTTGTCTAAAACAAAAAAGAATGATGCATTTTATGGCTGGATCTGTTTTTATCACTTTCTGAATTGGACGTTGAAAATGAGCTTATCTCAGCCAGCAGAGAGGTCAAATCACAGTAATGCAAACTCAGTCAGAGACATAGATTTTCACTTGCAACTTGCTTTAACATGTTTAACAGTGCATGAAATGTTGTCTAAAACAAAAAAGAATGATGCATTTTATGGCTGGATCTGGTTTTATTACATTCTGAATTGGACGTTGAAAATGAGCTTATCTCAGCCAGCAGAGAGGTCAAATCACAGTAATGCAAACTCAGTCAGAGACATAGATTTTCACTTGCAACTTGCTTTAACATGTTTAACAGTGCGTGAAATGTTGTCTAAAACAAAAAAGAATGATGCATTTTATAGCTGGATCAGGTTTTAGTACATTCTGAATTGGACGTTGAAAATGAGCTTATCTCAGCCAGCAGAGAGGTCAAATCACAGTAATGCAAACTCAGTCAGAGACATAGATTTTCACTTGCAACTTGCTTTAACATGTTTAACAGTGCATGAAATGTTGTCTAAAACAAAAAAGAATGATGCATTTCATGGCTGGATCTGTTTTTATTACATTCTGAATTGGACGTTGAAAATGAGCTTATCTCAGCCAGCAGAGAGGTCAAATCACAGTAATGCAAACTCAGTCAGAGACATAGATTTTCACTTGCAACTTGCTTTAACATGTTTAACAGTGCATGAAATGTTGTCTAAAACGAAAAAGAATGATGCATTTTATGGCTGGATCAGGTTTTATTACATTCTGAATTGGACGTTGAAAATGAGCTTATCTCAGCCAGCAGAGAGGTCAAATCACAGTAATGCAAACTCAGTCAGAGACATAGATTTTCACTTGCAACTTGCTTTAACATGTTTAACAGTGCATGAAATGTTGTCTAAAACAAAAAAGAATGATGCATTTTATGGCTGGATCTGGTTTTATTACATTCTGAATTGGACGTTGAAAATGAGCTTATCTCAGCCAGCAGAGAGGTCAAATCACAGTAATGCAAACTCAGTCAGAGACATAGATTTTCACTTGCAACTTGCTTTAACATGTTTAACAGTGCATGAAATGTTGTCTAAAACAAAAAAGAATGATGCATTTCATGGCTGGATCTGTTTTTATTACATTCTGAATTGGACGTTGAAAATGAGCTTATCTCAGCCAGCAGAGAGGTCAAATCACAGTAATGCAAACTCAGTCAGAGACATAGATTTTCACTTGCAACTTGCTTTAACATGTTTAACAGTGCATGAAATGTTGTCTAAAACGAAAAAGAATGATGCATTTTATGGCTGGATCAGGTTTTATTACATTCTGAATTGGACGTTGAAAATGAGCTTATCTCAGCCAGCAGAGAGGTCAAATCACAGTAATGCAAACTCAGTCAGAGACATAGATTTTCACTTGCAACTTGCTTTAACATGTTTAACAGTGCATGAAATGTTGTCTAAAACAAAAAAGAATGATGCATTTTATGGCTGGATCTGGTTTTATTACATTCTGAATTGGACGTTGAAAATGAGCTTATCTCAGCCAGCAGAGAGGTCAAATCACAGTAATGCAAACTCAGTCAGAGACATAAATTTTCACTTGCAACTTGCTTTAACATGTTTAACAGTGCATGAAATGTTGTCTAAAACAAAAAAGAATGATGCATTTTATGGCTGGATCTGGTTTTATTACATTCTGAATTGGACAATGAAAATGAGCTTATCTCAGCCAGCAGAGAGGTCAAATCACAGTAATGCAAACTCAGTCAGAGACATAGATTTTCACTTGCAACTTGCTTTAACATGTTTAACAGTGCATGAAATGTTGTCTAAAACAAAAAAGAATGATGCATTTCATGGCTGGATCTGTTTTTATTACATTCTGAATTGGACGTTGAAAATGAGCTTATCTCAGCCAGCAGAGAGGTCAAATCACAGTAATGCAAACTCAGTCAGAGACATAGATTTTCACTTGCAACTTGCTTTAACATGTTTAACAGTGCATGAAATGTTGTCTAAAACGAAAAAGAATGATGCATTTTATGGCTGGATCAGGTTTTATTACATTCTGAATTGGACGTTGAAAATGAGCTTATCTCAGCCAGCAGAGAGGTCAAATCACAGTAATGCAAACTCAGTCAGAGACATAGATTTTCACTTGCAACTTGCTTTAACATGTTTAACAGTGCATGAAATGTTGTCTAAAACAAAAAAGAATGATGCATTTTATGGCTGGATCTGGTTTTATTACATTCTGAATTGGACGTTGAAAATGAGCTTATCTCAGCCAGCAGAGAGGTCAAATCACAGTAATGCAAACTCAGTCAGAGACATAAATTTTCACTTGCAACTTGCTTTAACATGTTTAACAGTGCATGAAATGTTGTCTAAAACAAAAAAGAATGATGCATTTTATGGCTGGATCTGGTTTTATTACATTCTGAATTGGACAATGAAAATGAGCTTATCTCAGCCAGCAGAGATGTCAAATCACAGTAATGCAAACTCAGTCAGAGACATAGATTTTCACTTGCAACTTGCTTTAACATGTTTAACAGTGCATGAAATGTTGTCTAAAACAAAAAAGAATGATGCATTTTATGTCTGGATCAATTTTTATCACTTTCTGAATTGGACGTTGAAAATGAGCTTATCTCAGCCAGCAGAGAGGTCAAATCACAGTAATGCAAACTCAGTCAGAGACATAGATTTTCACTTGCAACTTGCTTTAACATGTTTAACAGTGCATGAAATGTTGTCTAAAACAAAAAAGAATGATGCATTTTATGGCTGGATCTGGTTTTATTACATTCTGAATTGGACGTTGAAAATGAGCTTATCTCAGCCAGCAGAGAGGTCAAATCACAGTAATGCAAACTCAGTCAGAGACATAGATTTTCACTTGCAACTTGCTTTAACATGTTTAACAGTGCATGAAATGTTGTCTAAAACAAAAAAGAATGATGCATTTTATAGCTGGATCAGGTTTTATTACATTCTGAATTGGACGTTGAAAATGAGCTTATCTCAGCCAGCAGAGAGGTCAAATCACAGTAATGTAAACTCAGTCAGAGACATAGATTTTCACTTGCAACTTGCTTTAACATGTTTAACAGTGCATGAAATGTTGTCTAAAACAAAAAAGAATGATGCATTTTATGGCTGGATCTGTTTTTATCACTTTCTGAATTGGACGTTGAAAATGAGCTTATCTCAGCCAGCAGAGAGGTCAAATCACAGTAATGCAAACTCAGTCAGAGACATAGATTTTCACTTGCAACTTGCTTTAACATGTTTAACAGTGCATGAAATGTTGTCTAAAACAAAAAAGAATGATGCATTTTATGGCTGGATCTGGTTTTATTACATTCTGAATTGGACGTTGAAAATGAGCTTATCTCAGCCAGCAGAGAGGTCAAATCACAGTAATGCAAACTCAGTCAGAGACATAGATTTTCACTTGCAACTTGCTTTAACATGTTTAACAGTGCATGAAATGTTGTCTAAAACAAAAAAGAATGATGCATTTTATAGCTGGATCAGGTTTTATTACATTCTGAATTGGACGTTGAAAATGAGCTTATCTCAGCCAGCAGAGAGGTCAAATCACAGTAATGCAAACTCAGTCAGAGACATAGATTTTCACTTGCAACTTGCTTTAACATGTTTAACAGTGCATGAAATGTTGTCTAAAACAAAAAAGAATGATGCATTTTATGGCTGGATCTGGTTTTATTACATTCTGAATTGGACTTGAAAATGAGCTTATCTCAGCCAGCAGAGAGGTCAAATCACAGTAATGCAAACTCAGTCAGAGACATAGATTTTCACTTGCAAATTGCTTTAACATGTTTAACAGTGCATGAAATGTTGTCTAAAACAAAAAAGAATGATGCATTTTATGGCTGGATCTGGTTTTATTACATTCTGAATTGGACGTTGAAAATGAGCTTATCTCAGCCAGCAGAGAGGTCAAATCACAGTAATGCAAACTCAGTCAGAGACATAGATTTTCACTTGCAACTTGCTTTAACATGTTTAACAGTGCATGAAATTTTGTCCAAAACAAAAAAGAATGATGCATTTTATGGCTGGATCAGGTTTTATTACATTCTGAATTGGACGTTGAAAATGAGCTTATCTCAGCCAGCAGAGAGGTCAAATCACAGTAATGCAAACTCAGTCAGAGACATAGATTTTCACTTGCAACTTGCTTTAACATGTTTAACAGTGCATGAAATGTTGTCTAAAACAAAAAAGAATGATGCATTTTATGGCTGGATCTGGTTTTATTACATTCTGAATTGGACGTTGAAAATGAGCTTATCTCAGCCAGCAGAGAGGTCAAATCACAGTAATGCAAACTCAGTCAGAGACATAGATTTTCACTTGCTACTTGCTTTAACATGTTTAACAGTGCATGAAATGTTGTCTAAAACAAAAAAGAATGATGCATTTTATAGCTGGATCAGGTTTTATTACATTCTGAATTAGACGTTGAAAATGAGCTTATCTCAGCCAGCAGAGAGGTCAAATCACAGTAATGCAAACTCAGTCAGAGACATAGATTTTCACTTGCAACTTGCTTTAACATGTTTAACAGTGCATGAAATGTTGTCTAAAACAAAAAAGAATGATGCATTTTATAGCTGGATCAGGTTTTATTACATTCTGAATTGGACGTTGAAAATGAGCTTATCTCAGCCAGCAGAGAGGTCAAATCACAGTAATGCAAACTCAGTCAGAGACATAGATTTTCACTTGCAACTTGCTTTAACATGTTTAACAGTGCATGAAATGTTATCTAAAACAAAAAAAGAATGATGCATTTTATGGCTGGATCTGGTTTTATTACATTCTGAATTGAACGTTGAAAATGAGCTTTTCTCAGCCAGCAGAGAGGTCAAATCACAGTAATGCAAACTCAGTCAGAGACATAGATTTTCACTTGCAACTTGCTTTAACATGTTTAACAGTGCATGAAATGTTGTCCAAAACAAAAAAGAATGATGCATTTTATGGCTGGATCAGGTTTTATTACATTCTGAATTGGACGTTGAAAATGAGCTTATCTCAGCCAGCAGAGAGGTCAAATCACAGTAATGCAAACTCAGTCAGAGACATAGATTTTCACTTGCAACTTGCTTTAACATGTTTAACAGTGCATGAAATGTTGTCTAAAACAAAAAAGAATGATGCATTTTATAGCTGGATCAGGTTTTATTACATTCTGAATTGGACGTTGAAAATGAGCTTATCTCAGCCAGCAGAGAGGTCAAATCACAGTAATGCAAACTCAGTCAGAGACATAGATTTTCACTTGCAACTTGCTTTAACATGTTTAACAGTGCATGAAATGTTGTCTAAAACAAAAAAGAATGATGCATTTTATGGCTGGATCTGTTTTTATCACTTTCTGAATTGGACGTTGAAAATGAGCTTATCTCAGCCAGCAGAGAGGTCAAATCACAGTAATGCAAACTCAGTCAGAGACATAAATTTTCACTTGCAACTTGCTTTAACATGTTTAACAGTGCATGAAATGTTGTCTAAAACAAAAAAGAATGATGCATTTTATGGCTGGATCTGGTTTTATTACATTCTGAATTGGACAATGAAAATGAGCTTATCTCAGCCAGCAGAGAGGTCAAATCACAGTAATGCAAACTCAGTCAGAGACATAGATTTTTACTTGCAACTTGCTTTAACATGTTTAACAGTGCAGGAAATGTTGTCTAAAACAAAAAAGAATGATCCATTTTATGGCTGGATCTGTTTTTATCACTTTCTGAATTGGACGTTGAAAATGAGCTTATCTCAGCCAGCAGAGAGGTCAAATCACAGTAATGCAAACTCAGTCAGAGACATAGATTTTCACTTGCAACTTGCTTTAACATGTTTAACAGTGCATGAAATGTTGTCTAAAACAAAAAAGAATGATGCATTTTATGGCTGGATCTGGTTTTATTACATTCTGAATTGGACGTTGAAAATGAGCTTATCTCAGCCAGCAGAGAGGTCAAATCACAGTAATGCAAACTCAGTCAGAGACATAGATTTTCACTTGCAACTTGCTTTAACATGTTTAACAGTGCATGAAATGTTGTCTAAAACAAAAAAGAATGATGCATTTTATAGCTGGATCAGGTTTTATTACATTCTGAATTGGACGTTGAAAATGAGCTTATCTCAGCCAGCAGAGAGGTCAAATCACAGTAATGCAAACTCAGTCAGAGACATAGATTTTCACTTGCAACTTGCTTTAACATGTTTAACAGTGCATTAAATGTTGTCTAAAACAAAAAAGAATGATGCATTTTATGGCTGGATCTGTTTTTATCACTTTCTGAATTGGACCTTGAAAATGAGCTTATCTCAGCCAGCAGAGAGGTCAAATCACAGTAATGCAAACTCAGTCAGAGACATAGAATTTCACTTGCAACTTGCTTTAACATGTTTAACAGTGCATTAAATGTTGTCTAAAACAAAAAAGAATGATGCATTTTATGGCTGGATCTGGTTTTATTACATTCTGAATTGGACGTTGAAAATGAGCTTATCTCAGCCAGCAGAGAGGTCAAATCACAGTAATGCAAACTCAGTCAGAGACATAGATTTTCACTTGCAACTTGCTTTAACATGTTTAACAGTGCATGAAATGTTGTCTAAAACAAAAAAGAATGATGCATTTTATGGCTGGATCTGGTTTTATTACATTCTGAATTGGACCTTGAAAATGAGCTTATCTCAGCCAGCAGAGAGGTCAAATCACAGTAATGCAAACTCAGTCAGAGACATAGATTTTCACTTGCAACTTGCTTTAACATGTTTAACAGTGCATGAAATGTTGTCTAAAACAAAAAAGAATGATGCATTTTTTGGCTGGATCTGTTTTTATCACTTTCTGAATTGGACGTTGAAAATGAGCTTATCTCAGCCAGCAGAGAGGTCAAATCACAGTAATGCAAACTCAGTCAGAGACATAGATTTTCACTTGCAACTTGCTTTAACATGTTTAACAGTGCATGAAATGTTGTCTAAAACAAAAAAGAATGATGCATTTTATAGCTGGATCAGGTTTTATTACATTCTGAATTGGACGTTGAAAATGAGCTTATCTCAGCCAGCAGAGAGGTCAAATCACAGTAATGCAAACTCAGTCAGAGACATAGATTTTCACTTGCAACTTGCTTTAACATGTTTAACAGTGCATGAAATGTTGTCTAAAACAAAAAAGAATGATGCATTTTATGGCTGGATCTGTTTTTATCACTTTCTGAATTGGACGTTGAAAATGAGCTTATCTCAGCCAG
Organism: Danio rerio; assembly: GCF_052040795.2. NCBI lineage: Eukaryota > Metazoa > Chordata > Actinopteri > Cypriniformes > Danionidae > Danio > Danio rerio. Next base: position 47,573,489 of record NC_141037.1, read on the forward strand.
CAGAGAGGTCAAATCACAGTAATGCAAACTCAGTCAGAGACATAAATTTTCACTTGCAACTTGCTTTAACATGTTTAACAGTGCATGAAATGTTGTCTAAAACAAAAAAGAATGATGCATTTTATGGCTGGATCTGGTTTTATTACATTCTGAATTGGACAATGAAAATGAGCTTATCTCAGCCAGCAGAGAGGTCAAATCACAGTAATGCAAACTCAGTCAGAGACATAGATTTTTACTTGCAACTTGCTTTAACATGTTTAACAGTGCAGGAAATGTTGTCTAAAACAAAAAAGAATGATCCATTTTATGGCTGGATCTGTTTTTATCACTTTCTGAATTGGACGTTGAAAATGAGCTTATCTCAGCCAGCAGAGAGGTCAAATCACAGTAATGCAAACTCAGTCAGAGACATAGATTTTCACTTGCAACTTGCTTTAACATGTTTAACAGTGCATGAAATGTTGTCTAAAACAAAAAAGAATGATGCATTTTATGGCTGGATCTGGTTTTATTACATTCTGAATTGGACGTTGAAAATGAGCTTATCTCAGCCAGCAGAGAGGTCAAATCACAGTAATGCAAACTCAGTCAGAGACATAGATTTTCACTTGCAACTTGCTTTAACATGTTTAACAGTGCATGAAATGTTGTCTAAAACAAAAAAGAATGATGCATTTTATAGCTGGATCAGGTTTTATTACATTCTGAATTGGACGTTGAAAATGAGCTTATCTCAGCCAGCAGAGAGGTCAAATCACAGTAATGCAAACTCAGTCAGAGACATAGATTTTCACTTGCAACTTGCTTTAACATGTTTAACAGTGCATTAAATGTTGTCTAAAACAAAAAAGAATGATGCATTTTATGGCTGGATCTGCTTTTATCACTTTCTGAATTGGACCTTGAAAATGAGCTTATCTCAGCCAGCAGAGAGGTCAAATCACAGTAATGCAAACTCAGTCAGAGACATAGATTTTCACTTGCAACTTGCTTTAACATGTTTAACAGTGCATTAAATGTTGTCTAAAACAAAAAAGAATGATGCATTTTATGGCTGGATCTGGTTTTATTACATTCTGAATTGGACGTTGAAAATGAGCTTATCTCAGCCAGCAGAGAGGTCAAATCACAGTAATGCAAACTCAGTCAGAGACATAGATTTTCACTTGCAACTTGCTTTAACATGTTTAACAGTGCATGAAATGTTGTCTAAAACAAAAAAGAATGATGCATTTTATGGCTGGATCTGGTTTTATTACATTCTGAATTGGACCTTGAAAATGAGCTTATCTCAGCCAGCAGAGAGGTCAAATCACAGTAATGCAAACTCAGTCAGAGACATAGATTTTCACTTGCAACTTGCTTTAACATGTTTAACAGTGCATGAAATGTTGTCTAAAACAAAAAAGAATGATGCATTTTATGGCTGGATCTGTTTTTATCACTTTCTGAATTGGACGTTGAAAATGAGCTTATCTCAGCCAGCAGAGAGGTCAAATCACAGTAATGCAAACTCAGTCAGAGACATAGATTTTCACTTGCAACTTGCTTTAACATGTTTAACAGTGCATGAAATGTTGTCTAAAACAAAAAAGAATGATGCATTTTATGGCTGGATCAGGTTTTATTACATTCTGAATTGGACGTTGAAAATGAGCTTATCTCAGCCAGCAGAGAGGTCAAATCACAGTAATGCAAACTCAGTCAGAGACATAGATTTTCACTTGCAACTTGCTTTAACATGTTTAACAGTGCATGAAATGTTGTCTAAAACAAAAAAGAATGATGCATTTTATGGCTGGATCTGGTTTTATTACATTCTGAATTGGACGTTGAAAATGAGCTTATCTCAGCCAGCAGAGAGGTCAAATCACAGTAATGCAAACTCAGTCAGAGACATAGATTTTCACTTGCTACTTGCTTTAACATGTTTAACAGTGCATGAAATGTTGTCTAAAACAAAAAAGAATGATGCATTTTATAGCTGGATCAGGTTTTATTACATTCTGAATTAGACGTTGAAAATGAGCTTATCTCAGCCAGCAGAGAGGTCAAATCACAGTAATGCAAACTCAGTCAGAGACATAGATTTTCACTTGCAACTTGCTTTAACATGTTTAACAGTGCATGAAATGTTGTCTAAAACAAAAAAGAATGATGCATTTTATAGCTGGATCAGGTTTTATTACATTCTGAATTGGACGTTGAAAATGAGCTTATCTCAGCCAGCAGAGAGGTCAAATCACAGTAATGCAAACTCAGTCAGAGACATAGATTTTCACTTGCAACTTGCTTTAACATGTTTAACAGTGCATGAAATGTTGTCTAAAACAAAAAAAGAATGATGCATTTTATGGCTGGATCTGGTTTTATTACATTCTGAATTGAACGTTGAAAATGACCTTTTCTCAGCCAGCAGAGAGGTCAAATCACAGTAATGCAAACTCAGTCAGAGACATAGATTTTCACTTGCAACTTGCTTTAACATGTTTAACAGTGCATGAAATGTTGTCTAAAACAAAAAAGAATGATGCATTTTATGGCTGGATCTGGTTTTATTACATTCTGAATTGGACGTTGAAAATGAGCTTATCTCAGCCAGCAGAGAGGTCAAATCACAGTAATGCAAACTCAGTCAGAGACATAGATTTTCACTTGCAACTTGCTATAACATGTTTAACAATGCATGAAATGTTGTCTAAAACAAAAAAGAATGATGCATTTTATAGCTGAATCTGGTTTTATTACATTCTGAATTGGACGTTGAAAATGAGCTTATCTCAGCCAGCAGAGAGGTCAAATCACAGTAATGCAAACTCAGTCAGAGACATAGATTTTCACTTGCAACTTGCTTTAACATGTTTAACAGTGCATGAAATGTTGTCTAAAACAAAAAAGAATGATGCATTTTATGGCTGGATCTGGTTTTATTACATTCTGAATTGGACGTTGAAAATGAGCTTATCTCAGCCAGCAGAGAGGTTAAATCACAGTAATGCAAACTCAGTCAGAGACATAGATTTTCACTTGCAACTTGCTTTAACATGTTTAACAGTGCATGAAATGTTGTCTAAAACAAAAAAGAATGATGCATTTTATGGCTGGATCTGTTTTTATCACTTTCTGAATTGGACGTTGAAAATGAGCTTATCTCAGCCAGCAGAGAGGTCAAATCACAGTAATGCAAACTTAGTCAGAGACATAGATTTTCACTTGCAACTTGCTTTAACATGTTTAACAGTGCATGAAATGTTGTCTAAAACAAAAAAGAATGATGCATTTTATGGCTGGATCTGGTTTTATTACATTCTGAATTGGACGTTGAAAATGAGCTTATCTCAGCCAGCAGAGAGGTCAAATCACAGTAATGCAAACTCAGTCAGAGACATAGATTTTCACTTGCAACGTGCTTTAACATGTTTAACAGTGCATGAAATGTTGTCTAAAACAAAAAAGAATGATGCATTTTATGGCTGGATCTGTTTTTATTACATTCTGAATTGGACGTTGAAAATGAGCTTATCTCAGCCAGCAGAGAGGTCAAATCACAGTAATGCAAACTCAGTCAGAGACATAGATTTTCACTTGCAACTTGCTTTAACATGTTTAACAGTGCATGAAATGTTGTCTAAAACAAAAAAGAATGATGCATTTTATGGCTGGATCTGGTTTTATTACATTCTGAATTGGACGTTGAAAATGAGCTTATCTCAGCCAGCAGAGAGGTCAAATCACAGTAATGCAAACTTAGTCAGAGACATAGATTTTCACTTGCAACTTGCTTTAACATGTTTAACAGTGCATGAAATGTTGTCTAAAACAAAAAAGAATGATGCATTTTATAGCTGGATCAGGTTTTATTACAATCTGAATTGGACGTTGAAAATGAGCTTATCTCAGCCAGCAGAGAGGTCAAATCACAGTAATGCAAACTCAGTCAGAGACATAGATTTTCACTTGCAACTTGCTTTAACATGTTTAACAGTGCATGAAATGTTGTCTAAAACAAAAAAGAATGATGCATTTTATGGCTGGATCTGGTTTTATTACTTTCTGAATTGGACGTTGAAAATGAGCTTATCTCAGCCAGCAGAGAGGTCAAATCACAGTAATGCAAACTCAGTCAGAGACATAGATTTTCACTTGCAACTTGCTTTAACATGTTTAACAGTGCATGAAATGTTGTCTAAAACAAAAAAGAATGATGCATTTTATGGCTGGATCTGGTTTTATTACATTCTGAATTGGACGTTGAAAATGAGCTTATCTCAGCCAGCAGAGAGGTCAAATCACAGTAATGCAAACTCAGTCAGAGACATAGATTTTCACTTGCAACTTGCTTTAACATGTTTAACAGTGCATGAAATGTTGTCTAAAACAAAAAAGAATGATGCATTTTATAGCTGGATCAGGTTTTATTACATTCTGAATTGGACGTTGAAAATGAGCTTATCTCAGCCAGCAGAGAGGTCAAATCACAGTAATGCAAACTCAGTCAGAGACAGATTTTCACTTGCAACTTGCTTTAACATGTTTAACAGTGCATGAAATGTTGTCTAAAACAAAAAAGAATGATGCATTTTATGGCTGGATCAGGTTTTATTACATTCTGAATTGGACGTTGAAAATGAGCTTATCTCAGCCAGCAGAGAGGTCAAATCACAGTAATGCAAACTCAGTCAGAGACATAGATTTTCACTTGCAACTTGCTTTAACATGTTTAACAGTGCATGAAATGTTGTCTAAAACAAAAAAGAATGATGCATTTTATGGCTGGATCTGGTTTTATCACATTCTGAATTGGACGTTGAAAATGAGCTTATCTCAGCCAGCAGAGAGGTCAAATCACAGTAATGCAAACTCAGTCAGAGACATAGATTTTCACTTGCAACTTGCTTTAACATGTTTAACAGTGCATGAAATGTTATCTAAAACAAAAAAGAATGATGCATTTTATGGCTGGATCTGGTTTTATTACATTCTGAATTGGACGTTGAAAATGAGCTTATCTCAGCCAGCAGAGAGGTCAAATCACAGTAATGCAAACTCAGTCAGAGACATAGATTTTCACTTGCAACTTGCTTTAACATGTTTAACAGTGCGTGAAATGTTGTCTAAAACAAAAAAGAATGATGCATTTTATAGCTGGATCAGGTTTTATTACATTCTGAATTGGACGTTGAAAATGAGCTTATCTCAGCCAGCAGAGAGGTCAAATCACAGTAATGCAAACTCAGTCAGAGACATAGATTTTCACTTGCAACTTGCTTTAACATGTTTAACAGTGCGTGAAATGTTGTCTAAAACAAAAAAGAATGATGCATTTTATAGCTGGATCAGGTTTTATTACATTCTGAATTGGACGTTGAAAATGAGCTTATCTCAGCCAGCAGAGAGGTCAAATCACAGTAATGCAAACTCAGTCAGAGACATAGATTTTCACTTGCAACTTGCTTTAACATGTTTAACAGTGCATGAAATGTTGTCTAAAACAAAAAAGAATGATGCATTTCATGGCTGGATCTGTTTTTATCACTTTCTGAATTGGACGTTGAAAATGAGCTTATCTCAGCCAGCAGAGAGGTCAAATCACAGTAATGCAAACTCAGTCAGAGACATAGATTTTCACTTGCAACTTGCTTTAACATGTTTAACAGTGCATGAAATGTTGTCTAAAACAAAAAAGAATGATGCATTTTATGGCTGGATCTGTTTTTATCACTTTCTGATTTGGACGTTGAAAATGAGCTTATCTCAGCCAGCAGAGAGGTCAAATCACAGTAATGCAAACTCAGTCAGAGACATAGATTTTCACTTGCAACTTGCTTTAACATGTTTAACAGTGCATGAAATGTTGTCTAAAACAAAAAAGAATGATGCATTTTATGGCTGGATCTGTTTTTATCACTTTCTGAATTGGACGTTGAAAATGAGCTTATCTCAGCCAGCAGAGAGGTCAAATCACAGTAATGCAAACTCAGTCAGAGACATAGATTTTCACTTGCAACTTGCTTTAACATGTTTAACAGTGCATGAAATGTTGTCTAAAACAAAAAAGAATGATGCATTTTATGGCTGGATCTGGTTTTATTACATTCTGAATTGGACGTTGAAAATGAGCTTATCTCAGCCAGCAGAGAGGTCAAATCACAGTAATGCAAACTCAGTCAGAGACATAGATTTTCACTTGCAACTTGCTTTAACATGTTTAACAGTGCGTGAAATGTTGTCTAAAACAAAAAAGAATGATGCATTTTATAGCTGGATCAGGTTTTATTACATTCTGAATTGGACGTTGAAAATGAGCTTATCTCAGCCAGCAGAGAGGTCAAATCACAGTAATGCAAACTCAGTCAGAGACATAGATTTTCACTTGCAACTTGCTTTAACATGTTTAACAGTGCATGAAATGTTGTCTAAAACAAAAAAGAATGATGCATTTCATGGCTGGATCTGTTTTTATCACTTTCTGAATTGGACGTTGAAAATGAGCTTATCTCAGCCAGCAGAGAGGTCAAATCACAGTAATGCAAACTCAGTCAGAGACATAGATTTTCACTTGCAACTTGCTTTAACATGTTTAACAGTGCATGAAATGTTGTCTAAAACAAAAAAGAATGATGCATTTTATAGCTGGATCAGGTTTTATTACAATCTGAATTGGACGTTGAAAATGAGCTTATCTCAGCCAGCAGAGAGGTCAAATCACAGTAATGCAAACTCAGTCAGAGACATAGATTTTCACTTGCAACTTGCTTTAACATGTTTAACAGTGCATGAAATGTTGTCTAAAACAAAAAAGAATGATGCATTTTATGGCTGGATCTGGTTTTATAACTTTCTGAATTGGACGTTGAAAATGAGCTTATCTCAGCCAGCAGAGAGGTCAAATCACAGTAATGCAAACTCAGTCAGAGACATAGATTTTCACTTGCAACTTGCTTTAACATGTTTAACAGTGCATGAAATGTTGTCTAAAACAAAAAAGAATGATGCATTTTATGGCTGGATCTGGTTTTATTACATTCTGAATTGGACGTTGAAAATGAGCTTATCTCAGCCAGCAGAGAGGTCAAATCACAGTAATGCAAACTCAGTCAGAGACATAGATTTTCACTTGCAACTTGCTTTAACATGTTTAACAGTGCGTGAAATGTTGTCTAAAACAAAAAAGAATGATGCATTTTATGGCTGGATCTGGTTTTATTACATTCTGAATTGGACGTTGAAAATGAGCTTATCTCAGCCAGCAGAGAGGTCAAATCACAGTAATGCAAACTCAGTCAGAGACATAGATTTTCACTTGCAACTTGCTTTAACATGTTTAACAGTGCATGAAATGTTGTCTAAAACAAAAAAGAATGATGCATTTTATGGCTGGATCTGGTTTTATCACATTCTGAATTGGACGTTGAAAATGAGCTTATCTCAGCCAGCAGAGAGGTCAAATCACAGTAATGCAAACTCAGTCAGAGACATAGATTTTCACTTGCAACTTGCTTTAACATGTTTAACAGTGCATGAAATGTTATCTAAAACAAAAAAGAATGATGCATTTTATGGCTGGATCTGGTTTTATTACATTCTGAATTGGACGTTGAAAATGAGCTTATCTCAGCCAGCAGAGAGGTCAAATCACAGTAATGCAAACTCAGTCAGAGACATAGATTTTCACTTGCAACTTGCTTTAACATGTTTAACAGTGCGTGAAATGTTGTCTAAAACAAAAAAGAATGATGCATTTTATAGCTGGATCAGGTTTTATTACATTCTGAATTGGACGTTGAAAATGAGCTTATCTCAGCCAGCAGAGAGGTCAAATCACAGTAATGCAAACTCAGTCAGAGACATAGATTTTCACTTGCAACTTGCTTTAACATGTTTAACAGTGCGTGAAATGTTGTCTAAAACAAAAAAGAATGATGCATTTTATAGCTGGATCAGGTTTTATTACATTCTGAATTGGACGTTGAAAATGAGCTTATCTCAGCCAGCAGAGAGGTCAAATCACAGTAATGCAAACTCAGTCAGAGACATAGATTTTCACTTGCAACTTGCTTTAACATGTTTAACAGTGCATGAAATGTTGTCTAAAACAAAAAAGAATGATGCATTTCATGGCTGGATCTGTTTTTATCACTTTCTGAATTGGACGTTGAAAATGAGCTTATCTCAGCCAGCAGAGAGGTCAAATCACAGTAATGCAAACTCAGTCAGAGACATAGATTTTCACTTGCAACTTGCTTTAACATGTTTAACAGTGCGTGAAATGTTGTCTAAAACAAAAAAGAATGATGCATTTTATAGCTGGATCAGGTTTTATTACATTCTGAATTGGACGTTGAAAATGAGCTTATCTCAGCCAGCAGAGAGGTCAAATCACAGTAATGCAAACTCAGTCAGAGACATAGATTTTCACTTGCAACTTGCTTTAACATGTTTAACAGTGCATGAAATGTTGTCTAAAACAAAAAAGAATGATGCATTTTATGGCTGGATCTGGTTTTATTACATTCTGAATTGGACGTTGAAAATGAGCTTATCTCAGCCAGCAGAGAGGTCAAATCACAGTAATGCAAACTCAGTCAGAGACATAGATTTTCACTTGCAACTTGCTTTAACATGTTTAACAGTGCGTGAAATGTTGTCTAAAACAAAAAAGAATGATGCATTTTATAGCTGGATCAGGTTTTATTACATTCTGAATTGGACGTTGAAAATGAGCTTATCTCAGCCAGCAGAGAGGTCAAATCACAGTAATGCAAACTCAGTCAGAGACATAGATTTTCACTTGCAACTTGCTTTAACATGTTTAACAGTGCATGAAATGTTGTCTAAAACAAAAAAGAATGATGCATTTCATGGCTGGATCTGTTTTTATCACTTTCTGAATTGGACGTTGAAAATGAGCTTATCTCAGCCAGCAGAGAGGTCAAATCACAGTAATGCAAACTCAGTCAGAGACATAGATTTTCACTTGCAACTTGCTTTAACATGTTTAACAGTGCATGAAATGTTGTCTAAAACAAAAAAGAATGATGCATTTTATAGCTGGATCAGGTTTTATTACAATCTGAATTGGACGTTGAAAATGAGCTTATCTCAGCCAGCAGAGAGGTCAAATCACAGTAATGCAAACTCAGTCAGAGACATAGATTTTCACTTGCAACTTGCTTTAACATGTTTAACAGTGCATGAAATGTTGTCTAAAACAAAAAAGAATGATGCATTTTATGGCTGGATCTGGTTTTATAACTTTCTGAATTGGACGTTGAAAATGAGCTTATCTCAGCCAGCAGAGAGGTCAAATCACAGTAATGCAAACTCAGTCAGAGACATAGATTTTCACTTGCAACTTGCTTTAACATGTTTAACAGTGCATGAAATGTTGTCTAAAACAAAAAAGAATGATGCATTTTATGGCTGGATCTGGTTTTATTACATTCTGAATTGGACGTTGAAAATGAGCTTATCTCAGCCAGCAGAGAGGTCAAATCACAGTAATGCAAACTCAGTCAGAGACATAGATTTTCACTTGCAACTTGCTTTAACATGTTTAACAGTGCGTGAAATGTTGTCTAAAACAAAAAAGAATGATGCATTTTATAGCTGGATCAGGTTTATTACATTCTGAATTGGACGTTGAAAATGAGCTTATCTCAGCCAGCAGAGAGGTCAAATCACAGTAATGCAAACTCAGTCAGAGACATAGATTTTCACTTGCAACTTGCTTTAACATGTTTAACAGTGCATGAAATGTTGTCTAAAACAAAAAAGAATGATGCATTTCATGGCTGGATCTGTTTTTATCACTTTCTGAATTGGACGTTGAAAATGAGCTTATCTCAGCCAGCAGAGAGGTCAAATCACAGTAATGCAAACTCAGTCAGAGACATAGATTTTCACTTGCAACTTGCTTTAAAATGTTTAACAGTGCATGAAATGTTATCTAAAACAAAAAAAGAATGATGCATTTTATGGCTGGATCTGGTTTTATTACATTCTGAATTGAACGTTGAAAATGAGCTTTTCTCAGCCAGCAGAGAGGTCAAATCACAGTAATGCAAACTCAGTCAGAGACATAGATTTTCACTTGCAACTTGCTTTAACATGTTTAACAGTGCGTGAAATGTTGTCTAAAACAAAAAAGAATGATGCATTTTATAGCTGGATCAGGTTTTATTACATTCTGAATTGGACGTTGAAAATGAGCTTATCTCAGCCAGCAGAGAGGTCAAATCACAGTAATGCAAACTCAGTCAGAGACATAGATTTTCACTTGCAACTTGCTTTAACATGTTTAACAGTGCATGAAATGTTGTCTAAAACAAAAAAGAATGATGCATTTCATGGCTGGATCTGTTTTTATCACTTTCTGAATTGGACGTTGAAAATGAGCTTATCTCAGCCAGCAGAGAGGTCAAATCACAGTAATGCAAACTCAGTCAGAGACATAGATTTTCACTTGCAACTTGCTTTAACATGTTTAACAGTGCATGAAATGTTGTCTAAAACAAAAAAGAATGATGCATTTTATGGCTGGATCTGGTTTTATAACTTTCTGAATTGGACGTTGAAAATGAGCTTATCTCAGCCAGCAGAGAGGTCAAATCACAGTAATGCAAACTCAGTCAGAGACATAGATTTTCACTTGCAACTTGCTTTAACATGTTTAACAGTGCATGAAATGTTGTCTAAAACAAAAAAGAATGATGCATTTTATGGCTGGATCTGGTTTTATTACATTCTGAATTGGACGTTGAAAATGAGCTTATCTCAGCCAGCAGAGAGGTCAAATCACAGTAATGCAAACTCAGTCAGAGACATAGATTTTCACTTGCAACTTGCTTTAACATGTTTAACAGTGCATGAAATGTTGTCTAAAACAAAAAAAAATGATGCATTTCATGGCTGGATCTGTTTTTATCACTTTCTGAATTGGACGTTGAAAATGAGCTCATCTCAGCCAGCAGAGAGGTCAAATTACAGTAATGCAAACTCAGTCAGAGACATAGATTTTCACTTGCAACTTGCTTTAACATGTTTAACAGTGCATGAAATGTTGTCTAAAACAAAAAAGAATGATGCATTTTATGGCTGGATCTGTTTTTATCACTTTCTGAATTGGACGTTGAAAATGAGCTTATCTCAGCCAGCAGAGAGGTCAAATCACAGTAATGCAAACTCAGTCAGAGACATAGATTTTCACTTGCAACTTGCTTTAACATGTTTAACAGTGCATGAAATGTTGTCTAAAACAAAAAAGAATGATGCATTTTATGGCTGGATCTGGTTTTATTACATTCTGAATTGGACGTTGAAAATGAGCTTATCTCAGCCAGCAGAGAGGTCAAATCACAGTAATGCAAACTCAGTCAGAGACATAGATTTTCACTTGCAACTTGCTTTAACATGTTTAACAGTGCGTGAAATGTTGTCTAAAACAAAAAAGAATGATGCATTTTATAGCTGGATCAGGTTTTATTACATTCTGAATTGGACGTTGAAAATGAGCTTATCTCAGCCAGCAGAGAGGTCAAATCACAGTAATGCAAACTCAGTCAGAGACATAGATTTTCACTTGCAACTTGCTTTAACATGTTTAACAGTGCATGAAATGTTGTCTAAAACAAAAAAGAATGATGCATTTCATGGCTGGATCTGTTTTTATCACTTTCTGAATTGGACGTTGAAAATGAGCTTATCTCAGCCAGCAGAGAGGTCAAATCACAGTAATGCAAACTCAGTCAGAGACATAGATTTTCACTTGCAACTTGCTTTAACATGTTTAACAGTGCATGAAATGTTGTCTAAAACAAAAAAGAATGATGCATTTTATGGCTGGATCTGTTTTTATCACTTTCTGATTTGGACGTTGAAAATGAGCTTATCTCAGCCAGCAGAGAGGTCAAATCACAGTAATGCAAACTCAGTCAGAGACATAGATTTTCACTTGCAACTTGCTTTAACATGTTTAACAGTGCATGAAATGTTGTCTAAAACAAAAAAGAATGATGCATTTTATGGCTGGATCTGGTTTTATTACATTCTGAATTGGACGTTGAAAATGAGCTTATCTCAGCCAGCAGAGAGGTCAAATCACAGTAATGCAAACTCAGTCAGAGACATAGATTTTCACTTGCAACTTGCTTTAACATGTTTAACAGTGCATGAAATGTTGTCTAAAACAAAAAAGAATGATGCATTTTATGGCTGGATCTGTTTTTATCACTTTCTGAATTGGACGTTGAAAATGAGCTTATCTCAGCCAGCAGAGAGGTCAAATCACAGTAATGCAAACTCAGTCAGAGACATAGATTTTCACTTGCAACTTGCTTTAACATGTTTAACAGTGCATGAAATGTTGTCTAAAACAAAAAAGAATGATGCATTTTATAGCTGGATCAGGTTTTATTACATTCTGAATTGGACGTTGAAAATGAGCTTATCTCAGCCAGCAGAGAGGTCAAATCACAGTAATGCAAACTCAGTCAGAGACATAGATTTTCACTTGCTACTTGCTTTAACATGTTTAACAGTGCATGAAATGTTGTCTAAAACAAAAAAGAATGATGCATTTTATGGCTGGATCTGGTTTTATTACATTCTGAATTGGACGTTGAAAATGAGCTTATCTCAGCCAGCAGAGAGGTTAAATCACAGTAATGCAAACTCAGTCAGAGACATAGATTTTCACTTGCAACTTGCTTTAACATGTTTAACAGTGCATGAAATGTTGTCTAAAACAAAAAAGAATGATGCATTTTATGGCTGGATCTGTTTTTATCACTTTCTGAATTGGACGTTGAAAATGAGCTTATCTCAGCCAGCAGAGAGGTCAAATCACAGTAATGCAAACTCAGTCAGAGACATAGATTTTCATTTGCAACTTGCTTTAACATGTTTAACAGTGCATGAAATGTTGTCTAAAACAAAAAAGAATGATGCATTTTATGGCTGGATCTGGTTTTATTACATTCTGAATTGGACGTTGAAAATGAGCTTATCTCAGCCAGCAGAGAGGTCAAATCACAGTAATGCAAACTCAGTCAGAGACATAGATTTTCACTTGCAACTTGCTTTAACATGTTTAACAGTGCATGAAATGTTGTCTAAAACAAAAAAGAATGATGCATTTTATGGCTGGATCTGTTTTTATTACATTCTGAATTGGACGTTGAAAATGAGCTTATCTCAGCCAGCAGAGAGGTCAAATCACAGTAATGCAAACTCAGTCAGAGACATAGATTTTCACTTGCAACTTGCTTTAACATGTTTAACAGTGCATGAAATGTTGTCCAAAACAAAAAAGAATGATGCATTTTATAGCTGGATCAGGTTTTATTACATTCTGAATTGGACGTTGAAAATGAGCTTATCTCAGCCAGCAGAGAGGTCAAATCACAGTAATGCAAACTCAGTCAGAGACATAGATTTTCACTTGCAACTTGCTTTAACATGTTTAACAGTGCATGAAATGTTGTCTAAAACAAAAAAGAATGATGCATTTTATGGCTGGATCTGTTTTTATCACTTTCTGAATTGGACGTTGAAAATGAGCTTATCTCAGCCAGCAGAGAGGTCAAATCACAGTAATGCAAACTCAGTCAGAGACATAGATTTTCACTTGCAACTTGCTTTAACATGTTTAACAGTGCATGAAATGTTGTCTAAAACAAAAAAGAATGATGCATTTTATAGCTGGATCAGGTTTTATTACATTCTGAATTGGACGTTGAAAATGAGCTTATCTCAGCCAGCAGAGAGGTCAAATCACAGTAATGCAAACTCAGTCAGAGACATAGATTTTCACTTGCTACTTGCTTTAACATGTTTAACAGTGCATGAAATGTTGTCTAAAACAAAAAAGAATGATGCATTTTATAGCTGGATCAGGTTTTATTACATTCTGAATTGGACGTTGAAAATGAGCTTATCTCAGCCAGCAGAGAGGTCAAATCACAGTAATGCAAACTCAGTCAGAGACATAGATTTTCACTTGCAACTTGCTTTAACATGTTTAACAGTGCATGAAATGTTGTCTAAAACAAAAAAGAATGATGCATTTTATAGCTGGATCAGGTTTTATTACATTCTGAATTGGACGTTGAAAATGAGCTTATCTCAGCCAGCAGAGAGGTCAAATCACAGTAATGCAAACTCAGTCAGAGACATAGATTTTCACTTGCAACTTGCTTTAACATGTTTAACAGTGCATGAAATGTTGTCTAAAACAAAAAAGAATGATGCATTTTATGGCTGGATCTGGTTTTATTACATTCTGAATTGGACGTTGAAAATGAGCTTATCTCAGCCAGCAGAGAGGTCAAATCACAGTAATGCAAACTCAGTCAGAGACATAGATTTTCACTTCCAACTTGCTTTAACATGTTTAACAGTGCATGAAATGTTGTCTAAAACAAAAAAGAATGATGCATTTTATGGCTGGATCTGGTTTTATTACATTCTGAATTGGACGTTGAAAATGAGCTTATCTCAGCCAGCAGAGAGGTCAAATCACAGTAATGCAAACTCAGTCAGAGACATAGATTTTCACTTGCAACTTGCTTTAACATGTTTAACAGTGCATGAAATGTTGTCTAAAACAAAAAAGAATGATGCATTTTATGGCTGGATCTGGTTTTATTACATTCTGAATTGGACGTTGAAAATGAGCTTATCTCAGCCAGCAGAGAGGTCAAATCACAGTAATGCAAACTCAGTCAGAGACATAGATTTTTACTCGCAACTTGCTTTAACATGTTTAACAGTGCATGAAATGTTGTCTAAAACAAAAAAGAATGATCCATTTTATGGCTGGATCTGTTTTTATCACTTTCTGAATTGGACGTTGAAAATGAGCTTATCTCAGCCAGCAGAGAGGTCAAATCACAGTAATGCAAACTCAGTCAGAGACATAGATTTTCACTTGCAACTTGCTTTAACATGTTTAACAGTGCATGAAATGTTGTCTAAAACAAAAAAGAATGATGCATTTTATGGCTGGATCTGGTTTTATTACATTCTGAATTGGACGTTGAAAATGAGCTTATCTCAGCCAGCAGAGAGGTCAAATCACAGTAATGCAAACTCAGTCAGAGACATAGATTTTCACTTGCAACTTGCTTTAACATGTTTAACAGTGCATGAAATGTTGTCTAAAACAAAAAAGAATGATGCATTTTATGGCTGGATCTGGTTTTAATACATTCTGAATTGGACGTTGAAAATGAGCTTATCTCAGCCAGCAGAGAGGTCAAATCACAGTAATGCAAACTCAGTCAAAGACATAGATTTTCACTTGCAACTTGCTTTAACATGTTTAACAGTGCATGAAATGTTGTCTAAAACAAAAAAGAATGATGCATTTTATAGCTGGATCAGGTTTTATTACATTCTGAATTGGACGTTGAAAATGAGCTTATCTCAGCCAGCAGAGAGGTCAAATCACAGTAATGCAATCTCAGTCAGAGACATAGATTTTCACTTGCAACTTGCTTTAACATGTTTAACAGTGCATGAAATGTTGTCTAAAACAAAAAAGAATGATGCATTTTATGGCTGGATCTGGTTTTATTACATTCTGAATTGGACGTTGAAAATGAGCTTATCTCAGCCAGCAGAGAGGTCAAATCACAGTAATGCAAACTCAGTCAGAGACATAGATTTTCACTTGCAACTTGCTTTAACATGTTTAACAGTGCATGAAATGTTGTCTAAAACAAAAAAGAATGATGCATTTTATAGCTGGATCAGGTTTTATTACATTCTGAATTGGACGTTGAAAATGAGCTTATCTCAGCCAGCAGAGAGGTCAAATCACAGTAATGCAAACTCAGTCAGAGACATAGATTTTCACTTGCAACTTGCTTTAACATGTTTAACAGTGCATGAAATGTTGTCTAAAACAAAAAAGAATGATGCATTTTATGGCTGGATCTGTTTTTATCACTTTCTGAATTGGACGTTGAAAATGAGCTTATCTCAGCCAGCAGAGAGGTCAAATCACAGTAATGCAAACTCAGTCAGAGACATAGATTTTCACTTGCAACTTGCTTTAACATGTTTAACAGTGCATGAAATGTTGTCTAAAACAAAAAAGAATGATGCATTTTATGGCTGGATCTGGTTTTATTACATTCTGAATTGGACGTTGAAAATGAGCTTATCTCAGCCAGCAGAGAGGTCAAATCACAGTAATGCAAACTCAGTCAGAGACATAGATTTTCACTTGCAACTTGCTTTAACATGTTTAACAGTGCATGAAATGTTGTCTAAAACAAAAAAGAATGATGCATTTTATAGCTGGATCAGGTTTTATTACATTCTGAATTGGACGTTGAAAATGAGCTTATCTCAGCCAGCAGAGAGGTCAAATCACAGTAATGCAAACTCAGTCAGAGACATAGATTTTCACTTGCAACTTGCTTTAACATGTTTAACAGTGCATGAAATGTTGTCTAAAACAAAAAAGAATGATGCATTTTATGGCTGGATCTGTTTTTATCACTTTCTGAATTGGACGTTGAAAATGAGCTTATCTCAGCCAGCAGAGAGGTCAAATCACAGTAATGCAAACTCAGTCAGAGACATAGATTTTCACTTGCAACTTGCTTTAACATGTTTAACAGTGCATGAAATGTTGTCTAAAACAAAAAAGAATGATGCATTTTATGGCTGGATCTGGTTTTATTACATTCTGAATTGGACGTTGAAAATGAGCTTATCTCAGCCAGCAGAGAGGTCAAATCACAGTAATGCAAACTCAGTCAGAGACATAGATTTTCACTTGCAACTTGCTTTAACATGTTTAACAGTGCATGAAATGTTGTCTAAAACAAAAAAGAATGATGCATTTTATAGCTGGATCAGGTTTTATTACATTCTGAATTGGACGTTGAAAATGAGCTTATCTCAGCCAGCAGAGAGGTCAAATCACAGTAATGCAAACTCAGTCAGAGACATAGATTTTCACTTGCAACTTGCTTTAACATGTTTAACAGTGCATGAAATGTTGTCTAAAACAAAAAAGAATGATGCATTTTATGGCTGGATCTGTTTTTATCACTTTCTGAATTGGACGTTGAAAATGAGCTCATCTCAGCCAGCAGAGAGGTCAAATCACAGTAATGCAAACTCAGTCAGAGACATAGATTTTCACTTGCAACTTGCTTTAACATGTTTAACAGTGCATGAAATGTTGTCTAAAACAAAAAAGAATGATGCATTTTATGGCTGGATCTGGTTTTATTACATTCTGAATTGGACGTTGAAAATGAGCTTATCTCAGCCAGCAGAGAGGTCAAATCACAGTAATGCAAACTCAGTCAGAGACATAGATTTTCACTTGCAACTTGCTTTAACATGTTTAACAGTGCGTGAAATGTTGTCTAAAACAAAAAAGAATGATGCATTTTATAGCTGGATCAGGTTTTATTACATTCTGAATTGGACGTTGAAAATGAGCTTATCTCAGCCAGCAGAGAGGTCAAATCACAGTAATGCAAACTCAGTCAGAGACATAGATTTTCACTTGCAACTTGCTTTAACATGTTTAACAGTGCATGAAATGTTGTCTAAAACAAAAAAGAATGATGCATTTTATGGCTGGATCAGGTTTTATTACATTCTGAATTGGACGTTGAAAATGAGCTTATCTCAGCCAGCAGAGAGGTCAAATCACAGTAATGCAAACTCAGTCAGAGACATAGATTTTCACTTGCAACTTGCTTTAACATGTTTAACAGTGCATGAAATGTTGTCTAAAACAAAAAAGAATGATGCATTTTATAGCTGGATCAGGTTTTATTACATTCTGAATTGGACGTTGAAAATGAGCTTATCTCAGCCAGCAGAGAGGTCAAATCACAGTAATGCAAACTCAGTCAGAGACATAGATTTTCACTTGCAACTTGCTTTAACATGTTTAACAGTGCATGAAATGTTGTCTAAAACAAAAAAGAATGATGCATTTTATGGCTGGATCAGGTTTTATTACATTCTGAATTGGACGTTGAAAATGAGCTTATCTCAGCCAGCAGAGAGGTCAAATCACAGTAATGCAAACTCAGTCAGAGACATAGATTTTCACTTGCAACTTGCTTTAACATGTTTAACAGTGCATGAAATGTTGTCTAAAACAAAAAAGAATGATGCATTTTATGGCTGGATCTGGTTTTATTACATTCTGAATTGGACGTTGAAAATGAGCTTATCTCAGCCAGCAGAGAGGTCAAATCACAGTAATGCAAACTCAGTCAAAGACATAGATTTTCACTTGCAACTTGCTTTAACATGTTTAACAGTGCATGAAATGTTGTCTAAAATAAAAAAGAATGATGCATTTTATAGCTGGATCTATTTTTATCACTTTCTGAATTGGACGTTGAAAATGAGCTTATCTCAGCCAGCAGAGAGGTCAAATCACAGTAATGCAAACTCAGTCAGAGACATAGATTTTCACTTGCAACTTGCTTTAACATGTTTAACAGTGCATGAAATGTTGTCTAAAACAAAAAAGAATGATGCATTTTATGGCTGGATCTGGTTTTATTACATTCTGAGTTGGACGTTGAAAATGAGCTTATCTCAGCCAGCAGAGAGGTCAAATCACAGTAATGCAAACTCAGTCAGAGACATAGATTTTCACTTGCAACTTGCTTTAACATGTTTAACAGTGCATGAAATGTTGTCTAAAACAAAAAAGAATGATGCATTTTATAGCTGGATCAGGTTTTATTACATTCTGAATTGGACGTTGAAAATGAACTTATCTCAGCCAGCAGAGAGGTCAAATCACAGTAATGCAAACTCAGTCAGAGACATAGATTTTCACTTGCAACTTGCTTTAACATGTTTAACAGTGCATGAAATGTTGTCTAAAACAAAAAAGAATGATGCATTTTATGGCTGGATCTGTTTTTATCACTTTCTGAATTGGACGTTGAAAATGAGCTTATCTCAGCCAGCAGAGAGGTCAAATCACAGTAATGCAAACTCAGTCAAAGACATAGATTTTCACTTGCAACTTGCTTTAACATGTTTAACAGTGCATGAAATGTTGTCTAAAATAAAAAAGAATGATGCATTTTATAGCTGGATCTATTTTTATCACTTTCTGAATTGGACGTTGAAAATGAGCTTATCTCAGCCAGCAGAGAGGTCAAATCACAGTAATGCAAACTCAGTCAGAGACATAGATTTTCACTTGCAACTTGCTTTAACATGTTTAACAGTGCATGAAATGTTGTCTAAAATAAAAAAGAATGATGCATTTTATAGCTGGATCTGGTTTTATTACATTCTGAGTTGGACGTTGAAAATGAGCTTATCTCAGCCAGCAGAGAGGTCAAATCACAGTAATGCAAACTCAGTCAGAGACATAGATTTTCACTTGCAACTTGCTTTAACATGTTTAACAGTGCATGAAATGTTGTCTAAAACAAAAAAGAATGATGCATTTTATAGCTGGATCAAGTTTTATTACATTCTGAATTGGACGTTGAAAATGAACTTATCTCAGCCAGCAGAGAGGTCAAATCACAGTAATGCAAACTCAGTCAGAGACATAGATTTTCACTTGCAACTTGCTTTAACATGTTTAACAGTGCATGAAATGTTGTCTTAAACAAAAAAGAATGATGCATTTTATGGCTGGATCTGTTTTTATCACTTTCTGAATTGGACGTTGAAAATGAGCTTATCTCAGCCAGCAGAGAGGTCAAATCACAGTAATGCAAACTCAGTCAGAGACATAGATTTTCACTTGCAACTTGCTTTAACATGTTTAACAGTGCATGAAATGTTGTCTAAAACAAAAAAGAATGATGCATTTTATGGCTGGATCTGGTTTTATTACATTCTGAATTGGACGTTGAAAATGAGCTTATCTCAGCCAGCAGAGAGGTCAAATCACAGTAATGCAAACTCAGTCAAAGACATAGATTTTCACTTGCAACTTGCTTTAACATGTTTAACAGTGCATGAAATGTTGTCTAAAACAAAAAAGAATGATGCATTTTATAGCTGGATCTGTTTTTATCACTTTCTGAATTGGACGTTGAAAATGAGCTTATCTCAGCCAGCAGAGAGGTCAAATCACAGTAATGCAAACTCAGTCAGAGACATAGATTTTCACTTGCAACTTGCTTTAACATGTTTAACAGTGCATGAAATGTTGTCTAAAACAAAAAAGAATGATGCATTTTATGGCTGGATCTGGTTTTATTACATTCTGAATTGGACGTTGAAAATGAGCTTATCTCAGCCAGCAGAGATGTCAAATCACAGTAATGCAAACTCAGTCAGAGACATAGATTTTCACTTGCAACTTGCTTTAACATGTTTAACAGTGCATGAAATGTTGTCTAAAACAAAAAAGAATGATGCATTTTATGGCTGGATCTGGTTTTATTACATTCTGAATTGGACGTTGAAAATGAGCTTATCTCAGCCAGCAGAGAGGTCAAATCACAGTAATGCAAACTCAGTCAGAGACATAGATTTTCACTTGCAACTTGCTTTAACATGTTTAACAGTGCATGAAATGTTGTCTAAAACAAAAAAGAATGATGCATTTTATAGCTGGATCAGGTTTTATTACATTCTGAATTGGACGTTGAAAATGAGCTTATCTCAGCCAGCAGAGAGGTCAAATCACAGTAATGCAAACTCAGTCAGAGACATAGATTTTCACTTGCAACTTGCTTTAACATGTTTAACAGTGCATGAAATGTTGTCTAAAACAAAAAAGAATGATGCATTTTATGGCTGGATCTGTTTTTATCACTTTCTGAATTGGACGTTGAAAATGAGCTTATCTCAGCCAGTAGAGAGGTCAAATCACAGTAATGCAAACTCAGTCAGAGACATAGATTTTCACTTGCAACTTGCTTTAACATGTTTAACAGTGCATGAAATGTTGTCTAAAACAAAAAAGAATGATGCATTTTATGGCTGGATCTGGTTTTATTACATTCTGAATTGGACGTTGAAAATGAGCTTATCTCAGCCAGCAGAGAGGTCAAATCACAGTAATGCAAACTCAGTCAAAGACATAGATTTTCACTTGCAATTTGCTTTAACATGTTTAACAGTGCATGAAATGTTGTCTAAAACAAAAAAGAATGATGCATTTTATGGCTGGATCTGGTTTTATTACATTCTGAATTGGACGTCGAAAATGAGCTTATCTCAGCCAGCAGAGAGGTCAAATCACAGTAATGCAAACTCAGTCAAAGACATAGATTTTCACTTGCAACTTGCTTTAACATGTTTAACAGTGCATGAAATGTTGTCTAAAACAAAAAAGAATGATGCATTTTAGAGCTGGATCTGTTTTTATCACTTTCTGAATTGGACGTTGAAAATGAGCTTATCTCAGCCAGCAGAGAGGTCAAATCACAGTAATGCAAACTCAGTCAGAGACATAGATTTTCACTTGCAACTTGCTTTAACATGTTTAACAGTGCATGAAATGTTGTCTAAAACAAAAAAGAATGATGCATTTAATGGCTGGATCTGGTTTTATTACATTCTGAATTGGACGTTGAAAATGAGCTTATCTCAGCCAGCAGAGAGGTCAAATCACAGTAATGCAAACTCAGTCAGAGACATAGATTTTCACTTGCAACTTGCTTTAACATGTTTAACAGTGCATGAAATTTTGTCTAAAACTAAAAAGAATGATGCATTTTATGGCTGGATCTGGTTTTATTACATTCTGAATTGGACGTTGAAAATGAGCTTATCTCAGCCAGCAGAGAGGTCAAATCACAGTAATGCAAACTCAGTCAGAGACATAGATTTTCACTTGCAACTTGCTTTAACATGTTTAACAGTGCATGAAATGTTGTCTAAAACAAAAAAGAATGATGCATTTTATGGCTGGATCTGGTTTTATTACATTCTGAATTGGACGTTGAAAATGAGCTTATCTCAGCCAGCAGAGAGGTCAAATCACAGTAATGCAAACTCAGTCAGAGACATAGATTTTCACTTGCAACTTGCTTTAACATGTTTAACAGTGCATGAAATGTTGTCTAAAACAAAAAAGAATGATGCATTTTATGGCTGGATCTGTTTTTATCACTTTCTGAATTGGACGTTGAAAATGAGCTTATCTCAGCCAGCAGAGAGGTCAAATCACAGTAATGCAAACTCAGTCAGAGACATAGATTTTCACTTGCAACTTGCTTTAACATGTTTAACAGTGCATGAAATGTTGTCTAAAACAAAAAAGAATGATGCATTTTATGGCTGGATCTGGTTTTATTACATTCTGAATTGGACGTTGAAAATGAGCTTATCTCAGCCAGCAGAGAGGTCAAATCACAGTAATGCAAACTCAGTCAAAGACATAGATTTTCACTTGCAACTTGCTTTAACATGTTTAACAGTGCATGAAATGTTGTCTAAAACAAAAAAGAATGATGCATTTTATAGCTGGATCTGTTTTTATCACTTTCTGAATTGGACGTTGAAAATGAGCTTATCTCAGCCAGCAGAGACGTCAAATCACAGTAATGCAAACTCAGTCAGAGACATAGATTTTCACTTGCAACTTGCTTTAACATGTTTAACAGTGCATGAAATGTTGTCTAAAACAAAAAAGAATGATGCATTTTATGGCTGGATCTGGTTTTATGACATTCTGAATTGGACGTTGAAAATGAGCTTATCTCAGCCAGCAGAGAGGTCAAATCACAGTAATGCAAACTCAGTCAGAGACATAGATTTTCACTTGCAACTTGCTTTAACATGTTTAACAGTGCATGAAATGTTGTCTAAAACAAAAAAGAATGATGCATTTTATGGCTGGATCTGGTTTTATTACATTCTGAATTGGACGTTGAAAATGAGCTTATCTCAGCCAGCAGAGAGGTCAAATCACAGTAATGCAAACTCAGTCAGAGACATAGATTTTCACTTGCAACTTGCTTTAACATGTTTAACAGTGCATGAAATGTTGTCTAAAACAAAAAAGAATGATGCATTTTATAGCTGGATCAGGTTTTATTACATTCTGAATTGGACGTTGAAAATGAGCTTATCTCAGCCAGCAGAGAGGTCAAATCACAATAATGCAAACTCAGTCAGAGACATAGATTTTCACTTGCAACTTGCTTTAACATGTTTAACAGTGCATGAAATGTTGTCTAAAACAAAAAAGAATGATGCATTTTATGGCTGGATCTGTTTTTATCACTTTCTGAATTGGACGTTGAAAATGAGCTTATCTCAGCCAGTAGAGAGGTCAAATCACAGTAATGCAAACTCAGTCAGAGACATAGATTTTCACTTGCAACTTGCTTTAACATGTTTAACAGTGCATGAAATGTTGTCTAAAACAAAAAAGAATGATGCATTTTATGGCTGGATCTGGTTTTATTATATTCTGAATTGGACGTTGAAAATGAGCTTATCTCAGCCAGCAGAGAGGTCAAATCACAGTAATGCAAACTCAGTCAAAGACATAGATTTTCACTTGCAACTTGCTTTAACATGTTTAACAGTGCATGAAATGTTGTCTAAAACAAAAAAGAATGATGCATTTTATAGCTGGATCTGTTTTTATCACTTTCTGAATTGGACGTTGAAAATGAGCTTATCTCAGCCAGCAGAGAGGTCAAATCACAGTAATGCAAACTCAGTCAGAGACATAGATTTTCACTTGCAACTTGCTTTAACATGTTTAACAGTGCATGAAATGTTGTCTAAAACAAAAAAGAATGATGCATTTTATGGCTGGATCTGGTTTTATTACATTCTGAATTGGACGTTGAAAATGAGCTTATCTCAGCCAGCAGAGAGGTCAAATCACAGTAATGCAAACTCAGTCAGAGACATAGATTTTCACTTGCAACTTGCTTTAACATGTTTAACAGTGCATGAAATGTTGTCTAAAACAAAAAAGAATGATGCATTTTATGGCTGGATCTGGTTTTATTACATTCTGAATTGGACGTTGAAAATGAGCTTATCTCAGCCAGCAGAGAGGTCAAATCACAGTAATGCAAACTCAGTCAGAGACATAGATTTTCACTTGCAACTTGTTTTAACATGTTTAACAGTGCATGAAATGTTGTCTAAAACAAAAAAGAATGATGCATTTTATAGCTGGATCTGGTTTTATTACATTCTGAATTGGACGTTGAAAATGAGCTTATCTCAGCCAGCAGAGAGGTCAAATCACAGTAATGCAAACTCAGTCAGAGACATAGATTTTCACTTGCAACTTGCTTTAACATGTTTAACAGTGCATGAAATGTTGTCTAAAACAAAAAAGAATGATGCATTTTATGGCTGGATCTGTTTTTATCACTTTCTGAATTGGACGTTGAAAATGAGCTTATCTCCGCCAGCAGAGAGGTCAAATCACAGTAATGCAAACTCAGTCAGAGACATAGATTTTCACTTGCAACTTGCTTTAACATGTTTAACAGTGCATGAAATGTTGTGTAAAACAAAAAAGAATGATGCATTTTATGGCTGGATCTGGTTTTATTACATTCTGAATTGGACGTTGAAAATGAGCTTATCTCAGCCAGCAGAGAGGTCAAATCACAGTAATGCAAACTCAGTCAAAGACATAGATTTTCACTTGCAACTTGCTTTAACATGTTTAACAGTGCATGAAATGTTGTCTAAAACAAAAAAGAATGATGCATTTTATAGCTGGATCTGTTTTTATCACTTTCTGAATTGGACGTTGAAAATGAGCTTATCTCAGCCAGCAGAGACGTCAAATCACAGTAAAGCAAACTCAGTCAGAGACATAGATTTTCACTTGCAACTTGCTTTAACATGTTTAACAGTGCATGAAATGTTGTCTAAAACAAAAAAGAATGATGCATTTTATGGCTGGATCTGGTTTTATTACATTCTGAATTGGACGTTGAAAATGAGCTTATCTCAGCCAGCAGAGAGGTCAAATCACAGTAATGCAAACTCAGTCAGAGACATAGATTTTCACTTGCAACTTGCTTTAACATGTTTAACAGTGCATGAAATGTTGTCTAAAACAAAAAAGAATGATGCATTTTATGGCTGGATCTGGTTTTATTACATTCTGAATTGGACGTTGAAAATGAGCTTATCTCAGCCAGCAGAGAGGTCAAATCACAGTAATGCAAACTCAGTCAGAGACATAGATTTTCACTTGCAACTTGCTTTAACATGTTTAACAGTGCATGAAATGTTGTCTAAAACAAAAAAGAATGATGCATTTTATGGCTGGATCTGTTTTTATCACTTTCTGAATTGGACGTTGAAAATGAGCTTATCTCCGCCAGCAGAGAGGTCAAATCACAGTATTGCAAACTCAGTCAGAGACATAGATTTTCACTTGCAACTTGCTTTAACATGTTTAACAGTGCATGAAATGTTGTCTAAAACAAAAAAGAATGATGCATTTTATGGCTGGATCTGTTTTTATCACTTTCTGAATTGGACGTTGAAAATGAGCTTATCTCAGCCAGCAGAGAGGTCAAATCACAGTAATGCAAACTCAGTCAGAGACATAGATTTTCACTTGCAACTTGCTTTAACATGTTTAACAGTGCATGAAATGTTGTCTAAAACAAAAAAGAATGATGCATTTTATGGCTGGATCTGGTTTTATTACATTCTGAATTGGACGTTGAAAATGAGCTTATCTCAGCCAGCAGAGAGGTCAAATCACAGTAATGCAAACTCAGTCAAAGACATAGATTTTCACTTGCAACTTGCTTTAACATGTTTAACAGTGCATGAAATGTTGTCTAAAACAAAAAAGAATGATGCATTTTATAGCTGGATCTGTTTTTATCACTTTCTGAATTGGACGTTGAAAATGAGCTTATCTCAGCCAGCAGAGACGTCAAATCACAGTAATGCAAACTCAGTCAGAGACATAGATTTTCACTTGCAACTTGCTTTAACATGTTTAACAGTGCATGAAATGTTGTCTAAAACAAAAAAGAATGATGCATTTTATGGCTGGATCTGGTTTTATTACATTCTGAATTGGACGTTGAAAATGAGCTTATCTCAGCCAGCAGAGAGGTCAAATCACAGTAATGCAAACTCAGTCAGAGACATAGATTTTCACTTGCAACTTGCTTTAACATGTTTAACAGTGCATGAAATGTTGTCTAAAACAAAAAAGAATGATGCATTTTATGGCTGGATCTGGTTTTATTACATTCTGAATTGGACGTTGAAAATGAGCTTATCTCAGCCAGCAGAGAGGTCAAATCACAGTAATGCAAACTCAGTCAGAGACATAGATTTTCACTTGCAACTTGCTTTAACATGTTTAACAGTGCATGAAATGTTGTCTAAAACAAAAAAGAATGATGCATTTTATGGCTGGATCTGTTTTTATCACTTTCTGAATTGGACGTTGAAAATGAGCTTATCTCAGCCAGCAGAGAGGTCAAATCACAGTAATGCAAACTCAGTCATAGACATAGATTTTCACTTGCAGCTTGCTTTAACATGTTTAACAGTGCATGAAATGTTGTCTAAAACAAAAAAGAATGATGCATTTTATGGCTGGATCTGGTTTTATCACATTCTGAATTGGACGTTGAAAATGAGCTTATCTCAGCCAGCAGAGAGGTCAAATCACAGTAATGCAAACTCAGTCAGAGACATAGATTTTCACTTGCAACTTGCTTTAACATGTTTAACAGTGCATGAAATGTTGTCTAAAACAAAAAAGAATGATGCATTTTATGGCTGGATCAGGTTTTATTACATTCTGAATTGGACGTTGAAAATGAGCTTATCTCAGCCAGCAGAGAGGTCAAATCACAGTAATGCAAACTCAGTCAGAGACATAGATTTTCACTTGCAACTTGCTTTAACATGTTTAACAGTGCATTAAATGTTGTCTAAAACAAAAAAGAATGATGCATTTTATGGCTGGATCTGTTTTTATCACTTTCTGAATTGGACGTTGAAAATGAGCTTATCTCAGCCAGTAGAGAGGTCAAATCACAGTAATGCAAACTCAGTCAGAGACATAGATTTTCACTTGCAACTTGCTTTAACATGTTTAACAGTGCATGAAATGTTGTCTAAAACAAAAAAAGAATGATGCATTTTATGGCTGGATCTGGTTTTATTACATTCTGAATTGGACGTTGAAAATGAGCTTATCTCAGCCAGCAGAGAGGTCAAATCACAGTAATGCAAACTCAGTCAAAGACATAGATTTTCACTTGCAACTTGCTTTAACATGTTTAACAGTGCATGAAATGTTGTCTAAAACAAAAAAGAATGATGCATTTTATGGCTGGATCTGGTTTTATTACATTCTGAATTGGACGTTGAAAATGAGCTTATCTCAGCCAGCAGAGAGGTCAAATCACAGTAATGCAAACTCAGTCAGAGACATAGATTTTCACTTCCAACTTGCTTTAACATGTTTAACAGTGCATGAAATGTTGTCTAAAACAAAAAAGAATGATGCATTTTATGGCTGGATCTGGTTTTATTACATTCTGAATTGGACGTTGAAAATGAGCTTATCTCAGCCAGCAGAGAGGTCAAATCACAGTAATGCAAACTCATTCAGAGACATAGATTTTCACTTGCAACTTGCTTTAACATGTTTAACAGTGCATGAAATGTTGTCTAAAACAAAAAAGAATGATGCATTTTATGGCTGGATCTGTTTTTATCACTTTCTGATTTGGACGTTGAAAATGAGCTTATCTCAGCCAGCAGAGAGGTCAAATCACAGTAATGCAAACTCAGTCATAGACATAGATTTTCACTTGCAACTTGCTTTAACATGTTTAACAGTGCATGAAATGTTGTCTAAAACAAAAAAGAATGATGCATTTTATGGCTGGATCTGGTTTTATCACATTCTGAATTGGACGTTGAAAATGAGCTTATCTCAGCCAGCAGAGAGGTCAAATCACAGTAATGCAAACTCAGTCAGAGACATAGATTTTCACTTGCAACTTGCTTTAACATGTTTAACAGTGCATGAAATGTTGTCTAAAACAAAAAAGAATGATGCATTTTATAGCTGGATCAGGTTTTATTACATTCTGAATTGGACGTTGAAAATGAGCTTATCTCAGCCAGCAGAGAGGTCAAATCACAGTAATGCAAACTCAGTCAGAGACATAGATTTTCACTTGCAACTTGCTTTAACATGTTTAACAGTGCATGAAATGTTGTCTAAAACAAAAAAGAATGATGCATTTTATGGCTGGATCTGTTTTTATCACTTTCTGAATTGGACGTTGAAAATGAGCTTATCTCAGCCAGCAGAGAGGTCAAATCACAGTAATGCAAACTCAGTCATAGACATAGATTTTCACTTGCAGCTTGCTTTAACATGTTTAACAGTGCATGAAATGTTGTCTAAAACAAAAAAGAATGATGCATTTTATGGCTGGATCTGGTTTTATCACATTCTGAATTGGACGTTGAAAATGAGCTTATCTCAGCCAGCAGAGAGGTCAAATCACAGTAATGCAAACTCAGTCAGAGACATAGATTTTCACTTGCAACTTGCTTTAACATGTTTAACAGTGCATGAAATGTTGTCTAAAACAAAAAAGAATGATGCATTTTATGGCTGGATCAGGTTTTATTACATTCTGAATTGGACGTTGAAAATGAGCTTATCTCAGCCAGCAGAGAGGTCAAATCACAGTAATGCAAACTCAGTCAGAGACATAGATTTTCACTTGCAACTTGCTTTAACATGTTTAACAGTGCATTAAATGTTGTCTAAAACAAAAAAGAATGATGCATTTTATGGCTGGATCTGTTTTTATCACTTTCTGAATTGGACGTTGAAAATGAGCTTATCTCAGCCAGTAGAGAGGTCAAATCACAGTAATGCAAACTCAGTCAGAGACATAGATTTTCACTTGCAACTTGCTTTAACATGTTTAACAGTGCATGAAATGTTGTCTAAAACAAAAAAAGAATGATGCATTTTATGGCTGGATCTGGTTTTATTACATTCTGAATTGGACGTTGAAAATGAGCTTATCTCAGCCAGCAGAGAGGTCAAATCACAGTAATGCAAACTCAGTCAAAGACATAGATTTTCACTTGCAACTTGCTTTAACATGTTTAACAGTGCATGAAATGTTGTCTAAAACAAAAAAGAATGATGCATTTTATGGCTGGATCTGGTTTTATTACATTCTGAATTGGACGTTGAAAATGAGCTTATCTCAGCCAGCAGAGAGGTCAAATCACAGTAATGCAAACTCAGTCAGAGACATAGATTTTCACTTCCAACTTGCTTTAACATGTTTAACAGTGCATGAAATGTTGTCTAAAACAAAAAAGAATGATGCATTTTATGGCTGGATCTGGTTTTATTACATTCTGAATTGGACGTTGAAAATGAGCTTATCTCAGCCAGCAGAGAGGTCAAATCACAGTAATGCAAACTCATTCAGAGACATAGATTTTCACTTGCAACTTGCTTTAACATGTTTAACAGTGCATGAAATGTTGTCTAAAACAAAAAAGAATGATGCATTTTATGGCTGGATCTGTTTTTATCACTTTCTGATTTGGACGTTGAAAATGAGCTTATCTCAGCCAGCAGAGAGGTCAAATCACAGTAATGCAAACTCAGTCATAGACATAGATTTTCACTTGCAACTTGCTTTAACATGTTTAACAGTGCATGAAATGTTGTCTAAAACAAAAAAGAATGATGCATTTTATGGCTGGATCTGGTTTTATCACATTCTGAATTGGACGTTGAAAATGAGCTTATCTCAGCCAGCAGAGAGGTCAAATCACAGTAATGCAAACTCAGTCAGAGACATAGATTTTCACTTGCAACTTGCTTTAACATGTTTAACAGTGCATGAAATGTTGTCTAAAACAAAAAAGAATGATGCATTTTATAGCTGGATCAGGTTTTATTACATTCTGAATTGGACGTTGAAAATGAGCTTATCTCAGCCAGCAGAGAGGTCAAATCACTGTAATGCAAACTCAGTCAGAGACATAGATTTTCACTTGCAACTTGCTTTAACATGTTTAACAGTGCATGAAATGTTGTCTAAAACAAAAAAGAATGATGCATTTTATGGCTGGATCTGTTTTTATCACTTTCTGAATTGGACGTTGAAAATGAGCTTATCTCAGCCAGCAGAGAGGTCAAATCACAGTAATGCAAACTCAGTCAGAGACATAGATTTTCACTTGCAACTTGCTTTAACATGTTTAACGGTGCATGAAATGTTGTCTAAAACAAAAAAGAATGATGCATTTTATGGCTGGATCTGGTTTTATTACATTCTGAATTGGACGTTGAAAATGAGCTTATCTCAGCCAGCAGAGAGGTCAAATCACAGTAATGCAAACTCAGTCAGAGACATAGATTTTTACTTGCAACTTGCTTTAACATGTTTAACAGTGCATGAAATGTTGTCTAAAACAAAAAAGAATGATCCATTTTATGGCTGGATCTGTTTTTATCACTTTCTGAATTGGACGTTGAAAATGAGCTTATCTCAGCCAGCAGAGAGGTCAAATCACAGTAATGCAAACTCAGTCAGAGACATAGATTTTCACTTGCAACTTGCTTTAACATGTTTAACAGTGCATGAAATGTTGTCTAAAACAAAAAAGAATGATGCATTTCATGGCTGGATCTGGTTTTATTACATTCTGAATTGGACGTTGAAAATGAGCTTATCTCAGCAAGCAGAGAGGTCAAATCACAGTAATGCAAACTCAGTCAGACACATAGATTTTCACTTGCAACTTGCTTTAACATGTTTAACAGTGCATGAAATGTTGTCTAAAACAAAAAAGAATGATGCATTTTATGGCTGGATCTGTTTTTATCACTTTCTGAAATGGACGTTGAAAATGAGCTTATCTCAGCCAGCAGAGAGGTCAAATCACAGTAATGCAAACTCAGTCAGAGACATAGATTTTCACTTGCAACTTGCTTTAACATGTTTAACAGTGCATGAAATGTTGTCTAAAACAAAAAAGAATGATGCATTTTATGGCTGGATCTGTTTTTATCACTTTCTGAATTGGACGTTGAAAATGAGCTTATCTCAGCCAGCAGAGAGGTCAAATCACAGTAATGCAAACTCAGTCAGAGACATAGATTTTCACTTGCAACTTGCTTTAACATGTTTAACAGTGCATGAAATGTTGTCTAAAACAAAAAAGAATGATGCATTTTATGGCTGGATCAGGTTTTATTACATTCTGAATTGGACGTTGAAAATGAGCTTATCTCAGCCAGCAGAGAGGTCGAATCACAAAAATGCAAACTCAGTCAGAGACATAGATTTTCACTTGCAACTTGCTTTAACATGTTTAACAGTGCATGAAATGTTGTCTAAAACAAAAAAGAATGATGCATTTTATGGCTGGATCTGGTTTTATTACATTCTGAATTGGACGTTGAAAATGAGCTTATCTCAGCCAGCAGAGAGGTCAAATCACAGTAATGCAAACTCAGTCAGAGACATAGATTTTCACTTGCAACTTGCTTTAACATGTTTAACAGTGCATGAAATGTTGTCTAAAACAAAAAAGAATGATGCATTTTATGGCTGGATCTGGTTTTATTACATTCTGAATTGGACGTTGAAAATGAGCTTATCTCAGCCAGCAGAGAGGTCAAATCACAGTAATGCAAACTCAGTCAGAGACATAGATTTTCACTTGCAACTTGCTTTAACATGTTTAACAGTGCATGAAATGTTGTCTAAAACAAAAAAGAATGATGCATTTTATGGCTGGATCTGGTTTTATTACATTCTGAATTGGACGTTGAAAATGAGCTTATCTCAGCCAGCAGAGAGGTCAAATCACAGTAATGCAAACTCAGTCAGAGACATAGATTTTCACTTGCAACTTTCTTTAACATGTTTAACAGTGCATGAAATGTTGTCTAAAACAAAAAAGAATGATGCATTTTATGGCTGGATCTGGTTTTATTACATTCTGAATTGGACGTTGAAAATGAGCTTATCTCAGCCAGCAGAGAGGTCAAATCACAGTAATGCAAACTCAGTCAGAGACATAGATTTTCACTTGCAACTTGCTTTAACATGTTTAACAGTGCATGAAATGTTGTCTAAAACAAAAAAGAATGATGCATTTTATGGCTGGATCTGTTTTTATCACTTTCTGAATTGGACGTTGAAAATGAGCTTATCTCAGCCAGCAGAGAGGTCAAATCACAGTAATGCAAACTCAGTCAGAGACATAGATTTTCACTTGCAACTTGCTTTAACATGTTTAACAGTGCATGAAATGTTGTCTAAAACAAAAAAGAATGATGCATTTTATGGCTGGATCTGGTTTTATTACATTCTGAATTGGACGTTGAAAATGAGCTTATCTCAGCCAGCAGAGAGGTCAAATCACAGTAATGCAAACTCAGTCAGAGACATAAATTTTCACTTGCAACTTGCTTTAACATGTTTAACAGTGCGTGAAATGTTGTCTAAAACAAAAAAGAATGATGCATTTTATAGCTGGATCAGGTTTTATTACATTCTGAATTGGACGTTGAAAATGAGCTTATCTCAGCCAGCAGAGAGGTCAAATCACAGTAATGCAAACTCAGTCAGAGACATAGATTTTCACTTGCAACTTGCTTTAACATGTTTAACAGTGCATGAAATGTTGTCTAAAACAAAAAAGAATGATGCATTTCATGGCTGGATCTGTTTTTATCACTTTCTGAATTGGACGTTGAAAATGAGCTTATCTCAGCCAGCAGAGAGGTCAAATCACAGTAATGCAAACTCAGTCAGAGACATAGATTTTCACTTGCAACTTGCTTTAACATGTTTAACAGTGCATGAAATGTTGTCTAAAACAAAAAAGAATGATGCATTTTATGGCTGGATCTGTTTTTATCACTTTCTGATTTGGACGTTGAAAATGAGCTTATCTCAGCCAGCAGAGAGGTCAAATCACAGTAATGCAAACTCAGTCAGAGACATAGATTTTCACTTGCAACTTGCTTTAACATGTTTAACAGTGCATGAAATGTTGTCTAAAACAAAAAAGAATGATGCATTTTATGGCTGGATCTGGTTTTATTACATTCTGAATTGGACGTTGAAAATGAGCTTATCTCAGCCAGCAGAGAGGTCAAATCACAGTAATGCAAACTCAGTCAGAGACATAGATTTTCACTTGCAACTTGCTTTAACATGTTTAACAGTGCATGAAATGTTGTCTAAAACAAAAAAGAATGATGCATTTTATGGCTGGATCTGGTTTTATTACATTCTGAATTGGACGTTGAAAATGAGCTTATCTCAGCCAGCAGAGAGGTCAAATCACAGTAATGCAAACTCAGTCAGAGACATAGATTTTCACTTGCAACTTGCTTTAACATGTTTAACAGTGCGTGAAATGTTGTCTAAAACAAAAAAGAATGATGCATTTTATAGCTGGATCAGGTTTTATTACATTCTGAATTGGACGTTGAAAATGAGCTTATCTCAGCCAGCAGAGAGGTCAAATCACAGTAATGCAAACTCAGTCAGAGACATAGATTTTCACTTGCAACTTGCTTTAACATGTTTAACAGTGCATGAAATGTTGTCTAAAACAAAAAGAAAATGCTTTTTAGTGGCTGGATCTGGTTTTATCACATTCTGAATTGAACGTTGAAAATGAGCTTTTCAGAGCCAGCAGAGGTCAAAATAAGCAGTAATGCAAACTCAGTCATAGACATAGATTTTCACTTGCAACTTGCTTTAACATGTTTAACAGTGCATGAAATGTCGTCTAAAACAAAAAGAATGATGCATTTTAGTGGCTGGATCTGGTTTTATCACATTCTGAATTGAAATTTGAAAATGAGCTGTTCTCAGCCAGCAGAGGTCAAAATAAGCAGTAATGCAAACTCAGTCAGAGACATAGATTTTCACTTGCAACTTTCCTAAACATATTTAACAGTGCATGAAATGTTGTCTAAAACAAAAAGAAAATGCTTTTTAGTGGCTGGATCTGGTTTTATCACATTCTGAATTGAACGTTGAAAATGAGCTTTTCAGAGCCAGCAGAGGTCAAAATAAGCAGTAATGCAAACTCAGTCATAGACGTAGATTTTCACTTGCAACTTGCTTTAACATGTTTAACAGTGCATGAATTGTTGTCTAAAACAAAAAGAATGATGCATGTTAGTGGCTTGATCTGGTTTTATCACATTCTGAATTGAACGTTGAAAATGAGCTTTTCTCAGCCAGCAGAGGTCAAAATAAGCAGTAATGCAAACTCAGTCAGAGACATAGATTTTCACTTGCAACTTGCTTTAACATGTTTAACAGTGCATGAAATGTTGTCTAAAACAAAAAGAATGATGCATTTTAGTAGCTGGATCTGGTTTTATCACATTCTGAATTGAACGTTGAAAATGAGCTTTTCTCAGCCAGCAGAGGTCAAAATAAGCAGTAATGCAAACTCAGTTATTGACATAGATTTTCACTTGCAACTTGCTTTAACATGTTTAACAGTGCATGAAATGTTGTCTAAAACAAAAAGAATGATGCATTTTAGTGGCTGGATCTGGTTTTATCACATGCTGAATTGAATGTTGAAAATGAGCTGTTCTCAGCCAGCAGAGGTCAAAATAAGCAGTAATGCAAACTCAGTCAGAGACATAGATTTTCACTTGCAACTTGCTTTAACATGTTTAACAGTGCATGAAATGTTGTCTAAAACAAAAAGAATGATGCATTTTAGTGGCTGGATCTGGTTTTATCACATTCTGAATTGAACGTTGAAAATGAGCTTTACTCAGCCAGCAGAGGTCAAAATAAGCAGTAATGCAAACTCAGTCAGAGACATAGATTTTCACTTGCAACTTGCTTTAACATGTTTAACAGTGCATGAAATGTTGTCTAAAACAAAAAGAATGATGCATTTTAGTAGCTGGATCTGGTTTTATCACATTCTGTATTGGACGTTGAAAATGAGCTTTACTCAGCCAGCAGAGGTCAAAATAAGCAGTAATGCAAACTCAGTCAGAGACATAGAATTTCACTTGCAACTTTCCTAAACATATTTAACAGTGCATGAAATGTTGTCTAAAACAAAAAGAAAATGCTTTTTAGTAGCTGGATCTGGTTTTATCACATTCTGAATTGAACGTTGAAAATGAGCTTTTCAGAGCCAGCAGAGGTCAAAATAAGTAGTAATGCAAACTCAGTCATAGACATAGATTTTCACTTGCAACTTGCTTTAACATGTTTAACAGTGCATGAAATGTTGTCTAAAACAAAAAAAATGATGCATTTTATTGGCTGGATCTGGTTTTATCACTTTCTGAATTCAACGTTGAAAATGAGCTGTTCTCAGCCAGCAGAGGTCAAAATGAGCAGTAATAAAAACTCAGTCAGAGACATAGATTTTCACTTGCAACTTGCTTTAACATGTTTAACAGTGCATGAATTGTTGTCTAAAACAAAAAAGAATGATGCATTTTAGTGGCGTGATCTGGTTTTATTACATTCTGAATTGGACGTTGAAAATGAGCTTATCTCAGCCAGCAGAGAGGTCAAATCACAGTAATGCAAACTCAGTCAGAGACATAGATTTTCACTTGCAACTTGCTTTAACATGTTTAACAGTGCATGAAATGTTGTCTAAAACAAAAAAGAATGATGCATTTTATGGCTGGATCTGGTTTTATTACATTCTGAATTGGACGTTGAAAATGAGCTTATCTCAGCCAGCAGAGAGGTCAAATCACAGTAATGCAAACTCAGTCAGAGACATAGATTTTCACTTGCAACTTGCTTTAACATGTTTAACAGTGCGTGAAATGTTGTCTAAAACAAAAAAGAATGATGCATTTTATAGCTGGATCAGGTTTTATTACATTCTGAATTGGACGTTGAAAATGAGCTTATCTCAGCCAGCAGAGAGGTCAAATCACAGTAATGCAAACTCAGTCAGAGACATAGATTTTCACTTGCAACTTGCTTTAACATGTTTAACAGTGCATGAAATGTTGTCTAAAACAAAAAGAAAATGCTTTTTAGTGGCTGGATCTGGTTTTATCACATTCTGAATTGAACGTTGAAAATGAGCTTTTCAGAGCCAGCAGAGGTCAAAATAAGCAGTAATGCAAACTCAGTCATAGACATAGATTTTCACTTGCAACTTGCTTTAACATGTTTAACAGTGCATGAAATGTCGTCTAAAACAAAAAGAATGATGCATTTTAGTGGCTGGATCTGGTTTTATTACATTCTGAATTGAAATTTGAAAATGAGCTGTTCTCAGCCAGCAGAGGTCAAAATAAGCAGTAATGCAAACTCAGTCAGAGACATAGATTTTCACTTGCAACTTGCTTTAACATGTTTAACAGTGCATGAAATGTTGTCTAAAACAAAAAGAATGATGCATTTTAGTGGCTGGATCTGGTTTTATCACATTCTGAATTGAACGTTGAAAATGAGCTTTACTCAGCCAGCAGAGGTCAAAATAAGCAGTAATGCAAACTCAGTCAGAGACATAGATTTTCACTTGCAACTTGCTTTAACATGTTTAACAGTGCATGAAATGTTGTCTAAATCAAAAAGAATGATGCATTTTAGTGGCTGGATCTGGTTTTAACACTTTCTGAATTCAACGTTGAAAATGAGCTGTTCTCAGCCAGCAGAGGTCAAAATAAGCAGTAATGCAAACTCAGTCAGAGACATAGATTTTCACTTGCAACTTGCTTTAACATGTTTAACAGTGCATGAAATGTTGTCTCAAACAAAAAGAATGATGCATTTTAGTAGCTGGATCTGGTTTTATCACATTCTGTATTGGACGTTGAAAATGAGCTTTACTCAGCCAGCAGAGGTCAAAATAAGCAGTAATGCAAACTCAGTCAGAGACATAGATTTTCACTTGCAACTTTCCTAAATATATTTAACAGTGCATGAAATGTTGTCTAAAACAAAAAGAAAATGCTTTTTAGTAGCTGGATCTGGTTTTATCACATTCTGAATTGAACGTTGAAAATGAGCTTTTCAGAGCCAGCAGAGGTCAAAATAAGCAGTAATGCAAACTCAGTCAGAGACATAGATTTTCACTTGCAACTTGCTTTAACATGTTTAAAAGTGCATGAAATGTTGTCTAAAACAAAAAGAATGATGCATTTTAGTGGCTGGATCTGGTTTCATCACATTCTTCCTTAAACGTTGAAAATGAGCTTTTTTCAGCCAGCAGAGGTCAAAATAAGCAGTAATGCAAGCTCAGTCAGAGACATAGATTTTCACTTGCAACTTGCTTTAACATGTTTAACAGTGCATGAAATGTTGTCTAAAACAAAAAGAATGATGCATTTTAGTAGCTGGATCTGGTTTTATCACATTCTGTATTGGACGTTGAAAATGAGCTGTTCTCAGCCAGCAGAGGTCAAAATAAGCAGTAATGCAAACTCAGTCAGAGACATAGATTTTCACTTGCAACTTGCTTTAACATGTTTAACAGTGCAAGAATTGTTGTCTAAAACAAAAAGATTGATGCATTTTAGTGGCTGGATCTGGTTTTATCACATTCTTCATTGAACGTTGAAAATGAGCTTTTCAGAGCCAACGGAGGTCAAAATAAGCAGTAATGCAAACTCAGTTAGAGACATAGATTTTCACTTGCAACTTTCCTAAACATATTTAACAGTGCATGAATTGTTGTCTAAAACAAAAAGAATGATGCATTTTAGTGGCTGGATCTGGTTTTATAACATTCTGAATTGAACGATGAAAATGAGCTTTTCAGAGCCAGCAGAGGTCAAAATAAGCAGTAATGCAAACTCAGTCATAGACATAGATTTTCACTTGCAACTTGCTTTAACATGTTTAACAGTGCATGAAATGTTGTCTAAAACAAAAAGAATGATGCATTTTAGTGGCTGGATCTGGTTTTATCACATTCTGAATTGAACGTTGAAAATGAGCTTTACTCAGCCAGCAGAGGTCAAAATAAGCAGTAATGCAAACTCAGTCAGAGACATAGATTTTCACTTGCAACTTGCTTTAACATGTTTAACAGTGCATGAATTGTTGTCTAAAACAAAAAGATTGATGCATTTTAGTGGCTGGATCTGGTTTTATCACATTCTTCATTGAACGTTGAAAATGAGCTTTTCAGAGCCAACGGAGGTCAAAATAAGCAGTAATGCAAACTCAGTTAGAGACATAGATTTTCACTTGCAACTTTCCTAAACATATTTAACAGTGCATGAATTGTTGTCTAAAACAAAAAGAATGATGCATTTTAGTGGCTGGATCTGGTTTTATAACATTCTGAATTGAACGATGAAAATGAGCTTTTCAGAGCCAGCAGAGGTCAAAATAAGCAGTAATGCAAACTCAGTCATAGACATAGATTTTCACTTGCAACTTGCTTTAACATGTTTAACAGTGCATGAAATGTTGTCTAAAACAAAAGAATGATGCATTTTAGTGGCTGGATCTGGTTTTATCACATTCTGAATTGAACGTTGAAAATGAGCTTTACTCAGCCAGCAGAGGTCAAAATAAGCAGTAATGCAAACTCAGTCAGAGACATAGATTTTCACTTGCAACTTGCTTTAACATGTTTAACAGTGCATGAAATGTTGTCTAAAACAAAAAGAATGATGCATTTTAGTAGCTGGATCTGGTTTTATCACATTCTGTATTGGACGTTGAAAATGAGCTTTACTCAGCCAGCAGAGGTCAAAATAAGCAGTAATGCAAACTCAGTCAGAGACATAGATTTTCACTTGCAACTTTCCTAAACATATTTAACAGTGCATGAAATGTTGTCTAAAACAAAAAGAAAATGCTTTTTAGTGGCTGGATCTGGTTTTATCACATTCTGAATTGAACGTTGAAAATGAGCTTTTCAGAGCCAGCAGAGGTCAAAATAAGCAGTAATGCAAACTCAGTCATAGACATAGATTTTCACTTGCAACTTGCTTTAACATGTTTAACAGTGCATGAAATGTCGTCTAAAACAAAAAGAATGATGCATTTTAGTGGCTGGATCTGGTTTTATCACATTCTGAATTGAAATTTGAAAATGAGCTGTTCTCAGCCAGCAGAGGTCAAAATAAGCAGTAATGCAAACTCAGTCAGAGACATAGATTTTCACTTGCAACTTTCCTAAACATATTTAACAGTGCATGAAATGTTGTCTAAAACAAAAAGAAAATGCTTTTTAGTGGCTGGATCTGGTTTTATCACATTCTGAATTGAACGTTGAAAATGAGCTTTTCAGAGCCAGCAGAGGTCAAAATAAGCAGTAATGCAAACTCAGTCATAGACGTAGATTTTCACTTGCAACTTGCTTTAACATGTTTAACAGTGCATGAATTGTTGTCTAAAACAAAAAGAATGATGCATGTTAGTGGCTTGATCTGGTTTTATCACATTCTGAATTGAACGTTGAAAATGAGCTTTTCTCAGCCAGCAGAGGTCAAAATAAGCAGTAATGCAAACTCAGTCAGAGACATAGATTTTCACTTGCAACTTGCTTTAACATGTTTAACAGTGCATGAAATGTTGTCTAAAACAAAAAGAATGATGCATTTTAGCAGCTGGATCTGGTTTTATCACATTCTGAATTGAACGTTGAAAATGAGCTTTTCTCAGCCAGCAGAGGTCAAAATAAGCAGTAATGCAAACTCAGTCATTGACATAGATTTTCACTTGCAACTTGCTTTAACATGTTTAACAGTGCATGAAATGTTGTCTAAAACAAAAAGAATGAGGCATTTTAGTGGCTGGATCTGGTTTTATCACATGCTGAATTGAATGTTGAAAATGAGCTGTTCTCAGCCAGCAGAGGTCAAAATAAGCAGTAATGCAAACTCAGTCAGAGACATAGATTTTCACTTGCAACTTGCTTTAACATGTTTAACAGTGCATGAAATGTTGTCTAAAACAAAAAGAATGATGCATTTTAGTGGCTGGATCTGGTTTTATCACATTCTGAATTGAACGTTGAAAATGAGCTTTACTCAGCCAGCAGAGGTCAAAATAAGCAGTAATGCAAACTCAGTCAGAGACAAAGATTTTCACTTGCAACTTGCTTTAACATGTTTAACAGTGCATGAAATGTTGTCTAAAACAAAAAGAATGATGCATTTTAGTAGCTGGATCTGGTTTTATCACATTCTGTATTGGACGTTGAAAATGAGCTTTACTCAGCCAGCAGAGGTCAAAATAAGCAGTAATGCAAACTCAGTCAGAGACATAGAATTTCACTTGCACCTTTCCTAAACATATTTACAGTGCATGAAATGTTGTCTAAAACAAAAAGAAAATGCTTTTTAGTAGCTGGATCTGGTTTTATCACATTCTGAATTGAACGTTGAAAATGAGCTTTTCAGAGCCAGCAGAGGTCAAAATAAGTAGTAATGCAAACTCAGTCATAGACATAGATTTTCACTTGCAACTTGCTTTAACATGTTTAACAGTGCATGAATTGTTGTCTAAAACAAAAAGAATGATGCATTTTAGTGGCTGGATCTGGTTTTATCACATTCTGAATTGAACGTTGAAAATGAGCTTTTCTCAGCCAGCAGAGGTCAAAATAAGCAGTAATGCAAACTCAGTCAGAGTCATAGATTTTCACTTGCAACTTGCTTTAACATGTTTAACAGTGCATGAAATGTTGTCTGAAGCAAAAAGAATGATGCATTTTAGTGGCTGGATCTGGTTTTATCACATTCTGAATTGAATGTTGAAAATGAGCTGTTCTCAGCCAGCAGAGGTCAAAATAAGCAGTAATGCAAACTCAGTCAGAGACATAGATTTTCACTTGCAACTTGCTTTAACATGTTTAACAGTGCATGAATTGTTGTCTAAAACAAAAAGAATGATGCATTTTAGTGGCTGGATCTGGTTTTATCACATTCTGAATTGAACGTTAAAAATGAGCTGTTCTCAGCCAGCAGAGCTCAAAATAAGCAGTAATGCAAACTCAGTCAGAGACATAGATTTTCACTTGCAACTTGCTTTAACATGTTTAACAGTGCATGAAATGTTGTCTAAAACAAAAAGAATGATGCATTTTAGTAGCTGGATCTGGTTTTATCACATTCTTCATTGAACGTTGAAAAGGAGCTTTTCTCAGCCAGCGGAGGTCAAAATAAGCAGTAATGCAAACTCAGTCAGAGACATAGATTTTCACTTGCAACTTTCCTAAACATATTTAACAGTGCATGAAATGTTGTCTAAAACAAAAAGAAAATGCTTTTTAGTGGCTGGATCTGGTTTTATCACATTCTGAATTGAACGTTAAAAATGAGCTGTTCTCAGCCAGCAGAGGTCAAAATAAGCAGTAATGCAAACTCAGTCAGAGACATAGATTTTCACTTGCAACTTGCTTTAACATGTTTAACAGTGCATGAATTGTTGTCTAAAACAAAAAGAATGATGCATTTTAGTGGCTGGATCTGGTTTTACAACATTCTGAATTGAACGTTAAAAATGAGCTGTTCTCAGCCAGCAGAGGTCAAAATAAGCAGTAATGCAAACTCAGTCAGAGACATAGATTTTCACTTGCAACTTGCTTTAACATGTTTAACAGTGCATGAATTGTTGTCTAAAACAAAAAGAATGATGCATTTTAGTGGCTGGATCTGGTTTTATCACATTCTTCATTGAACGTTGAAAAGGAGCTTTTCTCAGCCAGCGGAAGTCAAAATAAGCAGTAATGCAAAATCAGTCATAGACATAGATTTTCACTTGCAACTTTCCTAAACATATTTAACAGTGCATGAAATGTTGTCTAAAACAAAAAGAAAATGCTTTTTAGTAGCTGGATCTGGTTTTATCACATTCTGAATTGAACGTTGAAAATGAGCTTTTCAGAGCCAGCAGAGGTCAAAATAAGCAGTAATGCAAACTCAGTCATAGACATAGATTTTCACTTGCAACTTGCTTTAACATGTTTAACAGTAGATGAAATGTTGTCTAAAACAAAAAGAATGATGCATTTTAGTGGCTGGATCTGGTTTTATCACATTCTTCATTGAACGTTGAAAATGAGCTTTTCTCAACCAGCAGAGGTCAAAATAAGCAGTAATGCAAACTCAGTCAGAGACATAGATTTTCACTTGCAACTTGCTTTAACATGTTTAACAGTGCATGAAATGTTGTCTAAAACAAAAAGAATGATGCATTTTAGTAGCTGGATCTGGTTTTATCACATTCTGTATTGGACGTTGAAAATGAGCTTTACTCAGCCAGCAGAGGTCAAAATAAGCAGTAATGCAAACTCAGTCATAGACATAGATTTTCACTTGCAACTTGCTTTAACATGTTTAACAGTGCATGAAATGTTGTCTAAAACAAAAAGAATGATGCATTTTAGTGGCTGGATCTGGTTTTATCACATACTGAATTGAACGTTGAAAATGAGCTTTACTCAGCCAGCAGAGGTCAAAATAAGCAGTAATGCAAACTCAGTCATAGACATAGATTTTCACTTGCAACTTGCTTTAACATGTTTAACAGTGCATGAAATGTTGTCTAAAACAAAAAGAATGATGCATTTTAGTGGCTGGATCTGGTTTTATCACATTCTGAATTGAACGTGGAAAATGAGCTGTTCTCAGCCAGCAGAGGTCAAAATAAGCAGTAATGCAAACTCAGTCAGAGACATAGATTTTCACTTGCAACTTGCTTTAACATGTTTAACAGTGCATGAATTGTTGTCTAAAACAAAAAGAATGATGCATTTTAGTGGCTGGATCTGGTTTTATCACATTCTGAATTGAACGTTGAAAATGAGCTGTTCTCAGCCAGCAGAGGTCAAAATAAGCAGTAATGCAAACTCAGTCAGAGACATAGATTTTCACTTGCAACTTGCTTTAACATGTTTAACAGTGCATAACATGTTGTCTAAAACAAAAAGAATGATGCATTTTAGTTGCTGGATCTGGTTTTATCACATTCTGAATTGAACGTTGAAAATGAGCTTTTCTCAGCCAGCAGAGGTCAAAATAAGCAGTAATGCAAACTCAGTCATTGACATAGATTTTCACTTGCAACTTGCTTTAACATGTTTAACAGTGCATGAAATGTTGTCTAAACAAAAAGAATGATGCATTTTAGTAGCTGGATC
The DNA here is from genome assembly GCF_052040795.2 of Danio rerio. Taxonomy (NCBI): domain Eukaryota; kingdom Metazoa; phylum Chordata; class Actinopteri; order Cypriniformes; family Danionidae; genus Danio; species Danio rerio. Next base: position 47,616,578 of record NC_141037.1, read on the forward strand.
TGGTTTTATCACATTCTGAATTGAACGTTGAAAATGAGCTTTTCTCAGCCAGCAGAGGTCAAAATAAGCAGTAATGCAAACTCAGTCATTGACATAGATTTTCACTTGCAACTTGCTTTAACATGTTTAACAGTGCATGAAATGTTGTCTAAAACAAAAAGAATGATGCATTTTAGTGGCTGGATCTGGTTTTATCACATTCTGAATTGAATGTTGAAAATGAGCTGTTCTCAGCCAGCAGAGGTCAAAATAAGCAGTAATGCAAACTCAGTCAGAGACATAGATTTTCACTTGCAACTTGCTTTAACATGTTTAACAGTGCATGAAATGTTGTCTAAAACAAAAAGAATGATGCATTTTAGTGGCTGGATCTGGTTTTATCACATTCTGAATTGAACGTTGAAAATGAGCTTTACTCAGCCAGCAGAGGTCAAAATAAGCAGTAATGCAAACTCAGTCAGAGACATAGATTTTCACTCTCAACTTGCTTTAACATGTTTAACAGTGCATGAACTGTTGTCTAAAACAAAAAGAATGATGCATTTTAGTAGCTGGATCTGGTTTTATCACATTCTGTATTGGACGTTGAAAATGAGCTTTACTCAGCCAGCAGAGGTCAAAATAAGCAGTAATGCAAACTCAGTCAGAGACATAGAATTTCACTTGCAACTTTCCTAAACATATTTAACAGTGCATGAAATGTTGTCTAAAACAAAAAGAAAATGCTTTTTAGTAGCTGGATCTGGTTTTATCACATTCTAAATTGAACGTTGAAAATGAGCTTTTCAGAGCCAGCAGAGGTCAAAATAAGTAGTAATGCAAACTCAGTCATAGACATAGATTTTCACTTGCAACTTTCCTAAACATATTTAACAGTGCATGAAATGTTGTCTAAAACAAAAAGAAAATGCTTTTTAGTGGCTGGATCTGGTTTTATCACATTCTGAATTGAACGTTAAAAATGAGCTGTTCTCAGCCAGCAGAGGTCAAAATAAGCAGTAATGCAAACTCAGTCAGAGACATAGATTTTCACTTGCAACTTGCTTTAACATGTTTAACAGTGCATGAATTGTTGTCTAAAACAAAAAGAATGATGCATTTTAGTGGCTGGATCTGGTTTTACAACATTCTGAATTGAACGTTAAAAATGAGCTGTTCTCAGCCAGCAGAGGTCAAAATAAGCAGTAATGCAAACTCAGTCAGAGACATAGATTTTCACTTGCAACTTGCTTTAACATGTTTAACAGTGCATGAATTGTTGTCTAAAACAAAAAGAATGATGCATTTTAGTGGCTGGATCTGGTTTTATCACATTCTTCATTGAACGTTGAAAAGGAGCTTTTCTCAGCCAGCGGAAGTCAAAATAAGCAGTAATGCAAACTCAGTCATAGACATAGATTTTCACTTGCAACTTTCCTAAACATATTTAACAGTGCATGAAATGTTGTCTAAAACAAAAAGAATAATGCATTTTAGTGGCTGGATCTGGTTTCATCACATTCTTCATTAAACGTTGAAATTGAGCTTTTCTCAACCAGCAGAGGTCAAAATAAGCAGTAATGCAAACTCAGTCAGAGACATAGATTTTCACTTGCAACTTGCTTTAACATGTTTAACAGTGCATGAAATGTTGTCTAAAACAAAAAGAATGATGCATTTTAGTAGCTGGATCTGGTTTTATCACATTCTGTATTGGACGTTGAAAATGAGCTTTACTCAGCCAGCAGAGGTCAAAATAAGCAGTAATGCAAACTCAGTCATAGACATAGATTTTCACTTGCAACTTGCTTTAACATGTTTAACAGTGCATGAAATGTTGTCTAAAACAAAAAGAATGATGCATTTTAGTGGCTGGATCTGGTTTTATCACATTCTGAATTGAACGTGGAAAATGAGCTGTTCTCAGCCAGCAGAGGTCAAAATAAGCAGTAATGCAAACTCAGTCAGAGACATAGATTTTCACTTGCAACTTGCTTTAACATGTTTAACAGTGCATGAATTGTTGTCTAAAACAAAAAGAATGATGCATTTTAGTGGCTGGATCTGGTTTTATCACATTCTGAATTGAACGTTGAAAATGAGCTGTTCTCAGCCAGCAGAGGTCAAAATAAGCAGTAATGCAAACTCAGTCAGAGACATAGATTTTCACTTGCAACTTGCTTTAACATGTTTAACAGTGCATAAAATGTTGTCTAAAACAAAAAGAATGATGCATTTTAGTAGCTGGATCTGGTTTTATCACATTCTGAATTGAACGTTGAAAATGAGCTTTTCTCAGCCAGCAGAGGTCAAAATAAGCAGTAATGCAAACTCAGTCATTGACATAGATTTTCACTTGCAACTTGCTTTAACATGTTTAACAGTGCATGAAATGTTGTCTAAACAAAAAGAATGATGCATTTTAGTAGCTGGATCTGGTTTTATCACATTCTGAATTGAACGTTGAAAATGAGCTTTTCTCAGCCAGCAGAGGTCAAAATAAGCAGTAATGCAAACTCAGTCATTGACATAGATTTTCACTTGCAACTTGCTTTAACATGTTTAACAGTGCATGAAATGTTGTCTAAAACAAAAAGAATGATGCATTTTAGTGGCTGGATGTGGTTTTATCACATTCTGAATTGAATGTTGAAAATGAGCTGTTCTCAGCCAGCAGAGGTCAAAATAAGCAGTAATGCAAACTCAGTCAGAGACATAGAATTTCACTTGCAACTTTCCTAAACATATTTAACAGTGCATGAAATGTTGTCTAAAACAAAAAGAAAATGCTTTTTAGTAGCTGGATCTGGTTTTATCACATTCTGAATTGAACGTTGAAAATGAGCTTTTCAGAGCCAGCAGAGGTCAAAATAAGTAGTAATGCAAACTCAGTCATAGACATAGATTTTCACTTGCAACTTGCTTTAACATGTTTAACAGTGCATGAAATGTTGTCTAAAACAAAAAAAAAATGATGCATTTTATTGGCTGGATCTGGTTTTATCACTTTCTGAATTCAACGTTGAAAATGAGCTGTTCTCAGCCAGCAGAGGTCAAAATGAGCAGTAATAAAAACTCAGTCAGAGACATAGATTTTCACTTGCAACTTGCTTTAACATGTTTAACAGTGCATGAATTGTTGTCTAAAACAAAAAGAATGATGCATTTTAGTGGCTGGATCTGGTTTTATCACATTCTGAATTGAACGTTGAAAATGAGCTTTTCTCAGCCAGCAGAGGTCAAAATAAGCAGTAATGCAAACTCAGTCAGAGTCATAGATTTTCACTTGCAACTTGCTTTAACATGTTTAACAGTGCATGAAATGTTGTCTAAAACAAAAAGAATGATGCATTTTAGTAGCTGGATCTGGTTTTATCACATTCTGAATTGAACGTTGAAAATGAGCTTTTCTCAGCCAGCAGAGGTCAAAATAAGCAGTAATGCAAACTCAGTCAGAGACATAGATTTTAACTTGCAACTTGCTTTAACATGTTTAAAAGTGCATGAAATGTTGTCTAAAACAAAAAGAATGATGCATTTTAGTGGCTGGATCTGGTTTCATCACATTCTTCATTAAACGTTGAAATTGAGCTTTTCTCAACCAGCAGAGGTCAAAATAAGCAGTAATGCAAACTCAGTCAGAGACATAGATTTTCACTTGCAACTTGCTTTAACATGTTTAACAGTGCATGAAATGTTGTCTAAAACAAAAAGAATGATGCATTTTAGTAGCTGGATCTGGTTTTATCACATTCTGTATTGGACGTTGAAAATGAGCTTTACTCAGCCAGCAGAGGTCAAAATAAGCAGTAATGCAAACTCAGTCATAGACATAGATTTTCACTTGCAACTTGCTTTAACATGTTTAACAGTGCATGAAATGTTGTCTAAAACAAAAAGAATGATGCATTTTAGTGGCTGGATCTGGTTTTATCACATACTGAATTGAATGTTGAAAATGAGCTTTACTCAGCCAGCAGAGGTCAAAATAAGCAGTAATGCAAACTCAGTCAGAGACATAGATTTTCACTTGCAACTTGCTTTAACATGTTTAACAGTGCATGAATTGTTGTCTAAAACAAAAAGAATGATGCATTTTAGTAGCTGGATCTGGTTTTATCACATTCTGTATTGGACGTTGAAAATGAGCTTTACTCAGCCAGCAGAGGTCAAAATAAGCAGTAATGCAAACTCAGTCATAGACATAGATTTTCACTTGCAACTTGCTTTAACATGTTTAACAGTGCATGAAATGTTGTCTAAAACAAAAAGAATGATGCATTTTAGTGGCTGGATCTGGTTTTATCACATACTGAATTGAATGTTGAAAATGAGCTTTACTCAGCCAGCAGAGGTCAAAATAAGCAGTAATGCAAACTCAGTCAGAGACATAGATTTTCACTTGCAACTTGCTTTAACATGTTTAACAGTGCATGAATTGTTGTCTAAAACAAAAAGAATGATGCATTTTAGTGGCTGGATCTGGTTTTATCACATTCTGAATTGAACGTTAAAAATGAGCTTTTCAGAGCCAGCAGAGGTCAAAATAAGCAGTAATGCAAACTCAGTCAGAGACATAGATTTTCACTTGCAACTTGCTTTAACATGTTTAACAGTGCATGAATTGTTGTCTAAAACAAAAAAGAATGATGCATGTTAGTGGCTTGATCTGGTTTTATCTCATTCTGAATTGAACGTTGAAAATGAGCTGTTCTCAGCCAGCAGAGGTCAAAATAAGCAGTAATGCAAACTCAGTCAGAGACATAGATTTTCACTTGCAACTTGCTTTAACATGTTTAACAGTGCATAAAATGTTGTCTAAAACAAAAAGAATGATGCATTTTAGTAGCTGGATCTGGTTTTATCACATTCTGAATTGAACGTTGAAAATGAGCTTTTCTCAGCCAGCAGAGGTCAAAATAAGCAGTAATGCAAACTCAGTCATTGACATAGATTTTCACTTGCAACTTGCTTTAACATGTTTAACAGTGCATGAAATGTTGTCTAAAACAAAAAGAATGATGCATTTTAGTGGCTGGATCTGGTTTTATCACATTCTGAATTGAATGTTGAAAATGAGCTGTTCTCAGCCAGCAGAGGTCAAAATAAGCAGTAATGCAAACTCAGTCATAGACATAGATTTTCACTTGCAACTTGCTTTAACATGTTTAACAGTGCATGAAATGTTGTCTAAAACAAAAAGAATGATGCATTTTAGTGGCTGGATCTGGTTTTATCACATTCTTCATTGAACGTTGAAAATGAGCTTTTCTCAACCAGCAGAGGTCAAAATAAGCAGTAATGCAAACTTAGTCAGAGACATAGATTTTCACTTGCAACTTGCTTTAACATGTTTAACAGTGCATGAAATGTTGTCTAAAACAAAAAGAATGATGCATTTTAGTAGCTGGATCTGGTTTTATCACATTCTGTATTGGACGTTGAAAATGAGCTTTACTCAGCCAGCAGAGGTCAAAATAAGCAGTAATGCAAATTCAGTCAGAGACATAGATTTTCACTTGCAACTTTCCTAAACATATTTAACAGTGCATGAAATGTTGTCTAAAACAAAAAGAAAATGCTTTTTAGTGGCTGGATCTGGTTTTATCACATTCTGAATTGAACGTTGAAAATGAGCTTTTCAGAGCCAGCAGAGGTCAAAATAAGCAGTAATGCAAACTCAGTCATAGACATAGATTTTCACTTGCAACTTGCTTTAACATGTTTAACAGTGCATGAATTGTTGTCTAAAACAAAAAGAATGATGCATTTTAGTGGCTGGATCTGGTTTTATCACATTCTTCATTGAACGTTGAAAATGAGCTTTTCAGAGCCAGCGGAGGTCAAAATAAGCAGTAATGCAAACTCAGTCAGAGACATAGATTTTCACTTGCAACTTTCCTAAACATATTTAACAGTGCATGAAATGTTGTCTAAAACAAAAAGAATGATGCATTTTAGTGGCTGGATCTGGTTTTATCACATTCTGAATTAAACAATGAAAATGAGCTTCTCTCAGCCAGCAGAGGTCAAAATAAGCTGTAATGCAAACTCAGTCATAGACATAGATTTTCACTTGCAACTTGCTTTAACATGTTTAACAGTGCATGAAATGTTGTCTAAAACAAAAAGAATGATGCATTTTAGTGGCTGGATCTGGTTTTATCACATTCTTCATTGAACGTTGAAAATGAGCTTTTCTCAACCAGCAGAGGTCAAAATAAGCAGTAATGCAAACTCAGTCAGAGACATAGATTTTCACTTGCAACTTGCTTTACATGTTTAACAGTGCATGAAATGTTGTCTAAAACAAAAAGAATGATGCATTTTAGTAGCTGGATCTGGTTTTATCACATTCTGTATTGGACGTTGAAAATGAGCTTTACTCAGGCAGCAGAGGTCAAAATAAGCAGTAATGCAAACTCAGTCAGAGACATAGATTTTCACTTGCAACTTGCTTTAACATGTTTAACAGTGCATGAAATGTTGTCTAAATCAAAAAGAATGATGCATTTTAGTGGCTGGATCTGGTTTTATCACTTTCTGAATTCAACGTTGAAAATGAGCTGTTCTCAGCCAGCAGAGGTCAAAATAAGCAGTAATGCAAACTCAGTCAGAGACATAGATTTTCACTTGCAACTTGCTTTAACGTGTTTAACAGTGCATGAAATGTTGTCTAAATAAAAAAGAATGATGCATTTTAGTGGCTGGATCTGGTTTTATCACTTTCTGAATTCAACGTTGAAAATGAGCTGTTCTCAGCCAGCAGAGGTCAAAATAAGCAGTAATGCAAACTCAGTCAGAGACATAGATTTTCACTTGCAACTTGCTTTAACGTGTTTAACAGTGCATGAAATGTTGTCTAAAACAAAAAGAATGATGCATTTTAGTAGCTGGATCTGGTTTTATCACATTCTGTATTGGACGTTGAAAATGAGCTTTTCTCAGCCAGCGGAGGTCAAAATAAGCAGTAATGCAAACTCAGTCAGAGACATAGATTTTCACTTGCAACTTGCTTTAACATGTTTAACAGTGCATGAATTGTTGTCTAAAACAAAAAGAATGATGCATTTTAGTGGCTGGATCTGGTTTTATAACATTCTGAATTGAACGTTAAAAATGAGCTGTTCTCAGCCAGCAGAGGTCAAAATAAGCAGTGATGCAAATTCAGTCAGAGACATAGATTTTCACTTGCAACTTGCTTTAACATGTTTAACAGTGCATGAATTGTTGTCTAAAACAAAAAGAATGATGCATTTTAGTGGCTGGATCTGGTTTTATCACATTCTTCATTGAACGTTGAAAATGAGCTTTTCTCAGCCAGCGGAGGTCAAAATAAGCAGTAATGCAAACTCAGTCAGAGACATAGATTTTCACTTGCAACTTTCCTAAACATATTTAACAGTGCATGAAATGTTGTCTAAAACAAAAAGAAAATGCTTTTTAGTGGCTGGATCTGGTTTTATCACATTCTGAATTGAACGTTGAAAATGAGCTTTTCAGAGCCAGCAGAGGTCAAAATAAGCAGTAATGCAAACTCAGTCATAGACATAGATTTTCACTTGCAACTTGCTTTAACATGTTTAACAGTAGATGAAATGTTGTCTAAAACAAAAAGAATGATGCATTTTAGTGGCTGGATCTGGTTTTATCACATTCTTCATTGAACGTTGAAAATGAGCTTTTCTCAACCAGCAGAGGTCAAAATAAGCAGTAATGCAAACTCAGTCAGAGACATAGATTTTCACTTGCAACTTGCTTTAACATGTTTAACAGTGCATGAATTGTTGTCTAAAACAAAAAGAATGATGCATTTTAGTGGCTGGATCTGGTTTTATCACTTTCTGAATTCAACGTTGAAAATGAGCTGTTCTCAGCCAGCAGAGGTCAAAATAAGCAGTAATGCAAACTCAGTCAGAGACATAGATTTTCACTTGCAACTTGCTTTAACGTGTTTAACAGTGCATGAAATGTTGTCTAAATAAAAAAGAATGATGCATTTTAGTGGCTGGATCTGGTTTTATCACTTTCTGAATTCAACGTTGAAAATGAGCTGTTCTCAGCCAGCAGAGGTCAAAATAAGCAGTAATGCAAACTCAGTCAGAGACATAGATTTTCACTTGCAACTTGCTTTAACATGTTTAACAGTGCATGAAATGTTGTCTAAAACAAAAAGAATGATGCATTTTAGTAGCTGGATCTGGTTTTATCACATTCTGTATTGGACGTTGAAAATGAGCTTTTCTCAGCCAGCGGAGGTCAAAATAAGCAGTAATGCAAACTCAGTCAGAGACATAGATTTTCACTTGCAACTTGCTTTAACATGTTTAACAGTGCATGAATTGTTGTCTAAAACAAAAAGAATGATGCATTTTAGTGGCTGGATCTGGTTTTATAACATTCTGAATTGAACGTTAAAAATGAGCTGTTCTCAGCCAGCAGAGGTCAAAATAAGCAGTGATGCAAATTCAGTCAGAGACATAGATTTTCACTTGCAACTTGCTTTAACATGTTTAACAGTGCATGAATTGTTGTCTAAAACAAAAAGAATGATGCATTTTAGTGGCTGGATCTGGTTTTATCACATTCTTCATTGAACGTTGAAAATGAGCTTTTCTCAGCCAGCGGATGTCAAAATAAGCAGTAATGCAAACTCAGTCAGAGACATAGATTTTCACTTGCAACTTTCCTAAACATATTTAACAGTGCATGAAATGTTGTCTAAAACAAAAAGAAAATGCTTTTTAGTGGCTGGATCTGGTTTTATCACATTCTGAATTGAACGTTGAAAATGAGCTTTTCAGAGCCAGCAGAGGTCAAAATAAGCAGTAATGCAAACTCAGTCATAGACATAGATTTTCACTTGCAACTTGCTTTAACATGTTTAACAGTAGATGAAATGTTGTCTAAAACAAAAAGAATGATGCATTTTAGTGGCTGGATCTGGTTTTATCACATTCTTCATTGAACGTTGAAAATGAGCTTTTCTCAACCAGCAGAGGTCAAAATAAGCAGTAATGCAAACTCAGTCAGAGACATAGATTTTCACTTGCAACTTGCTTTAACATGTTTAACAGTGCATGAAATGTTGTCTAAATCAAAAAGAATGATGCATTTTAGTGGCTGGATCTGGTTTTATCACTTTCTGAATTCAACGTTGAAAATGAGCTGTTCTCAGCCAGCAGAAGTCAAAATAAGCAGTAATGCAAACTCAGTCAGAGACATAGATTTTCACTTGCAACTTGCTTTAACATGTTTAACAGTGCATGAAATGTTGTCTAAAACAAAAAGAATGATGCAGTTTAGTAGCTGGATCTGGTTTTATCACATTCTGAATTGAACGTTGAAAATGAGCTTTTCTCAGCCAGCAGAGGTCAAAATAAGCAGTAATGCAAACTCAGTCAGAGTCATAGATTTTCACTTGCAACTTGCTTTAACATGTTTAACAGTGCATGAAATGTTGTCTAAAACAAAAACAATGATGCATTTTAGTGGCTGGATCGGTTTTATCACATTCTGAATTGAACGTTGAAAATGAGCTGTTCTCAGCCAGCAGAGGTCAAAATAAGCAGTAATGCAAACTCAGTCAGAGACATAGATTTTCACTTGCAACTTGCTTTAACATGTTTAACAGTGCATGAATTGTTGTCTAAAACAAAAAGAATGATGCATTTTAGTGGCTGGATCTGGTTTTATAACATTCTGAATTGAACGTTAAAAATGAGCTGTTCTCAGCCAGCAGAGGTCAAAATAAGCAGTGATGCAAACTCAGTCAGAGACATAGATTTTCACTTGCAACTTGCTTTAACATGTTTAACAGTGCATGAATTGTTGTCTAAAACAAAAAGAATGATGCATTTTAGTGGCTGGATCTGGTTTTATCACATTCTTCATTGAACGTTGAAAATGAGCTTTTCTCAGCCAGCGGAGGTCAAAATAAGCAGTAATGCAAACTCAGTCAGAGACATAGATTTTCACTTGCAACTTTCCTAAACATATTTAACAGTGCATGAAATGTTGTCTAAAACAAAAAGAAAATGCTTTTTAGTGGCTGGATCTGGTTTTATCACATTCTGAATTGAACGTTGAAAATGAGCTTTTCAGAGCCAGCAGAGGTCAAAATAAGCAGTAATGCAAACTCAGTCATAGACATAGATTTTCACTTGCAACTTGCTTTAACATGTTTAACAGTAGATGAAATGTTGTCTAAAACAAAAAGAATGATGCATTTTAGTGGCTGGATCTGGTTTTATCACATTCTTCATTGAACGTTGAAAATGAGCTTTTCTCAACCAGCAGAGGTCAAAATAAGCAGTAATGCAAACTCAGTCAGAGTCATAGATTTTCACTTGCAACTTGCTTTAACATGTTTAACAGTGCATGAATTGTTGTCTAAAACAAAAAGAATGATGCATTTTAGTGGCTGGATCTGGTTTTATAACATTCTGAATTGAACGTTAAAAATGAGCTGTTCTCAGCCAGCAGAGGTCAAAATAAGCAGTAATGCAAACTCAGTCAGAGACATAGATTTTCACTTGCAACTTGCTTTAACATGTTTAACAGTGCATGAATTGTTGTCTAAAACAAAAAGAATGATGCATTTTAGTGGCTGGATCTGGTTTTATCACATTCTTCATTGAACGTTGAAAATGAGCTTTTCTCAGCCAGCGGAGGTCAAAATAAGCAGTAATGCAAACTCAGTCAGAGACATAGATTTTCACTTGCAACTTGCTTTAACATGTTAAACAGTGCATGAATTGTTGTCTAAAACAAAAAGAATGATGCATTTTAGTGGCTGGATCTGGTTTTATCACATTCTGAATTGAACGTTAAAAATGAGCTTTTCAGAGCCAGCAGAGGTCAAAATAAGCAGTAATGCAAACTCAGTCATAGACATAGATTTTTACTTGCAACTTGCTTTAACATGTTTAACAGTGCATGAATTGTTGTCTAAAACAAAAAGAATGATGCATTTTAGTGGCTGGATCTGGTTTTATCACATTCTTCATTGAACGTTGAAAATGAGCTTTTCAGAGCCAGTGGAGGTCAAAATAAGCAGTAATGCAAACTCAATCAGAGACATAGATTTTCACTTGCAACTTTCCTAAACATGTTTAACAGTGCATGAAATGTTGTCTAAAACAAAAAGAATGATGCATTTTAGTAGCTGGATCTGGTTTCATCACATTCTTCATTAAACGTTGAAATTGAGCTATTCTCAACCAGCAGAGGTCAAAATAAGCAGTAATGCAAACTCAGTCAGAGACATAGATTTTCACTTGCAACTTGCTTTAACATGTTTAACAGTGCATGAATTGTTGTCTAAAACAAAAAGAATGATGCATGTTAGTGGCTTGATCTGGTTTTATCTCATTCTGAATTGAACGTTGAAAATGAGCTGTTCTCAGCCAGCAGAGGTCAAAATAAGCAGCAATGCAAACTCAGTCAGAGACATAGATTTTCACTTGCAACTTGCTTTAACATGTTTAACAGTGCATGAAATGTTGTCTAAAACAAAAAGAATGATGCATTTTAGTGGCTGGATCTGGTTTTATCACATTCTGAATTGAACGTTGAAAATGAGCTGTTCTCAGCCAGCAGAGGTCAAAATAAGCAGTAATGCAAACTCAGTCAGAGACATAGATTTTCACTTGCAACTTGCTTTAACATGTTCAACAGTGCAAGAAATGTTGTCTAAAACAAAAAGAATGATGCATTTTAGTGGCTGGATCTGGTTTTATCACATTCTGAATTGAACGTTGAAAATGAGCTGTTCTCAGCCAGCAGAGGTCAAAATAAGCAGTAATGCAAACTCAGTCAGAGACATAGATTTTCACTTGCAACTTGCTTTAACATGTTTAACAGTGCATGAATTGTTGTCTAAAACAAAAAGAATGATGCATTTTAGTGGCTGGATCTGGTTTTATCACATTCTGAATTGAACGTTAAAAATGAGCTTTTCAGAGCCAGCAGAGGTCAAAATAAGCAGTAATGCAAACTCAGTCAGAGACATAGATTTTCACTTGCAACTTGCTTTAACATGTTTAACAGTGCATGAATTGTTGTCTAAAACAAAAAGAATGATGCATTTTAGTGGCTGGATCTGGTTTTATCACATTCTGAATTGAACGTTAAAAATGAGCTTTTCAGAGCCAGCAGAGGTCAAAATAAGCAGTAATGCAAACTCAGTCATAGACATAGATTTTTACTTGCAACTTGCTTTAACATGTTTAACAGTGCATGAATTGTTGTCTAAAACAAAAAGAATGATGCATTTTAGTGGCTGGATCTGGTTTTATCACATTCTTCATTGAACGTTGAAAATGAGCTTTTCAGAGCCAGTGGAGGTCAAAATAAGCAGTAATGCAAACTCAATCAGAGACATAGATTTTCACTTGCAACTTTCCTAAACATGTTTAACAGTGCATGAAATGTTGTCTAAAACAAAAAGAATGATGCATTTTAGTAGCTGGATCTGGTTTTATCACATTCTGAATTGAACGTTGAAAATGAGCTTTTCTCAGCCAGCAGAGGTCAAAATAAGCAGTAATGCAAACTCAGTCAGAGACATAGATTTTAACTTGCAACTTGCTTTAACATGTTTAAAAGTGCATGAAATGTTGTCTAAAACAAAAAGAATGATGCATTTTAGTGGCTGGATCTGGTTTCATCACATTCTTCATTAAACGTTGAAATTGAGCTATTCTCAACCAGCAGAGGTCAAAATAAGCAGTAATGCAAACTCAGTCAGAGACATAGATTTTCACTTGCAACTTGCTTTAACATGTTTAACAGTGCATGAAATGTTGTCTAAAACAAAAAGAATGATGCATTTTAGTAGCTGGATCTGGTTTTATCACATTCTGTATTGGACGTTGAAAATGAGCTTTACTCAGCCAGCAGAGGTCAAAATAAGCAGTAATGCAAACTCAGTCATAGACATAGATTTTCACTTGCAACTTGCTTTAACATGTTTAACAGTGCATGAAATGTTGTCTAAAACAAAAAGAATGATGCATTTTAGTGGCTGGATCTGGTTTTATCACATTCTGAATTGAAAGTTGAAAATGAGCTGTTCTCAGCCAGCAGAGGTCAAAATAAGCAGTAATGCAAACTCAGTCATAGACATAGATTTTCACTTGCAACTTGCTTTAACATGTTTAACAGTGCATGAATTGTTGTCTAAAACAAAAAGAATGATGCATTTTAGTGGCTGGATCTGGTTTTATCACATTCTGAATTGAACGTTGAAAATGAGCTGTTCTCAGCCAGCAGAGGTCAAAATAAGCAGTAATGCAAACTCAGTCAGAGACATAGATTTTCACTTGCAACTTGCTTTAACATGTTTAACAGTGCATGAATTGTTGTCTAAAACAAAAAGAATGATGCATTTTAGTGGCTGGATCTGGTTTTATCACATTCTGAATTGAACGTTAAAAATGAGCTTTTCAGAGCCAGCAGAGGTCAAAATAAGCAGTAATGCAAACTCAGTCAGAGACATAGATTTTCACTTGCAACTTGCTTTAACATGTTTAACAGTGCATGAATTGTTGTCTAAAACAAAAAGAATGATGCATGTTAGTGGCTTGATCTGGTTTTATCTCATTCTGAATTGAACGTTGAAAATGAGCTGTTCTCAGCCAGCAGAGGTCAAAATAAGCAGTAATGCAAACTCAGTCAGAGACATAGATTTTCACTTGCAACTTGCTTTAACATGTTAACAGTGCATGAATTGTTGTCTAAAACAAAAAGAATGATGCATTTTAGTGGCTGGATCTGGTTTTATCACATTCTGAATTGAATGTTGAAAATGAGCTGTTCTCAGCCAGCAGAGGTCAAAATAAGCAGTAATGCAAACTCAGTCAGAGACATAGATTTTCACTTGCAACTTGCTTTAACATGTTTAACAGTGCATGAAATGTTGTCTAAAACAAAAAGAATGATGCATTTTAGTGGCTGGATCTGGTTTTATCACATTCTGAATTGAACGTTGAAAATGAGCTGTTCTCAGCCAGCAGAGGTCAAAATAAGCAGTAATGCAAACTCAGTCAGAGACATAGATTTTCACTTGCAACTTGCTTTAACATGTTTAACAGTGCTTGAATTGATGTCTAAAACAAAAAGAATGATGCATTTTAGTGGCTGGATCTGGTTTTATCACATTCTTCATTGAACGTTGAAAATGAGCTTTTCAGAGCCAGCGGAGGTCAAAATAAACAGTAATGCAAACTCAGTCAGAGACATAGATTTTCACTTGCAACTTTCCTTAACATATTTAACAGTGCATGAAATGTTGTCTAAAACAAAAAGAAAATGCTTTTTAGTGGCTGAATCTGGTTTTATCACATTCTTCATTAAACGTTGAAAATGAGCTTTTCTCAACCAGCAGAGGTCAAAATAAGCAGTAATGCAAACTCAGTCAGAGACATAGATTTTCACTTGCAACTTGCTTTAACATGTTTAACAGTGCGTGAAATGTTGTCTAAAACAAAAAGAAAGATGCATTTTAGTGGCTGGATCTGGTTTTATCACATTCTGTATTGGACGTTGAAAATGAGCTTTACTCAGCCAGCAGAGGTCAAAATAAGCAGTAATGCAAACTCAGTCAGAGACATAGATTTTCACTTGCAACTTGCTTTAACATGTTTAACAGTGCATGAAATGTTGTTTAAATCAAAAAGAATGATGCATTTTAGTGGCTGGATCTGGTTTTATCACTTTCTGAATTCAACGTTGAAAATGAGCTGTTCTCAGCCAGCAGAGGTCAAAATAAGCAGTAATGCAAACTCAGTCAGAGACATAGATTTTCACTTGCAACTTGCTTTAACATGTTTAACAGTGCATGAATTGTTGTCTAAAACAAAAAGAATGATGCATTTTAGTGGCTGGATCTGGTTTTATCACATTCTTCATTGAACGTTGAAAAGGAGCTTTTCTCAGCCAGCGGAAGTCAAAATAAGCAGTAATGCAAACTCAGTCATAGACATAGATTTTCACTTGCAACTTTCCTAAACATATTTAACAGTGCATGAAATGTTGTCTAAAACAAAAAGAATAATGCATTTTAGTGGCTGGATCTGGTTTCATCACATTCTTCATTAAACGTTGAAATTGAGCTTTTCTCAACCAGCAGAGGTCAAAATAAGCAGTAATGCAAACTCAGTCAGAGACATAGATTTTCACTTGCAACTTGCTTTAACATGTTTAACAGTGCATGAAATGTTGTCTAAAACAAAAAGAATGATGCATTTTAGTAGCTGGATCTGGTTTTATCACATTCTGTATTGGACGTTGAAAATGAGCTTTACTCAGCCAGCAGAGGTCAAAATAAGCAGTAATGCAAACTCAGTCATAGACATAGATTTTCACTTGCAACTTGCTTTAACATGTTTAACAGTGCATGAAATGTTGTCTAAAACAAAAAGAATGATGCATTTTAGTGGCTGGATCTGGTTTTATCACATTCTGAATTGAACGTGGAAAATGAGCTGTTCTCAGCCAGAAGAGGTCAAAATAAGCAGTAATGCAAACTCAGTCAGAGACATAGATTTTCACTTGCAACTTGCTTTAACATGTTTAACAGTGCATGAATTGTTGTCTAAAACAAAAAGAATGATGCATTTTAGTGGCTGGATCTGGTTTTATCACATTCTGAATTGAACGTTGAAAATGAGCTGTTCTCAGCCAGCAGAGGTCAAAATAAGCAGTAATGCAAACTCAGTCAGAGACATAGATTTTCACTTGCAACTTGCTTTAACATGTTTAACAGTGCATAAAATGTTGTCTAAAACAAAAAGAATGATGCATTTTAGTAGCTGGATCTGGTTTTATCACATTCTGAATTGAACGTTGAAAATGAGCTTTTCTCAGCCAGCAGAGGTCAAAATAAGCAGTAATGCAAACTCAGTCATTGACATAGATTTTCACTTGCAACTTGCTTTAACATGTTTAACAGTGCATGAAATGTTGTCTAAACAAAAAGAATGATGCATTTTAGTAGCTGGATCTGGTTTTATCACATTCTGAATTGAACGTTGAAAATGAGCTTTTCTCAGCCAGCAGAGGTCAAAATAAGCAGTAATGCAAACTCAGTCATTGACATAGATTTTCACTTGCAACTTGCTTTAACATGTTTAACAGTGCATGAAATGTTGTCTAAAACAAAAAGAATGATGCATTTTAGTGGCTGGATCTGGTTTTATCACATTCTGAATTGAATGTTGAAAATGAGCTGTTCTCAGCCAGCAGAGGTCAAAATAAGCAGTAATGCAAACTCAGTCAGAGACATAGAATTTCACTTGCAACTTTCCTAAACATATTTAACAGTGCATGAAATGTTGTCTAAAACAAAAAGAAAATGCTTTTTAGTAGCTGGATCTGGTTTTATCACATTCTGAATTGAACGTTGAAAATGAGCTTTTCAGAGCCAGCAGAGGTCAAAATAAGTAGTAATGCAAACTCAGTCATAGACATAGATTTTCACTTGCAACTTGCTTTAACATGTTTAACAGTGCATGAAATGTTGTCTAAAACAAAAAAAAATGATGCATTTTATTGGCTGGATCTGGTTTTATCACTTTCTGAATTCAACGTTGAAAATGAGCTGTTCTCAGCCAGCAGAGGTCAAAATGAGCAGTAATAAAAACTCAGTCAGAGACATAGATTTTCACTTGCAACTTGCTTTAACATGTTTAACAGTGCATGAATTGTTGTCTAAAACAAAAAGAATGATGCATTTTAGTGGCTGGATCTGGTTTTATCACATTCTGAATTGAACGTTGAAAATGAGCTTTTCTCAGCCAGCAGAGGTCAAAATAAGCAGTAATGCAAACTCAGTCAGAGTCATAGATTTTCACTTGCAACTTGCTTTAACATGTTTAACAGTGCATGAAATGTTGTCTAAAACAAAAAGAATGATGCATTTTAGTAGCTGGATCTGGTTTTATCACATTCTGAATTGAACGTTGAAAATGAGCTTTTCTCAGCCAGCAGAGGTCAAAATAAGCAGTAATGCAAACTCAGTCAGAGACATAGATTTTAACTTGCAACTTGCTTTAACATGTTTAAAAGTGCATGAAATGTTGTCTAAAACAAAAAGAAAATGCTTTTTAGTGGCTGAATCTGGTTTTATCACATTCTTCATTAAACGTTGAAAATGAGCTTTTCTCAACCAGCAGAGGTCAAAATAAGCAGTAATGCAAACTCAGTCAGAGACATAGATTTTCACTTGCAACTTGCTTTAACATGTTTAACAGTGCGTGAAATGTTGTCTAAAACAAAAAGAAAGATGCATTTTAGTGGCTGGATCTGGTTTTATCACATTCTGTATTGGACGTTGAAAATGAGCTTTACTCAGCCAGCAGAGGTCAAAATAAGCAGTAATGCAAACTCAGTCAGAGACATAGATTTTCACTTGCAACTTGCTTTAACATGTTTAACAGTGCATGAAATGTTGTTTAAATCAAAAAGAATGATGCATTTTAGTGGCTGGATCTGGTTTTATCACTTTCTGAATTCAACGTTGAAAATGAGCTGTTCTCAGCCAGCAGAGGTCAAAATAAGCAGTAATGCAAACTCAGTCAGAGACATAGATTTTCACTTGCAACTTGCTTTAACATGTTTAACAGTGCATGAATTGTTGTCTAAAACAAAAAGAATGATGCATTTTAGTGGCTGGATCTGGTTTTATCACATTCTTCATTGAACGTTGAAAAGGAGCTTTTCTCAGCCAGCGGAAGTCAAAATAAGCAGTAATGCAAACTCAGTCATAGACATAGATTTTCACTTGCAACTTTCCTAAACATATTTAACAGTGCATGAAATGTTGTCTAAAACAAAAAGAATAATGCATTTTAGTGGCTGGATCTGGTTTCATCACATTCTTCATTAAACGTTGAAATTGAGCTTTTCTCAACCAGCAGAGGTCAAAATAAGCAGTAATGCAAACTCAGTCAGAGACATAGATTTTCACTTGCAACTTGCTTTAACATGTTTAACAGTGCATGAAATGTTGTCTAAAACAAAAAGAATGATGCATTTTAGTAGCTGGATCTGGTTTTATCACATTCTGTATTGGACGTTGAAAATGAGCTTTACTCAGCCAGCAGAGGTCAAAATAAGCAGTAATGCAAACTCAGTCATAGACATAGATTTTCACTTGCAACTTGCTTTAACATGTTTAACAGTGCATGAAATGTTGTCTAAAACAAAAAGAATGATGCATTTTAGTGGCTGGATCTGGTTTTATCACATTCTGAATTGAACGTGGAAAATGAGCTGTTCTCAGCCAGCAGAGGTCAAAATAAGCAGTAATGCAAACTCAGTCAGAGACATAGATTTTCACTTGCAACTTGCTTTAACATGTTTAACAGTGCATGAATTGTTGTCTAAAACAAAAAGAATGATGCATTTTAGTGGCTGGATCTGGTTTTATCACATTCTGAATTGAACGTTGAAAATGAGCTGTTCTCAGCCAGCAGAGGTCAAAATAAGCAGTAATGCAAACTCAGTCAGAGACATAGATTTTCACTTGCAACTTGCTTTAACATGTTTAACAGTGCATAAAATGTTGTCTAAAACAAAAAGAATGATGCATTTTAGTAGCTGGATCTGGTTTTATCACATTCTGAATTGAACGTTGAAAATGAGCTTTTCTCAGCCAGCAGAGGTCAAAATAAGCAGTAATGCAAACTCAGTCATTGACATAGATTTTCACTTGCAACTTGCTTTAACATGTTTAACAGTGCATGAAATGTTGTCTAAACAAAAAGAATGATGCATTTTAGTAGCTGGATCTGGTTTTATCACATTCTGAATTGAACGTTGAAAATGAGCTTTTCTCAGCCAGCAGAGGTCAAAATAAGCAGTAATGCAAACTCAGTCATTGACATAGATTTTCACTTGCAACTTGCTTTAACATGTTTAACAGTGCATGAAATGTTGTCTAAAACAAAAAGAATGATGCATTTTAGTGGCTGGATCTGGTTTTATCACATTCTGAATTGAATGTTGAAAATGAGCTGTTCTCAGCCAGCAGAGGTCAAAATAAGCAGTAATGCAAACTCAGTCAGAGACATAGAATTTCACTTGCAACTTTCCTAAACATATTTAACAGTGCATGAAATGTTGTCTAAAACAAAAAGAAAATGCTTTTTAGTAGCTGGATCTGGTTTTATCACATTCTGAATTGAACGTTGAAAATGAGCTTTTCAGAGCCAGCAGAGGTCAAAATAAGTAGTAATGCAAACTCAGTCATAGACATAGATTTTCACTTGCAACTTGCTTTAACATGTTTAACAGTGCATGAAATGTTGTCTAAAACAAAAAAAAAATGATGCATTTTATTGGCTGGATCTGGTTTTATCACTTTCTGAATTCAACGTTGAAAATGAGCTGTTCTCAGCCAGCAGAGGTCAAAATGAGCAGTAATAAAAACTCAGTCAGAGACATAGATTTTCACTTGCAACTTGCTTTAACATGTTTAACAGTGCATGAATTGTTGTCTAAAACAAAAAGAATGATGCATTTTAGTGGCTGGATCTGGTTTTATCACATTCTGAATTGAACGTTGAAAATGAGCTTTTCTCAGCCAGCAGAGGTCAAAATAAGCAGTAATGCAAACTCAGTCAGAGTCATAGATTTTCACTTGCAACTTGCTTTAACATGTTTAACAGTGCATGAAATGTTGTCTAAAACAAAAAGAATGATGCATTTTAGTAGCTGGATCTGGTTTTATCACATTCTGAATTGAACGTTGAAAATGAGCTTTTCTCAGCCAGCAGAGGTCAAAATAAGCAGTAATGCAAACTCAGTCAGAGACATAGATTTTAACTTGCAACTTGCTTTAACATGTTTAAAAGTGCATGAAATGTTGTCTAAAACAAAAAGAATGATGCATTTTAGTGGCTGGATCTGGTTTCATCACATTCTTCATTAAACGTTGAAATTGAGCTTTTCTCAACCAGCAGAGGTCAAAATAAGCAGTAATGCAAACTCAGTCAGAGACATAGATTTTCACTTGCAACTTGCTTTAACATGTTTAACAGTGCATGAAATGTTGTCTAAAACAAAAAGAATGATGCATTTTAGTAGCTGGATCTGGTTTTATCACATTCTGTATTGGACGTTGAAAATGAGCTTTACTCAGCCAGCAGAGGTCAAAATAAGCAGTAATGCAAACTCAGTCATAGACATAGATTTTCACTTGCAACTTGCTTTAACATGTTTAACAGTGCATGAAATGTTGTCTAAAACAAAAAGAATGATGCATTTTAGTGGCTGGATCTGGTTTTATCACATACTGAATTGAATGTTGAAAATGAGCTTTACTCAGCCAGCAGAGGTCAAAATAAGCAGTAATGCAAACTCAGTCAGAGACATAGATTTTCACTTGCAACTTGCTTTAACATGTTTAACAGTGCATGAATTGTTGTCTAAAACAAAAAGAATGATGCATTTTAGTAGCTGGATCTGGTTTTATCACATTCTGTATTGGACGTTGAAAATGAGCTTTACTCAGCCAGCAGAGGTCAAAATAAGCAGTAATGCAAACTCAGTCATAGACATAGATTTTCACTTGCAACTTGCTTTAACATGTTTAACAGTGCATGAAATGTTGTCTAAAACAAAAAGAATGATGCATTTTAGTGGCTGGATCTGGTTTTATCACATACTGAATTGAATGTTGAAAATGAGCTTTACTCAGCCAGCAGAGGTCAAAATAAGCAGTAATGCAAACTCAGTCAGAGACATAGATTTTCACTTGCAACTTGCTTTAACATGTTTAACAGTGCATGAATTGTTGTCTAAAACAAAAAGAATGATGCATTTTAGTGGCTGGATCTGGTTTTATCACATTCTGAATTGAACGTTAAAAATGAGCTTTTCAGAGCCAGCAGAGGTCAAAATAAGCAGTAATGCAAACTCAGTCAGAGACATAGATTTTCACTTGCAACTTGCTTTAACATGTTTAACAGTGCATGAATTGTTGTCTAAAACAAAAAAGAATGATGCAAGTTAGTGGCTTGATCTGGTTTTATCTCATTCTGAATTGAACGTTGAAAATGAGCTGTTCTCAGCCAGCAGAGGTCAAAATAAGCAGTAATGCAAACTCAGTCAGAGACATAGATTTTCACTTGCAACTTGCTTTAACATGTTTAACAGTGCATAAAATGTTGTCTAAAACAAAAAGAATGATGCATTTTAGTAGCTGGATCTGGTTTTATCACATTCTGAATTGAACGTTGAAAATGAGCTTTTCTCAGCCAGCAGAGGTCAAAATAAGCAGTAATGCAAACTCAGTCATTGACATAGATTTTCACTTGCAACTTGCTTTAACATGTTTAACAGTGCATGAAATGTTGTCTAAAACAAAAAGAATGATGCATTTTAGTGGCTGGATCTGGTTTTATCACATTCTGAATTGAATGTTGAAAATGAGCTGTTCTCAGCCAGCAGAGGTCAAAATAAGCAGTAATGCAAACTCAGTCATAGACATAGATTTTCACTTGCAACTTGCTTTAACATGTTTAACAGTGCATGAAATGTTGTCTAAAACAAAAAGAATGATGCATTTTAGTGGCTGGATCTGGTTTTATCACATTCTTCATTGAACGTTGAAAATGAGCTTTTCTCAACCAGCAGAGGTCAAAATAAGCAGTAATGCAAACTCAGTCATAGACATAGATTTTCACTTGCAACTTGCTTTAACATGTTTAACAGTGCATGAAATGTTGTCTAAAACAAAAAGAATGATGCATTTTAGTAGCTGGATCTGGTTTTATCACATTCTGTATTGGACGTTGAAAATGAGCTTTACTCAGCCAGCAGAGGTCAAAATAAGCAGTAATGCAAACTCAGTCAGAGACATAGATTTTCACTTGCAACTTTCCTAAACATATTTAACAGTGCATGAAATGTTGTCTAAAACAAAAAGAAAATGCTTTTTAGTGGCTGGATCTGGTTTTATCACATTCTGAATTGAACGTTGAAAATGAGCTTTTCAGAGCCAGCAGAGGTCAAAATAAGCAGTAATGCAAACTCAGTCAGAGACATAGATTTTCACTTGCAACTTGCTTTAACATGTTTAACAGTGCATGAATTGTTGTCTAAAACAAAAAGAATGATGCATTTTAGTGGCTGGATCTGGTTTTATCACATTCTGAATTGAACGTTAAAAATGAGCTTTTCAGAGCCAGCAGAGGTCAAAATAAGCAGTAATGCAAACTCAGTCATAGACATAGATTTTCACTTGCAACTTGCTTTAACATGTTTAACAGTGCATGAATTGTTGTCTAAAACAAAAAGAATGATGCATTTTAGTGGCTGGATCTGGTTTTATCACATTCTTCATTGAACGTTGAAAATGAGCTTTTCAGAGCCAGCGGAGGTCAAAATAAGCAGTAATGCAAACTCAGTCAGAGACATAGATTTTCACTTGCAACTTTCCTAAACATATTTAACAGTGCATGAAATGTTGTCTAAAACAAAAAGAATGATGCATTTTAGTGGCTGAATCTGGTTTTATCACATTCTGAATTGAACAATGAAAATGAGCTTTTCTCAGCCAGCAGAGGTCAAAATAAGCAGTAATGCAAACTCAGTCATAAACATAGATTTTCACTTGCAACTTGCTTTAACATGTTTAACAGTGCATGAAATGTTGTCTAAAACAAAAAGAATGATGCATTTTAGTGGCTGGATCTGGTTTTATAACATTCTTCATTGAACGTTGAAAATGAGCTTTTCTCAACCAGCAGAGGTCAAAATAAGCAGTAATGCAAACTCAGTCAGAGACATAGATTTTCACTTGCAACTTGCTTTAACATGTTTAACAGTGCATGAAATGTTGTCTAAAACAAAAAGAATGATGCATTTTAGTAGCTGGATCTGGTTTTATCACATTCTGTATTGGACGTTGAAAATAAGCTTTACTCAGGCAGCAGAGGTCAAAATAAGCAGTAATGCAAACTCAGTCAGAGACATAGATTTTCACTTGCAACTTGCTTTAACATGTTTAACAGTGCATGAAATGTTGTCTAAATCAAAAAGAATGATGCATTTTAGTGGCTGGATCTGGTTTTATCACTTTCTGAATTCAACGTTGAAAATGAGCTGTTCTCAGCCAGCAGAGGTCAAAATAAGCAGTAATGCAAACTCAGTCAGAGACATAGATTTTCACTTGCAACTTGCTTTAACATGTTTAACAGTGCATGAAATGTTGTCTAAATAAAAAAGAATGATGCATTTTAGTGGCTGGATCTGGTTTTATCACTTTCTGAATTCAACGTTGAAAATGAGCTGTTCTCAGCCAGCAGAGGTCAAAATAAGCAGTAATACAAACTCAGTCATAGACATAGATTTTCACTTGCAACTTGCTTTAACATGTTTAACAGTGCATGAAATGTTGTCTAAAACAAAAAGAATGATGCATTTTAGTAGCTGGATCTGGTTTTATCACATTCTGTATTGGACGTTGAAAATGAGCTTTTCTCAGCCAGCAGAGGTCAAAATAAGCAGTAATGCAAACTCAGTCAGAGACATAGATTTTCACTTGCAACTTGCTTTAACATGTTTAACAGTGCATGAATTGTTGTCTAAAACAAAAAGAATGATGCATTTTAGTGGCTGGATCTGGTTTTATAACATTCTGAATTGAACGTTAAAAATGAGCTGTTCTCAGCCAGCAGAGGTCAAAATAAGCAGTGATGCAAATTCAGTCAGAGACATAGATTTTCACTTGCAACTTGCTTTAACATGTTTAACAGTGCATGAATTGTTGTCTAAAACAAAAAGAATGATGCATTTTAGTGGCTGGATCTGGTTTTATCACATTCTTCATTGAACGTTGAAAATGAGCTTTTCTCAGCCAGCGGAGGTCAAAATAAGCAGTAATGCAA
This sequence comes from Danio rerio, assembly GCF_052040795.2. Classification (NCBI taxonomy): domain Eukaryota; kingdom Metazoa; phylum Chordata; class Actinopteri; order Cypriniformes; family Danionidae; genus Danio; species Danio rerio. The sequence continues at coordinate 47,640,454 of NC_141037.1, forward strand.
ACTCAGTCAGAGACATAGATTTTCACTTGCAACTTTCCTAAACATATTTAACAGTGCATGAAATGTTGTCTAAAACAAAAAGAAAATGCTTTTTAGTGGCTGGATCTGGTTTTATCACATTCTGAATTGAACGTTGAAAATGAGCTTTTCAGAGCCAGCAGAGGTCAAAATAAGCAGTAATGCAAACTCAGTCAGAGACATAGATTTTCACTTGCAACTTGCTTTAACATGTTTAACAGTAGATGAAATGTTGTCTAAAACAAAAAGAATGATGCATTTTAGTGGCTGGATCTGGTTTTATCACATTCTTCATTGAACGTTGAAAATGAGCTTTTCTCAACCAGCAGAGGTCAAAATAAGCAGTAATGCAAACTCAGTCAGAGACATAGATTTTCACTTGCTACTTGCTTTAACATGTTTAACAGTGCATGAAATGTTGTCTAAAACAAAAAGAATGATGCATTTTAGTGGCTGGATCTGGTTTTATCACATTCTGAATTGAACGTTGAAAATGAGCTGTTCTCAGCCAGCAGAGGTCAAAATAAGCAGTAATGCAAACTCAGTCATAGACATAGATTTTCACTTGCAACTTGCTTTAACATGTTTAACAGTGCAAGAAATGTTGTCTAAAACAAAAAGAATGATGCATTTTAGTGGCTGGATCTGGTTTTATCACTTTCTGAATTGAACGTTGAAAATGAGCTGTTCTCAGCCAGCAGAGGTCAAAATAAGCAGTAATGCAAACTCAGTCATAGACATAGATTTTCACTTGCAACTTGCTTTAACATGTTTAACAGTGCATGAAATGTTGTCTAAAACAAAAAGAATGATGCATTTTAGTAGCTGGATCTGGTTTTATCACATTCTGTATTGGACGTTGAAAATGAGCTTTTCTCAGCCAGCAGAGGTCAAAATAAGCAGTAATGCAAACTCAGTCAGAGACATAGATTTTCACTTGCAACTTGCTTTAACATGTTTAACAGTGCATGAATTGTTGTCTAAAACAAAAAGAATGATGCATTTTAGTGGCTGGATCTGGTTTTATAACATTCTGAATTGAACGTTAAAAATGACCTGTTCTCAGCCAGCAGAGGTCAAAATAAGCAGTGATGCAAATTCAGTCAGAGACATAGATTTTCACTTGCAACTTGCTTTAACATGTTTAACAGTGCATGAATTGTTGTCTAAAACAAAAAGAATGATGCATTTTAGTGGCTGGATCTGGTTTTATCACATTCTTCATTGAACGTTGAAAATGAGCTTTTCTCAGCCAGCGGAGGTCAAAATAAGCAGTAATGCAAACTCAGTCAGAGACATAGATTTTCACTTGCAACTTTCCTAAACATATTTAACAGTGCATGAAATGTTGTCTAAAACAAAAAGAAAATGCTTTTTAGTGGCTGGATCTGGTTTTATCACATTCTGAATTGAACGTTGAAAATGAGCTTTTCAGAGCCAGCAGAGGTCAAAATAAGCAGTAATGCAAACTCAGTCATAGACATAGATTTTCACTTGCAACTTGCTTTAACATGTTTAACAGTAGATGAAATGTTGTCTAAAACAAAAAGAATGATGCATTTTAGTGGCTGGATCTGGTTTTATCACATTCTTCATTGAACGTTGAAAATGAGCTTTTCTCAACCAGCAGAGGTCAAAATAAGCAGTAATGCAAACTCAGTCAGAGACATAGATTTTCACTTGCAACTTGCTTTAACATGTTTAACAGTGCATTAAATGTTGTCTAAAACAAAAAGAATGATGCATTTTAGTGGCTGGATCTGGTTTTATCACATTCTGAATTGAACGTTGAAAATGAGCTGTTCTCAGCCAGCAGAGGTCAAAATAAGCAGTAATGCAAACTCAGTCAGAGACATAGATTTTCACTTGCAACTTGCTTTAACATGTTAACAGTGCATGAATTGTTGTCTAAAACAAAAAGAATGATGCATTTTAGTGGCTGGATCTGGTTTTATCACATTCTGAATTGAACGTTGAAAATGAGCTGTTCTCAGCCAGCAGAGGTCAAAATAAGCAGTAATGCAAACTCAGTCAGAGACATAGATTTTCACTTGCAACTTGCTTTAACATGTTTAACAGTGCTTGAATTGATGTCTAAAACAAAAAGAATGATGCATTTTAGTGGCTGGATCTGGTTTTATCACATTCTTCATTGAACGTTGAAAATGAGCTTTTCAGAGCCAGCGGAGGTCAAAATAAACAGTAATGCAAACTCAGTCAGAGACATAGATTTTCACTTGCAACTTTCCTAAACATATTTAACAGTGCATGAAATGTTGTCTAAAACAAAAAGAAAATGCTTTTTAGTGGCTGAATCTGGTTTTATCACATTCTGAATTAAACAATGAAAATGAGCTTTTCTCAGCCAGCAGAGGTCAAAATAAGCAGTAATGCAAACTCAGTCATAGACATAGATTTTCACTTGCAACTTGCTTTAACATGTTTAACAGTGCATGAAATGTTGTCTAAAACAAAAAGAATGATGCATTTTAGTGGCTGGATCTGGTTTTATCACATTCTTCATTAAACGTTGAAAATTAGCTTTTCTCAACCAGCAGAGGTCAAAATAAGCAGTGATGCAAACTCAGTCAGAGACATAGATTTTCACTTGCAACTTGCTTTAACATGTTTAACAGTGCATGAAATGTTGTCTAAAACAAAAAGAATGATGCATTTTAGTGGCTGGATCTGGTTTTATCACATTCTGTATTGGACGTTGAAAATGAGCTTTACTCAGCCAGCAGAGGTCAAAATAAGCAGTAATGCAAACTCAGTCAGAGACATAGATTTTCACTTGCAACTTTCCTAAACATATTTAACAGTGCATGAAATGTTGTCTAAAACAAAAAGAAAATGCTTTTTAGTGGCTGGATCTGGTTTTATCACATTCTGTATTGGACGTTGAAAGTGAGCTTTACTCAGCCAGCAGAGGTCAAAATAAGCAGTAATGCAAACTCAGTCAGAGACATAGATTTTCACTTGCAACTTTCCTAAACATATTTAACAGTGCATGAAATGTTGTCTAAAACAAAAAGAAAATGCTTTTTAGTGGCTGGATCTGGTTTTATCACATTCTGAATTGAACGTTGAAAATGAGCTTTTCAGAGCCAGCAGAGGTCAAAATAAGCAGTAATGCAAACTCAGTCATAGACATAGATTTTCACTTGCAACTTGCTTTAACATGTTTAACAGTAGATGAAATGTTGTCTAAAACAAAAAGAATGATGCATTTTAGTGGCTGGATCTGGTTTTATCACATTCTTCATTGAACGTTGAAAATGAGCTTTTCTCAACCAGCAGAGGTCAAAATAAGCAGTAATGCAAACTCAGTCAGAGACATAGATTTTCACTTGCTACTTGCTTTAACATGTTTAACAGTGCATGAAATGTTGTCTAAAACAAAAAGAATGATGCATTTTAGTGGCTGGATCTGGTTTTATCACATTCTGAATTGAACGTTGAAAATGAGCTGTTCTCAGCCAGCAGAGGTCAAAATAAGCAGTAATGCAAACTCAGTCATAGACATAGATTTTCACTTGCAACTTGCTTTAACATGTTTAACAGTGCAAGAAATGTTGTCTAAAACAAAAAGAATGATGCATTTTAGTGGCTGGATCTGGTTTTATCACTTTCTGAATTGAACGTTGAAAATGAGCTGTTCTCAGCCAGCAGAGGTCAAAATAAGCAGTAATGCAAACTCAGTCATAGACATAGATTTTCACTTGCAACTTGCTTTAACATGTTTAACAGTGCATGAAATGTTGTCTAAAACAAAAAGAATGATGCATTTTAGTAGCTGGATCTGGTTTTATCACATTCTGTATTGGACGTTGAAAATGAGCTTTTCTCAGCCAGCAGAGGTCAAAATAAGCAGTAATGCAAACTCAGTCAGAGACATAGATTTTCACTTGCAACTTGCTTTAACATGTTTAACAGTGCATGAATTGTTGTCTAAAACAAAAAGAATGATGCATTTTAGTGGCTGGATCTGGTTTTATAACATTCTGAATTGAACGTTAAAAATGAGCTGTTCTCAGCCAGCAGAGGTCAAAATAAGCAGTGATGCAAATTCAGTCAGAGACATAGATTTTCACTTGCAACTTGCTTTAACATGTTTAACAGTGCATGAATTGTTGTCTAAAACAAAAAGAATGATGCATTTTAGTGGCTGGATCTGGTTTTATCACATTCTTCATTGAACGTTGAAAATGAGCTTTTCTCAGCCAGCGGAGGTCAAAATAAGCAGTAATGCAAACTCAGTCAGAGACATAGATTTTCACTTGCAACTTTCCTAAACATATTTAACAGTGCATGAAATGTTGTCTAAAACAAAAAGAAAATGCTTTTTAGTGGCTGGATCTGGTTTTATCACATTCTGAATTGAACGTTGAAAATGAGCTTTTCAGAGCCAGCAGAGGTCAAAATAAGCAGTAATGCAAACTCAGTCATAGACATAGATTTTCACTTGCAACTTGCTTTAACATGTTTAACAGTAGATGAAATGTTGTCTAAAACAAAAAGAATGATGCATTTTAGTGGCTGGATCTGGTTTTATCACATTCTTCATTGAACGTTGAAAATGAGCTTTTCTCAACCAGCAGAGGTCAAAATAAGCAGTAATGCAAACTCAGTCAGAGACATAGATTTTCACTTGCAACTTGCTTTAACATGTTTAACAGTGCATGAAATGTTGTCTAAAACAAAAAGAATGATGCATTTTAGTGGCTGGATCTGGTTTTATCACATTCTGAATTGAACGTTGAAAATGAGCTGTTCTCAGCCAGCAGAGGTCAAAATAAGCAGTAATGCAAACTCAGTCATAGACATAGATTTTCACTTGCAACTTGCTTTAACATGTTTAACAGTGCATGAAATGTTGTCTAAAACAAAAAGAATGATGCATTTTAGTGGCTGGATCTGGTTTTATCACTTTCTGAATTCAACGTTGAAAATGAGCTGTTCTCAGCCAGCAGAGGTCAAAATAAGCAGTAATGCAAACTCAGTCAGAGACATAGATTTTCACTTGCAACTTGCTTTAACATGTTTAACAGTGCATGAAATGTTGTCTAAAACAAAAAGAATGATGCATTTTAGTAGCTGGATCTGGTTTTATCACATTCTGAATTGAACGTTGAAAATGAGCTTTTCTCAGCCAGCAGAGGTCAAAATAAGCAGTAATGCAAACTCAGTCAGAGTCATAGATTTTCACTTGCAACTTGCTTTAACATGTTTAACAGTGCATGAAATGTTGTCTAAAACAAAAACAATGATGCATTTTAGTGGCTGGATCTGGTTTTATCACATTCTGAATTGAACGTTGAAAATGAGCTGTTCTCAGCCAGCAGAGGTCAAAATAAGCAGTAATGCAAACTCAGTCAGAGACATAGATTTTCACTTGCAACTTGCTTTAACATGTTTAACAGTGCATGAATTGTTGTCTAAAACAAAAAGAATGATGCATTTGAGTGGCTGGATCTGGTTTTATAACATTCTGAATTGAACGTTAAAAATGAGCTGTTCTCAGCCAGCAGAGGTCAAAATAAGCAGTGATGCAAACTCAGTCAGAGACATAGATTTTCACTTGCAACTTGCTTTAACATGTTTAACAGTGCATGAATTGTTGTCTAAAACAAAAAGAATGATGCATTTTAGTGGCTGGATCTGGTTTTATCACATTCTTCATTGAACGTTGAAAATGAGCTTTTCTCAGCCAGCGGAGGTCAAAATAAGCAGTAATGCAAACTCAGTCAGAGACATAGATTTTCACTTGCAACTTTCCTAAACATATTTAACAGTGCATGAAATGTTGTCTAAAACAAAAAGAAAATGCTTTTTAGTGGCTGGATCTGGTTTTATCACATTCTGAATTGAACGTTGAAAATGAGCTTTTCAGAGCCAGCAGAGGTCAAAATAAGCAGTAATGCAAACTCAGTCATAGACATAGATTTTCACTTGCAACTTGCTTTAACATGTTTAACAGTAGATGAAATGTTGTCTAAAACAAAAAGAATGATGCATTTTAGTGGCTGGATCTGGTTTTATCACATTCTTCATTGAACGTTGAAAATGAGCTTTTCTCAACCAGCAGAGGTCAAAATAAGCAGTAATGCAAACTCAGTCAGAGACATAGATTTTCACTTGCAACTTGCTTTAACATGTTTAACAGTGCATGAATTGTTGTCTAAAACAAAAAGAATGATGCATTTTAGTGGCTGGATCTGGTTTTATCACATTCTGTATTGGACGTTGAAAATGAGCTTTTCTCAGCCAGCAGAGGTCAAAATAAGCAGTAATGCAAACTCAGTCAGAGACATAGATTTTCACTTGCAACTTGCTTTAACATGTTTAACAGTGCATGAATTGTTGTCTAAAACAAAAAGAATGATGCATTTTAGTGGCTGGATCTGGTTTTATCACATTCTTCATTGAACGTTGAAAATGAGCTTTTCTCAGCCAGCGGAGGTCAAAATAAGCAGTAATGCAAACTCAGTCAGAGACATAGATTTTTACTTGCAACTTGCTTTAACATGTTTAACAGTGCATGAATTGTTGTCTAAAACAAAAAGAATGATGCATTTTAGTGGCTGGATCTGGTTTTATCACATTCTTCATTGAACGTTGAAAATGAGCTTTTCAGAGCCAGCGGAGGTCAAAATAAGCAGTAATGCAAACTCAGTCAGAGACATAGATTTTCACTTGCAACTTTCCTAAACATGTTTAACAGTGCATGAAATGTTGTCTAAAACAAAAAGAATGATGCATTTTAGTAGCTGGATCTGGTTTTATCACATTCTGAATTGAACGTTGAAAATGAGCTTTTCTCAGCCAGCAGAGGTCAAAATAAGCAGTAATGCAAACTCAGTCAGAGACATAGATTATCACTTGCAACTTTCCTAAACATATTTAACAGTGCATGAAATGTTGTCTAAAACAAAAAGAAAATGCTTTTTAGTGGCTGGATCTGGTTTTATCACATTCTGAATTGAACGTTGAAAATGAGCTTTTCAGAGCCATCAGAGGTCAAAATAAGCAGTAATGCAAACTCAGTCATAGACATAGATTTTCACTTGCAACTTGCTTTAACATGTTTAACAGTGCATGAAATGTTGTCTAAAACAAAAAGAATGATGCATTTTAGTGGCTGGATCTGGTTTTATCACATTCTTCATTGAACGTTGAAAATGAGCTTTTCTCAACCAGCAGAGGTCAAAATAAGCAGTAATGCAAACTTAGTCAGAGACATAGATTTTCACTTGCAACTTGCTTTAACATGTTTAACAGTGCATGAAATGTTGTCTAAAACAAAAAGAATGATGCATTTTAGTAGCTGGATCTGGTTTTATCACATTCTGTATTGGACGTTGAAAATGAGCTTTACTCAGCCAGCAGAGGTCAAAATAAGCAGTAATGCAAACTTAGTCAGAGACATAGATTTTCACTTGCAACTTTCCTAAACATATTTAACAGTGCATGAAATGTTGTCTAAAACAAAAAGAAAATGCTTTTTAGTAGCTGGATCTGGTTTTATCACATTCTGAATTGAACGTTGAAAATGAGCTTTTCAGAGCCAGCAGAGGTCAAAATAAGCAGTAATGCAAACTCAGTCAGAGACATAGATTTTCACTTGCAACTTGCTTTAACATGTTTAACAGTGCATGAATTGTTGTCTAAAACAAAAAGAATGATGCATTTTAGTGGCTGGATCTGGTTTTATCACATTCTGAATTGAACGTTAAAAATGAGCTTTTCAGAGCCAGCAGAGGTCAAAATAAGCAGTAATGCAAACTCAGTCATAGACATAGATTTTCACTTGCAACTTGCTTTAACATGTTTAACAGTGCATGAAATGTTGTCTAAAACAAAAAGAATGATGCATTTTAGTGGCTGGATCTGGTTTTATCACATTCTTCATTGAACGTTGTAAATGAGCTTTTCAGAGCCAGCGGAGGTCAAAATAAGCAGTAATGCAAACTCAGTCAGAGACATAGATTTTCACTTGCAACTTTCCTAAACATATTTAACAGTGCATGAAATGTTGTCTAAAACAAAAAGAATGATGCATTTTAGTGGCTGGATCTGGTTTTATCACATTCTGAATTGAACAATGAAAATGAGCTTTTCTCAGCCAGCAGAGGTCAAAATAAGCAGTAATGCAAACTCAGTCATAAACATAGATTTTCACTTGCAACTTGCTTTAACATGTTTAACAGTGCATGAAATGTTGTCTAAAACAAAAAGAATGATGCATTTTAGTGGCTGGATCTGGTTTTATCACATTCTTCATTGAACGTTGAAAATGAGCTTTTCTCAACCAGCAGAGGTCAAAATAAGCAGTAATGCAAACTCAGTCAGAGACATAGATTTTCACTTGCAACTTGCTTTAACATGTTTAACAGTGCATGAAATGTTGTCTAAAACAAAAAGAATGATGCATTTTAGTGGCTGGATCTGGTTTTATCACTTTCTGAATTCAACGTTGAAAATGAGCTGTTCTCAGCCAGCAGAGGTCAAAATAAGCAGTAATGCAAACTCAGTCAGAGACATAGATTTTCACTTGCAACTTGCTTTAACATGTTTAACAGTGCATAAAATGTTGTCTAAATAAAAAAGAATGATGCATTTTAGTGGCTGGATCTGGTTTTATCACTTTCTGAATTCAACGTTGAAAATGAGCTGTTCTCAGCCAGCAGAGGTCAAAATAAGCAGTAATGCAAACTCAGTCAGAGACATAGATTTTCACTTGCAACTTGCTTTAACATGTTTAAAAGTGCATGAAATGTTGTCTAAAACAAAAAGAATGATGCATTTTAGTAGCTGGATCTGGTTTTATCACATTCTGTATTGGACGTTGAAAATGAGCTTTTCTCAGCCAGCAGAGGTCAAAATAAGCAGTAATGCAAATTCAGTCAGAGACATAGATTTTCACTTGCAACTTGCTTTAACATGTTTAACAGTGCATGAATTGTTGTCTAAAACAAAAAGAATGATGCATTTTAGTGGCTGGATCTGGTTTTATCACATTCTTCATTGAACGTTGAAAATGAGCTTTTCTCAGCCAGCGGAGGTCAAAATAAGCAGTAATGCAAACTCAGTCAGAGACATAGATTTTCACTTGCAACTTTCCTAAACATATTTAACAGTGCATGAAATGTTGTCTAAAACAAAAAGAAAATGCTTTTTAGTGGCTGGATCTGGTTTTATCACATTCTGAATTGAACGTTGAAAATGAGCTTTTCCGAGCCAGCAGAGGTCAAAATAAGCAGTAATGCAAACTCAGTCATAGACATAGATTTTCACTTGCAACTTGCTTTAACATGTTTAACAGTAGATGAAATGTTGTCTAAAACAAAAAGAATGATGCATTTTAGTGGCTGGATCTGGTTTTATCACCTTCTTCATTGAACGTTGAAAATGAGCTTTTCTCAACCAGCAGAGGTCAAAATAAGCAGTAATGCAAACTCAGTCAGAGACATAGATTTTCACTTGCAACTTGCTTTAACATGTTTAACAGTGCATGAAATGTTGTCTAAAACAAAAAGAATGATGCATTTTAGTGGCTGGATCTGGTTTTATCACATTCTGAATTGAACGTTGAAAATGAGCTGTTCTCAGCCAGCAGAGGTCAAAATAAGCAGTAATGCAAACTCAGTCATAGACATAGATTTTCACTTGCAACTTGTTTTAACATGTTTAACAGTGCATGAAATGTTGTCTAAAACAAAAAGAATGATGCATTTTAGTGGCTGGATCTGGTTTTATCACTTTCTGAATTGAACGTTGAAAATGAGCTGTTCTCAGCCAGCAGAGGTCAAAATAAGCAGTAATGCAAACTCAGTCAGAGACATAGATTTTCACTTGCAACTTGCTTTAACATGTTTAACAGTGCATGAAATGTTGTCTAAAACAAAAAGAATGATGCATTTTAGTAGCTGGATCTGGTTTTATCACATTCTGAATTGAACGTTGAAAATGAGCTTTTCTCAGCCAGCAGAGGTCAAAATAAGCAGTAATGCAAACTCAGTCAGAGTCATAGATTTTCACTTGCAACTTGCTTTAACATGTTTAACAGTGCATGAAATGTTGTCTAAAACAAAAACAATGATGCATTTTAGTGGCTGGATCTGGTTTTATCACATTCTGAATTGAACGTTGAAAATGAGCTGTTCTCAGCCAGCAGAGGTCAAAATAAGCAGTAATGCAAACTCAGTCAGAGACATAGATTTTCACTTGCAACTTGCTTTAACATGTTTAACAGTGCATGAAATGTTGTCTAAAACAAAAAGAATGATGCATTTTAGTGGCTGGATCTGGTTTTATCACATTCTTCATTGAACGTTGAAAATGAGCTTTTCTCAACCATCAGAGGTCAAAATAAGCAGTAATGCAAACTCAGTCAGAGTCATAGATTTTCACTTGCAACTTGCTTTAACATGTTTAACAGTGCATGAAATGTTGTCTAAAACAAAAAGAAAATGCTTTTTAGTAGCTGGATCTGGTTTTATCACATTCTGAATTGAACGTTGAAAATGAGCTTTTCAGAGCCAGCAGAGGTCAAAATAAGCAGTAATGCAAACTCAGTCAGAGACATAGATTTTCACTTGCAACTTGCTTTAACATGTTTAACAGTGCATGAATTGTTGTCTAAAACAAAAAGAATGATGCATTTTAGTGGCTGGATCTGGTTTTATCACATTCTGAATTGAACGTTAAAAATGAGCTTTTCAGAGCCAGCAGAGGTCAAAATAAGCAGTAATGCAAACTCAGTCATAGACATAGATTTTCACTTGCAACTTGCTTTAACATGTTTAACAGTGCATGAAATGTTGTCTAAAACAAAAAGAATGATGCATTTTAGTGGCTGGATCTGGTTTTATCACATTCTTCATTGAACGTTGTAAATGAGCTTTTCAGAGCCAGCGGAGGTCAAAATAAGCAGTAATGCAAACTCAGTCAGAGACATAGATTTTCACTTGCAACTTTCCTAAACATATTTAACAGTGCATGAAATGTTGTCTAAAACAAAAAGAATGATGCATTTTAGTGGCTGGATCTGGTTTTATCACATTCTGAATTGAACAATGAAAATGAGCTTTTCTCAGCCAGCAGAGGTCAAAATAAGCAGTAATGCAAACTCAGTCATAAACATAGATTTTCACTTGCAACTTGCTTTAACATGTTTAACAGTGCATGAAATGTTGTCTAAAACAAAAAGAATGATGCATTTTAGTGGCTGGATCTGGTTTTATCACATTCTTCATTGAACGTTGAAAATGAGCTTTTCTCAACCAGCAGAGGTCAAAATAAGCAGTAATGCAAACTCAGTCAGAGACATAGATTTTCACTTGCAACTTGCTTTAACATGTTTAACAGTGCATGAAATGTTGTCTAAAACAAAAAGAATGATGCATTTTAGTGGCTGGATCTGGTTTTATCACTTTCTGAATTCAACGTTGAAAATGAGCTGTTCTCAGCCAGCAGAGGTCAAAATAAGCAGTAATGCAAACTCAGTCAGAGACATAGATTTTCACTTGCAACTTGCTTTAACATGTTTAACAGTGCATAAAATGTTGTCTAAATAAAAAAGAATGATGCATTTTAGTGGCTGGATCTGGTTTTATCACTTTCTGAATTCAACGTTGAAAATGAGCTGTTCTCAGCCAGCAGAGGTCAAAATAAGCAGTAATGCAAACTCAGTCAGAGACATAGATTTTCACTTGCAACTTGCTTTAACATGTTTAAAAGTGCATGAAATGTTGTCTAAAACAAAAAGAATGATGCATTTTAGTAGCTGGATCTGGTTTTATCACATTCTGTATTGGACGTTGAAAATGAGCTTTTCTCAGCCAGCAGAGGTCAAAATAAGCAGTAATGCAAATTCAGTCAGAGACATAGATTTTCACTTGCAACTTGCTTTAACATGTTTAACAGTGCATGAATTGTTGTCTAAAACAAAAAGAATGATGCATTTTAGTGGCTGGATCTGGTTTTATCACATTCTTCATTGAACGTTGAAAATGAGCTTTTCTCAGCCAGCGGAGGTCAAAATAAGCAGTAATGCAAACTCAGTCAGAGACATAGATTTTCACTTGCAACTTTCCTAAACATATTTAACAGTGCATGAAATGTTGTCTAAAACAAAAAGAAAATGCTTTTTAGTGGCTGGATCTGGTTTTATCACATTCTGAATTGAACGTTGAAAATGAGCTTTTCCGAGCCAGCAGAGGTCAAAATAAGCAGTAATGCAAACTCAGTCATAGACATAGATTTTCACTTGCAACTTGCTTTAACATGTTTAACAGTAGATGAAATGTTGTCTAAAACAAAAAGAATGATGCATTTTAGTGGCTGGATCTGGTTTTATCACCTTCTTCATTGAACGTTGAAAATGAGCTTTTCTCAACCAGCAGAGGTCAAAATAAGCAGTAATGCAAACTCAGTCAGAGACATAGATTTTCACTTGCAACTTGCTTTAACATGTTTAACAGTGCATGAAATGTTGTCTAAAACAAAAAGAATGATGCATTTTAGTGGCTGGATCTGGTTTTATCACATTCTGAATTGAACGTTGAAAATGAGCTGTTCTCAGCCAGCAGAGGTCAAAATAAGCAGTAATGCAAACTCAGTCATAGACATAGATTTTCACTTGCAACTTGTTTTAACATGTTTAACAGTGCATGAAATGTTGTCTAAAACAAAAAGAATGATGCATTTTAGTGGCTGGATCTGGTTTTATCACTTTCTGAATTGAACGTTGAAAATGAGCTGTTCTCAGCCAGCAGAGGTCAAAATAAGCAGTAATGCAAACTCAGTCAGAGACATAGATTTTCACTTGCAACTTGCTTTAACATGTTTAACAGTGCATGAAATGTTGTCTAAAACAAAAAGAATGATGCATTTTAGTAGCTGGATCTGGTTTTATCACATTCTGAATTGAACGTTGAAAATGAGCTTTTCTCAGCCAGCAGAGGTCAAAATAAGCAGTAATGCAAACTCAGTCAGAGTCATAGATTTTCACTTGCAACTTGCTTTAACATGTTTAACAGTGCATGAAATGTTGTCTAAAACAAAAACAATGATGCATTTTAGTGGCTGGATCTGGTTTTATCACATTCTGAATTGAACGTTGAAAATGAGCTGTTCTCAGCCAGCAGAGGTCAAAATAAGCAGTAATGCAAACTCAGTCAGAGACATAGATTTTCACTTGCAACTTGCTTTAACATGTTTAACAGTGCATGAATTGTTGTCTAAAACAAAAAGAATGATGCATTTTAGTAGCTGGATCTGGTTTTATCACATTCTGAATTGAACGTTGAAAATGAGCTTTTCTCAGCCAGCAGAGGTCAAAATAAGCAGTGATGCAAACTCAGTCAGAGACATAGATTTTCACTTGCAACTTGCTTTAACATGTTTAACAGTGCATGAATTGTTGTCTAAAACAAAAAGAATGATGCATTTTAGTGGCTGGATCTGGTTTTATCACATTCTTCATTGAACGTTGAAAATGAGCTTTTCTCAGCCAGCGGAGGTCAAAATAAGCAGTAATGCAAACTCAGTCAGAGACATAGATTTTCACTTGCAACTTTCCTAAACATATTTAACAGTGCATGAAATGTTGTCTAAAACAAAAAGAAAATGCTTTTTAGTGGCTGGATCTGGTTTTATCACATTCTGAATTGAACGTTGAAAATGAGCTTTTCAGAGCCAGCAGAGGTCAAAATAAGCAGTAATGCAAACTCAGTCATAGACATAGATTTTCACTTGCAACTTGCTTTAACATGTTTAACAGTAGATGAAATGTTGTCTAAAACAAAAAGAATGATGCATTTTAGTGGCTGGATCTGGTTTTATCACATTCTTCATTGAACGTTGAAAATGAGCTTTTCTCAACCAGCAGAGGTCAAAATAAGCAGTAATGCAAACTCAGTCAGAGACATAGATTTTCACTTGCAACTTGCTTTAACATGTTTAACAGTGCATGAAATGTTGTCTAAAACAAAAAGAATGATGCATTTTAGTAGCTGGATCTGGTTTTATCACATTCTGAATTGAACATTGAAAATGAGCTTTTCTCAGCCAGCAGAGGTCAAAATAAGCAGTAATGCAAACTCAGTCAGAGACATAGATTTTAACTTGCAACTTGCTTTAACATGTTTAAAAGTGCATGAAATGTTGTCTAAAACAAAAAGAATGATGCATTTTAGTGGCTGGATCTGGTTTTATCACATTCTGAATTGAACGTTGAAAATGAGCTTTTCTCAACCAGCAGAGGTCAAAATAAGCAGTAATGCAAACTCAGTCAGAGTCATAGATTTTCACTTGCAACTTGCTTTAACATGTTTAACAGTGCATGAATTGTTGTCTAAAACAAAAAGAATGATGCATTTTAGTGGCTGGATCTGGTTTTATAACATTCTGAATTGAACGTTAAAAATGAGCTGTTCTCAGCCAGCAGAGGTCAAAATAAGCAGTAATGCAAACTCAGTCAGAGACATAGATTTTCACTTGCAACTTGCTTTAACATGTTAAACAGTGCATGAATTGTTGTCTAAAACAAAAAGAATGATGCATTTTAGTGGCTGGATCTGGTTTTATCACATTCTGTATTGGACGTTGAAAATGAGCTTTTCTCAGCCAGCAGAGGTCAAAATAAGCAGTAATGCAAACTCAGTCAGAGACATAGATTTTAACTTGCAACTTGCTTTAACATGTTTAAAAGTGCATGAAATGTTGTCTAAAACAAAAAGAATGATGCATTTTAGTGGCTGGATCTGGTTTTATCACATTCTGAATTGAACGTTTAAAATGAGCTTTTCTCAACCAGCAGAGGTCAAAATAAGCAGTAATGCAAACTCAGTCAGAGTCATAGATTTTCACTTGCAACTTGCTTTAACATGTTTAACAGTGCATGAATTGTTGTCTAAAACAAAAAGAATGATGCATTTTAGTGGCTGGATCTGGTTTTATAACATTCTGAATTGAACGTTAAAAATGAGCTTTTCTCAGCCAGCGGAGGTCAAAATAAGCAGTAATGCAAACTCAGTCAGAGACATAGATTTTCACTTGCAACTTGCTTTAACATGTTTAACAGTGCATGAAATGTTGTCTAAAACAAAAAGAATGATGCATTTTAGTGGCTGGATCTGGTTTCATCACATTCTTCATTAAACGTTGAAATTGAGCTATTCTCAACCAGCAGAGGTCAAAATAAGCAGTAATGCAAACTCAGTCAGAGACATAGATTTTCACTTGCAACTTGCTTTAACATGTTTAACAGTGCATGAAATGTTGTCTAAAACAAAAAGAATGATGCATTTTAGTGGCTGGATCTGGTTTTATCACATTCTGAATTGAAAGTTGAAAATGAGCTGTTCTCAGCCAGCAGAGGTCAAAATAAGCAGTAATGCAAACTCAGTCATAGACATAGATTTTCACTTGCAACTTGCTTTAACATGTTTAACAGTGCATGAAATGTTGTCTAAAACAAAAAGAATGATGCATTTTAGTGGCTGGATCTGGTTTTATCACATTCTGAATTGAACGTTGAAAATGAGCTGTTCTCAGCCAGCAGAGGTCAAAATAAGCAGTAATGCAAACTCAGTCAGAGACATAGATTTTCACTTGCAACTTGCTTTAACATGTTTAACAGTGCATGAAATGTTGTCTAAATAAAAAAGAATGATGCATTTTAGTGGCTGGATCTGGTTTTATCACTTTCTAAATTCAACGTTGAAAATGAGCTGTTCTCAGCCAGCAGAGGTCAAAATAAGCAGTAATGCAAACTCAGTCAGAGACATAGATTTTCACTTGCAACTTGCTTTAACATGTTTAACAGTGCATGAAATGTTGTCTAAAACAAAAAGAATGATGCATTTTAGTAGCTGGATCTGGTTTTATCACATTCTGTATTGGACGTTGAAAATGAGCTTTACTCAGCCAGCAGAGGTCAAAATAAGCAGTAATGCAAACTCAGTCAGAGACATAGATTTTCACTTGCAACTTTCCTAAACATATTTAACAGTGCATGAAATGTTGTCTAAAACAAAAAGAAAATGCTTTTTAGTAGCTGGATCTGGTTTTATCACATTCTGAATTGAACGTTGAAAATGAGCTTTTCAGAGCCAGCAGAGGTCAAAATAAGCAGTAATGCAAACTCAGTCAGAGACATAGATTATCACTTGCAACTTTCCTAAACATATTTAACAGTGCATGAAATGTTGTCTAAAACAAAAAGAAAATGCTTTTTAGTGGCTGGATCTGGTTTTATCACATTCTGAATTGAACGTTGAAAATGAGCTTTTCAGAGCCATCAGAGGTCAAAATAAGCAGTAATGCAAACTCAGTCATAGACATAGATTTTCACTTGCAACTTGCTTTAACATGTTTAACAGTGCTTGAATTGATGTCTAAAACAAAAAGAATGATGCATTTTAGTGGCTGGATCTGGTTTTATCACATTCTGAATTGAACGTTGAAAATGAGCTGTTCTCAGCCAGCAGAGGTCAAAATAAGCAGTAATGCAAACTCACTTGCAACTTGCTTTAACATGTTTAACAGTGCATGAAATGTTGTCTAAAACAAAAAGAATGATGCATTTTAGTGGCTGGATCTGGTTTTATCACATTCTTCATTGAACGTTGAAAATGAGCTTTTCTCAACCAGCAGAGGTCAAAATAAGCAGTAATGCAAACTTAGTCAGAGACATAGATTTTCACTTGCAACTTGCTTTAACATGTTTAACAGTGCATGAAATGTTGTCTAAAACAAAAAGAATGATGCATTTTAGTAGCTGGATCTGGTTTTATCACATTCTGTATTGGACGTTGAAAATGAGCTTTACTCAGCCAGCAGAGGTCAAAATAAGCAGTAATGCAAACTCAGTCAGAGACATAGATTTTCACTTGCAACTTTCCTAAACATATTTAACAGTGCATGAAATGTTGTCTAAAACAAAAAGAAAATGCTTTTTAGTGGCTGGATCTGGTTTTATCACATTCTGAATTGAACGTTGAAAATGAGCTTTTCAGAGCCAGCAGAGGTCAAAATAAGCAGTAATGCAAACTCAGTCAGAGACATAGATTTTCACTTGCAACTTGCTTTAACATGTTTAACAGTGCATGAATTGTTGTCTAAAACAAAAAGAATGATGCATTTTAGTGGCTGGATCTGGTTTTATCACATTCTGAATTGAACGTTAAAAATGAGCTTTTCAGAGCCAGCAGAGGTCAAAATAAGCAGTAATGCAAACTCAGTCATAGACATAGATTTTCACTTGCAACTTGCTTTAACATGTTTAACAGTGCATGAATTGTTGTCTAAAACAAAAAGAATGATGCATTTTAGTGGCTGGATCTGGTTTTATCACATTCTTCATTGAACGTTGAAAATGAGCTTTTCAGAGCCAGCGGAGGTCAAAATAAGCAGTAATGCAAACTCAGTCAGAGACATAGATTTTCACTTGCAACTTTCCTAAACATATTTAACAGTGCATGAAATGTTGTCTAAAACAAAAAGAATGATGCATTTTAGTGGCTGAATCTGGTTTTATCACATTCTGAATTGAACAATGAAAATGAGCTTTTCTCAGCCAGCAGAGGTCAAAATAAGCAGTAATGCAAACTCAGTCATAAACATAGATTTTCACTTGCAACTTGCTTTAACATGTTTAACAGTGCATGAAATGTTGTCTAAAACAAAAAGAATGATGCATTTTAGTGGCTGGATCTGGTTTTATCACATTCTTCATTGAACGTTGAAAATGAGCTTTTCTCAACCAGCAGAGGTCAAAATAAGCAGTAATGCAAACTCAGTCAGAGACATAGATTTTCACTTGCAACTTGCTTTAACATGTTTAACAGTGCATGAAATGTTGTCTAAAACAAAAAGAATGATGCATTTTAGTAGCTGGATCTGGTTTTATCACATTCTGTATTGGACGTTGAAAATAAGCTTTACTCAGGCAGCAGAGGTCAAAATAAGCAGTAATGCAAACTCAGTCAGAGACATAGATTTTCACTTGCAACTTTCCTAAACATATTTAACAGTGCATGAAATGTTGTCTAAAACAAAAAGAAAATGCTTTTTAGTGGCTGGATCTGGTTTTATCACATTCTGAATTGAACGTTGAAAATGAGCTTTTCAGAGCCAGCAGAGGTCAAAATAAGCAGTAATGCAAACTCAGTCAGAGACATAGATTTTCACTTGCAACTTGCTTTAACATGTTTAACAGTGCATGAATTGTTGTCTAAAACAAAAAGAATGATGCATTTTAGTGGCTGGATCTGGTTTTATCACATTCTGAATTGAACGTTAAAAATGAGCTTTTCAGAGCCAGCAGAGGTCAAAATAAGCAGTAATGCAAACTCAGTCATAGACATAGATTTTCACTTGCAACTTGCTTTAACATGTTTAACAGTGCATGAATTGTTGTCTAAAACAAAAAGAATGATGCATTTTAGTGGCTGGATCTGGTTTTATCACATTCTTCATTGAACGTTGAAAATGAGCTTTTCAGAGCCAGCGGAGGTCAAAATAAGCAGTAATGCAAACTCAGTCAGAGACATAGATTTTCACTTGCAACTTTCCTAAACATATTTAACAGTGCATGAAATGTTGTCTAAAACAAAAAGAATGATGCATTTTAGTGGCTGAATCTGGTTTTATCACATTCTGAATTGAACAATGAAAATGAGCTTTTCTCAGCCAGCAGAGGTCAAAATAAGCAGTAATGCAAACTCAGTCATAAACATAGATTTTCACTTGCAACTTGCTTTAACATGTTTAACAGTGCATGAAATGTTGTCTAAAACAAAAAGAATGATGCATTTTAGTGGCTGGATCTGGTTTTATCACATTCTTCATTGAACGTTGAAAATGAGCTTTTCTCAACCAGCAGAGGTCAAAATAAGCAGTAATGCAAACTCAGTCAGAGACATAGATTTTCACTTGCAACTTGCTTTAACATGTTTAACAGTGCATGAAATGTTGTCTAAAACAAAAAGAATGATGCATTTTAGTAGCTGGATCTGGTTTTATCACATTCTGTATTGGACGTTGAAAATAAGCTTTACTCAGGCAGCAGAGGTCAAAATAAGCAGTAATGCAAACTCAGTCAGAGACATAGATTTTCACTTGCAACTTGCTTTAACATGTTTAACAGTGCATGAAATGTTGTCTAAAACAAAAAGAAAATGCTTTTTAGTGGCTGGATCTGGTTTTATCACATTCTGAATTGAACGTTGAAAATGAGCTTTTCAGAGCCAGCAGAGGTCAAAATAAGCAGTAATGCAAACTCAGTCATAGACATAGATTTTCACTTGCAACTTGCTTTAACATGTTTAACAGTAGATGAAATGTTGTCTAAAACAAAAAGAATGATGCATTTTAGTGGCTGGATCTGGTTTTATCACATTCTTCATTGAACGTTGAAAATGAGCTTTTCTCAACCAGCAGAGGTCAAAATAAGCAGTAATGCAAACTCAGTCAGAGACATAGATTTTCACTTGCTACTTGCTTTAACATGTTTAACAGTGCATGAAATGTTGTCTAAAACAAAAAGAATGATGCATTTTAGTGGCTGGATCTGGTTTTATCACATTCTGAATTGAACGTTGAAAATGAGCTGTTCTCAGCCAGCAGAGGTCAAAATAAGCAGTAATGCAAACTCAGTCATAGACATAGATTTTCACTTGCAACTTGCTTTAACATGTTTAACAGTGCAAGAAATGTTGTCTAAAACAAAAAGAATGATGCATTTTAGTGGCTGGATCTGGTTTTATCACTTTCTGAATTGAACGTTGAAAATGAGCTGTTCTCAGCCAGCAGAGGTCAAAATAAGCAGTAATGCAAACTCAGTCATAGACATAGATTTTCACTTGCAACTTGCTTTAACATGTTTAACAGTGCATGAAATGTTGTCTAAAACAAAAAGAATGATGCATTTTAGTAGCTGGATCTGGTTTTATCACATTCTGTATTGGACGTTGAAAATGAGCTTTTCTCAGCCAGCAGAGGTCAAAATAAGCAGTAATGCAAACTCAGTCAGAGACATAGATTTTCACTTGCAACTTGCTTTAACATGTTTAACAGTGCATGAATTGTTGTCTAAAACAAAAAGAATGATGCATTTTAGTGGCTGGATCTGGTTTTATAACATTCTGAATTGAACGTTAAAAATGACCTGTTCTCAGCCAGCAGAGGTCAAAATAAGCAGTGATGCAAATTCAGTCAGAGACATAGATTTTCACTTGCAACTTGCTTTAACATGTTTAACAGTGCATGAATTGTTGTCTAAAACAAAAAGAATGATGCATTTTAGTGGCTGGATCTGGTTTTATCACATTCTTCATTGAACGTTGAAAATGAGCTTTTCTCAGCCAGCGGAGGTCAAAATAAGCAGTAATGCAAACTCAGTCAGAGACATAGATTTTCACTTGCAACTTTCCTAAACATATTTAACAGTGCATGAAATGTTGTCTAAAACAAAAAGAAAATGCTTTTTAGTGGCTGGATCTGGTTTTATCACATTCTGAATTGAACGTTGAAAATGAGCTTTTCAGAGCCAGCAGAGGTCAAAATAAGCAGTAATGCAAACTCAGTCATAGACATAGATTTTCACTTGCAACTTGCTTTAACATGTTTAACAGTAGATGAAATGTTGTCTAAAACAAAAAGAATGATGCATTTTAGTGGCTGGATCTGGTTTTATCACATTCTTCATTGAACGTTGAAAATGAGCTTTTCTCAACCAGCAGAGGTCAAAATAAGCAGTAATGCAAACTCAGTCAGAGACATAGATTTTCACTTGCAACTTGCTTTAACATGTTTAACAGTGCATGAAATGTTGTCTAAAACAAAAAGAATGATGCATTTTAGTGGCTGGATCTGGTTTTATCACATTCTGAATTGAACGTTGAAAATGAGCTGTTCTCAGCCAGCAGAGGTCAAAATAAGCAGTAATGCAAACTCAGTCATAGACATAGATTTTCACTTGCAACTTGCTTTAACATGTTTAACAGTGCAAGAAATGTTGTCTAAAACAAAAAGAATGATGCATTTTAGTGGCTGGATCTGGTTTTATCACTTTCTGAATTGAACGTTGAAAATGAGCTGTTCTCAGCCAGCAGAGGTCAAAATAAGCAGTAATGCAAACTCAGTCATAGACATAGATTTTCACTTGCAACTTGCTTTAACATGTTTAACAGTGCATGAAATGTTGTCTAAAACAAAAAGAATGATGCATTTTAGTAGCTGGATCTGGTTTTATCACATTCTGTATTGGACGTTGAAAATGAGCTTTTCTCAGCCAGCAGAGGTCAAAATAAGCAGTAATGCAAACTCAGTCAGAGACATAGATTTTCACTTGCAACTTGCTTTAACATGTTTAACAGTGCATGAATTGTTGTCTAAAACAAAAAGAATGATGCATTTTAGTGGCTGGATCTGGTTTTATAACATTCTGAATTGAACGTTAAAAATGAGCTGTTCTCAGCCAGCAGAGGTCAAAATAAGCAGTGATGCAAATTCAGTCAGAGACATAGATTTTCACTTGCAACTTGCTTTAACATGTTTAACAGTGCATGAATTGTTGTCTAAAACAAAAAGAATGATGCATTTTAGTGGCTGGATCTGGTTTTATCACATTCTTCATTGAACGTTGAAAATGAGCTTTTCTCAGCCAGCGGAGGTCAAAATAAGCAGTAATGCAAACTCAGTCAGAGACATAGATTTTCACTTGCAACTTTCCTAAACATATTTAACAGTGCATGAAATGTTGTCTAAAACAAAAAGAAAATGCTTTTTAGTGGCTGGATCTGGTTTTATCACATTCTGAATTGAACGTTGAAAATGAGCTTTTCAGAGCCAGCAGAGGTCAAAATAAGCAGTAATGCAAACTCAGTCATAGACATAGATTTTCACTTGCAACTTGCTTTAACATGTTTAACAGTAGATGAAATGTTGTCTAAAACAAAAAGAATGATGCATTTTAGTGGCTGGATCTGGTTTTATCACATTCTTCATTGAACGTTGAAAATGAGCTTTTCTCAACCAGCAGAGGTCAAAATAAGCAGTAATGCAAACTCAGTCAGAGACATAGATTTTCACTTGCAACTTGCTTTAACATGTTTAACAGTGCATTAAATGTTGTCTAAAACAAAAAGAATGATGCATTTTAGTGGCTGGATCTGGTTTTATCACATTCTGAATTGAACGTTGAAAATGAGCTGTTCTCAGCCAGCAGAGGTCAAAATAAGCAGTAATGCAAACTCAGTCAGAGACATAGATTTTCACTTGCAACTTGCTTTAACATGTTAACAGTGCATGAATTGTTGTCTAAAACAAAAAGAATGATGCATTTTAGTGGCTGGATCTGGTTTTATCACATTCTGAATTGAACGTTGAAAATGAGCTGTTCTCAGCCAGCAGAGGTCAAAATAAGCAGTAATGCAAACTCAGTCAGAGACATAGATTTTCACTTGCAACTTGCTTTAACATGTTTAACAGTGCTTGAATTGATGTCTAAAACAAAAAGAATGATGCATTTTAGTGGCTGGATCTGGTTTTATCACATTCTTCATTGAACGTTGAAAATGAGCTTTTCAGAGCCAGCGGAGGTCAAAATAAACAGTAATGCAAACTCAGTCAGAGACATAGATTTTCACTTGCAACTTTCCTAAACATATTTAACAGTGCATGAAATGTTGTCTAAAACAAAAAGAAAATGCTTTTTAGTGGCTGAATCTGGTTTTATCACATTCTGAATTAAACAATGAAAATGAGCTTTTCTCAGCCAGCAGAGGTCAAAATAAGCAGTAATGCAAACTCAGTCATAGACATAGATTTTCACTTGCAACTTGCTTTAACATGTTTAACAGTGCATGAAATGTTGTCTAAAACAAAAAGAATGATGCATTTTAGTGGCTGGATCTGGTTTTATCACATTCTTCATTAAACGTTGAAAATTAGCTTTTCTCAACCAGCAGAGGTCAAAATAAGCAGTGATGCAAACTCAGTCAGAGACATAGATTTTCACTTGCAACTTGCTTTAACATGTTTAACAGTGCATGAAATGTTGTCTAAAACAAAAAGAATGATGCATTTTAGTGGCTGGATCTGGTTTTATCACATTCTGTATTGGACGTTGAAAATGAGCTTTACTCAGCCAGCAGAGGTCAAAATAAGCAGTAATGCAAACTCAGTCAGAGACATAGATTTTCACTTGCAACTTGCTTTAACATGTTTAACAGTGCATGAAATGTTGTCTAAATCAAAAAGAATGATGCATTTTAGTGGCTGGATCTGGTTTTATCACTTTCTGAATTCAACGTTGAAAATGAGCTGTTCTCAGCCAGCAGAGGTCAAAATAAGCAGTAATGCAAACTCAGTCAGAGACATAGATTTTCACTTGCAACCTGCTTTAACATGTTTAACAGTGCATGAAATGTTGTCTAAATAAAAAAGAATGATGCATTTTAGTGGCTGGATCTGGTTTTATCACTTTCTAAATTCAACGTTAAAAATGAGCTGTTCTCAGCCAGCAGAGGTCAAAATAAGCAGTAATGCAAACTCAGTCAGAGACATAGATTTTCACTTGCAACTTGCTTTAACATGTTTAACAGTGCATGAAATGTTGTCTAAAACAAAAAGAATGATGCATTTTAGTGGCTGGATCTGGTTTTATCACATTCTTCATTGAACGTTGATAATGAGCTTTTCTCAACCAGCAGAGGTCAAAATAAGCAGTAATGCAAACTTAGTCAGAGACATAGATTTTCACTTGCAACTTGCTTTAACATGTTTAACAGTGCATGAAATGTTGTCTAAAACAAAAAGAATGATGCATTTTAGTGGCTGGATCTGGTTTTATCACATTCTTCATTGAACGTTGAAAATGAGCTTTTCTCAACCAGCAGAGGTCAAAATAAGCAGTAATGCAAACTCAGTCATAGACATAGATTTTCACTTGCAACTTGCTTTAACATGTTTAACAGTAGATGAAATGTTGTCTAAAACAAAAAGAATGATGCATTTTAGTGGCTGGATCTGGTTTTATCACCTTCTTCATTGAACGTTGAAAATGAGCTTTTCTCAACCAGCAGAGGTCAAAATAAGCAGTAATGCAAACTCAGTCAGAGACATAGATTTTCACTTGCAACTTGCTTTAACATGTTTAACAGTGCATGAAATGTTGTCTAAAACAAAAAGAATGATGCATTTTAGTAGCTGGATCTGGTTTTATCACATTCTGTATTGGACGTTGAAAATGAGCTTTACTCAGGCAGCAGAGGTCAAAATAAGCAGTAATGCAAACTCAGTCAGAGACATAGATTTTCACTTGCAACTTGCTTTAACATGTTTAACAGTGCATGAAATGTTGTCTAAATCAAAAAGAATGATGCATTTTAGTGGCTGGATCTGGTTTTATCACTTTCTGAATTCAACGTTGAAAATGAGCTGTTCTCAGCCAGCAGAGGTCAAAATAAGCAGTAATGCAAACTCAGTCAGAGACATAGATTTTCACTTGCAACTTGCTTTAACATGTTTAACAGTGCATGAAATGTTGTCTAAATAAAAAAGAATGATGCATTTTAGTGGCTGGATCTGGTTTTATCACTTTCTGAATTCAACGTTGAAAATGAGCTGTTCTCAGCCAGCAGAGGTCAAAATAAGCAGTAATGCAAACTCAGTCAGAGACATAGATTTTCACTTGCAACTTGCTTTAACATGTTTAACAGTGCATGAAATGTTGTCTAAAACAAAAAGAATGATGCATTTTAGTAGCTGGATCTGGTTTTATCACATTCTGTATTGGACGTTGAAAATGAGCTTTTCTCAGCCAGCAGAGGTCAAAATAAGCAGTAATGCAAACTCAGTCAGAGACATAGATTTTCACTTGCAACTTTCCTAAACATATTTAACAGAGCATGAAATGTTGTCTAAGACAAAAAGAAAATGCTTTTTAGTGGCTGGATCTGGTTTTATCACATTCTGAATTGAACGTTAAAAATGAGCTTTTCAGAGCCAGCAGAGGTCAAAATAAGCAGTAATGCAAACTCAGTCATAGACATAGATTTTCACTTGCAACTTGCTTTAACATGTTTAACAGCGCATGAAATGTTGTCTAAAACAAAAAGAATGATGCATTTTAGTGGCTGGATCTGGTTTTATCACATTCTGAATTGAACGTTGAAAATGAGCTGTTCTCAGCCAGCAGAGGTCAAAATAAGCAGTAATGCAAACTCAGTCAGAGACATAGATTTTCACTTGCAACTTGCTTTAACATGTTTAACAGTGCATGAAATGTTGTCTAAAACAAAAAGAATGATGCATTTTAGTGGCTGGATCTGGTTTTATCACATTCTGTATTGGACGTTGAAAATGAGCTTTACTCAGCCAGTAGAGGTCAAAATAAACAGTAATGCAAACTCAGTCAGAGACATAGATTTTCACTTGCAACTTGCTTTAACATGTTTAACAGTGCATGAATTGTTGTCTAAAACAAAAAGAATGATGCATTTTAGTGGCTGGATCTGGTTTTATCACATTCTGAATTGAACGTTAAAAATGAGCTTTTCAGAGCCAGCAGAGGTCAAAATAAGCAGTAATGCAAACTCAGTCATAGACATATGTGGCCAATAACACCCTACTTTTATCAGGGAAATAACACAGCCAAAACATCTATAAGAAAAATGGATTCTTTTATTCTGGACTGAGCCTCAAGGAGACACAGCATTAACTTACTTTGTTTGGGAAATAAGCAGCAAGCTTTAAAACAGGTCCAATCAATAAACAAAGTTGGCTTTATGACAAAATAAAAAAGGTCAGCAACAGGAAAAATAAATGTATATATAACTATAAGAATAAATTCGTTGACAGTATTCAAAACATCCAATTCAAAATCCCTATGTGACTTAAAGTAGTTCAAAACCACGTTAATAAACTATTTAATATGTGCAAAACAACGGCAGTGGCTTATCTATGCCTAATAAAGCAAACAAAAACAGAATAAATGAGCAATCAGCACATTCCACTACATACAATACATCACACATATGATAATTCACATGAAAAGGCATTTTTTACATAACTTAATGTGTTCAGGACCCACACATAAGTTTACATGTTACACTGAGAACAAAACTTTCATGTCTTACACATAATCACACTCCATGAAAATAAAATGAGCAAACTCACTCGTTCTGATTCTCTGAAGCACACGTGCGATTAGCAGTTAGCACCTGTGTGATCTTGTGTACTGCTCTTCTCCCCTCTAACACAGCATAAAGAATAACTATTACTGTATGTACAGCTTATATAGAGAATAAACAGCATCATCAAACATTTTGGAACATTATCAAACTCTTAAAACAGTTATTAAGTTAACTCACGCTCAATCTCCACTAGCGTGCTCTGAATTCTCCTTCCTCACCGAGATTTCTCACATGCAGGAACAATGATCGGCTGAGCAGCAAATTAAGCCAGCAGATATACAAACTCACACCACCTGCATCTGCTACCTGCTCCCAAGTTAACACAAAACTGCAAACTTTCTCTCTTAAACAGTTGTATCAACTTTCTTTCCCCCTGTCTGTAACTGCTTCACACCGCGCTCTCTGTATCTGACGTGCACCTTTTTTCCCGCGTTTGTGTGTGCGTGAACTCTTAAAGGGGCAGCGCTTAAAAACAAACAAAACTAAATATGGTTGTATAACTGGGGAAATTAATTAAATTTCAAATGAATATTACCCCGGTTACACTCTCCCCTGCCAACTGTCAACGTCCTCGATGACTTCAAACCCCCTTAATCATCTACTTCTTGAAGTTTCTCCGATGTGTACAGGAGTATACCTGCTAACACCTTGGACAGAATATCAGGGCTGAGGCTCACAGCATTGCAAACTGACTTTGGCAATTTATTTGGATTACTATGAACACCAGCAGTTGACCGCTGAGTTCTGCGTGGTGATGGACAAGGTGCATCAACATGAGTACTCTCTGTCTTAGGCTTTCTGGGAACTGGCACTGGTCTAGCACTCACCGTTTCTATCGGTGAACCAGTTCTTTCAGGGTTAGGCAGAGAAAGCTCTTCAATTGCGCTTACTTCATTAATCACTCGATCCTTACTTCTCTCCTGTGCTTCCTCCATCTCATCCATAGCACCACTATCTGGATCCAAGTCCAGCTGACTCTGCACTGACTCCTCTCGTACTGGATTTGCTGAGCCACTTTCATGCAATCGGGTGTTCTCCACAACCACACACTCTGCATCCAATGAGGGCATACCTTTTATGGAGGTAGGTACTTCTTCCACTGATTTAATTTTTCTCCGTGGCATTGGGACTGGTCCCGGACAGGGTCTAATGTCAGACCTATGTACTCGTCTTGCCGGGCCACCTCCCACTGGCTCCACAGTGTAGGTTGTTCCATGCACCTCGATCACCTTATAGGCTGTGGGTGCCCAAGCATCCTGTATCTTGTTCCGTCCCAGGGGACGATGCCGTAAGTACACATGTTGACCAACTGCAACTTCTGGACAGTATAACTCATTATGTCGCTTAGCAACTCGATCTGCTGCCTTCTTCTCAGCGTACTCACGTGCACGTGTGTGAGCCTCCTGGAGTCGCTCTTTATGGACTGACAACCAGGCTGGCTGCTTCTCACTCATGGGTTCCTGACCCAATAAAGCATCCACTGGTAAATGCGGTTGTGTACCAAAGAGCATATAATGAGGGGAGAACCCGGTGGAGGAATGAGGAGTGACATTATAGGCGTACACTAGCTCAGGTAGGTACTCGGGCCACCTTCGTTTTTTGTCAGGCGGTAGGGAGCGTAAAAGATCATGCAAGGTTCGGTTGAACCTTTCACACTGTGCATTTCCCTGTGGGTGATGTGGTGTAGTGTGAGACTTCCTTACCCCATATAGCTTACAGAGCTCTGCAACAACAGCACTCTCAAAGTTCCTCCCTTGGTCTGAATGGAGACGCTGGGGAACACCATACTTGAGGAACCATTCTTTAAGTATGATCTTGGCTGTTGTATCTGCCTTCTGATCACGAGTAGGGAATGCCTGGCTGAACTTAGTGAATACATCGGTCACCACCAAGACATTCTCTCGCCCATCTGATGCAGGCTCCAGTGTGGTGAAATCCATCGCAACCACCTCCAATGGATGAGAAGCTAAGAATGGGGTCCAGGGTGCCTTTATTTTGGGCTGCGGCATTTTTGATAGCACACACCGCTGGCACTTTTTCACCCACTGATCCACAGCATTATACATTCCAACCCAGTAACAGCGCTGTCTGAGCAGACCCAAAGTCCTTTCTACCCCCTGATGCCCCATGTTGTCATGGACACTTTGTAGGACCCGTTCAACCAGACAAGCTGGAAGCAGCAGCTGTTGACATTCCCCATTGAATACATCATCAATGATCCTGTACAGCAGTCCATCTTTCTCTTGTATTCTGTCCCACTGTTTTAACAATGCCAGAACTGATCGGGACAAGCTCACTCTCTCATTTTTTGTGGGTTTCCTTTTTTGGTTCCAGAAATGTCTAAACAAGCTAATAACGGGATCTGCCTTTTGGAACTGGCAAAGCTCATCCTTGGTGTACCCAGGCAATGTTGGAGTGTTCTCCAGAAAGTGTTCATCCTCCATAGCTTCCTGTAGCTGCCCTGTTCCTTCCTCTCTAGATCCTGCCACTTGTTCTGCAATGCTGGCCTCCACTAAAGTCCCTACCCGAAGCTCACTGCAAACAGCCACACAGCCATCGTACTCTGAATCCTCAGTCACTACCTCCATACCTTCCATTCCTGGTCGGCGAGATAGGGCATCCGCTGCAGTGTTGCTCCGCCCAGGGCGGTACTGCACTTCAAAATCGAATATTGCCAACTGTGCGGCCCACCTCTGTTCAACAGCACCTAGCTTAGCTGTGTTGAGGTGGCAGAGGGGATTGTTATCCGTTAAGACAGTAAACTTGGAACCAAGCAGGTAACTCCTAAACTTTTCCACTACAGCCCATTTGAGTGCCAGGAGCTCCAGCTTCATACTACTGTAGTTCCTGTCATTCCGCTCTGCACCCCTCAACCTCCGGCTTGCATAGGCTATCACAGTCTTATGTCCCCTTTGCTGTTGGTATAGCACAGCACCTAATCCAAGGTTACTGGCGTCTGTCTCTAACACAAAAGGTATGGTAAAGTCTGCGTATCCCAATGTAGGAGCACAGGTAAGCTTCTCTTTGAGTTTCTCAAAGGCTTGCTGGCACTCCATGGTCCAGGAGTCCTTGAACAACTTGTTGGCCTGAGCAACACTTTTCTGGTGAACGCATGTGTTGACAATATCATGAAGCGGACCTGCAACTCTGGAGAAACCCTCAATAAAACGTCGATAGTAGCTGCAAAATCCTAAAAAGGATCGCAGCTCTTTTAGAGTGTTAGGGACTGGCCACTGGTTCACTGCACTCACTTTTTCCGGATCTGTAGACACTCCTTGAGCAGACACAACTTGCCCTAAGAACCTCACCTCAGATTGCAAAAAGTGACATTTGTCCACCTTAATCTTAAGTCCTGCCTCCCTCAATCTCTGTAACACAGTCTCAAGTCGCACTAAGTGTTCCTCAAATGTACTCGAGTACACAAGCAAATCATCCAAATATACAAGTACCATTTGAAAGACCAGGTCACTCATTATGGTCTGCATGAGACGCTGGAATGTCGCCGGCGCATTACATAGGCCAAACGGCATACGCTGGTACTCATACAGGCCAAATGGTGTAATGAAAGCTGTTTTGTGGCGATCTTTCTCATGAACTGCAACCTGGTGATAGCCGCTCGCAAGGTCAATGGACGAGAACACCTGTGCCCTACCCAAAGCATCCAAACTTTCATCTATTCGTGGCAATGGGAACGCATCCCGTCTAGTTTTACAATTTAACTTCCGGTAGTCAACGCATAAACGAAGACTCCCGTCGGTCTTTCGAACTAACACCACTGGAGATGCAAACGAACTGGAGCTTTCTTGGATGATACGCTTTTTGAGCAATCCAGCTATATGGTCCTTCACTTCCTGAAACTGATTTGGAGGTATTCGCCGGTACGACTGTGAGACAGGGAATTCGTCATTTAAAGGGATCTCATGCTTCACTAGTTCAGTGTAACCTAGGTCTTCCTCAGTGACTGCAAATACATCTAAATACCTTCTGAGAAGTGACTTCAACTCTGCCTGTTGTGCCTGGGTACCACCAATCTGTACTCTTTCTAAGGGACATTGCAGATCTCCACTAACTCCCTTCATTGACCTCTGATTAACCATCACCTCCTCATGATCAACAGAAATTTGGTGGAATCTAACGTCACAGGAGCTACTCTCGACATGACCACCATGGCCTAGTACACCTAGCTTCACTTTGGGTGGCAACCATGCGCCTTCAGGGGATAGATTTACTACCTGTATCGGGAATACCCGCTTTGCAGGTGATACCAAGGTAGGGATCAAAACCAAACCACCTGGCAATGAAGACTGGCCTGGCTCAAACAAACATAAGTCTTTACTCTCAGATAGTATTTTAGGTGTTCTGGCCTGAACTGTAGCCACAGAAGCTGCAGGTATATACAATTTATGTGTGCTGGCTACCCGGACCAAAGAGTTTGCTTCTACTGCGGCAGCTTCTTGTACTTTGTTGAGGGCAGCTCTCCATTCAGCATCCAAATTCCCCTTCAAAGCATTGTCAAACTCAGCTAAAATTAATTGTTTACAACGCTGTGCTATATTCATACCAAGTATGCCTGGGGGCGCTGAGTCAATCTCCCCTTCCTTCTGGTCTCGTATCACTAAGAACCCACACCCAGGTAAAGTCAAACCCATAACCTGGATATCAAGTTCAATGTACCCCTGGTAGGGAAGAGGCAACCCGTTAGCGGCAGTAATCTTTAACCACTTGCTTGTGCAGTGCATATCTTTGTCTTCCCCGTGAAGATGTTCTTTAAAAAAGCTCTCTGTTAAAGTGCTCACATTACTGCCAGTGTCTAACAGGCACCGGATTGCAACTCCCCCAGCATGAATTTCCACTTCTGGGCACTTGCCCACTGCGCGCTCCAGAAACTGCTCTTTTGTGAGGGTACCAGTCTTTGAGCCATCTGTGCCACCTCTCACTGCTCGGCTCTTCGCAATGGAGGTGCACCGTTTCCCGCAATCAGTGACTCAGACGTAGTAGGTACAGGGTTTTCCTGGGAGCGCTGCCCAGTGCATTGCCTGGCTATGTGCCCAACACTCTCACATCTCAAACAAATGGGTTGGCCACCCCGGGTGTATCTCGGCTTAAGCTTGGGCTTATTCGATTTCTCAAGAGTTGAGTCAGACCTCTGAATTGTCAAATCACGCACAGCATTGGTAAGCTCCCCGATTGCTTTCCCTTGTTGTGTAATTACTTTAATTACGTCTTGTAGGGCTAGTGTTAAGTCATTTGTTACAGTGGCTGTCATCTGTGCATTTTCAGCACTTTCTTTCACACTCACTAAATTTCTGTTTCGGGCTACATTTGTTGAACGAGGCCTCTCTTCTGAGCACCACAAAAGGGCCTCCTCACGGACTTCAAATAATGTAGCATCAGGTCGCTCTCTAACCACTTTACGGAGCTCCCTGCGGAGTGCTAAATCCCTCACCCCCTCAATAAACTGGTCCCTTAGTGCCCGTTGCACATTTGGAACACATTGTGGTGCTTGTTGCAGAGCAGCATTTAACATCAATGACAGTGCGTGTGAAAAATCACGAAAATCCTCACCGTCTAATTGTTTGCGTGCATAAAATGTGTGCAGTAACTGAGAGGTGCTGCGCTTTTCCCTAAAAGCTGCCCTCAAATATGAGAACATGTCTTCAGCTGACTTATCCTCACCCCCCATGCACAACTTGACTTCATCGAGAGCTGAATCCCTTAAGTGCGAGAGGATAAAATCTACCTGATCCTCAGAGTTTAAACCCCTAACCCTGATTACCCTTTCCAGCTCCTCAATGAATTCATCAACATTCTGGCAGTCTTTACCTAGATCCCCACTAAAAGGTACAATCTGTTTTTCCCTTGGGATATACACATAGGATCTAGTATGGACATTGGTCATGTTAGATAGAGCTGACATGACTTGATCATGCTTACGTCCCAACTCCAGGATCTGGGACTGAAGCTGTGAAATGGGATTACCTCCATCAGCGTCCACTCCTGGTGCTGCAGCACCTGCACCTTCAATGTCCTCTGCCATTGCGTCAGCATTGTCCATGTCCCTCTCAGCATCCATTACCTTGTATCAGAGTTCAAAATGTCTCGACCAGCCCACAACAGTCAGATCTACGAGCACTGTCCTTCTCAAAGTCCTTGCAGACAGCAGTCCTGGTGCGCTGGCCCCTTTATCCTGCAGCTGCTTCCGTCAGAATGGCACTGCAGGTCCTTCCAGCACTCAGTCGTGTGTCACCACTACCGTTGTTTGCACTCTTTGATTTTTTTTTAGGTATTTATTTTTATTTTTAGCCCCAAACAAACAGAATCCCACTTCTGACACCAAAATTAGATGTGGCCAATAACACCCTACTTTTATCAGGGAAATAACACAGCCAAAACATCTATAAGAAAAATGGATTCTTTTATTCTGGACTGAGCCTCAAGGAGACACAGCATTAACTTACTTTGTTTGGGAAATAAGCAGCAAGCTTTAAAACAGGTCCAATCAATAAACAAAGTTGGCTTTATGACAAAATAAAAAAGGTCAGCAACAGGAAAAATAAATGTATATATAACTATAAGAATAAATTCGTTGACAGTATTCAAAACATCCAATTCAAAATCCCTATGTGACTTAAAGTAGTTCAAAACCACGTTAATAAACTATTTAATATGTGCAAAACAACGGCAGTGGCTTATCTATGCCTAATAAAGCAAACAAAAACAGAATAAATGAGCAATCAGCACATTCCACTACATACAATACATCACACATATGATAATTCACATGAAAAGGCATTTTTTACATAACTTAATGTGTTCAGGACCCACACATAAGTTTACATGTTACACTGAGAACAAAACTTTCATGTCTTACACATAATCACACTCCATGAAAATAAAATGAGCAAACTCACTCGTTCTGATTCTCTGAAGCACACGTGCGATTAGCAGTTAGCACCTGTGTGATCTTGTGTACTGCTCTTCTCCCCTCTAACACAGCATAAAGAATAACTATTACTGTATGTACAGCTTATATAGAGAATAAACAGCATCATCAAACATTTTGGAACATTATCAAACTCTTAAAACAGTTATTAAGTTAACTCACGCTCAATCTCCACTAGCGTGCTCTGAATTCTCCTTCCTCACCGAGATTTCTCACATGCAGGAACAATGATCGGCTGAGCAGCAAATTAAGCCAGCAGATATACAAACTCACACCACCTGCATCTGCTACCTGCTCCCAAGTTAACACAAAACTGCAAACTTTCTCTCTTAAACAGTTGTATCAACTTTCTTTCCCCCTGTCTGTAACTGCTTCACACCGCGCTCTCTGTATCTGACGTGCACCTTTTTTCCCGCGTTTGTGTGTGCGTGAACTCTTAAAGGGGCAGCGCTTAAAAACAAACAAAACTAAATATGGTTGTATAACTGGGGAAATTAATTAAATTTCAAATGAATATTACCCCGGTTACACATAGATTTTCACTTGCAACTTGCTTTAACATGTTTAACAGTGCATGAATTGTTGTCTAAAACAAAAAGAATGATGCATTTTAGTGGCTGGATCTGGTTTTATCACATTCTGAACTGAAAATTGAAAATGAGCTTTTCTCAGCCAGCAGAGGTCAAAATAAGCAGTAATGCAAACTCAGTCATAGACATAGATTTTCACTTGCAACTTGCTTTAACATATTTAACAGTGCATGAAATGTTGTCTAAATCAAAAAGAATGATGCATTTTAGTGGCTGGATCTGGTTTTATCACTTTCTGAATTCAACGTTGAAAATGAGCTGTTCTCAGCCAGCAGAGGTCAAAATAAGCAGTAATGCAAACTCAGTCAGAGACATAGATTTTCACTTGCAACTTTCCTAAACATATTTAACAGTGCATGAAATGTTGTCTAAAACAAAAAGAAAATGCTTTTTAGTGGCTGGATCTGGTTTTATCACATTCTGAATTGAACGTTGAAAATGAGCTTTTCAGAGCCAGCAGAGGTCAAAATAAGCAGTAATGCAAACTCAGTCATAGACATAGATTTTCACTTGCAACTTGCTTTAACATGTTTAACAGTGCATGAAATGTTGTCTAAAACAAAAAGAATGATGCATTTTAGTGGCTGGATCTGGTTTTATCACATTCTTCATTGAACGTTGAAAATGAGCTTTTCTCAACCATCAGAGGTCAAAATAAGCAGTAATGCAAACTTAGTCAGAGACATAGATTTTCACTTGCAACTTGCTTTAACATGTTTAACAGTGCATGAAATGTTGTCTAAAACAAAAAGATTGATGCATTTTAGTAGCTGGATCTGTTTTTATCACATTCTGTATTGGACGTTGAAAATGAGCTTTTCTCAGCCAGCAGAGGTCAAAATAAGCAGTAATGCAAACTCAGTCAGAGACATAGATTTTCACTTGCAACTTTCCTAAACATATTTAACAGTGCATGAAATGTTGTCTAAAACAAAAAGAAAATGCTTTTTAGTGGCTGGATCTGGTTTTATCACATTCTGAATTGAACGTTAAAAATGAGCTTTTCAGAGCCAGCAGAGGTCAAAATAAGCAGTAATGCAAACTCAGTCAGAGACATAGATTTTCACTTGCAACTTGCTTTAACATGTTTAACATTGCATGAAATGTTGTCTAAAACAAAAAGAATGATGCATTTTAGTAGCTGGATCTGGTTTTATCACATTCTGTATTGGACGTTGAAAATGAGCTTTACTCAGCCAGCAGAGGTCAAAATAAGCAGTAATGCAAACTCAGTCAGAGACATAGATTTTCACTTGCAACTTTCCTAAACATATTTAACAGTGCATGAAATGTTGTCTAAGACAAAAAGAAAATGCTTTTTAGTGGCTGGATCTGGTTTTATCACATTCTGAACTGAAAATTGAAAATGGGCTTTTCTCAGCCAGCAGAGGTCAAAATAAGCAGTAATGCAAACTCAGTCATAGACATAGATTTTCACTTGCAACTTGCTTTAACATGTTTAACAGTGCATGAAATGTTGTCTAAAACAAAAAGAATGATGCATTTTAGTGGCTGGATCTGGTTTTATCACATTCTGTATTGGACGTTGAAAATGAGCTTTACTCAGCCAGCAGAGGTCAAAATAAGCAGTAATGCAAACTCAGTCAGAGACATAGATTTTCACTTGCAACTTGCTTTAACATGTTTAACAGTGCATGAATTGTTGTCTAAAACAAAAAGAATGATGCATTTTAGTGGCTGGATCTGGTTTTATCACATTCTGAATTGAACGTTAAAAATGAGCTTTTCAGAGCCAGCAGAGGTCAAAATAAGCAGTAATGCAAACTCAGTCATAGACATAGATTTTCACTTGCAACTTGCTTTAACATGTTTAACAGTGCATGAATTGTTGTCTAAAACAAAAAGAATGATGCATTTTAGTGGCTGGATCTGGTTTGATCACATTCTGAACTGAAAATTGAAAATGAGCTTTTCTCAGCCAGCAGAGGTCAAAATAAGCAGTAATGCAAACTCAGTCAGAGACATAGATTTTCACTTGCAACTTGCTTTAACATATTTAACAGTGCATGAAATGTTGTCTAAATCAAAAAGAATGATGCATTTTAGTGGCTGGATCTGGTTTTATCACTTTCTGAATTCAACGTTGAAAATGAGCTGTTCTCAGCCAGCAGAGGTCAAAATAAGCAGTAATGCAAACTCAGTCAGAGACATAGATTTTCACTTGCAACTTGCTTTAACATGTTTAACAGTGCATGAAATGTTGTCTAAATAAAAAAGAATGATGCATTTTAGTGGCTGGATCTGGTTTTATCACTTTCTGAATTCAACGTTGAAAATGAGCTGTTCTCAGCCAGCAGAGGTCAAAATAAGCAGTAATGCAAACTCAGTCAGAGACATAGATTTTCACTTGCAACTTGCTTTAACATGTTTAACAGTGCATGAAATGTTGTCTAAAACAAAAAGAATGATGCATTTTAGTAGCTGGATCTGGTTTTATCACATTCTGTATTGGACGTTGAAAATGAGCTTTTCTCAGCCAGCAGAGGTCAAAATAAGCAGTAATGCAAACTCAGTCAGAGACATAGATTTTCACTTGCAACTTTCCTAAACATATTTAACAGTGCATGAAATGTTGTCTAAAACAAAAAGAAAATGCTTTTTAGTAGCTGGATCTGGTTTTATCACATTCTGAATTGAACGTTGAAAATGAGCTTTTCAGAGCCAGCAGAGGTCAAAATAAGCAGTAATGCAAACTCAGTCAGAGACATAGATTTTCACTTGCAACTTTCCTAAACATATTTAACAGTGCATGAAATGTTGTCTAAGACAAAAAGAAAATGCTTTTTAGTGGCTGGATCTGGTTTTATCACATTCTGAATTGAACGTTAAAAATGAGCTTTTCAGAGCCAGCAGAGGTCAAAATAAGCAGTAATGCAAACTCAGTCATAGACATAGATTTTCACTTGCAACTTGCTTTAACATGTTTAACAGCGCATGAAATGTTGTCTAAAACAAAAAGAATGATGCATTTTAGTGGCTGGATCTGGTTTTATCACATTCTGAATTGAACGTTGAAAATGAGCTGTTCTCAGCCAGCAGAGGTCAAAATAAGCAGTAATGCAAACTCAGTCAGAGACATAGATTTTCACTTGCAACTTGCTTTAACATGTTTAACAGTGCATGAAATGTTGTCTAAAACAAAAAGAATGATGCATTTTAGTGGCTGGATCTGGTTTTATCACATTCTGAATTGAACGTTGAAAATGAGCTTTACTCAGCCAGTAGAGGTCAAAATAAGCAGTAATGCAGTCAGAGACATAGATTTTCACCTGCAACTTGCTTTAACATGTTTAACAGTGCATGAAATGTTGTCTAAAACAAAAAGAATGATGCATTTTAGTGGCTGGATCTGGTTTTATCACATTCTGTATTGGACGTTGAAAATGAGCTTTACTCAGCCAGCAGAGGTCAAAATAAGCAGTAATGCAAACTCAGTCAGAGACATAGATTTTCACTTGGAACTTGCTTTAACATGTTTAACAGTGCATGAATTGTTGTCTAAAACAAAAAGAATGATGCATTTTAGTGGCTGGATCTGGTTTTATCACATTCTGAATTGAACGTTAAAAATGAGCTTTTCAGAGCCAGCAGAGGTCAAAATAAGCAGTAATGCAAACTCAGTCATAGACATAGATTTTCACTTGCAACTTGCTTTAACATGTTTAACAGTGCATGAATTGTTGTCTAAAACAAAAAGAATGATGCATTTTAGTGGCTGGATCTGGTTTTATCACATTCTGAACTGAAAATTGAAAATGAGCTTTTCTCAGCCAGCAGAGGTCAAAATAAGCAGTAATGCAAACTCAGTCATAGACATAGATTTTCACTTGCAACTTGCTTTAACATATTTAACAGTGCATGAAATGTTGTCTAAAACAAAAAGAAAATGCTATTTAGTAGCTGGATCTGGTTTTATCACATTCTGAATTGAACGTTGAAAATGAGCTTTTCAGAGCCAGCAGAGGTCAAAATAAGCAGTAATGCAAACTCAGTCAGAGACATAGATTTTCACTTGCAACTTTCCTAAACATATTTAACAGTGCATGAAATGTTGTCTAAAACAAAAAGAAAATGCTTTTTAGTGGCTGGATCTGGTTTTATCACATTCTGAATTGAACGTTGAAAATGAGCTTTTCAGAGCCAGCAGAGGTCAAAATAAGCAGTAATGCAAACTCAGTCATAGACATAGATTTTCACTTGCAACTTGCTTTAACATGTTTAACAGTGCATGAAATGTTGTCTAAAACAAAAAGAATGATGCATTTTAGTGGCTGGATCTGGTTTTATCACATTCTTCATTGAACGTTGAAAATGAGCTTTTCTCAACCAGCAGAGGTCAAAAAAAGCAGTAATGCAAACTTAGTCAGAGACATAGATTTTCACTTGCAACTTGCTTAAACATGTTTAACAGTGCATGAAATGTTGTCTAAAACAAAAAGAATGATGCATTTTAGTAGCTGGATCTGGTTTTATCACATTCTGTATTGGACGTTGAAAATGAGCTTTACTCAGCCAGCAGAGGTCAAAATAAGCAGTAATGCAAACTCAGTCAGAGACATAGATTTTCACTTGCAACTTTCCTAAACATATTTAACAGTGCATGAAATGTTGTCTAAAACAAAAAGAAAATGCTTTTTAGTGGCTGGATCTGGTTTTATCACATTCTGAATTGAACGTTAAAAATGATCTTTTCAGAGCCAGCAGAGGTCAAAATAAGCAGTAATGCAAACTCAGTCAGAGACATAGATTTTCACTTGCAACTTTCCTAAACATGTTTAACAGTGCATGAAATGTTGTCTAAAACAAAAAGAATGATGCATTTTAGTAGCTGGATCTGGTTTTATCACAATCTGTATTGGACGTTGAAAATGAGCTTTACTCAGCCAGCAGAGGTCAAAATAAGCAGTAATGCAAACTCAGTCAGAGACATAGATTTTCACTTGCAACTTTCCTAAACATATTAAACAGTGCATGAAATGTTGTATAAAACAAAAAGAAAATGCTTTTTAGTGGCTGGATCTGGTTTTATCACATTCTGAATTGAACGTTGAAAATGAGCTTTTCAGAGCCAGCAGAGGTCAAAATAAGCAGTAATGCAAACTCAGTCAGAGACATAGATTTTCACTTGCAACCTGCTTTAACATGTTTAACAGTGCATGAAATGTTGTCTAGAACAAAAAGAATGATGCATTTTAGTGGCTGGATCTGGTTTTATCACATTCTGTATTGAACGTTGAAAATGAGCTTTTCTCAGCCAGCAGAGGTCAAAATAAGCAGTAATGCAAACTCAGTCATAGACATAGATTTTCACTTGCAACTTGCTTTAACATATTTAACAGTGCATGAAATGTTGTCTAAAACAAAAAGAAAATGCTATTTAGTAGCTGGATCTGGTTTTATCACATTCTGAATTGAACGTTGAAAATGAGCTTTTCAGAGCCAGCAGAGGTCAAAATAAGCAGTAATGCAAACTTAGTCAGAGACATAGATTTTCACTTGCAACTTTCCTAAACATATTTAACAGTGCATGAAATGTTGTCTAAAACAAAAAGAAAATGCTTTTTACTGGCTGGATCTGCTTTATCACATTCTGAATTGAACAATGAAAATGAGCTTTTCTCAGCCAGCAGAGGTCAAAATAAGCAGTAATGCAAACTCAGTCATAGACATAGATTTTCACTTGCAACTTGCTTTAACATGTTTAACAGTGCATGAAATGTTGTCTAAAACAAAAAGAATGATGCATTTTAGTGGCTGGATCTGGTTTTATCACATTCTTCATTGAACGTTGAAAATGAGCTTTTCTCAACCAGCAGAGGTCAAAATAAGCAGTAATGCAAACTCAGTCAGAGACATAGATTTTCACTTGCAACTTGCTTTAACATGTTTAACAGTGCATGAAATGTTGTCTAAAACAAAAAGAATGATGCATTTTAGTAGCTGGATCTGGTTTTATCACATTCTGTATTGGACGTTGAAAATGAGCTTTTCTCAGCCAACAGAGGTCAAAATAAGCAGTAATGCAAACTCAGTCAGAGACATAGATTTTCACTTGCAACTTTCCTAAACATATTTAACAGTGCATGAAATGTTGTCTAAAACAAAAAGAAAATGCTTTTTAGTAGCTGGATCTGGTTTTATCACATTCTGTATTGGACGTTGAAAATGAGCTTTACTCAGCCAGCAGAGGTCAAAATAAGCAGTAATGCAAACTCAGTCAGAGACATAGATTTTCACTTGCAACTTTCCTAAACATATTCAACAGTGCATGAAATGTTGTCTAAAACAAAGAGAAAATGCTTTTTAGTGGCTGGATCTGGTTTTATCACATTCTGAATTGAACGTTGAAAATGAGCTTTTCAGAGCCAGCAGAGGTCAAAATAAGCAGTAATGCAAACTCAGTCATAGACATAGATTTTCACTTGCAACTTGCTTTAACATGTTTAACAGCGCATGAAATGTTGTCTAAAACAAAAAGAATGATGCATTTTAGTGGCTGGATCTGGTTTTATCACATTCTGAATTGAACTTTGAAAATGAGCTGTTCTCAGCCAGCAGAGGTCAAAATAAGCAGTAATGCAAACTCAGTCAGAGACATAGATTTTCACTTGCAACTTGCTTTAACATGTTTAACAGTGCATGAAATGTTGTCTAAAACAAAAAGAATGATGCATTTTAGTAGCTGGATCTGGTTTTATCACATTCTGTATTGGGCGTTGAAAATGAGCTTTACTCAGCCAGCAGAGGTCAAAATAAGCAGTAATGCAAACTCAGTCATAGACATAGATTTTCACTTGCAACTTGCTTTAACATGTTTAACAGTGCATGAATTGTTGTCTAAAACAAAAAGAATGATGCATTTTAGTAGCTGGATCTGGTTTTATCACATTCTGTATTGGACGTTGAAAATGAGCTTTACTCAGCCAGCAGAGGTCAAAATAAGCAGTAATGCAAAATCAGTCAGAGACATAGATTTTCACTTGCAACTTGCTTTAACATGTTTAACAGTGCATGAAATGTTGTCTAAAACAAAAAGAATGATGCATTTTAGTGGCTGGATCTGGTTTTATCACATTCTGAATTGAACGTTGAAAATGAGCTTTACTCAGCCAGCAGAGGTCAAAATAAGCAGTAATGCAGTCAGAGACATAGATTTTCACTTGCAACTTGCTTTAACATGTTTAACAGTGCATGAATTGTTGTCTAAAACAAAAAGAATGATGCATTTTAGTAGCTGGATCTGGTTTTATCACATTCTGTATTGGACGTTGAAAATGAGCTTTACTCAGCCAGCAGAGGTCAAAATAAGCAGTAATGCAAACTCAGTCAGAGACATAGATTTTCACTTGCAACTTTCCTAATCATATTCAACAGTGCATGAAATGTTGTCTAAAACAAAAAGAAAATGCTTTTTAGTGGCTGGATCTGGTTTTATCACATTCTGAATTGAACGTTGAAAATGAGCTTTTCAGAGCCAGCAGAGGTCAAAATAAGCAGTAATGCAAACTCAGTCATAGACATAGATTTTCACTTGCAA
This sequence comes from Danio rerio, assembly GCF_052040795.2. Classification (NCBI taxonomy): domain Eukaryota; kingdom Metazoa; phylum Chordata; class Actinopteri; order Cypriniformes; family Danionidae; genus Danio; species Danio rerio. The sequence continues at coordinate 47,681,770 of NC_141037.1, forward strand.
CTTGCTTTAACATGTTTAACAGCGCATGAAATGTTGTCTAAAACAAAAAGAATGATGCATTTTAGTGGCTGGATCTGGTTTTATCACATTCTGAATTGAACGTTGAAAATGAGCTGTTCTCAGCCAGCAGAGGTCAAAATAAGCAGTAATGCAAACTCAGTCAGAGACATAGATTTTCACTTGCAACTTGCTTTAACATGTTTAACAGTGCATGAAATGTTGTCTAAAACAAAAAGAATGATGCATTTTAGTGGCTGGATCTGGTTTTATCACATTCTGAATTGAACGTTGAAAATGAGCTTTACTCAGCCAGCAGAGGTCAAAATAAGCAGTAATGCAGTCAGAGACATAGATTTTCACTTGCAACTTTCCTAAACATATTTAACAGTGCATGAAATGTTGTCTAAAACAAAAAGAAAATGCTTTTTAGTGGCTGGATCTGGTTTTATCACATTCTGAATTGAACGTTGAAAATGAGCTTTTCAGAGCCAGCAGAGGTCAAAATAAGCAGTAATGCAAACTCAGTCATAGACATAGATTTTCACTTGCAACTTGCTTTAACATGTTTAACAGCGCATGAAATGTTGTCTAAAACAAAAAGAATGATGCATTTTAGTGGCTGGATCTGGTTTTATCACATTCTGAATTGAACGTTGAAAATGAGCTGTTCTCAGCCAGCAGAGGTCAAAATAAGCAGTAATGCAAACTCAGTCAGAGACATAGATTTTCACTTGCAACTTTCCTAAACATATTGAACAGTGCATGAAATGTTGTCTAAAACAAAAAGAAAATGCTTTTTAGTGGCTGGATCTGGTTTTATCACATTCTGAATTAAACGTTGAAAATGAGCTTTTCAGAGCCAGCAGAGGTCAAAATAAGCAGTAATGCAAACTCAGTCATAGACATAGATTTTCACTTGCAACTTTCCTAAACATATTGAACAGTGCATGAAATGTTGTCTAAAACAAAAAGAAAATGCTTTTTAGTGGCTGGATCTGGTTTTATCACATTCTGAATTGAACGTTGAAAATGAGCTTTTCTCAACCAGCAGAGGTCAAAATAAGCAGTAATGCAAACTCAGTCAGAGACATAGATTTTCACTTGCAACTTGCTTTAACATGTTTAACAGTGCATGAAATGTTGTCTAAAACAAAAAGAATGATGCATTTTAGTAGCTGGATCTGGTTTTATCACATTCTGTATTGGACGTTGAAAATTAGCTTTACTCAGCCAGCAGAGGTCAAAATAAGCAGTAATGCAAACTCAGTCAGAGACATAGATTTTCACTTGCAACTTGCTTTAACATGTTTAACAGTGCATGAAATGTTGTCTAAAACAAAAAGAATGATGCATTTTAGTAGCTGGATCTGGTTTTATCACATTCTGTATTGGACGTTGAAAATGACCTTTTCTCAGCCAACAGAGGTCAAAATAAGCAGTAATGCAAACTCAGTCAGAGACAAAGATTTTCACTTGCAACTTTCCTAAACATATTTAACAGTGCATGAAATGTTGTCTAAAACAAAAAGAAAATGCTTTTTACTGGCTGGATCTGCTTTATCACATTCTGAATTGAACAATGAAAATGAGCTTTTCAGAGCCAGCAGAGGTCAAAATAAGCAGTAATGCAAACTCAGTCAAAGACATAGATTTTCACTTGCAACTTGCTTTAACATGTTTAACAGTGCATGAAATGTTGTCTAAAACAAAAAGAATGATGCATTTTAGTGGCTGGATCTGGTTTTATCACATTCTGAATTGAACGTTGAAAATGAGCTTTACTCAGCCAGCAGAGGTCAAAATAAGCAGTAATGCAGTCAGAGACATAGATTTTCACTTGCAACTTGCTTTAACATATTTAACAGTGCATGAAATGTTGTCTAAAACAAAAAGAAAATGCATTTTAGTAGCTGGATCTGGTTTTATCACATTCTGTATTGGACGTTGAAAATTAGCTTTACTCAGCCAGCAGAGGTCAAAATAAGCAGTAATGCAAACTCAGTCAGATTCAGAGATTTTTACTTGCAACTTGCTTTAACTTGTTTAACAGTGCATGAATTGTTGTCTAAAACAAAAAGATTAATGCTGTTTAGTGGCTAGATCTGTATTTATCACTTTCTGAATTGAACGTTGAAAATGAGCTTTTCAGAGCCAGCAGAGGTCAAAATAAGCAGTAATGCAAACTCAGTCATAGACATAGATTTTCACTTGCAACTTGCTTTAACATGTTTAACAGCGCATGAAATGTTGTCTAAAACAAAAAGAATGATGCATTTTAGTGGCTGGATCTGGTTTTATCACATTCTGAATTAAACGTTGAAAATGAGCTGTTCTCAGCCAGCAGAGGTCAAAATAAGCAGTAATGCAAACTCACTTGCAACTTGCTTTAACATGTTTAACAGTGCATGAAATGTTGTCTAAAACAAAAAGAATGATGCATTTTAGTGGCTGGATCTGGTTTTATCACATTCTTAATTGAACGTTGAAAATGAGCTGTTCTCAGCCAGCAGAGGTCAAAATAAGCAGTAATGCAAACTCAGTCAGAGACATAGATTTTCACTTGCAACTTTCTTTAACATGTTTAACAGTGCATGAAATGTTGTCTAAAACAAAAAGAATGATGCATTTTAGTGGCTGGATCTGGTTTTATCACATTCTGAATTGAACATTGAAAATGAGCTTTACTCAGCCAGCAGAGGTCAAAATAAGCAGTAATGCAAACTCAGTCAGAGACATAGATTTTCACTTGCAACTTGCTTTAACATGTTTAACAGTGCATGAAATGTTGTCTAAAACAAAAAGAATGATGCATTTTAGTGGCTGGATCTGGTTTTATCACATTCTTCATTGAACGTTGAAAATGAGCTTTACTCAGCCAGCAGAGGTCAAAATAAGCAGTAATGCAAACTCAGTCAGAGACATAGATTTTCACTTGCAACTTGCTTTAACATGTTTAACAGTGCATGAAATGTTGTCTAAAACAAAAAGAATGATGCATTTTAGTAGCTGGATCTGGTTTTATCACATTCTGTATTGGACGTTGAAAATGAGCTTTTCTCAGCCAACAGAGGTCAAAATAAGCAGTAATGCAAACTCAGTCAGAGACATAGATTATCACTTGCAACTTTCCTAAACATATTGAACAGTGCATGAAATGTTGTCTAAAACAAAAAGAAAATGCTTTTTAGTGGCTGGATCTGGTTTTATCACATTCTGAATTGAACGTTGAAAATGAGCTTTTCAGAGCCAGCAGAGGTCAAAATAAGCAGTAATGCAAACTCAGTCATAGACATAGATTTTCACTTGCAACTTGCTTTAACATGTTTAACAGTGCATGAAATGTTGTCTAAAACAAAAAGAATGATGCATTTTAGTAGCTGGATCTGGTTTTATCACATTCTGTATTGGACGTTGAAAATGAGCTTTACTCAGCCAGCAGAGGTCAAAATAAGCAGTAATGCAAACTCAGTCAGAGACATAGATTTTCACTTGCAACTTTCCTAAACATATTCAACAGTGCATGAAATGTTGCCTAAAACAAAAAGAAAATGCATTTTAGTGGCTGGATCTGGTTTTATCACATTCTGAATTGAACGTTGAAAATGAGCTGTTCTCAGCCAGCAGAGGTCAAAATAAGCAGTAATGCAAACTCAGTCAGAGACAGATTTTCACTTGCAACTTGCTTTAACATGTTTAACAGCGCATGAAATGTTGTCTAAAACAAAAAGAATGATGCATTTTAGTGGCTGGATCTGGTTTTATCACATTCTGAATTGAACGTTGAAAATGAGCTTTACTCAGCCAGCAGAGGTCAAAATAAGCAGTAATGCAGTCAGAGACATAGATTTTCACTTGCGACTTGCTTTAACATATTTAACAGTGCATGAAATGTTGTCTAAAACAAAAAGAAAATGCTTTTTAGTGGCTGGATCTGGTTTTATCACATTCTGAATTAAACGTTGAAAATGAGCTTTTCAGAGCCAGCAGAGGTCAAAATAAGCAGTAATGCAAACTCAGTCATAGACATAGATTTTCACTTGCAACTTGCTTTAACATGTTTAACAGTGCATGAAATGTTGTCTAAAACAAAAAGAATGATGCATTTTAGTGGCTGGATCTGGTTTTATCACATTCTTCATTGAACTTTGAAAATGAGCTTTTCTCAACCAGCAGAGGTCAAAATAAGCAGTAATGCAAACTTAGTCAGAGACATAGATTTTCACTTGCAACTTGCTTAAACATGTTTAACAGTGCATGAAATGTTGTCTAAAACAAAAAGAATGATGCATTTTAGTAGCTGGATCTGGTTTTATGACATTCTGTATTGGACGTTGAAAATGAGCTTTACTCAGCCAGCAGAGGTCAAAATAAGCAGTAATGCAAACTCAGTCAGAGACATAGATTTTCACTTGCAACTTTCCTAAACATATTTAACAGTGCATGAAATGTTGTCTAAAACAAAAAGAAAATGCTTTTTAGTGGCTGGATCTGGTTTTATCACATTCTGAATTGAACGTTAAAAATGATCTTTTCAGAGCCAGCAGAGGTCAAAATAAGCAGTAATGCAAACTCAGTCAGAGACATAGATTTTCACTTGCAACTTGCTTTAACATGTTTAACAGTGCATGAAATGTTGTCTAAAACAAAAAGAATGATGCATTTTAGTAGCTGGATCTGGTTTTATCACATTCTGTATTGGACGTTGAAAATGAGCTTTACTCAGCCAGCAGAGGTCAAAATAAGCAGTAATGCAAACTCAGTCAGAGACATAGATTTTCACTTGCAACTTTCCTAAACATATTTAACAGTGCATGAAATGTTGTCTAAAACAAAAAGAAAATGTTTTTTAGTGGCTGGATCTGGTTTTATCACATTCTGAATTGAACGTTGAAAATGAGCTTTTCAGAGCCAGCAGAGGTCAAAATAAGCAGTAATGCAAACTCAGTCATAGACATAGATTTTCACTTGCAACTTGCTTTAACATGTTTAACAGCGCATGAAATGTTGTCTAAAACAAAAAGAATGATGCATTTTAGTGGCTGGATCTGGTTTTATCACATTCTGAATTGAACGTTGAAAATGAGCTGTTCTCAGCCAGCAGAGGTCAAAATAAGCAGTAATTTAAACTCAGTCAGAGACATAGATTTTCACTTGCAACTTTCCTAAACATATTGAACAGTGCATGAAATGTTGTCTAAAACAAAAAGAAAATGCTTTTTAGTGGCTGGATCTGGTTTTATCACATTCTGAATTAAACGTTGAAAATGAGCTTTTCAGAGCCAGCAGAGGTCAAAATAAGCAGTAATGCAAACTCAGTCATAGACATAGATTTTCACTTGCAACTTTCCTAAACATATTGAACAGTGCATGAAATGTTGTCTAAAACAAAAAGAAAATGCTTTTTAGTGGCTGGATCTGGTTTTATCACATTCTGAATTGAACGTTGAAAATGAGCTTTTCTCAACCAGCAGAGGTCAAAATAAGCAGTAATGCAAACTCAGTCAGAGACATAGATTTTCACTTGCAACTTGCTTTAACATGTTTAACAGTGCATGAAATGTTGTCTAAAACAAAAAGAATGATGCATTTTAGTAGCTGGATCTGGTTTTATCACATTCTGTATTGGACGTTGAAAATTAGCTTTACTCAGCCAGCAGAGGTCAAAATAAGCAGTAATGCAAACTCAGTCAGAGACATAGATTTTCACTTGCAACTTGCTTTAACATGTTTAACAGTGCATGAAATGTTGTCTAAAACAAAAAGAATGATGCATTTTAGTAGCTGGATCTGGTTTTATCACATTCTGTATTGGACGTTGAAAATGACCTTTTCTCAGCCAACAGAGGTCAAAATAAGCAGTAATGCAAACTCAGTCAGAGACATAGATTTTCACTTGCAACTTTCCTAAACATATTTAACAGTGCATGAAATGTTGTCTAAAACAAAAAGAAAATGCTTTTTACTGGCTGGATCTGCTTTATCACATTCTGAATTGAACAATGAAAATGAGCTTTTCAGAGCCAGCAGAGGTCAAAATAAGCAGTAATGCAAACTCAGTCAAAGACATAGATTTTCACTTGCAACTTGCTTTAACATGTTTAACAGTGCATGAAATGTTGTCTAAAACAAAAAGAAAATGCATTTTAGTAGCTGGATCTGGTTTTATCACATTCTGTATTGGACGTTGAAAATTAGCTTTACTCAGCCAGCAGAGGTCAAAATAAGCAGTAATGCAAACTCAGTCAGATTCAGAGATTTTTACTTGCAACTTGCTTTAACTTGTTTAACAGTGCATGAATTGTTGTCTAAAACAAAAAGATTAATGCTGTTTAGTGGCTAGATCTGTATTTATCACTTTCTGAATTGAACGTTGAAAATGAGCTTTTCAGAGCCAGCAGAGGTCAAAATAAGCAGTAATGCAAACTCAGTCATAGACATAGATTTTCACTTGCAACTTGCTTTAACATGTTTAACAGCGCATGAAATGTTGTCTAAAACAAAAAGAATGATGCATTTTAGTGGCTGGATCTGGTTTTATCACATTCTGAATTAAACGTTGAAAATGAGCTGTTCTCAGCCAGCAGAGGTCAAAATAAGCAGTAATGCAAACTCACTTGCAACTTGCTTTAACATGTTTAACAGTGCATGAAATGTTGTCTAAAACAAAAAGAATGATGCATTTTAGTGGCTGGATCTGGTTTTATCACATTCTTAATTGAACGTTGAAAATGAGCTGTTCTCAGCCAGCAGAGGTCAAAATAAGCAGTAATGCAAACTCAGTCAGAGACATAGATTTTCACTTGCAACTTTCTTTAACATGTTTAACAGTGCATGAAATGTTGTCTAAAACAAAAAGAATGATGCATTTTAGTGGCTGGATCTGGTTTTATCACATTCTGAATTGAACATTGAAAATGAGCTTTACTCAGCCAGCAGAGGTCAAAATAAGCAGTAATGCAAACTCAGTCAGAGACATAGATTTTCACTTGCAACTTGCTTTAACATGTTTAACAGTGCATGAAATGTTGTCTAAAACAAAAAGAATGATGCATTTTAGTGGCTGGATCTGGTTTTATCACATTCTTCATTGAACGTTGAAAATGAGCTTTACTCAGCCAGCAGAGGTCAAAATAAGCAGTAATGCAAACTCAGTCAGAGACATAGATTTTCACTTGCAACTTTCCTAAACATATTTAACAGTGCATGAAATGTTGTCTAAAACAAAAAGAAAATGCTTTTTAGTGGCTGGATCTGGTTTTATCACATTCTGAATTGAACGTTGAAAATGAGCTTTTCAGAGCCAGCAGAGGTCAAAATAAGCAGTAATGCAAACTCAGTCAGAGACATAGATTTTCACTTGCAACTTGCTTTAACATGTTTAACAGTGCATGAAATGTTGTTTAAATCAAAAAGAATGATGCATTTTAGTGGCTGGATCTGGTTTTATCACTTTCTGAATTCAACGTTGAAAATGAGCTGTTCTCAGCCAGCAGAGGTCAAAATAAGCAGTAATGCAAACTCAGTCAGAGACATAGATTTTCACTTGCAACTTGCTTTAACATGTTTAACAGTGCATGAAATGTTGTCTAAAACAAAAAGAATGATGCATTTTAGTAGCTGGATCTGGTTTTATCACATTCTGTATTGGACGTTGAAAATGAGCTTTTCTCAGCCAACAGAGGTCAAAATAAGCAGTAATGCAAACTCAGTCAGAGACATAGATTTTCACTTGCAACTTTCCTAAACATATTTAACAGTGCATGAAATGTTGTCTAAAACAAAAAGAAAATGCTTTTTAGTAGCTGGATCTGGTTTTATCACATTCTGAATTGAACGTTGAAAATGAGCTTTTCAGAGCCAGCAGAGGTCAAAATAAGCAGTAATGCAAACTCAGTCAGAGACATAGATTATCACTTGCAACTTTCCTAAACATATTGAACAGTGCATGAAATGTTGTCTAAAACAAAAAGAAAATGCTTTTTAGTGGCTGGATCTGGTTTTATCACATTCTGAATTGAACGTTGAAAATGAGCTTTTCAGAGCCAGCAGAGGTCAAAATAAGCAGTAATGCAAACTCAGTCATAGACATAGATTTTCACTTGCAACTTGCTTTAACATGTTTAACAGTGCATGAAATGTTGTCTAAAACAAAAAGAATGATGCATTTTAGTAGCTGGATCTGGTTTTATCACATTCTGTATTGGACGTTGAAAATGAGCTTTACTCAGCCAGCAGAGGTCAAAATAAGCAGTAATGCAAACTCAGTCAGAGACATAGATTTTCACTTGCAACTTTCCTAAACATATTCAACAGTGCATGAAATGTTGCCTAAAACAAAAAGAAAATGCTTTTTAGTGGCTGGATCTGGTTTTATCACATTCTGAATTGAACGTTGAAAATGAGCTTTTCAGAGCCAGCAGAGGTCAAAATAAGCAGTAATGCAAACTCAGTCATAGACATAGATTTTCACTTGCAACTTGCTTTAACATGTTTAACAGCGCATGAAATGTTGTCTAAAACAAAAAGAATGATGCATTTTAGTGGCTGGATCTGGTTTTATCACATTCTGAATTGAACGTTGAAAATGAGCTGTTCTCAGCCAGCAGAGGTCAAAATAAGCAGTAATGCAAACTCAGTCAGAGACAGATTTTCACTTGCAACTTGCTTTAACATGTTTAACAGCGCATGAAATGTTGTCTAAAACAAAAAGAATGATGCATTTTAGTGGCTGGATCTGGTTTTATCACATTCTGAATTGAACGTTGAAAATGAGCTTTACTCAGCCAGCAGAGGTCAAAATAAGCAGTAATGCAGTCAGAGACATAGATTTTCACTTGCGACTTGCTTTAACATATTTAACAGTGCATGAAATGTTGTCTAAAACAAAAAGAAAATGCTTTTTAGTGGCTGGATCTGGTTTTATCACATTCTGAATTAAACGTTGAAAATGAGCTTTTCAGAGCCAGCAGAGGTCAAAATAAGCAGTAATGCAAACTCAGTCATAGACATAGATTTTCACTTGCAACTTGCTTTAACATGTTTAACAGTGCATGAAATGTTGTCTAAAACAAAAAGAATGATGCATTTTAGTGGCTGGATCTGGTTTTATCACATTCTTCATTGAACGTTGAAAATGAGCTTTTCTCAACCAGCAGAGGTCAAAATAAGCAGTAATGCAAACTTAGTCAGAGACATAGATTTTCACTTGCAACTTGCTTAAACATGTTTAACAGTGCATGAAATGTTGTCTAAAACAAAAAGAATGATGCATTTTAGTAGCTGGATCTGGTTTTATGACATTCTGTATTGGACGTTGAAAATGAGCTTTACTCAGCCAGCAGAGGTCAAAATAAGCAGTAATGCAAACTCAGTCAGAGACATAGATTTTCACTTGCAACTTTCCTAAACATATTTAACAGTGCATGAAATGTTGTCTAAAACAAAAAGAAAATGCTTTTTAGTGGCTGGATCTGGTTTTATCACATTCTGAATTGAACGTTAAAAATGATCTTTTCAGAGCCAGCAGAGGTCAAAATAAGCAGTAATGCAAACTCAGTCAGAGACATAGATTTTCACTTGCAACTTGCTTTAACATGTTTAACAGTGCATGAAATGTTGTCTAAAACAAAAAGAATGATGCATTTTAGTAGCTGGATCTGGTTTTATCACATTCTGTATTGGACGTTGAAAATGAGCTTTACTCAGCCAGCAGAGGTCAAAATAAGCAGTAATGCAAACTCAGTCAGAGACATAGATTTTCACTTGCAACTTTCCTAAACATATTTAACAGTGCATGAAATGTTGTCTAAAACAAAAAGAAAATGTTTTTTAGTGGCTGGATCTGGTTTTATCACATTCTGAATTGAACGTTGAAAATGAGCTTTGCAGAGCCAGCAGAGGTCAAAATAAGCAGTAATGCAAACTCAGTCATAGACATAGATTTTCACTTGCAACTTGCTTTAACATGTTTAACAGTGCATGAAATGTTGTCTAAAACAAAAAGAATGATGCATTTTAGTGGCTGGATCTGGTTTTATCACATTCTGAATTGAACGTTGAAAATGAGCTGTTCTCAGCCAGCAGAGGTCAAAATAAGCAGTAATGCAAACTCAGTCAGAGACATAGATTTTCACTTGCAACTTGCTTTAACATGTTTAACAGTGCATGAAATGTTGTCTAAAACAAAAAGAATGATGCATTTTAGTGGCTGGATCTGGTTTTATCACATTCTGAATTGAACGTTGAAAATGAGCTTTACTCAGCCAGCAGAGGTCAAAATAAGCAGTAATGCAAACTCAGTCAGAGACATAGATTTTCACTTGCAACTTGCTTTAACATGTTTAACAGTGCATGAATTGTTGTCTAAAACAAAAAGAATGATGCATTTTAGTGGCTGGATCTGGTTTTATCACATTCTGAATTGAACGTTGAAAATGAGCTTTTCTCAGCCAGCAGAGGTCAAAATAAGCAGTAATGCAAACTCAGTCAGAGACATAGATTTTCACTTGCAACTTGCTTTAACATGTTTTACAGTGCATGCAATGTTGTCTAAAACAAAAAGAATGTTGCATTTTAGTAGCTGGATCTGGTTTTATCACATTCTGAATTGAACGTTGAAAATGAGCTGTTCTCAGCCAGCAGAGGTCAAAATAAGCAGTAATGCAAACTCAGTCAGAGACATAGATTTTCACTTGCAACTTGCTTTAACATGTTTTACAGTGCATGCAATGTTGTCTAAAACAAAAAGAATGATGCATTTTAGTAGCTGGATCTGGTTTTATCACATTCTGAATTGAACGTTGAAAATGAGCTGTTCTCAGCCAGCAGAGGTCAAAATAAGCAGTAATGCAAACTCAGTCAGAGACATAGACTTTCACTTGCAACTTGCTTTAACATGTTTAACAGTGCATGCAATGTTGTCTAAAACAAAAAGAATGATGCATTTTAGTGGCTGGATCTGGTTTTATCACATTCTGAATTGAACGTTGAAAATGAGCTGTTCTCAGCCAGCAGAGGTCAAAATAAGCAGTAATGCAAACTCAGTCAGAGACATAGATTTTCACTTGCAACTTGCTTTAACATGTTAACAGTGCATGAATTGTTGTCTAAAACAAAAAGAATGATGCATTTTAGTGGCTGGATCTGGTTTTATGACATTCTGAATTGAACGTTGAAAATGAGCTGTTCTCAGCCAGCAGAGGTCAAAATAAGCAGTAATGCAAACTCAGTCAGAGACATAGATTTTCACTTGCAACTTGCTTTAACATGTTTAAAAGTGCATGAATTGTTGTCTAAAGCAAAAAGAATGATGCATTTTAGTGGCTGGATCTGGTTTTATCACATTCTTCATTGAACGTTGAAAATGAGCTTTTCAGAGCCAGCGGAGGTCAAAATAAGCAGTAATGCAAACTCAGTCAGAGACATAGATTTTCACTTGCAACTTTCCTAAACATATTGAACAGTGCATGAAATGTTGTCTAAAACAAAAAGAAAATGCTTTTTAGTGGCTGGATCTGGTTTTATCACATTCTGAATTGAACGTTGAAAATGAGCTTTTCTCAACCAGCAGAGGTCAAAATAAGCAGTAATGCAAACTCAGTCAGAGACATAGATTTTCACTTGCAACTTGCTTTAACATGTTTAACAGTGCATGAAATGTTGTCTAAAACAAAAAGAATGATGCATTTTAGTAGCTGGATCTGGTTTTATCACATTCTGTATTGGACGTTGAAAATTAGCTTTACTCAGCCAGCAGAGGTCAAAATAAGCAGTAATGCAAACTCAGTCAGATTCAGAGATTTTTACTTGCAACTTGCTTTAACTTGTTTAACAGTGCATGAATTGTTGTCTAAAACAAAAAGATTAATGCTGTTTAGTGGCTAGATCTGTATTTATCACTTTCTGTGTTGGACCTTGAAAATGAGCTTTTCTCAGCCAGCAGAGGTCAAAATAAGCAGTAATGCAAACTCAGTCAGAGACATAGATTTTCACTTGCAACTTGCCTAAACATGTTTAACAGTGCATGAAATGTTGTCTAAAATAAAAAGAATGATGCATTTTTAGTGGCTGGATCTGGTTTTATCACATTCTGTATTGAGATTTAAAACTGTCAGTTTTCAAAAATTACTTAACGCTGTCCCTTTTCTTCTGGAGTTTTTAGGAACAACGATGTTTCATTTGGGGGAAAGAAAAAAAAAGTGATGTTTTGAAATACATTGGTTACACCAATATGGTGTAATGCTTAGAATTTCTGGGTTTCATTCAGACGGCCTGGGCTCAACTCCAGATTTTTTTATGCTTTTAACCTCTAAAGTGTCCCAAGTAACATTAATAACAACACTTAGCCACAATTATTTGTATCGTAGTTGAATGCTAAACTCAATACTGCCAGCAAAACACAATAATAACAAAGAGTAAACACTTTTTTTATTTTAAGAATACTTTGCAGTAAACTTTAATGCATTAGTAAGTTTATTTTATCTACCTTCTGATGCAGAATGTTTTTGAAACATTTAATTATGTTTTTATGACCACGGGGATCTCACCAAAATATTTGACCTAATTCAAGTAACCATTGCTGCAGTTTTTAAACACAAAATGTCTTTGCAAACTTTTTTGCGTATGTGTTAAAAGTCTAATTTTACACAACTCTTATAGCATCCGTTACAATGCATACAGTAAATGTCACAATAACCATTTTTACTGCCAATTATCTTTTGGTGTCTAATTCTTCACAATATTTTTTTTCACGAGAACTATGAATCTACAAAGGCAAGGCAAGGCAAGACAAGGCAAGTTTATTTCTATAGCACATTTCATACACAGTGGTAATTCAAAGTGCTTTACATAAACAGGAATAAAAGAGACAAGTATAAGAAAAATATAAACAAATAATAAAAAATATAAAAAATGATAAAAACAGATCAAATGTGTTAAAACAAGTTATAAAAGAATGAAAAAGAAGAGAAAAACATATTAGTGTGATCTGTCAATAGTTCAATCTGTCTACAAAACTTAAAGAATAGTTGCCACTAAATCTACATTAATATCTTGTTCAACAGTGTCTAATGTACTGTGTATTAAAAATATATTCTTTTGAACTGTCATGAAAGTTTGAGTTGTGAATGTTTTGGTTTTAAACCAGAGACAACCAACAATATTATGTATACCTTTTGTTCAAATACTTTTTCAAATGAAAGAGAAATTATGAAATTGTATGTCAGTGCATCTTTAAAACTAAATTGGGCAAAAAAATTTAGGTTGTCTTTCTAAACTGACTACAAAACCGTTATACATGAGAACGTTCAAGGTTACTAAAGTAACCCTTCGTTCCCCGAGGAGGGGAACGGAAGCACTATAAGTGGATTTGATGTACTAATCCACGTATGGGAGGATTCGGTTCAGAAGCCGCTCGTCTGAAAGAGTATTGAACGGGCCAATTAAGAATGAATTGGCAGCGCAAGCCTGCGCAGGTGTGCTGCATAGCCAATTAACTGAGCATATATGCACACCTGGCGCCAGCAGACGCTATACTTTTTAAGCTGAAGAGACTTTTAACAGCTAAGGGACAGTCATTATGGCGACGGAGAATCGTGCTTCCGTTCCCCTCCTCGGGGAACGAAGGGTTACTTTAGTAACCTCGAACGTTCCCCTTGGGGGGGAACTTCAGCACTATAAGTGGATTTGATGTACATTATAAGTGGATTTAATCCACGTATGGGAGCCCATTGAAAGCGCCACAATGACTGCACCTTACCAACACCCATCATGAGAGGGCAGTTAGGCAAGCGTGACGCACCCAGATCATGAGAGGCGCGGTCCTCCAACGTGCCCTTGGCCCTAACTTATCCCACTTCAAAAGAAGCTTAACGGAATATGCATATTTTTTTTGGGAGTCGCTAGCGTCTAGATAATTCTAGGAATATACGACAGTACGTTGGGAAGCGTGCCATCCCAGTAGGGAGGACGCTGCGGAGACCATCCGCACCCAATAGGGAAAAAATGGAATTAAATATGGACTAACCCTGAAAGGGGGAGTGCGCATAAGAAGGTGGTTAGCGGATAGGGAAAGTACGGGTCCACCCAGGGGGGGGGGGACTTAACCGTGGCGGAAAAGCATATGGGGATCACCAGCGGGAATCGGCCATAGCAGGCATCTATACCTAAAACGCGGGCTGACCAGCAGGCAGACCTACAACGTAGTGGGCCAGCAGGTGACTCCTCCGCTGAGTCAGAGCTGGGGGCCTCGGAGGAATCTGCAGGGCTCACCGAATGGGGAACTTTACTGACAGACAGGAGGGTGCACATCTCTCCGTGTTAGGGAAAAAAGGCACCGCAAGCGTGCTACAACACCTACCGAGTTGTTTCCTCAATTACCAAAGGTCTCTAACACCCTTGAGGAAACCGGCTCCACTCGCAGATTATAAAACCTTGCAAATGTGTTGGGTATCACCCAGCCCGCAGCTCTACAAATGTCTGTTAAAGAAGCGCCGCGCGCACACGCCCAAGAGGATGCAACGCTCGAGTGGAGTGCGCACGCACTCCCGGGGGGCGCGGCTGACCTCTGCTCAAATAAGCACATGAATGGCCTCCACAATCCAGTGGGATAAACGTTGTTTAGACACGGCACTTCCCTGCTGCCGTCCGCCATAACAGACAAAGAGCTGCTCAGAAGATCTAAAGTTCTGAGTACAGTCCACATAATGCGCAGAGCGCGAACTGGACAAAGTAAGGACAGGGCTGGGTCTGCCTCCTCCGGGGGCAGCACTTGCAGGGTTACTACCTGATCTCTAAAGGGAGTGGTAGGAACTTTGGGCACATAACCCGGGCGGGGTCTCAGGAACGTGAGAGTAATCCGGCCCGAATTCCAGGCACGAGTCACTGACCGAAAATGCCTCCAGGTCCCCGACCCTCTTAATGGAGGCCAACGCGACTTGAAGGAAAGAGAGCACAACACTGATCTGGCAAGATCAGGGGTCTTCTCTGCGAGAGACACACCATTCAGTGAATAGACTCCACTTCAGGGCGTAGGCGCGCCTCGTGAAGGGGGCTCTAGCCTGAGTGATGGTATCAACCACCGCGGGCGGCAGGTTACCTAAGTCTTCCTCGCGTCTATGGACCACACGTGGAGGTTCCAGAGATCGGGGCTAGGGTGCCAGACGGTGCCTTGTCCCTGAGAAAGTAGGTCCTCTCTCAAAGGGATCTGCCATGGGAGGGCTGTCGCGAGGAGGAAGAGCTCTGATATCCAAGTCCGGTTGGGCCAGTGGGGCGCAACTAGCAGAACCTGCTCCTCATCCTCCCTGACCTTGCACAGTAACTGCGCGATCAGGCTCACTGGAGGAAACGCATACTTGCGTATGCCCCGAGGCCAGCTGTGGGTCAGTGCATCCGTGCCGAGAGAGCCCTCGGTCAGGAAATAAAACAACCGGCAATGAGCGTACTCGGGGGAGCAACAGATCGATCTGGGTCTTCCCGAACTACGCCCATATCAGCTAGACAGACTCGGGTTGGAGTCTCCATTCTCCAGAGTGAATCTGCTGCCATGAGAGCACATCGGCTGCACGGTCGAGCATACCTGGGAAGTGAACGGCGCGCAGCGACTACAGCCGCGGGTGACTCCAGAGGAGCAAACGGCGGGCGAGCTGAGACATGCGGCGAGAGCGCATACCCCCCAAAACGGTTGATATACGCTGCTGCCGCCGTACTGTCCGTCCTGACCAGCACGTGTTGCTGCTCCAGCACCGGAGAAAAACGGCGGAGAGCAAGGAACACTGCCAACAGCTCTAGGCGATTGATATGCCAACGCAACTGGGCACCTACCCACAGGCCCGCAGCTGCATGCCCGCGACACACGGCTCCCCAGCCTGAGCTGGAAGCATCTGTTGAGACAACAATATGACTGGACGCCTGTCCCAGAGGCACACCGGCCTGCAGGAACGAGGGGTCATTCCAGGGGCTGAGGGTGCGGCGACACAGCGCAGTAACAGAGATTCGGTGTGTGCCCGCATACCATGCGCGTCTTGGAACTCGATCTTGAAGCCACCGCTAAAGTGGTCTCATATGGAGCAATCCGAGCGGTGTGACAGCCGCAGCGGAAGCCATATGCCCCAGGAGCCTCTGAAAATATTTCAGACAGTTCAGCAGCAGGCGAGCGCGCTCTCCGGAGAGGCGCGCTACCATGGTGACCGAGTCCAGCTCCATTCCGAGAAAAGAGATTCTCTGCACCGGGGCAAGTTTGCTCTTTTCCCAGTTGACCTGCAACCCCAATTGGCGAAGATGCCGGAGCACCTCGTCTCTGTGCGCAGTCAATTACTCCCGAGAGTGGGCTAAAATCAGCCAATCGTCAAAATTATTGAGTACGCGGATGCCCGCGAGCCGCAGGGGCGCTAAGGCACCCTCCGCGAGTTTGGTAAGGACCCGCGAAGACAGAGAGAGCCCGAAGGGGAGGACCTTGTACTGCCATGCTCGACCTTCGAATGCAAACCGCAGAAACTGATGGTGGCGTGGAAGAATGGAGACATGAAAATACGCGTCCTTCAGGTCTATGGCTTCAAACCAATCCTGAGGACGAACGCATCGGAGGATGCGCCTCTGCGTAAGCATTCTGAACGACAGCTTGTGAAGGCAGCGATTCAAAACGCGCAGATCTAGGATTGGCCGTGACCCACCGCTCTTTTTGGGTACGATGAAGTACGGGCTGTAAAACCCGCTCTTCATCTCGGCTGGAGGTACCGGCTCGATTGCACCCTTCGCCATAAGGGCAGCAATCTCCTCTCGCAAGACAGGGGCGGACAGGGGCTATTGACCCTGGTGAAATACCCGCCCGTGAACTTGGGAGGCTGTTTCGAGAACTGAAGTTCGTAGCCGAGTCTGATCGTGCGTATGAGCCACCGCGAGGGGCTGGCCCACGCTAACCAGGCAGGCAGAGCCCTCGCTAATGACGTCATCGCAGCAATCGCTGACGTACCCACGGAGGGGCAGCGCGGAGCGGGTGTACTGATCCGGGGAGCTCGAGGGTCCCACAGAAGAGCTGGAGGAGATCGATTCGCTCTGGCTCCGCACCCTGACTCCGGAAAAGGGGCTTGGGGGCTGGGAGAAGGGAGACCGTCCCCCCAGCACCCGTGAGCCGCTGGCGGAGCATGTAGACCCTGCGAGCTGAGAGGCGGCGCGTCCCAGACTGGCAGGGCTTGCAGTGCTCTTGAGCCACTGGCGGAGCGCACCGAACCTGCGAGCTAGAGAGCACAGTTTTTCAGACTGGCAGATTTCGGGCTGTCACATCCGGGGAAGTGAAAAAGTGCCCTTTCATTTCATGGCAGTAAAAGGTGCCGTTGGAAATGGCGCCCCGCCCTCCAGCGGGGAAGAGCAAGTTCCCTCTTCTCCAAATGACCTGTCCCAGGGACGCTTCGCGGTCCGTTGCCGGACTTAGCGGCGTTCTGGGCAGGGGGAGCTGCCTGCTTCCGAGGTGCTCGACACGCTCGCTTCGCCAGAGGCGTGTGCGGGGGCGGTGCAGCTCTCGAAGGCGGGCGCCTTCGGCGAGGAGCAGGTATAGATGGCACGGCGGGCGGAGCGGGCTACGGATCCGCCGATAAGACATCACCCATCAGACTGCTCTCTCACTGCTTCGAATTCCTGGGTGAATTCGCAGACAGTGTCGCCGACCAGCTTGGGATATGGGCGAGTCAAGAAAGCGGACTTTGTCGACTTCGCGCATACCAGCCAAGTTCTAGTCAGGGGTGGCGCTCCTGGATCACTAGTGTGGACATCGTCCTCCCCAAAGCACACGCAGCGGACTCAGTAGTCCGAAGAGCTTAGTCGGCTGCGGTGCGAAGCTCATAAGCCTGGGTTGGACCCACCCTCGTGCAGCTCGGCGAGCGCCTGCGCTTGGTAGCGCTGGTAGGTGGCTATCGCTTGCAAGGCGGAAGCAGCCTGGTCCGTAGCTTTGCAAGCTCTGACTCCGGGGAGCAGAAAGTTACAGGCTTTGGATGGGAGACGAGGCGGACCACACCAAGAAGAGGCGCCGCGCGGACTAACCGCCATAGCGCACTCAACCTGAGGAATTGCCACATACCCCCTGGCCGCTCCACCACCAAGAGTGGTGAGGGTGGAGGGACACGCAGCACAAGCAGAAAAAAGTGCTCTTTAAGACCGCGTGAGCCTACTGTGCGTCACCGGGAAGAAGGGAACGCCTCTCTAGTCAGTCCAGCCGCGGAGCTGGGGGATAAACCAATTCAATTCAATTCAATTCAGCTTTATTTGTATAGCGCTTTTACAATGTAGATTGTGTCAAAGCAGCTTCACATAAATGGTCATAGTAACTGGAACAGTGTGGTTCAGTAACTGGAACAGTGTGGTTCAGGTTTTAGTGTTTAAGTTCAGTTCAGTTCAGTTTAGCTCAGTTCAGTGTGATTCATTCATTACTGAGAGTTCAAACACTGAAGAGCAAATTCATCGATGCGTAGCTCTACCAATCCTGAACCATGCGAGGCAGTGGCGACAGCGGAGAGGGAAAAAAAACTTCACCTGATGGGAGTGAAGAAAAAAAACCTTGAGAGAACCAGACTCAGTTGGGCACGACCATTTTAATTTCTCCGCTGGCCAAAAGTCTTGTGCAGAACTTCATTCGCCGTGGTTTATGCTGGAAGATGGCCTCAATGAAGACTCGTCTGTCCCTGGAGCGTCACTGGAATCAGACACATGTTCTCCACTCCCCACGACCATCAGCGCAGCAGCAGCTCAGGATATGGCCTGGTCCCGGATATGGAATCCTTGGGATCATCACGTCACTGGTCTTGGATCCGATCAGTGACTCCGCCTAATCCGAGGACCTCGGGATGAGTATCCCCAGGTGAAAATAGAGAATAAAGAGAATAATTAGCGTAGCTGCTGTTCATAGTGTATATAAGCAAGATGCAGAAGCCAGTGTGGAACCCGCTAGGTGATGCATTGAGTGTATGCTTTACTAAACAGATAGGTCTTTAATCTAGTTTTGAACTGGGAGAGTGTGTCTGAGCCTCGGACGTTATTAGGAAGGCTATTCCAAAGTGTAGGAGCCATAAAAGAGAAGGCTCGACCTCCTTTACTTGATTTTGCTATTCTAGGTACTACCAGAAGCCCTGAATTTTGAGATCTTAAAGAGCGAGTTGGTTCATAGCGAGACAGAAGGTTGGTTAGATAAACAGGAGCTAGATTATTTAGAGCTTTATAGGTGAGAAGTAATATTTTAAATTCAATACGAAACTTAACAGGCAGCCAGTGTAAGGAGGATAAAATTGGGGTTATATGATCATATTTTCTAGACCTGGTCAGAACTCTGGCTGCTGCATTTTGTACTAATTGAAGTCTGTTAATAGAGGATGCTGGGCAGCCAGCAAATAGAGCATTACAGTAATCCAGTCTCGAAGTCATAAAAGCATGGACTAGCTTTTCTGCATCTGAGATGGATAGCATATTACGTAATTTAGCGATATTTCTCAGATGAAAGAAGGCAGTTTTTGTGACATGGGATATATGTTTTTTAAAAGTTAGATTGCTGTCTAATATGACACCCAAATCTTTTATGGTAGAGCTAAAGCTAACTTTGTATCCCTCTAATTGTAAATTGAGTTGCGAGATCTGCTGTGTGCAAGATTTAGGCCCAATAAGTAATAATTCTGTTTTGTCGGAGTTTAAGAGAAGAAAATTGTTGGTCATCCAGTCTTTGATGTCTTTGATACACTCAGTTAGTTTAGAAAGTTCAGACGTCTCGTCTGGTTTAGTTGAAATATATAATTGAGTATCATCTGCATAGCAGTGAAAGCTGATCCCATGTCTTCTAATAATGTCTCCCAGAGGTAGCATGTAAATTGTAAACAGTAAAGGGCCTAAAACTGATCCTTGAGGCACCCCATACTTTACTGGGCAGATTTGTGAAGGCTGTCCATTAAGATTCACAAACTGGTAGCGGTCAGTTAAGTATGACTTAAACCATTGTAGAGCCTGTCCCTGGACACCTGTAGACTTTAAGCGATTTATGAGGATATTGTGGTCAATGGTATCAAATGCCGCACTAAGATCGAGTAAAACTAATAGCGAGACGCACCCTCGGTCAGCAGCTAAGAGTAAATCGTTGGTTATTTTCACTAAGGCGGTTTCTGTACTGTGGTGAGCCCTGAAACCTGACTGAAACACTTCAAAAATATTGTTCGTCTGCAGAAAAGAGCATAATTGAGTGGAAACAACTTTTTCTAGTATTTTAGACATAAATGGAAGATTTGAAATAGGCCTATAGTTAGCTAAGTTGTTGGTGTCTAGTTGCGGTTTCTTAATAATAGGCTTAATAACAGCTAGCTTGTAAGAGTTTGGAACATGGCCTATAGATAAAGAAGAGTTAATAATGTTAAGAAGAGGTTCTCCTATAGCAGGTAGCAGCTCTTTCAGTAATTTTGTTGGAATTGAGTCCAGCATACACGTAGCTGGTTTAGAGCTATTTATAATTTTTACTAACTCTTCATGTTCTATGATTTTGAAGCAGTGTAGGTTATTATTATGATTTAATGAAATATTTACAGGATTTGGAGTATAAGCCGGTGCAGAAAGTTTGGCATCTCCTATTTTCTGTCTAAAGCCTTCTATTTTATTACTGAAAAAATTCATGAAGTCATCACTACTAACTTGCGGTGGAGTAGTTTGTTCCAAGGATGACTGATTATTTGCTAATTTAGAGATGGTGTTAAATAAAAATCTAGGATTGTTATGATTATTTTCTATCAGTTTGCGCAGGTGCTCGGTCCTGGCAGATTTTAGAGCCCTCCTATAGCTGGACATACTGTCTTTGTACGCAATTCTAAAGACCTCTAAATTAGTTTTTTTCCATTTACGTTCCAGGGCGCGGGTTGCTGTTTTGAGCGCACGAGTATGACTATTATACCATGGTACAGTTTTAATCTCTCTAGCCTTTTTTAATTTGATGGGTGCCACAGTATTTAGTGTGCTAGTAAAGATGGCATCCATACTGCTGGTTACTACATCAAGATCATTTGAGTTTGCGGGTGCATTACGAAATAGAGAGAGATCAGGTAAGTTATTTATAAATTCATCTTTAGTTGACGGAACAATAGTTCTACTAGGGCGGAGTATTGGAGCGGGTTTGCTGATTTCAGGTAAACATAGCTTATATAGTAAGAGGTAGTGATCTGTAATATCATCACTTTGTGGTATAATGTCTACGTCAATAACCTTGATTCCATAAGACAGAATTAGATCTAATGTATGCTTTAAGCGATGGGTTGGACCCACAACGTTTTGCTTTATCCCAAGTGAGTGTATTAAATCCATAAACGCGAGCCCTAATGTATCATTAGCGTCATCTATGTGGATGTTAAAGTCACCTACAATTAGCATTTTATCAGTTTTGACTAGTAAGTCAGAAATAAAATGAGAAAATTCTTTTAGAAATTTGACATAGGGTCCTGGGGGTCTATATATGGTGATTAAAGCGAGAGATAACATAGGTTTTTGTATAGTATCTGGAAGCTGAACATTAAGCGATAATACTTCAAAGGAGCTAAACATAAGTCCGTTTCTCTGTTTAATATTAAGGAAATCACTAAAGATTGATGCAACTCCACCACCACGACCAGTTTGACGAGCCTCATGTTTATATAAGAATCCTGGAGGAGTTGCTTCATTTAAGCTAATATAGTCATTTTGTTTCAGCCAGGTTTCAGTGAGACAGAGTGCATTAAGATTGTTTTTCAATACTCTTTTAGACGAGCGGCTTCTGAACCGAATCCTCCCATACGTGGATTAGTACATCAAATCCACTTATAGTGCTGAAGTTCCCCCCGAAGGGGAACTGAGTGTTATTGGGTTGACTTAGCTAACAGCTAAGGGACAGTCATTATGGCGATGGAAAATAGCATTTCCGTTCGCCTCCTCGGGGAACGAAGGGTTACTTCTGTAACCTGAGCGTTCTCCTTCGGGTGGGGAACTCCAATGCTATTAGTGGATTTGAACTTATAAATCCACGAATGGGAGAACTATGGAAAACGCCATAATGACTGCACCTTACCAACGCCTCTGATGAGAGGATAGTCAAGCAAGCGTGACACACCCACCTCATGGGAGGTGCGGTCCTCCAACGTGTCCATGGCCCTTACTTATACCACTTCAACAAAAGTTTTATGGATTTAGATATATTTTTCGGGAAGTCGCAACGTCTAGATAATTCTAGGAATAGTATGACAGTACGTTGGGAAGCTTGCAGTCCCGATAGAGAGGACGCTGTGGAGGCCATCTGCTACCCAGTGGGGAGATAAGATGGCGAATACATATGGACCCTAAGGAGGGGATTATGCATAATAAAAGGTGGTTAACGAAGAGGGAAGACACGGGTCCGCCCGAGAGGAGGGACTGAGCCGTGGCAGAATAAGCATATGGGATCGCCTAGTGGGGATCACGCATAGCGGGGACCTATACCCAAAAAGCGGGCTGACCAGTGGGCAGACCTACAACGTAGTGAGCGAGCAAGTGACTCCTCCGCTGAGTCAGTGCTGGGGGCCTTGGAGGAATCTGCAGGGCTCACCTGATGGGGAACTTTACTGACAGATCAAAAGGTGTACATATCTCCGTGTTAGGTAGAATGGTGCAAAAGAAGGTGTTTCAACACCTTCACCGACTTGTTTCCTCAATCACCAAGGGTTACCTAATACCCTTGAGGAAACGGGCTCCACTCGCAGATTATAAAACCTTGCAAATGTGTTAGGTGTCGCCCAGCCTGCAGCTCTACAGATGTCTGTTAGAGAGGCGCCTTGTGCACGTGCCTAAGAGGATGCGATGCTCCGAGTGGAAAAATGAAACGAGTAGGAACCTTGAGAAGAACGTGAGAGAAACCAGCCCAATAACAGGCACGAGTCACTGACCGAAAAATGCCTCCGGGTCCCCGACCCTCTAATCGATATCAACGTGACCAGCTGCTTTTCTGTCTTCAGGGACAAAAAAGATACTGAGTCGAGGATCGAAGGGATCTGTCGCAGGCTCGTGTAACGAGGGCGAGATCCTAAGAGGGCATGAGAGGGGGGTGGATTAATTCGCCTAGCACCCCTGAGGAACCGGATGATGAGGTTATGCATTCCCACGGTGCTGCCAGCCACCGCGTCATGAGAGCAGAGATGGCAGTCACGTAACCTTGAGTGTGGAGGGCGACAGCCTGCTCTCCAGCTTCTCTTGGCGTAAAGAAAGCACAACACTGATCTGGCAAATTTCGGGGGTCTTCTCTGCGAGAGACGCACCATTCAGTAAATAGACTCCACTTCAGGGCATAGGTGCGCTCGGGGAGGGGGCTCTAGACCAATGATGGTATTAGCCACCGAATTGGTAGGTTACCTAAGTCTTCCTTGCGTCTATGGACCACCCGGAGGTTCCAAAGATCGGCGAAGGTGCCAGAAGGTGCCCTGTCCCTGAGAGAGTAGGTGCTCTCTCAAAGGGAACTGCCAGGGGAGGGCCATCGCAAGGTGGGAGAGCTCTGACATCCAGGTCCGGTTGAGCCAGAGGGGCGCAACCAGCAACCTGTTCCTCGTCCTCCCTGACCTTGCACAGTAACTGCGCAAGCAGGCTCACTGGGGAAATGCGTATTTGCGCATGCCCCGAGGCCAGCTGTGAGCCAGTGTATCCGTGCCGAGAGCCCTCGGTCAGGGAAAAAAACAACTGGCAATGAGCGATCTTGGGGGAAGCAACAGATCGATCTGGGCTTCCTCGAATCGCACCCATATCAGCTGAACAGACTCGGTGTGAAGTCTCTATTCTCCAGGACGTAAGTCCACAGGTCCGCAGCTGCATGCCCGCAACACACAGCTCCCCAGCCCGTGTTGGAAGCATCTGTTGAAATGACAACAAGACTGCAAGCCTGTTCTAGAGGCACTCTGGCCTGTAGGAACAAGGGGTCACTCCCAGGGCTGAAGACGCGGCGACACAGCGCAGTAACAGAGACTAGGTGTGTGCGCACGTGCCATGCGCGTCTGGGGACTCGATCGTGAAGCTCACCGGAGGATGAGCTTCTGCGTGAGCATTCTGAACGGCAGCTTGTGCAGACAGCGGTTCAAAATGCGCAGATCTGGGATTGGCTGTGACCCACTGCTCATTTTGGGCACGATGAAGTGCTGGCTGTGAAACCCGCATTCCATCTCGGCTGGAGGGAGCGGCTCGATTGCATCCTTCGCCAGGAGGACAGCAATCTCCTCTCCCAAGACAGGGGCGGACAGGGGGCTGACCCTGGTCAATACACACCCATGAACTTGGGAGTAGAGATCTGCACGGGACTAAATTTTGAATCCCGCTCCCGCCCGCACCCGCCAGGTTTTAGCCCGAACCCGACCGCTCCCGCTTATATAACAATTTGTTCTCCAGCTGCCCGACCCGCCCGTTTTCTGGCAACCGCGCCCGATCCCGCTAAAGAGCGGGGGAGAACAAAACCGAAAATCACCCAGCTATACAGTCCAGACAGCCAAGCTGTCTGTATAAACACACACACAGCACCAAGCACACACACACAGACAAAGCTCTCTCTCTCTCTCTCTCTCTCTCTCTCTCATACGCGCGTGCGCACTAACACACACACAAGCACCAAGCAGACACACAGGCGTTTGCTGTTATATCAACTCAAAGGCTTGTAATACCATGTATCCAGTAAAAATGTAATACCAAAAGGTTTTATATAAAGGTATATAAATACTGAGTCGTGCCAGCTCTGCACCGCAGCGCACATAACTCTCGGGCCGATTCCAGCGCGGATGCGGCAGCGTCGGCTCGCTTACAGCCGCCGCATCTGGCCCGATTGATTTGGGCTGGGATCGGGCAGTGAGTCCACAAGCATCCGGCCCGAGTCCGGCAGCCGGAGCCGGGCCGAGTGTATTTTGTTATCTGGGAAAGCTCTCCCTCTCTCTCTCATTCGCGCGCGCACTAACATACACACACACAAGCACCAAGCAAACACACAGGCAAAGCTCTCTCTATGGAACAAAATCAATGCCAAAAGTCTTGAATTAAAAAGCTTGTTGAATAGCACAAACTGAAAAAAATAATACACCGTATTAACAAGTTCTTGCATTTTAATGATTTGAATTCCAGGGTTTGTATTTTTAGGTCCTGAAACGTAACATAGCTGTTTATTTAAGCTGTGAATATTTAAATGAAAAATATTTCTAACATGTTTTCATACTTAAAAATTCAATAATTCATATTCAATTTCCAGATTTCACTTACAAAATATTCAATACCCTTTAAAAATACAATGTATAATATTCAAAAGGTCATTTTCACTCCATTTTATTTCAGTTCAAATATTCGCTTCCATAAATTCTTTTTTTTTTTAATTTTTTTTTTTTTATTAATATAATACGTTCAAGTACAAACCATTACGGCATATACAACAATCCAATACTTATAGTGTTAGTGTTGATATAAAAGTACATTACTAGGAACATAACAAAAAAACAAAAAAAAAACATAAATAAATACAATTAAATAAAAAGTAGGGGCGTGAGAGTCTTAATCAAGTAATAGAAACGAGTTCAAGGCATGTGAAAGTTTTCAGGCATTTTTGTTCCTCATGAAGTGTAGAGACCTTATGAGCATCTTCAGATCATTCCTCCATCCATTGAAATTGGGTTTCACCTTTACAAATTTACATCTATGAATGAAGTGTTTAGCTAGAATAATTAGATTATTTACCAAAAAGTCTAGATCTTTGTCCATCAAAAATATACCAACTTTGATTGAGACCACAGTTAAAGAGTGTATTTGTATCTGTTTGGAATGCAGCCAGTTTTGAAATTCCATCCAAAAATGTTTTATAACTTCACAGTGAAAAAAACATATGTTCTACACTTTCAAT
This sequence comes from Danio rerio, assembly GCF_052040795.2. Classification (NCBI taxonomy): domain Eukaryota; kingdom Metazoa; phylum Chordata; class Actinopteri; order Cypriniformes; family Danionidae; genus Danio; species Danio rerio. The sequence continues at coordinate 47,707,637 of NC_141037.1, forward strand.
ATCTTTTCAAATAAAAAAATATTAGATGGATATATGTCATTTAAAATTTTAAATACTACTTCTTTAGCCTTAGGAAGAACCGGATACGATAAGTAACGTTTCCTTATTCTTCTTGCTTCTTCTTCATTGAAATCTTGTAGAACATATTTTCTCCTTAATTGACATGGAAAATATTGTTTTGACAATACATTTCTAACAAACTTATTTGTAAACTGTTTGCTATTAACATTAACACCGTCAATACAGAGTGATCTCATTTCTGGTATAGTATCTGAATACAATATAAATTGTTGAACCATTGTTTGTAGGGATACTGGAATGGCCTTGATTACTTTATTATATTCTCTAAATGAGCATGGAAGATTAAATTTAGCACATAAATCACTATAATGTAAAAATTTACCACAATTATCCATCAAATGTGATACGGCCCAAATTCCTTTTTCCATCCAAGATCCTACAAACAAAGATTTTCGGTTACAAAGAATATATTTATTGTTCCACAGGGGTGTATTGTGTGGAGTAAAATTATGTTTAAATAACAGATACCAGTATCGCAAAACTTGTTGATGAAAATCTGATAATTTCACAGGCAATTTGCAAAAATCATAATCACAGCACAGGAGGAAATTAATACCACCCATTTTCCCGAAAACTGCATTAGGAATGATGTACCAAAATCCATTATTCTGACTAAGAAAGGAATTTAACCATTTTAACTTAAGAACCCCATTCATCACAGAGAAATCTATAGCATTCAGACCACCCTCCTCAATATCCTTTGTTATGTCTGATTTCCTGATATAATGGCATTTGTCTTTCCAAATAAAGTTGAAGTTTATTTTATTTAATAAATTAATACTATTCTCATACTAAATGTTTAAAGAGTAGGCTGGGTAGATAGCTCTGGATATGCTCTCCATCTTTGTTAATAAAATTCTACCAAATATGGTTATGTCCCTTTGCAACCATAAATTTAGTATCCTTTTGCATTTGTCAAAACTTGCTAAAAAGTTTTCTTTTTCTCGCCTCTCCTTGTTTTCTGGAACTGTAATGCCTAAATATTTAACTTCTGTTTTAACATTAATATTACTGATCAAGCTAGCTGGCTGTTCATGCAATGCAAGAATTTCACACTTATTAGTATTTAAATTTACACCAGACGCATTAGAAAACTGCTTGATTATATCTAATGCTAAACTGATTTGGTTTTCATTCTTTAAGAACAATGTTGTATCATCTGCAAACTGTGTTATTATAATGCGTTTATCAGCAATATTAAAACCTTCCAAATTACTATTCTTCACTATGATGGACAGTAATTCTGCAACCATTAAAAAGAGTAGGGGGGAGCTGTTACAGCCTTGTCTGATGCCCCTATTAACAGAAAATCTTGAGGAAGTACCATATTCTAAGGATACACTACTGTTTATATCCTTATAAAGTATGCTAATTAAATTGGTAAATTTTTTTCCAAAACAAAAGTGACTTAAAGTTTCTAAAATAAAAGGATGTTCTACTGAGTCGAATGCTTTATAAAAGTCTAAGAAAACAATGAAACCTTCCTCGAGTAACACTTTACTATAATCATTCAAATCTAAAACCAGTCTTATGTTATTGTGAATGGAACGACCCCCAAGGAAGCCAGATTGAGTTTCACTTATAATCTGTGGCAGGCCTTTTTTCATCCTAGCTGCTATAATTCCAGAAAATAATTTGTAGTCTGTATTAAGAAGTGTAATGGGTCTTAAATTATCAAGTAATCTTTTATCTTTGCCCTGTTTAGGAATCAATATTATTAGGCCCTGCTTCATACTTGATAGTAATTCATTTTTCTCTATACATTCTTGGATTGCTTTAAATAACAAATGTCTAACATTGATCCAAAAAACTTGGTAAAATTCAGCCGTGAGCCCATCCGATCCAGGGGATTTATTTAAAGATAACTTTAGACATACCTCATCCAGTTCTTCTATTCTTAAATCAGCCTCACAAAGTTCTTTAAATGGATCATCAATTTTGGGTATAAAATCTTTAATTGTATCTAAAAATCTGGAAGAATCAGAATGAGAGTATTTAGAGGAGTAGAGGTTTTTATAGAAAGTAAAAACCTCATTTCCAATAATTCTATCATCTTTACATTCAACTCCATTTATAAGTAAATTTGATACAGCCTTTTTTTCCTGTCTTCTTTTTTCTAATCTACTGAAATATGAGGAATTCTTTTCTCCTTCTTCTATCCACTTTGCTCGCGATCTCACAAAGGCACCTTGAGCTTTTGTATAATACATATCATCTAATTTGTTTTGCAATGTCAAAAGTGTATCTTTTTCATCATTTGTTGATTCTATCTTTTCACAATATCTATTTATTTCCTGAAAAAGTTTGATTTTTTCCTCTTTTTTAACCAGAGTTAACTCCTTACAGAACTTAATGGAATATTTATGTTTAACAAATTCCCATTTATTACTATATGTATCTATTGACTCATCATTATCTAATTCTGCTATAATCTCTTTAATCTTCAAACAAAAATCACTATTCTGTAACAGACTGGAGTTAAACTTCCAATAACCTTTATTTTTCCTTTTGTTCTCAGTCGAATTTAATTTGATTTCTATTATACAATGATCTGTTAATGGGGCTTTAGAAATTGAAATGTTCGAAACCGAATTTGCATGTGCATCAGCAACCAGCCAGTAATCAGTTCTAGATTTGCAAGCATTATTAGGTTTATGCCATGAATACTGCTTTACTCCTGGATTTATCCTTCTCCATACATCAACTAAAAAATTGCTATTAATAAATTCTCCAATTGTGTGATTAAAATGGAAACTGTCAAATTTAGTGGGCCATCTATCTTCCCATTCATCAGGTGTCAAATTCCAGTCGCCTCCCATTAGGATAAAATCAGTTGGGTACATCATTTTGAGCTCTGATATAGTGCTTGTAATATCTTCAAACATTTGTTTATTTTTGGTGTTGGAGTTATGTCCATACACATTTGTTAAGATTAAAAAATCACAATCCACTTTTAAAACGACTATCAACCAATGGCCTTGGTCATCTGTCCTTGTGTGTAATAATATCACCTGGAAATCTATTTAAACAAATAGCAACACCAGCAGACTTATTGGTCCCATGGCTAAATAATATTCGATCACCCCATTGATTTACCCAAAATTTAGCATCCACTTCAGAGGAATGAGTTTCTTGTAATAAGAAACATTGTGCTTTTCGCCCTTTACAAAATAAAAATAATTCCTTTCTTTTAACCAAATCCTTAAGACCTCTCACATTTAACGAAGCCAATGAAACAGAACAATTGAACATTTCTGAATAAAGTACAAATGGTGTATATACAACCAACCAAAAAAAAAAAATTAAATACTATAAAGTGCTCAGTTCAAGCTTACTTGCACTAGTTTTTTAGTAACAAAAAAAGGTCCCGTGTCTTCTTAAAACACTCATTTTACTTAACAATCAAACCTTTTTTTAATTTTAACCAATTCGCCGACCCTCTATGTATCCATGCAGTCTGCGATAGTACGCTCGTTTTCCCTCACGGCGAGCTTGTTCGATCTGCGGCCACAGCTGCTTTCTTGCCTCCTTGTCTTCTAGCGGTAACATCTCAGCGAGATGGATGCCTTTCTCCCTGCACACCTGGGAATCCTTGCAACGCCGCCAGATCTCCTCCTTAACATGCCTCCGAATTAATAATACCACGGTATGCCTCTTCCTGTTGCCATCTATCCGACCAACTCTGTGAACGACATCAATTGCTTCCTCGATCTTTTGCTCATCCATGTCGGGGGCGATCATATGAAAAAGTTGAACGACGTCCGCTCTAATATTTTCATCCTTTTTTTCTGTTAAGCCTTTTATTTTAAGACACCATCGCATCTTGTATCTTTCTTGCTTTCTGATTCGCTCTTTCAGTTCTTTGTTTTCAATACTTAAACGCTCGTTGCACTTCTCAATATCGCCAATTTTTCTCTTACAGTCTTTAACTTCGTCTGCGTTAAATTGTACCGCTTTGGCTAAGCTCGCGATCATGCAGCTGCTTTGTTTCGATTGCTCTTGTAACTCCGACAACTGCTCCTTGAAGTTCTTTTCCATGCTTTGAATGGCTTCCAGTATGGTTAGATTTGAGATCTCATCATCCTTGGAAGCGGTTTACTCTTTTTCCTAGCTGGGATTTTACTCGGAGTTGTCGGTGTGGAGTCTTTCCTCTTATTAACTACGGTAACCTCCATTGCATAATCGTGGTCGCCAGTCAAATCCAGCTTGTTTACCTCCGTATTCATCGCAGCCTGTGTTTTTACGTTCTACTTTTCTTTAATTCTCAGTCTTGTAGGTTTGATCATATCTCGCTATTACTTGAGGAGTATTTTGAGTGTTCTTTTAGTAGTGCGTATCCGAAATTTGGGACAATTTAGCTCCCGTTAATAGAACGCTAACCGCTCAACACGCCATCTTGCCTCCCTCTCAGCAGTTCGCTTCCATAAATTCAGTGGCTCAAATTCGACTGTTAAAATTAAACATTACATCCAGGAAAAGCAAAAGATTGCAGATTGAAGATCGCCAGCTGCTCTAGCTTTCACCAGCAGGTGGAGATGGAATAATGTAAGATGTTTAACCCAGTAAACAGGCGAGAGAAAAGCTAATTAAGGCACAAAAGTAGTATTTAATATTAATATTAATGCCTTGGACATTATAAATGATAAAAAGTATGAGTAAAATGAGTAAATGAGGTTTTAGTCATCTATTTTTGCCCTTATGTAATGGAAGCCGAAGAACAATTTAGAACAAAGATATTCAAAACCAACAGTTAAACAAAAACCAAAAGTAACAAAACAGTTCAATAAGTCATCTGTTATTCTAAATTAATATTTCTATTTATCCTTTTTAGCTATCACTTTGCCTGCTTTTCTCTTCTTTTTTTCTAGTTTTTGGGGTTCTGCCAAAGTTAAATGATTGCAAAATATCTTTAGTTTGTCCAGATTATTTTTTTTATTGTTATGTAGCCTATAGGCGAGAAAAGAGATTAATGTAAAAGTGGCAATGTCGCAGCCAATTATAAATAATCAAATGAGTCGCCTGTGGTTTGATAATAGGGCTATCATAAGTGACTTTAATTTGTTTTCAGTATAAAATAAGAAATTCCTTCTTTGAACAGTTTTTATTGTAGTCTAATAACTTTTCAGTGACCGGTTGTAATTTATGATTAGCAATGTTGATCTTTTTTGCAGTTATTACACATCTAAACTTAATTAAACTGGTTTGAATTTAATATAGTTGTCACTTCAGCTAGTTTCATAGGATTAATGTTTAAAATGTGTGGTTTAACATAGCCTACGTGGTGGTTCCTGCAAAGCAGCTCAGTGTTCATCATCATGGGTTATTACTGAGCTTTAATCGCCATCTACTGGAGAGAATGTATTTGCTCATTTATTCTACTAACTCTTTTCTGCAAGTCTGTTTTATGATTTCACAAAGTCAAACCATTATGTTTTTATTTTATATTTTGAGATGATCATATTTAAATAAACAATTGCTAGGGTAGCTAATAGTTTCTTTTTTCTTGTTTCTTAAAAAAAATCAGTAGCCTATAAAATCATAATTTTTGCTTGACAAAGTTATTGGTTTAGGATTCTCGATGCATTTTTGCTAAATGAGTGTTGGACACTCATAAGCTCACACTAGTTAAATCAATTATATTATCAGAAATGACAGATATAAGAAAGCCATTAATATTCATCACTCTTTTTACAATTATACAAGCAACATTTTGTGCCGACGTCAGCTCCACTTTCGGACATGGTAAACAGTGAGATGTTATTCATATAAGCCCAAGCATGACATATGTCATGATTAATATAATAATTGAAACACTCTTGTAGGCTTGGCCAAATGTCACGACTTTCACTTTCACTTTACATAATTATGTACAAGCCCAGATATCATCTGAAACTTCGGAAGAATTCCCATCATATATTGGCAGCCATCCAGCATCTCTTAACCAGTTTGATATGCGGCGCTGGCTCTGACCGGCCACCGAAGCTCGCGGCCACTCGTTTGACTTTGTCGTGTGCAAGCGCACGGCACAGGTATGAAAACGCCAAACATTTCATTCATTCATCAATTCATTAATTTTCCTTCTGCTTAGTCTCGATTTTAGAGGAAAAACAATTAATCTGGACAAAATAAAGACATTTTGCAAACGTTTAACTGTGGCAAAACCCCAAAAACTAGAAAAAAAGAAGAGAAAGACGATAGCAAAGTGATAGCTAAAAAGGATACATAGAAATATTAATTAAGTGCAATAGCCAAAATAAATGTCATAAAATAATAATATTAACAATCATAATAATAATTTAAATAAAAAAATATATAACCTATCCCAATCCTGACATAGCTGCATTCAAATAATAACTGAAGACGCTCCTTCAATGCATTCGCATGTTATGTTAAATTATTTTAAATTACTCGTCCCATCCTTAACCAACCTTAAATCATACCTGAATGCTCTGTTTAACAGTTCCAAGTAACTGTTTTGTGTGACATTCTCATAAAATCTTTCTGGTTTTAATATCTTTGTTCTTAATTGTTCTTCGGAAATGTTTATCTATTTTGTATTATTATGAGATTTCCTCTCCTGTTTCTCTTATGTTTGTATTCTTTAGCTGTCAATATAATACTTCACGTCTATGGAAGAAAGAGTTAATAAAGATAGAGAATGTGTAACATCATATTCATCAAAAGAGAGTTTATGTGTAACCGCACCGGTCCGAGCAGGGAGCGACCCGGCGATACCGGCATGGGAGACAAATGCCTCGAGGATGCTACAGATTGCAGAATGTCTGTCCCTGGATCCAAGGAGTGAGGTTTACGCGATCACCAGCTGGCTTTCGTTACATAAGAGCAAAAATAGATGACTAAAACCTCATTTACTCATTTTACTCATACTTTTTATCATTTATAATGTCCGAAGCATTGATATTAATATTAAATACTACTTTTGTGCCTTAATTAGCTTTTTTCTCGCCTGTTTACTGGGTTAAAAATCTTACATTATTCCATCTCCACATGCTAGTGAAATCTAGAGCAGCTGGCGATCTTCCATCTGCAATTTTTTGCTTTTCCTGCGGTTCCCGGATGTAATGTTGAATTTTAACAGTCGAATTTGAGCCACTGAATTTATGGAAGCGAATATTTAAACTGAAATAAAATGAACTTAAAATGACCTTTTGAATATTATACATTGTATTTTTAAAGGGTATTGAATATTTTGTTAGTGAAATCTGGAAATTGAATATGAATTATTGAAATTTTAAGTATGAAAACATGTTTGAAATATTTTTCATTTAAATATTCACAGCTTAAATAAACGGCTATGTTAAATTTCAGGACCTAAAAATACAAACCCTGGAATTCAAGTCATTAAAATGCAAGAACTTGTTAATACGGTGTATTATTTTTTTCAGTTTGTGCTATTCAACAAGCTTTTTAATTCAAGACTTTTGGCATTGATTTTGTTCCATCTCTCTCTCTCTCTCATTGGCATAGCAATATCCGCGATATTGCTAGACAGCCCGCTCCCGTCCCAAATTAAACCCGTTACCAACCGCTCCCGCGATTTATTCGGAAATTTATGCAGACCTCTACTTGGGAGGCCGTTTCGCGAACTGAGTTGCATAGCCGAGTCAGATCGTGCGTATGAGCCACCGTGAAGGGCTGGCCCGCGCTAACCAGGCAGGCCGAGCTCTCGCTAATGGACTCATCGCTACAATCGCTGACGTACCAGCAGTGGGGCAGCGCGGAGTGGGTGTGCTGATCCAGGAAGCGCGCGGGTCCCGCGGAAGAGCTGAAGGTGAGAGATTTGCTCTCACCCAAGCTCTGGAGAGGAGGCTCGAGGGATGGGAGAAAGGAGAAAAGCACCGAACCTGCGAGCTAGAGAGCACAGTGTCTCAGACTGGCAGATTTCGGCCGGCCACATCCGGGGAAGTGTAAAAGTGCTTTTTCATTAATTTTTTCATGGCAGAAAAAAATGCCGTTGGAAATAGGGCCCCACCCTCCAGCGGGGAAAGAGCAAGTTCACTCTTCTCCATATGACCTGTCCCAAGGATGCTTTGCGGTCAGTTGCCAGACTTAGCGGCGTTCTGGGGAGGGGGGGGCTGCCTGCTTCCGAGGTGCTCCACGCGCTTCCTTCGCCAGAGGCGTGTGCGGGGGCGGTGCAGCTCTCTCGGCAAGGAGCAGATATGGATGGTACGGGGGGCGGAGCGGGTTTACGGACCCGCCGATAGGTGACCTCACCCATCAGACTGCTCTCTCGCCGACTCAAATTCCTGGGTGAATTCACAGACGGTGTCGCCGAACATGCCAGCTTGGGATATGGGGAAGTCAAGAAAGCGGACTTTGTCGACTTCGTGCATATCAGCCAGGGGTGGTGCTCCTGGATCACTAGTGTGGACATCGTCCTCCCCAACGCACATGAAGCGGACTTAGTAGTCCGAAGAGCTTAGTCGGCTGCGATGCGAAGCTCATAACCCTGGGTTGGACCCACCCTCATGCAGCCCGGCCAGCGCCTGCGCTTGGTAGCGCTGGTAGGTGGCTATCCCATGCAAGGCGGAAGCAGCCTGGCCCGCAGCTTTGTAAGCTCTAGCTCCGAGGGAGGTAGAAAACTTACAGGCTTTGGATGGGAGACGAGGCGGACCCCGCCAAGAAGAGGCACCGCGCAAATTGACCGCCTTCGCGCACTCAACCTGAGCAATCGCCACATATCCCCTGGCCGTTCAAGAGTGGTGAGGGTGGAGGGACACGCAGCACAAGCAGAAAAAAGTGCCCTTCAAGACCGCGTGAGCCTACTGTGCACCTCTGGGAAGAAGGGGACGCCACTCTAGTCGGTCCGGCCGCGGAGCTGGGGGATAAACCATCTCCAACCCACAGCCGAAGCAGCCCGGGAAAGCACGGCTAACATGTCCAATTCAGGATCCGTTTTGACCTGCCCGGAGGGGGCGAGCGGGTCTGGATCATCATTGGACCATGAAAGCCCACCCTCCGATGCCGCGGTGGACGTCTGGTCTCCGGTGTCATCGAGCGTAAGGGCTACCATCTGTTAGGCGGATCGCTTCCCCCGCCCGTAGCTTGGATGGAGCGCTTGGAGGAGCGAGAGGTCCGCGGGCCCGTGGGCGACAGATTATCTTTCGCTAAAACCCTCAGATCTGCCCGAGTGCCCGCTGCAGAGCAGGAGACAACTGGGGTGGTTTGCCCTTTTGCAAAGGCTAGCCGCGATCTTTACTGCGCAACAGTCATAGCGTCGCAATAACGACATGAACTGCCCGCGAGCAGCGCATTAACATGCTGGAGCATGTAACGCAGTGCCCGTGCCCATCATCCGAGGACAGAAACCACCGCATCCAGAAACGCACAGTCGGAGCGCCATCCTGAAAAGGACATGCTGCACGACTGTGTTGCTCTCTTTGTGAAGTTTGCAACTTTATACGCACCGCTCTGAAGGAATGCCAGGCAAGGGAGAAACCCAGCTCGACCGTCTGCCGCTTCATTTACACACTCTGGACCGGGAGAATGCTCTCGTTCGCTTGGAATCGCTGGATCACAGCAGGAGGAACCCTCATCGACTAGATCAGAAAGTCTCTGAAGCGAAAAGGATGGCGTCTGCTTGCTCCACATGTGCTTATATGCTGGGTTCATTGGCAATGAAGCACACCTGCGCAAGCTTATGCTGCCAATTCATTGGCATCCATTGGCACGTTCAATACTCTTTCAGACAAGCGGCTTCTGAACCGAATCCTCCCATTCGTGGATTTATAAGTTCAAATCCACTAATAGCATTGGAGTTCCCCACCTGAAGGGGAACAACATGGTGGAGTGTAATTATTAATTTATTCATTCATGCATTTTCCTTTGGCATAGTCCCTTATTTATCAGAGGTCGCTGCAGCAGAACGAACTGCCAACTATTCCGACATATATTTTACACAGCAGATGCCTTTCCAGCTGCAATTCAGTACTAGGAAACACCCATACACTCTCTCATTCTCACACACTAATACACTATGGCCAAGTTTGTTTACCCAATTTACTTATAGTGCATGTCTTTGGACTTTGGGGTAAACCGGAGAAACCTGGAGAAAACCCACGTAAAATGGGGAGAATATGCACACTGATCCAGTCCACTGAAAAGCCAACTGATCCAGTCAGGACTTGAACAAGCAACCTTTTTGCTCTAAGGCAACAATGCTAACCACTGAATAATTATTGTGAGTAATTAAAAACACAATTTTCCTTTTTGGGTGAACTAAACTTTTAAGATAAATGGCCAGTTTTGGACGTGGTCTGTTAATTACACTTTAAAAATGCTGGGTTATTTTACACTATAAATTCTCAAATGGAGACAGAACACAAGACCATAGAAACCATTTTCAGTTGCTTTATTATAATTCATTGTGACTGAATCTACAGTTTTGAGTCAGCATGGATGGCCATGAATGGATCTTCTTCTGTGTGGCTGATGCTGAAGGTGGCTTTTCCATCAGAATCCACTGACACCTGTTTCCCTGTGCAACTGTTCCCACTCTTTTCTCCAGAGATGATGTCACAGTACGTGCCTGACTGCAGGCCAGTGTTCAGTGTCGCATTCAGTTCCCTAAGAGACAAATCAAGTTAATATAATGTGTATTATTGAACAGTAAACATAATCATTACTCATGTATTTGTTCTTCTCCAATTGTTCCTCACCAATTATCATTATTGATGACAATAAATCCCTTGCTGCCACGGCTAAAGGCAATCTGACTATTACCGTTGTCCCACCAGTTGAAGAGGGGCTGACCGTTGACTACATTACGGAAAATCACCATATTTCTAGGAGAATAATAAAGTATTAGGAGAATTGCATTTTTGAAAAAAATTAAGACTAAAATTGAGACCAACCTAATCTGGCGCCATCTGTGCTCACATACCCAGCCGTCGCCACAGGTGGAGTCTGGGTTGATGGGTACAGGCTTAGTGGATCCATCAGAAAAGCTTGGAGGTCCCATCCAGTCATTCTCATCCTGTGCCATGTGCAAGTGTATAATTTAAGAAGTTGGACTCATAAGGAATGAAAACAATATATGAGAATCCATTTTTGGAGAGCACTATTACCTTTCCATTCACAATTTTACGATCCCATTGGTAACTAGACATTACTCTTGTCACACCGTATGGATGAGCCAACATGAATCCTGCTGCCATCTTATAAAGCCTAAAAAATACACAGCAGAGCTTTTCAAAATAAACATAAAAGACTAGGTTTTCATATGCTATGTGTGAACAGATGTTCCTGTTTTGTGTGGATAGTACAAATATATATTATTTAGTCCCTGACTGGTTATGTTTTAACTACAAATAAAAATATATATTTAAAACATATATAATCATAAATGTTACAACAGGAAAGGCATCCACTGCATAAAACATGTGCTTGATAAGTTGGCAGTTCATTCCGCTGTGGTGACCCCAGATTAATAAAGGGACTAAGCCGAAATGAAAATGAATTAATAAATGATAATCATAAATTAAATTTAAATTGCAATGCAATAAACTACAACATTTACATTTCAAAAATCTATTCACCATATGATCTTTTACACTGTACATTCACAAGCCAATGGTAAGCCAATGGTAGGTCATGTATTTTTGGACTGTGGGAGGAAACTGGGGAACCCGGGGAAATCCAAGCAAGCATGGGAAGCACAAGCAAACTTTGCACAGAAATGTTGACTGGTTCAGTAGGGACTGTGACATTCTTCCTGTGATGCAACAGTGCTAATCACTGGGCCACCGTGTCACCCAATCTAGAAAGCAAGGGGAGTAGGGGTAGGAGGGATAATTATTCAAGATGAAGGTACTGAGGTAAGAAACTACTTAGGAGTTCCGAATCTTCTAATTGGTGAGTCCTGTACTGGCTAATGCGAGACCAGCTATGATCAATCATAAGCATGTAATTCTCTCAAAATTTATATTATGAATAAAATTCATGTCTATGTGACTAATTGAATGACTGCAATAAACATTTTAATGTTTATTGACACTGGTAAAAATCCTCATCTTATATATTAACATGTTTTAAAGGATGAAGCTTACAATAGTAAAAATGATGTTCCAATACAGTTTCACACATTTTTATACACTCAAAAGGTTCTTTATTCACAGCGCAATGTTTCTGCTAGACTCCAAATATGCAAATATGAGGTACACTTTTGACTGTTAAGCGGTAATATTCTAAAAGTGCTTTGCTTCACATTGTACAAGTTTAGCATCATAATGCAGCGTTAAAACCACAAACGTGGTGCTAACACTTCTATGGAGCGTGTTTCATAATTCCAGGTAAAAACCAAATCCCTGGTAAAGCAGGTTTTAGAATGAATATAACAGAGAGTTAAACACAATGTAAAAAATATCTACTGTACAAATTACTGGTAATAGTAAGATTTCTTGCACTAATGATGATTGACAGTTTTAACAGTTTATAAGAGCAAATTATTAATATTTTACCTGGAGTCCCAGAATGTCAGAACGGAAGCTCCACCAGCACCATGGCCCCTTTGATTATCATGATTGTCCACAAAAACCAAAGCTTTATCAGAGGGCATGAAACCCCAGCCCTCTCCCCAGTTCCTAAAACAAAACACTTCATAACTATTCTAATAATCTTAGAAACCAAAACATTGCTAAGCATGAATACAGGACAAGTCATATGTTTATTATATCGCTAAGTATGATCTACTTATCACATAACTGAAGTTATTGTTACATACTTCAGATAGCTTAGCTTCTCTCCATCCCATTTACGGACCGCTGTGCCTATTTTCGCACTGTGTTTAAACTCTGTCACTCTTGCCAGCCCGTAGTACTCGCTGGCTTTAATGGGCTCCCCACCTAAATCAATAACCTGTCAAATGTTGTGTTAATATATAATCGATTTGCTCAAAATATGATAGAATTAAAAACGGTTGAAAATACCTCTTGATAAATGAAGGGTTTAGTACCAGATGGAAACCATTTGGTATTCAGGGTCTTGAGCCTGCTGTAGACGTTACTGAGATCTCCAGGCCACATGTGCTTACAAGCATCTACTCTGAATCCAGCAACACCCAATTCAATCAGCTTGTTCAGGTATTCAGCCACCTTTCCTCTAACATAGTCCTTCTCCAGGGCCAAATCCAGGAGGTCTTCCAAACGGCAATCTCTGACCTGTCCAAAACATATAATGGTAATGGTCTCAAATTCCTGGAAGACCGCAGCTTAACTCATACCTGCTTAATAGTCTCTAGTAGTCTTGAACACCTTGGTTAGTTAAAACAAACCTGGTAAATATCGTTGTAGCTTTCAATTTGCCCGCTGGCAGATTTACATTTGCCATCATTGAAGTCCAGATATGAGTAGGGAACAGTGGGGAAGTCTTCCTTATTGGCGTCAAAATGTGATCCACAGCTTGAAGGAGTTCCAGCTCCATGAATTGATTTACACATGTGATTGATGACCACATCAGCGTAAATGTTCACCTGCCCAACAAAATAATACTATGAACTAATGTAATGAACAAGAAAGCATAGGAGAAGGATGCTTTGGTCTCAAAAGTACATGTACATCTTTAGTGTCATTTGTCCATTAATACCCAGCAGGCCTTGACATCTACTTAACATCAACACATTGACACCCTTTTGACCACCAATATTACAACACTAAAAGTAAATATTTTTTCATCAGATTCAGTTGCATTTGAATAGTTTAGATGCAAAACTCTCTAAATCCATCAGACCTCTTTTCTTGTAAATAACCACTTTTTATCAGGCTCATCTGATTAGGTTCAGCAGCTTCATTTTATATGTAATGAAAAGGTTATTAGCTGGTAAATGACATAGCTGTTTTTCATAAATGTTACTTAAGACAATTCTTTTTCTTTTAACAAGGTAGATTTTATTTAGCATCAAAACCAGCTATAATTCCATTTTTGCTTTCTTGCAAAAACGTCTAAATCTATTGGGACAAGACAGTGTAATTGGTTAAAAATGACTAAAGGTACACTGTTTTCTTGTATACCATCAAAGTTAATTGATTTCAAAAGATTAACATTTAATTGACTTGTAATAAATTTTTGATTTGTGTTTTAGGTGTTAGATGTCAATTTGATGTAATTTTGACATAAACAAAGTCGACTGACATCAAATCCATGTTTTCTGTGCCCACTGGGTAGGTACAATACTTTAAGCTTCAGTTTTACATTACCCCAACATTGTTACAGCGTGTGATCATGTCTTTAAGTTCTGCTTCAGTTCCTGATCTGGAGCACAGGTTATAGCTGATTGGTTGATATCTCTGCCACCAAGGATGCCAAGGATTGGTCAGCTTGACGTGTTCACTTGGGGGAGAGATCTGTTCAGAAATAATCCTTATTAAATTAAAAAACATCTTTTAAAAAAAAGAATTCGTGCATGATCACCAAATGCTAATACAATCCCAATGGTCATGGAAATCATTTCAAACGCACCTGAACTCCTCCATAGCCGTTTGGTGCCAGATATCTCTCGCATTCTTCAGCTATGTCTGCCCAACGCCACTCAAACAGATGAACAATGGACGTTCTACCATTTTTCGTGTTTGGGTTGTGCTGGGCCAAACCCAGCCCAAAGATGGCCACCAGAATCAGGAGCATCATTGTGCCAGACCACAATTTGAGGATTTGTGTGGCTGCATGATCTGTTAAATGTTATTTATACTGCAACCCTGAGCGACACCCACCATCGGGAAACCCCAGAAAAAAAGCAAGCTGGAAAATAAATAGGCCTACAGATATAGTGTTATCATTTCTCAAGATAACACAGATGTAAACTCTTGTGGCCTTCCCAGAGCACATACATCAAATAAATGTAACCAATAAATGCATGTGTGTTTAACATTTTAAATATCAGGTCGTATTCTAAAAATATTTACATCTATACACTATATGTACAACAGCAAACAAGAAAAATTTTAAACCGTATTGAAAATGCTAATTTAAAAAGACAGTTGTGATTTTTAAGTTTACTTTTACTTTAATTGCTTTTTTTTTTTTAATAAACACATTCCAATTTGGCCATTACAGTGGCACAGGGGGTAGCACAATCACCTCACAGCAAGAAGGCTGTTGGTTTGAGACTTGGCTGGGTCAGTTAGCATTTCTGTGTGGAGTGTTCTCCCCATGTTCGCGTGGGTTTCCTCCGGTTGCTCCAGTTTCCCCCACAAGTCTTACTGGTGAATTGGGTAAGCTAAATTATCCGTAGTGAATGTGTGTGAATGAGTGTGCATGGGTGTTCTCAGTGATGGGTTGCAGCTGGAAGGGCATCCGCTGCATAAAACATTTGCTGGATAAGTTGGCGGTTCATTCCGCTGTGATGACCCCTGATTAATAAAGGGACTAAGCAGAAAAGAAAATGAAGGAATATTCCAATTTTTGTTCTTGCAACAAATTTAAAAAAATGTTGGAATAGTAAAGCATTGACCATTTTGTAATATTACCATTCCTTTTCACAACACTTAAATGACAAACCAGTTAAACTCCGCGGACCTCATCGACTTTCGGTTTAAGATTTAAAGGGCTAGCATTGCACCAGACCCCCTTAAGTGGTTTCATTTTAAAGCGTAGAATCTATATTTTTTTGCGCATATGCATTCTTTTGGTTCTTATTCTACTGTACAAAAGTAATTTACACTTAAATACAAGGTATTTTGGATACCCCAGCTTGATATTTTACATTGGTCCATTTTCATATTTTTCATATGACACATGTACAAGTTATAGTTCAAATGAAAGCTCTTGCCAGTGCTCATACGGTTGTAGCATTCTTCTTACCTAAATATTTTCACATATGAAACAGTTGCCAAATGAAGCGTGACGTTTCCATGGCGCAGAAGTGAAAACAATACATTAATGATCCCTAAGCAGCCCCAGATAGCACAGACAGCTGTCATCTCTTATCTTATGCTGTGCGCTTCAGGGCCATTTCTCCTCTGTTTTTGAGGTGAAGTGCATAAGTAATCCTTTTATATGTCTGATGTGGTCCAAACATAGTGAATTATGTTTGATCAAACATAAGATTAGTGAAATATGAAAACAATGATCAGTCCCTGTGGCTTGTATAGCACCTCTCATCAGTTGGAATACAATAACTTTTGCATATATTATGGTAGAAACATTTTTATTTTTTCCTATAATTACAAACATGTGCAGGAACCACCAAAATTAATTACAGGGTTTTCTTAAAATAATAAAAAAAATTTGCATTTACACCGCTGCATGTGGATTTGGGATGCTTTTAAATTCGGGTAGGCAAAATCCAGGCGGAAATCCCAAAATAACAGCAAAGTTTAACTGATTAAAGACTGAATACACCAAGTGATGAAGTGTTTCAGCTGTATTTTTGTACTATTCTTCCTGCAATCATGTCTTAAGGTAGGCAACAGTATGGGATGTTTGTTGTCACATTTTGCACTTCAAAATGCACCACACATTCTTTATTGGAGACAGGTCGGAACTGCAAGCAGGCCAGTCAAGTATCTGTGTCCTCTTCCTCTGCAGCCTGGACTTTGTACTGTGTGCAGAATGTGGTTTTGCATTGACTTGTTGAAATATGCATGAGTATCCCTGGAAAATAAGACAAAATAATGTGCTCCAAAATCTCTTTTACTTTTCAGCATTAATGGTGCCATCACATAATTATAAGTTACCATTGCCAAGGGAACTGACATAACTTATAACCTTACCCTGACAAACCCTGGCTTTTAGATTTGTTGCTGGTAACAATCTGGATGATCCTTTTCTTCTTTGGTTAGGAGAATGTGGCATCCATTTCTCCCCCCAAAAAAATACCTGAAATACTGATTCATCAGACCATAGTACACATTTCTAGTGTGTGATGGTTGTCTGAGCCCAGAGAAGTTAACAACACTTCTGGACACTGTTTACATAGGGCTTCCTTTTGGCACAGTACAGTTTTAGCTGGTATTTGTTGATGTAATTCAATAAGTTGCTCGTGTATTTGTTGGCAAACTGGCAATTCTCTGCCCATCTTTGCTCCTAAAGTACTAGATCTATCAATCTTTATTTCATATATCTTTAAAAATAGTGTTTGCCAAAGGCATAATTCAAAGATTACAAAGAATCTCTGGTTCCCTAGCTTGAGGGGAACTACAATGCTATGTGGAAAAACTTCCACTATGCGGATTGCATTAGAAAGTCAATCATCTAAAAGAGTAATAAAATGGGCCAATACAATACCAATTAATTGGCAGCATCAGCGTACGCAGATGGCAGCAATCACAATCAGCTGTGAATAAAGATGCCAGACACGCAATGCCAAAGATATTTTTTCACTTTCAGAGCCTCATGTTACTAAGAGAGCCTTTTATTCCTCCATCTCCTCCATCTCCAGGAAAGAGAGAGAGAGAGAATTTGCCGGTGAACTGCGGTTTGAAGAGGAGGTGGGAAAGGGCCGTCATCGCAGCTTGCGCTTATGGTTTATATGCTTTATGATGTCCTCCACCATTCAGAGGAATTTGTGGGTACGAGAGAGATCTCAGCTCTGGTGGAAGGAAATTGTGACGACTGATCACTTTCCTCCTCTGTGTTTCCTCTAATGTGAATTTGTGAACTGCAGTGAATTTGTCGGAATGCATTACAACGTAGTGGCAGACAGTCAAGCTGGACATTCTCCTATCCCTGGGCGTTCTTTGGTCTGGTTCTCCTAGAGTAGTGAGTAACTGAGCAAGTTTCCTATAAAAGAAACATGGACGTGCAGCGCATCGTTTTAAAGACGTTGTTCCGACTGTGCATTTCTGGATGCAATGGTTCCCTGTCCATAGATAATGGGCACGAGCAATATGTTGCATGTCTGGGGGTTCAGCATGTTAATGCAGTGCTCGCGGGTAGCGCATGCCATCACTGCGAAGGCATGTCTGTTCAACAGCTTGCGGCTCGCTTCTACAAAAGGGCTAGCCACCCCTGTTATACCCGGTGAGATCTGAGAGTTACAGTTGGGGGTTAATCTGCCATCCCCGCTTGAGGACCTTCCATTCCTTAGCTTGCTCTAGCCAAGCTCCGAGTGAGAGAATCGCTTAATCCTCCGGGATGATCACCCTCTCACTCGATGACACAGAAGACCAGAAGTCCATTGCTACATGGCAGGGTGGGCTATCATTTTCCAATGACAATTCGAACCCACTTACCCATGCAGTGCCTCTTCCCGATGTGATTAGCCTTGGCTCCAGTAAAAAGCATGTAGGTTGTCTGCATCCCTCTGGGCCAGAGCCGAAACTGCTGTGGGCTAGGCTGCTTTTGTTTTGCTTGCTATGGCTGGCTCAGGTGTTGGGCCAGCGGCACAAGGAAAGGTTCGACCCAGGCTAATGCACAACACACTGTAACTGACTGCTCTGAAAACACCAGGCTCCAGGGCTGCGAGTGCCCTGGGAAGGATGACGACCACACTAGTGGTCCAGGAGAGTCACGTCTGGCTAAACCTGGCAGATATGCGCGATGTTGACAAAGTTCACTTTCTTAACAGCCATATCCCAGGCTACCCTGTTTGGCGACACTAGGGGTAAGTTCACCCAGGAATTTACCACGGTGAAAGAGCAATCAAGTGCGATTGGCGGTCTTTAAAAAGGATCGGTGCTCTTTGCCATAGGCTCCAAGAGTGCCAGAGGAAAGGCTCCCTTCTCTCGCACTCTCAGTCACCCTGTGGGCTCTTAGGACCAAGTTAAGATTAAATCTCTTATCTTTAACTCATCCTTGGGACGTGTGCCTCCCGGGGTGAGCTCTCACATCCCGTGCTGGCCCACTGCTGGTGCATCAGTGATTGTGCCGATAATGTCACTCGCGCAGGCTCTGGCAGCCTGGTTAGCACTGCCCAGCCTGTCACGATGTCTCTTTCGGACAATCAGACGTGGCTATGTGATTCTGTTGGCTAAATGGTCCCTCAAGTTCACGGGTGTGTATTACACCAAGGTCAGCTCTGTGTCTGCCTCTGTCTTGTATGAGATTGCTGTTCTTCTGGCGAAGGATGCAATCGACCCGGTCCCTTCAGAGATGAGGTATGGGTTTTTTAGTCTGTACCTCATCATATCCTAAAAGAGTGGTGGGTTATGACCAATCCTAATTCTGCACGTTTTGACCCGCTGCCTTACAAGCAGACGCTCAGAATGCTCATGCAGAAGCACATCCCCGGTGCATCCATCCTCAGGATTGGTCTGCAATGATAAACCTCAAGGACACGTATGTTCATGTCTTCATTTCCCAACAGCACCGGCAGTTTTGCAGTTTGCGTGCAAGGGTCGAGCATGGTAGTACAAAGTCCTGCCTTCCGGGCTCTCTTTGTCATCACAGGTTTTCACCAAGCTCACGGAGGATGCCCTAACGCCTCTTCTGCTTGAATTGCATACTCAATTATCTCGATGACTGGCTTTTTAGAGCTCACTCGCAGGATCAATTGGTTATGCACAGGGACTGGGTGCTTCAGGTCAACAGAGAAAAGGTCAGCATCTCTTTTTTCGGGTTGGAGCTAGACTCGATCACCATGACAGCACGCCTCCCCCGAGCCCGTGCTGAGCTAATGCTGACCTGTCTGAGAGAGTTCAACAGAAAAACTGTGGTCCCACTGATTTTATTTCAGAGGCTTCTGGGGCATATGGCATCCACAGCCACTGTCACACCGCTCAAGTTGCTTCATATGAGACCACTTCAGCATTCACTTCATGATCAGATCCCCAAATGTGAATGGCTCTAGGGCACACATCGGGTGACTGTCACTCCACTGTGTCACCACGTCCTCAGTCTCTGGATGGACCCTGCATTTCTACAGGCCTGTGTGCCTCTAGAACAGCTGTCCAGGCATGACGTCATTCTGACGGTTGTTTCAAGTACGCACTGAGGGGCCGTGTGTTGCGGGCTTGCAGCTGCGTGTCTGTGGAAGAAACCAGGTTGCATTGTCATATTAATTGTCTGGAGGTGCTGGCAGTGTATCTTGCGCTGCGCAGTTTTTTTTTTTTACTGGTGTTAAAGAGGAAACCCGTGCTGGTCAGGATGGACAACACAGAAATGATGGCTTATATCAACTGCACGGGAGGTATCCACTCTCGCCGCATGTCTCAGCTTGCTTACTGGCTGCTCCTCCGGAATAATACACTGCGGAAATCGATGCCTGCCATTCTTATCCCCAGCGAACTCAACCATGCAGCTGATGCACTGTCACGGCAGTTCATACCCAGGAGAATGGAGGCTCCACCCCTGTCTGTCCAGCTGTCCACTGGACACAGCTAACCCCGGGGTGTGTGTAAATAAACATTTTTTCTCCAGTGAGCCTACTTGCACAGACACTGTGTAACGTCAGGGAGGACGAGGAGCAGTTCTGTTTATTGTGCCTCTCTGGCTCAACCGAACCTGCATTTCAGCTCTCTGTTTGTTATGGCCCCTCCCTGGCATATCCACCGGATATGCCAGATCAGTGTGATTCTGCCCTCCTTCAGCTTGCTTAAGCTTTTCCCTCTGCACTCAGGGGTTGGCATTATGATCATTCCCACTCTCAGGACACAGGGACGACGGCATGCTGGGAAGGCACTGACTCATCATTCAGCTCCCAGAGGCGCGTAATCATGTTGGCATCTGTCATAAGGGTCAGGAATCTGGAGACATATTTGGTCAGTGAAGTGTGCCAGCACTTCGGGCCGGCCCACTTTCACATTTTCCTGAGACCCCGACCCACCTAGGTGCCCGATGTTCCTACAGTGCTTTCTTTTTTAGAACTTTGCAGGTTTTAAATTTTTTGCTCATTGGTGACACAGATCGGATCTGTTCTATGACCATGTAAACACGAAAAAAACGCATGCATTCAGATATTCAGAGATCGGTTTCAGGCCTCCTTCATATGTGGAAATCAATCAGATATAGATCGGATATGTGACAATGTGACTGTCATGTAAACAGGCAGATCGGATTTATTGAGGGATTCCGTTCTGAACATCTTTAAACTTGCGACAATGTGGTGCTTCTCCGCAGTTTAATTACGTAGAAGGGAGAGCGTGTGTGGAGATGCCAACGCAGTAAACAACATTAGAGGAAACACAGAGGAGGAAAGTGATCAGTCGTCACAATTTCCTTCCACCAGAGCTGAGATCTCTCTCGTACCCACAAATTCCTCTGAATGGTGGAGGACATCATAAAGCATATAAACCATAAGCGCAAGCTGCGATGACGGCCCTTTCCCACCTCCTCTTCAAAATCATTTTAAAGTTGGGCAAACTTTTTTGTAACTTTTGCTTTCTGTCGCTAATAATACACACACTGCGGGCTACACATAGAATAACTTTATTCTCTCCAACACCAGTGCGCACACAGGCAAAGGCTACATCTTCAACTACACAAACATCAGGCCCATATCATTACATAAACTGCGTGAGGGTAAATCTGGACTAACCATTTACTGCTTAAACTACACTTCGCATATTTCGCAGAGCTAAAAACAAGACAATTTCTTCCATCGTGGCTAGTGTGGCACAGATGTAAGAACCCGCCTTTATGCATGCGCGACATCGTAAATTGTATGGCAAGTGTAAACGCACGAATTGGATATGGGTCACAATTAAAACAACGTGTAAACAGATAGGCAAACAAATCAGATATAGGCACCAAATCTGAATTGGACATCAAGATCTGACAGTGTAAGCGGGGCCTTAGTAAACCTGCAAGCACTGCCCACGGAAGAGGCAGACCCAGTGTCCTGTTTGTGATCTACAGTATGTGACTGCTTGAGAGCTTAATACTCTAAGCAGCTCCTTTTCTGTTATGATTGGCAGACGGGAAGTGCCGTATCTGTACTGCCGTATGCCCGCTAACCATCCATCATATATATTCTCCCATTTGGGCAGCAGGTGGCCTCTGTAGCATCCTCCACATTCGATACTGGCACGCTTTCCCAACATAGTCATATTTTAAAATTCCTAGACCTTAACTAGGTGTATTTTTTATGACTCCGCAAAAATAAAATTTTTTAAATAAAAAAAAAAGGTTCCTTCACTAGAGATTGCACCTTAGCTGACAGCTGTAGTTTGGCTCTTCAGATAGGAAAAGTTTATAGCAAAATTAGCAAAATTACTTGGTTTCTTAATGAAGTATGAAAACAAAAAAAAAATTAAGATTGAAAGATTGTTTTTAAATGCTTAAAACATTACTGGCTACTTGTATCAGGTGTTCTTCAATATATTTTCTTTTTGTGTTTAAAAACAAAAAAATACAAATAAATAAATGCTTTTAACAAAACGCAGAAGGATTAAATCTTGACAGAACTTTTAATTTGGGGTGACTGACGTATCATATTGTACTGAGTGAAAAGTGTTTCTGACACAGTGTATTTGACAGGTGCTTATCTAATCCACATCCTCTGAGACAACTAACACTGTACAGGAGGTATCACTATGGGGAACAGAACGTGTTCAACCTCATGTCTACATTTTTAAAGCCAGCTGTGGACAAAGTTCAAATTGTCATCAGTTTAAAACGACAATATTAGTTAAACTGGGGAAAAAACTAAACAAAACCACAATAAAAAAGTATTAGATTCAGTACTATATATCAGCTTAGAAACAATCAGATCTAGGCAATAAATGTTATATAAAAAAAATGTTAACGATCCAGCTACTTTTTAAATTGTTTTTAAAAAACTGAAAGAAAAAAATTCTTAATTTTTTTTTTTTTATTCTTACACATTCTTTCTTTCGTTGATTCTTACACATTTCATCCAAAGCATTCTGTTTAGTAATTCTGTTTAGCATTCTGTTTAGGCAAACTATGAAGGAACATTTGATTCCATTACTAAATGTTTTTTAACTTATTGTTACATTTTTATGCATGAGTTGACATTTTCCACCAATTTGTGCTTTAGTTCAAGATGCTAATCTCAAACCAGATACCACATGGCATGTCTAAAACTGAATTTTTTGCTTTTTTTATTATATGTTTGTTCTAAAAAGTGAATGAGAGATTCACTGAAATACCACAATAGAGTTGTTGTAACAGAGTCAACAAATAATTAATCTAGTGTCATTGCTTTCCTTTCAGCCCTTCCTGCCAGAGGAAGTAACATCACTTGGAGCAAGTCACATGCTTTTTCTATACGCACTTAATAGATTGTTACGCCTTTTTATAACTGATGTAACAAAGTTGACAGGAAGGTAGTAACAGACAGAAATTTTTAAAATTAGACGTAATATAGAAAATGTAATGCAAATGGTCATTTAATTTGTACACACACACACACACACACACACACACACAAAAGATACAAAAAATTAGACAAGTATTTCATAATTCTTAAAGCTAAATGTTTGATTCAGGAGGCAAAGAAAGTCAAAAATATGTAGAGCATAAGCCCCTTAAGTTAAGATTTTCAAGACATAATGTCCCTAAACACACATAAATATTTTTAGAGATAACTTGATATAGTTTGTGTTACTATAAAAACATATTCAAGTTTTGTTTTTTGTAAAATAATAAAAGGTTTATAGATCCAACATGTATCCACAATTGTAAATTCAGCCATATACATATATAAACACACATACACACACACACACACACACACACACACACACACACACACGCACACACGCACACACACACACACACACACACACACACACACACATATATATGTGTGTTTTAGCAACTGGCTGAATGTAAAGGAGGGCTAAGCAAAATTGTTTTTGCTTTATAATTAATGTTCTCAATTCACAGCAATACAACTTCCAATGAGTACAACTGTTTGCATTCAATACTTTGTTATTGTAATATTCCATTTTCCATATCTGCAATGTATTTTGTGATCCTTTTGTAGTCCACTTGTTTTGAAATTTAAATGGTATTAACATGCCTGTGTTTTTATTTCTGTAATAAAAATGACTGTTAAGCAAGGATCTTAATAGTTTATTGTGGGTGTTTACATGAAGAAGTCTGTGTTTCAAGTTAAAAAGAAATTCTAATAAACAGTTATATTATGTGTTTAAATAGTTTTTGTCTTGCGTTTACATTAATTTTACTTTTGAATAGCCAAAATTACAATTTTCAGTATTTTAAATGTGATTAATCACGATAAATTTTTTTAAAAGGTGCGACTGATTAGTTAATTTATTTTAATCGATTGACAGCACTAATATATATATATATATATATATATATATATATATATATATATATATATATATATATATATATATATATATATATATATATTATTAATATATATATTTATATATATATGAATATATATATATATATATATATATATATATATATATATATATATATATATATATATATATATAAATATATATATATATATATATATATATATATATATATATATATATATAAATATATATATATATATATATATATATAAATATATATATATATATATATATATATATATATATATATAAATATATAAATATATATATATATATATATATATATATATATATATATATATATATAAATATATAAATATATATATATATATAAATATATATATATATATATATATATATATATATATATAAATATATAAATATATATATATATATATAAATATATATATATATATATATATATATATATATATATATATATATATATATATATATATATATATATATATTAGTGCTGTCAATCGATTATATATATATTGATATATATATATATATATATATATATATATTTATATATGTATATAACACACACACACTAAGGGAATCCAAAACAAACTGAATAAATATTGGCTACATGTTACACTTTTTGATATTAAACCAAAACACACTAAATTATATTAATTTTATGCAGAGTTCTCTCACATATTATAAACCTAATAATAATTAAGTTATAACCTTTATTCTTGTCAGATGTTAATTCTACCAAATAAACCAATCAAAACAACAGAATTAAATTATGGACATTAAATAATTTATTTCCCTTTCTTGATAATACATGCTTTTGTATAAACTGGGGAAATTACCTGTACATCTATGTACAAGAAATAGTACCACTTGAGGAAAACAAAAAAACAATAAATATTAACTCACCATTTTAATGAAAGAAGCTAAAATTAGCTGTTATTTATCAAGTTTCCCAATGTATTAAACAAACATGTACGCACCCAACAGCAATCATATCATGAAGACCAAAAAAAAAAATCTGTCAGACTAAAACATTGATATTTATAACAGCAAATCTGTCACAAAAAAATAATGCTTGCCTAGTCGCCAGTTAAGGAAAACCATACAAAGAATGTGTATCCATCTTTAAAAAAAGTAACATTCATAAGACTTTTTGAAATGCAGATGCTCAGGGAATGTCACTCAAACGGATGCTGTGTTGTGTTGACAGTTTAAGAAAACAAAATAAATATCTTTTTTTACCAGGATCATTAAAGTACAAAGTGCAAGTGATAAAAATAACTGAACATTCCACATGTTTCGAAGGACTAGTTTCTAGCGGTTTCTAACATCCAAAAAGAGAAACACTACACAATGTTGTGCTGTATAAGCTACAGAAAATCAATCCTGTGCAGTTAAGAGCCACTGTCTTCTATTTAAACAGTTAACAGTGTAGCTAAGTTAGTAATGATTACTGTGGAAATTAAAATCACAAGGCTACCAGGGCTCTCCTTACTTGTCATTTTCATAGTGTTTACAATAACTTTAGCATTTCAAACACATTTAGATTTGTAATCCCATAACCAAAATGTCAGGAAATATCTGTCATCCCAAATTTGAAAGAATAAAAAGATTATGCACAAATATGACAAAAAGATGTTAATGTAAAATACAATGTGTGAAAAAAATGCAATATATGTATTAAAGCTGCAAGCAGCGATAATAGGGACCTCGCACCCAGGCTCACCACCACCCGGTGGCCTCAGGATGACAGAGAACAGCGAACAACATTAATTTAAGCCGATATATATTAAGAACCTGAGACAATCATAATTTTATGCCAAACTTCCTCCTGTCAGCAGGTGGCGCTATAACGGTTACTCAAGATTGGCATGAAGATGCCTTCAGTAGAGGAATCTTATCAACCATGTAAATTTTTAGGCAAATCGGACATTGTTTGGCTGAGTTATATGTACATTTACATTTAGTCATTTAGCAGATGCCTTTAACCAAAGCGACTTACAAATGAGGACAAGGAAGCAATTTACACAACTAAGAGCAACAATGAATAAGTGCTATAGGCAAGTTTCAGGTCTGTAAAGTCTAAGAAGGGAAGTATTAGTAGTATTAGTATTTTTTTTTTTTTTTTGGGGTACAGTTAGTGTGATATTCAGAGAGGCAATTGCAGATTAGGAAGTGTAGTGGAGACAAAATAGTTGAGTTTTTAGTCGTTTCTTGAAAGTAGCGAGTGACTCTGCTGTTCTGATGCAGTTAGGGAGTTCATTCCACCAACTGGGCAGATTGAGCGTGAGCGAAAGTGATTTCTTCCCTCTTTGGGATGGAACCACGAGGCGACGTTCATTCACAGAACGCAAGTTTCTGGAGGGCACATAGATCTGCAGAAGTGAGAGCAGATAAGAGCAGAATGTAATTTCCTGTTGCCAGCAGGTGGCACTATGACTGATTCAATATTGGCATGTAGCTGTCTTCAGGAAAGGATATTGATCAACCATGTGAATTTTCAGGCAGATCGGACATTGTGTGGCTGAGTTATAAGTAATGTCCTGTTGCCAGCAGGAGGCGCTATGACTGTGACTCAATGTTGGCATGTAGATATCTTCAGGAGAGGATTTTAATCAACCATGTGAAGTTTCAGGCAAATCAGATATTGTGCGGCAGAGTTATAAGCCAAACTACCTTCTGCCAGCAGGTGGCGCTATGACAGACTCAATATTGTTATGTGGATGTGTTCAAGAGAGAACTTTTATCAACCATGTGAAGTTTCAGGCTGATCGGACATTGTGTAGTTGAGTTATAAGGACTTCCTGTTCCATGGCGAAGCGTTGAGGTTTGTCATCCCACCACGGACACGCCCCTCAGCGAAAACTCCAGATCTTCACAATATATCACCGCTAGAGCTTTCAGATAACACCACCCAATTTTGGTGCTGATACGATCCAATTTGGGGAAGGAGTTTGTGACTCTGTAAATCATGTCATTTCCTGTGGCCAGCAGGTAGCGCTATAACTGTAACTGTGTTCAGGTCAGGACTCTTATCAAGCGTGTGAATTTTGAGGCAGATCGGATAATGCATGCCTGAGTTATAACGACTTCCTGTTTTGTGGCGAATCGTCAAAGTTTGCGAGGCCGCCACGGACACGCCCATCAACGAAAACTCTAATGCTTCGCAATTTAACATCGCCAAGGCCTTTACATGACAAAACTCAATTTTGGTGTCGATCGGATAAAATCCCTAGGAGGAGTTCGTTAAAATACAACGCCTGGAAATGGCAAAAACGCCACTTTTTTCGCCGCAGGAAGTTAAAAATATCTGAATTCCTGTTGGGTTTGAGATATGGCTCCAAGAGACTTTTTCGTATGTTTTGGCATGTTTGAGGTGTGTGCCAATTTTCGTGTATGTGCGTGATTCGTAGATAGGGGGCTCGTCCATTTAATTATTATAGGTGGCGCTGTTGAGTTATTTTGCCACGCCCACTTCCGAAACCCATAGCAAACGTAAATTTTCGCCACTTCTGAGGCGTGTGCAAAGTTTTGTGAGTTTTCGGGCATGTTTAGCCCCTCAAAACTGTGATTCATTCCGCGGAAGAAGAAGAAGAAACGGAGCAATTCCAATAGGGCCTTGCACCGTTTGGTGCTCGGTCCCTAAATATTGATAAAGCAAATGTGTAAAAGGGATAGATCAGATGAAAATATACATTTCTCTATGATTTTCTTTTTTTACATTGAACACAAAAGCAGATTTTTAATAGAATGTTAGAAGCTTGCACCCAGTGACTTACATAGTAGGAAAAACAAATACTATGACAGTCAATGGTTAACTTTTTTGTAACGAAAGAAAGAAACTGAAAAAAGCTTGTTACAAATGAAGGGTGAGTACATGATGACAAAACTACCTCTTTAAGCATTCATCATAAATTATTTGCTTTAATTTGCCTATATTAACAATTAGATAACTTGCTTTTTATTACTTTAAACAGTGCATTTGACTACATTGTAAAAAACAAATGCTGGGCTCCACACAATCGAAATTAGGTCATCCCAACGCAAATTTTTAACTTAATCCCAATGCAAGTTAACTTAAAATATATTTTTTTGTTTTTACAATTTTAACTCGACTGAACATAAAACATTTAAGTTGTGCCCAAAAAACTCAAGAATTTTGTTGTTTCAGCTCTTGAACAGGCATCAAAAATATTTTTTTGTGTACATTAAAATAACCCCTCATTCTTTAATATCAAATTTATGCATTACTATTTTTTCCCCTTTTGATTTTGTATTGAAATGTATGGAAGCCCATTCCTGCCACTGACTTAAACAAAATAATAATAATAAACAAGCAGCGATGATAGGGACCTCGCACCCGGGCTCACCGCCGCCCGGTGACCTTACGATGACAGAGAACAGCGAACAATAATAATTTAAGCCAATATATAAAAAAAATCTAAGAAAATCACAGATTTATGCCAAACTTCCTCCTGTCAGCAGGTGGCGCTATAACTGTGACTTAAGATTGGCATGTAGATGTCTTCAGGAGAGGAATCTTATCAACCATGTGAAGTTTCAGGCACATGGGACATTGTGTGGCTGAGTTATAAGCCAAACTACCTTCTGCCAGCAGGTGGCGTTATGACTGACGCAATATTGTTATGTGGATGTGTTCAGGAGCGGACTTTTATCAACCATGTGAAGTTTCAGGCAGATCAGAGATTGTGTGGAGATTGTGTTTTAAGACAAACTACATTCTGCCAGCAGGTGGCGCTATGAAAGACTCAATATTATTATGTAGATGTGTTTAGGAGAGGACTTTCATCAACCATGTGACATTTTAGGCAGATCGGACATTGTGTGGCAGAGTTACAAGCCAAACTACCTTCTGTCAGCAGGTGGCGCTATGACTGACTCAATATTGTTATGTGGATGTGTTTAGGAGCGGACTTTTATCAACCATGTGAAGTTTCAGGCAGATCGGACATTGTGTGGCCGAGTTACAAGCCAAACTACCTTCTGCCAACAGGTGGCGCTATGACTGACTCAATATTGTTATGTGGATGTGTTTAGGAGAGGACTTTTATCAATCATGTGAAGTTTCAGGCAGATCAGACATTGTGTGGTTGAGTTATAAGAACTTCCTGTTCCATGGCGAAGCGTTGAGGTTTGTCACGCCACCACAGACACACCCCTTTACAAAAACTCTAGATCTTCACAATATATCATCTGTAGAGCTTTCAGATGACACCACTCTATTTTGGTGCTGATACGGGAAAGTTTGTGGAAGGAGTTTGTTACAGTGTCAAACATGTCATTTCCTGTGGCCAGCAGGTGGCGCTATAACTGTAACTGGATATCGGCACGTAAACCTGATCAGGTCAGGACTGTTATTAAATGTGTGAATTTTGAGGCAGATTGAATATTGCATGCCTGAGTTATAATGACTTCCTGTTTTGTGGCAAATCATCAAAGTTTGCGAGGCTGCCACGGACACGCCCATCGATGAAAACTCTAAAGCTTCGCAATTTAACATCACCAAGGCCTTTAGATGACAAAACC
Organism: Danio rerio; assembly: GCF_052040795.2. Classification (NCBI taxonomy): domain Eukaryota; kingdom Metazoa; phylum Chordata; class Actinopteri; order Cypriniformes; family Danionidae; genus Danio; species Danio rerio. Next base: position 47,737,447 of record NC_141037.1, read on the forward strand.
CAATTTTGGTGTCGATCAGATAAAATCCCTAGGAGGAGTTCGTTAAAATACAACGCCTGGAAATGGCAAAAATGCCACTTTTTCGCCACAGGAAGTTAAAAATACCCGACTTCCTGTTGGGTTTGAGATATGGCTCCAAGAGACTTTTTCGTATGTTTTGGCATGTTTGAGGTGTGTGCCAATTTTCGTGCATGTGCGTGATTCGTAGATCGGGGGCTCGTCCGTTTAATTTTTCTAGGGGGCGCTGTCGAGTCATTTTGCCACGCTCACTTCAATATTGTTATGTGGATGTGTTCAAGAGATGACGTTTATCAACCATGTGAAGTTTCAGGCAGATCGGATATTGTGTGGTTGAGTTATAAGGACTTCCTGTTCCATGGCGAAGCGTTGAGGTTTGTCATGCCGCCACGGACACGCCCCTCGGCAAAAACTCTAGATCTCCACAATATATTATCACTAGAGCTTTCAGATGACACCACCCAATTTTGGTGCTGATACGATAAAATTTGTGGGAGGTGTTTGTTACTCCGTAAATCATGTCATTTCCTGTGGCCAGCAGGTGGCGCTGTAACTGTATCTGGTTATTGGCATGTAAACGTGTTCAGGTCAGGACTGTTATTAAACGTGTGAATTTTGAGGCAGATCTGATAATGCATGCCTGAGTTATAACGACTTCCTGTTTTGTGGCGAATAGTGTAAGTTTGCGAGGCCGCCACGGACACGCCCATCGACGAAAACTCTAAAGCTTCGCAATTTAACATCGCCAAGGCCTTTAGATGAAAAAACCTAATTTTGGTGTCGATCGGATAAAATCCCTAGGAGGAGTTCGTTAAAATACAACGCCTGGAAATGGCAAAAACGCCACTTTTTCGCCGCAGGAAGTTAAAAATATCTGACTTCCTGTTGGGTTTGAGATATGGCTCCAAGAGACTTTTTCGTATGTTTTGGTGTGTTTGAGGTGTGTGCCAATTTTCGTGCATGTGCGTGATTCGTGGATCGGGGGCTCGTCCGTTTAATTTTTCTAGGTGGCGCTGTCGAGTCATTTTGCCACGCCCACTACCGAAGCCCATAACAAACGTAAATTTTCGCCACTTCTGAGGCGTGTGCAAAGTTGCGTGAGTTTTCGGGCATGTTTAGCCCCTCAAAACCGCGATTCATTCCGCGGAAGAAGAAGAAGAAGAAGAAGAATAATAATAAACGGAGCAATTCCAATAGGGCCTACGCACCGTTTCGGTGCTCGGTCCCTAAAAATGATAAAAGTCAGAATTCTGAGTTATAAAGTCGCAATTCCGTGTTATTAAGTCAGAATTGCGAGTTATAAATGAGTTTCCTTTTATGGTGACTGACCATAAATAAAGTGTTAAAGATGCATCCATATTAGCCCATAATCACAACATGAAGCCTATATCCGACTATTTGTTGTTTATCACGCTTTCAAAAATTAAATATATAGGCTAGTTGAACTAGACTGTCTATTTATTCATATGGATTTGTCAATTTTTTTTTTAAATTATGCTATTTGCCCAATTTGGTCTAAATAGCTATTATAAAGCATTAAACTGAGCGCCTGAAACTATTAGCTGATGTGTAACAATGATATTATTTAAATTTTGTTGCAGCTGTTATTTGTTTCATGTTGTAAGAGTGTCCTCATGTAGTGTACTTAGGAGTGTACTTTTACGATCATTAAAAGTGTCTAACAATAACAGTGTCCTCCTGGCCTTAATTGTAAAAACTGGGCTCCGTATCCATACCAGATCACAAAGCAGAGAACCTAAAGAAAGAGTCTTTAACACCCCATTAATGGTCAGTCACCATAACAGGAAACTCCTTTATAACTCGCAATTCTGACCTGACTCAGAATTCTGACTCAACTCAGAACTTTATAACTAGCAATACTGGTTTTATAAATTGCAATTCTGACTTAACCCACAATTCTGACTTAACTCGAAATTTTGACTTTATAACTCGGAATTCTGACTTAATAACTAGCAATTCTGACATTATAACTCAGAATTCTGACTTTCAAATTTTTCTTACATTGTATTTATCTATTTATTTTTATTCAGTGGTAGGAACGAGCTTCTATAAAAATATGACCTGACATTTCTTTGTGAGATTTTTCCCTTGCATCCGACATGGTTACAACAAACACAAGTCGTTTTATAAATGAGTTCAGCTGTAGCAGAAATTAAAGATTTAAACAGAACAGTAATCTTGCATCCCACAAGACACTACACAGTCTCATTCATCAGATGATCATATGATATTAATAAACTATGGCATGAAGGCACTACGAGGACGTTTGATAGTTGGATAAGAAAAGAGGAATCTAGTGAAATCTACTCCAGCAGGAGCTGTGCGTCTCCACTTCTGCGGCCTCCTCATACAACACTAGATGACTCTGATTAAACGTCAATCACAAGTGCTTTGAGCAGAAAAAGAAATAGTTCAAGGTCTCTTATACTTCATTTGGGATCAGACGTTTGCTTCACTTACTGTCTGTCACTGAGAGACCATTTTAAAGAGGTTCACCCAACAATTTAAATTTGCTTTATATTTACTTACAACTCAAGTGGTTTTTAACTTTCTGTTGAACACAAAACAAGATATTTTGAAGAATGTTGTAAAAAAAAAAAAACAGCCATGGTAGGATGTACCATTTTTGTCCTTGACATTCCTAAATATATCTTTTTTAAGTTCAACATGATAAAAAAACAGGTTAGGAACAAGTGAAGGATGAGTAAATTAAGACAGAATTTTCATTTTTGGGTAAACTAACCCTTTAAACTAATGAAAACGCAGCAAATAAATTATGTTCTCTTAGGATCAATACAGGCATTAACAAATTAAAGGAATAGTTCACACAACCATTAATATTTACTTATACTAATGCTTTTCCAAACCAGTGTTTTTTTTTTTTTTTTTTTTTTGTAACACAAAAGATAGTTTGAAAAATTTTGGAAACCAGTAGCTCTTGATATCTATAGAGGAAAAACACTGTGGAGGTAAATAGCTACTGTTTTTCTTTCAAAATATCTTCTTTTGTGTTTGACAGAAACTCAAACAGGTTTAGAATAAGCAAAGTTAATGTTGACTAAGTTTTAGGTGAACTTGTGTTCCTTTAATAAAAATGAAGTATATCCTGTGTTTGTGGGCCAGTATGAATATTGCAATCTATCAAAGTAAGTTTTTTCAGTTAATTTTTCTCACTCTTCCCCCAAACGCCATTTCTGTGACTCTTCTTGTCGTGCGTCTGGATGGATCTGGTTCCTCATTCCTCCCAGCACATTGGACGTTGCTTCTGTAGCGACGATCAGAGGTTTGACCACAGCTGGAGGAAGCTGCCGCAGGACTCCGCCGACAGCGCCCGTCATGCCTCTCTGTTCATGCTCACGTGTGGCGGTGTCGTAGATGGTCAGAGCGGTGTCTGTGATGCCCTGCAAACACACACAAAGAGGAACTGACATAAGCTGTATTGCTGAATTAATTAAATTGTTCACTGTTAAAAGAGATAGTTCACCTTGAAATAAAAATTAATTTCAGTTATCAATTAACACGCCATGCTGTCAACTATTTTCAATGGAGAGTAGTTAAGCTCTGGTCAAAAAGGTGGAAATATCCCTAGATTATGCATTTTGAATTCATGAACATTGTAACTGTCAGTTGAAACTTTGCTTTTCAGGAAATGAATATAAAAATGTTTTAAAGACACAAAATGTTCTTTTGGCCTCTAGAGAGTGCTTATTTACAACAAACAAAAGCATATTTTGATGACACAATGACTGTGTATGAAATCATGGGAGTCTTATATTCTACAAGTCTGATCATGTTCATGGATGAACTAAACATTAAAAACATTAAAAAAAAAAATGACATGGCACAAAAAATAGCTTTTATCATGCCAGTCGTGATCATGTGGAGAAGAAGTAGAAGCAGTGCTGTTAAAAATACAATTTAGGTTTCTGTTTAAATCAGGGTATCTTCTGTCCAATCCATATCCGTTTTACAACAAAAAAAAATAAAAATAAAGAGAATGTTCTTTTTCTCGTTTTTAATTTGGTCACAAGAAAAAAAAAATGAAATTTTGGCTCGATTTTTATTTATTTTTTTATTTATGATAGGAAAATGGATAAACGACTTCAAAATTCATTAAACACACACGTAGGCCAACTTTCCTTTGATTGGTCAACCAAGTCTGAGCTCGTATTGTAGCCCTCAAAATAAGAGACCTCTGTGGACCAGGCTTTTAACTATTATTATTACTTAATTCTATATATAAACTAAGTTTACATAATCAGTGATTTAATCAGTTAGCAGGCTTACATTCATTGCGTATGCATGAATTAAATAAAAACTTAAATTAGCAGTATTATTAGACATTTTCTCATTAAAAAAAGGCCAAAGTTCACTGCCAAATGTCCTGCAGCTGTGTACCTGATGCAGAGCAGCACTAGGTTTGCATGATTATTCCCGAGCAAGGCCCATAATAGTAATAATAATAATAATAATAATATATGCCTATAGTTTGCTGCAAAACATCTTACTGTTGTGCACCTGATGCTGAGCAAAGACAGCGATTTGCGAGCAGCATCTGGTTTGCACGATTGTTTCCGAGCTACTGTAGGCCTAAATAATAATAATAATAATAATAATAATAATAATAATAATAATAATAATTAATATTATATATATAATTATTTATTTATTATTATTTATTTATAGGCGTAGCAAGCTAAGCTGGATATTTTAAATAAGTGGGTTTAAATAAAATACAATACGATCGATGGCTCTGCTCGAGCATCATCTCAGGTAGCCAACTCATTTAAGAGCTGAACTAAAAGAAGTTTAAGATGCAATAAGCTGATACATTATGGTCAGCTGCAATGCCTTTTTCTCATGCATTTTCTCATACAGCAAGACTTTCGAGACTTTATAAAATAATATATTAATGAACACATTTTCAAAGGAACTAATTAAACATTCTTATAATTCATAATAAATAATGTGTTGAAGTTCAGAATAACAGATAAGCTTGCTGTCTGTGCGTTGCGCTACTAGTGAACTTGACATTTTCTTTTTGTGACAAAATTATGTTATACTGCGGGCCCTGTTTCATACTGTACATATACATATTGCATATAGGCTATTCAGTGCTGCCAACTGTTTGCATTTTATTTGATGCATTTACTATTGCATGAAATAATAAAAAAGGTAAGTACGCTCGTAAAGCGCGTGATGCGCACAGAAATCAGCACACTATTTTGAATCAAGTTCTCTTTATTCTATTAAATTTGTAGAAAATCTATAAAATGACAGGATTTTAATCAAGCCTTTTTTATCTGGAGAATTAGAGTTAATTATAGCTTCGTTATTATTAATGATCTGTTTATAAATATATCATTTACATCATTTACAGATCTACTGAAGAGTAAGACGAATGTGCAATAACTAATATTTTTATACTTTATAGCTTTACAGTTTGTGCGTCAAAGATGTAGTCATTGATGTAAGACTGCTAACTGATCAACTGACAGAATATGTAAACTTAGTTTATATATATAATTAAATTATAATAATAGTTAAAAGTCTGGGGGCTGGTCCACAGAGGGCTCTTATTTTGAGGGCTACATCACAAGCTCAGATTTGGTTAATCAATCAAAGGAAAGTTGGCGTTTCAGCACCACCTACATGTGTATAATGAATTTTGAAGTTTATCGATTTTCCTATCCTAAATTTAAAAAATGAATAGAGCCAAAATTAATTTTTTTCGTTTTTTGTGAGCAATAGCCGTCTTCTTTATTTTCCTCTTTTTTTTTTTTGAAAACGAATATGGATTGAACGGAAGATAACCTGATTTGTTTAAATACTGCTCTGTGCAGTCTCATTAAACACACCACATATTAAAGTGTCTTTGGTGTTTCTATGTTTTCTATAAAATCAAACTGAAAACCCAGGGAGTGTGATGTCATTAGCATGGAGACACAAGAGCACAGCCTATTTAAAATTGCTTAATTCTCTGAATTTGAACATTCTACAAAACACATAGGATATTGTAAGAACATCATTCAGCAAAAAAAATTTCAATATATTTTCAATATCCTATGGTGAATTAGTATATGATCACTGTTAATTTGTATATTTGGTAATAATATGAAGTGGTCATTCATCGTTAGAAAATAAATGTGAATTAATAGACTGATTAATTTTTTTTTTATGATTTATGACCATTTTCTGTTTTGGGTGAACTATCCATTAAAAAAATTAACATACCATGGCATTAATATTTAATTTTATTTCTGCAACTATTCTGTAACTGAGCATTGCTATTAAAAAATTCAAAAAAATTATAATTTTTTTTCATTTTTGTTAATAAGTTAAAATTAACCAAAATGTAGATCTATAAGACTAATAAGACCCATACCTCTTTGACTACACTGTAGGCCTTGGCCACTCCCTCTCTGAGGTCCACTGGTTGATGGGCCAGACAGTAATGAGAATAACGTTTAATCTTTTTGCAGTCTTTCTCATCTGGCACTGGAGACACCATATCATAAGCCGTTTCAGCAGCCGCCTACACACAAAACATATGGGTAAGCAAGGTAAATACATCTAAATTTGACAGTTATCATTTATTGTTATATTATGACAATGATTGCCACTACTATTGCTCTAATTCAGTGGTTCTCAAACTGTGGTACGCGTACCACTAGTGGTACGCGGGCTTCCTCCTAGTGGTACGCGGAGGAATCGCCAAATAATGAAAGAAACAATTAACACTTTTAATCCTTTGATGCGTAATATAACATCGATGTGATCAGCATTGGCTGTTTTGTGAAGCGTACGATCACAACGCTGTGCTTAGAGTGTTTACTTTAGTGCTTTGTGACATAAGCTGCTGAAAATCAGTTTCCGAAGTTTAAGAATTGATTCTGATGGGTGATTTGACTGACATGAAAAGTAGCCAATCACAGTCCACCTTTTCTAGTCGCGTGAAACGTAAGGGCGGGACAAAGGCTTTCTGTGTTGCAGAGACAGAAAAAACAACTTAAAAACAAAAGTTTTGTTGGAATAGTGCTTCTCGGATGTTTTCACTATATAGATGTCTAGCAGAGTAATTAAACCGCGGACATATTTCCTGCCTTTTTGATTATCTACATACACGTTTCGCTCTCCGACAGCCAGTCGACTCGCCTCTGACCTGTCACTCCTCTAAATACATTTTGAATGGCGGCACGGGAATGGAGGTATTGCTCAATTACTCATTTCTGCAAATGTGGCGAGTGCTTTATTTTAACACGAGAGAGCGCATTCATGTACGCAAATCGCTAAAACAGATATGCGAGCTCCTAAATAGGCTTTTTTTCAAATGAACTGCAAGTCCTCTCATGATCGCGTGTGTGCTCAGATTGAATACAATCGCGATCTCTCCACTATTAAAGTAGACATTATTTATCTTTGCTCCTTGACTAAATTTAGTCAAAAGTATTCAAAGTTATCAAGTATTTAGAATTAGATTGATGCATGATCGATGACAATGCAAATTGTCTTCTTATTTGGCTGTATTGTGAAGTGAAACTTACTTTTAGCAAAGGTGGAACTTATTTCTTTACGACAAAAGAATAATGCTGGAAATGTTTCTGGATGAGGTATTTGAGTAATTTATACATTTAGCTGTATTCTGATCTGTGTTAAAGCATTACAGGTTAAAACAATTCGTTGTTACTTATTGTTTATTTATCAAAATTATCAATAAGGCTCTTAAAACACTGCGTTGATAAATGTAGTGTTGTCATATTTCAAATACCTCAAGTAAAATGAAGTCATTTGTTTTATTTTTTTACTGAAAGTGTACTTGTATTTTTTTTTTTGTATTTTAGATTAAGATCAAGTGTAAAATAAAATCTACATGTGATGTGATAATAGTGTAGTTAATATATGTAGATGTAGATGTAGATAATAGTGTAATAAATAGTGTAAAATATGTAAATAAAAGGCTAAATTTAAATATTTTACCATATACTTTAATTAAACCTTTCAAAGCTTGAAAATATTGTTTAAAAAATGGGCAAAAAGTGTCTCTATGGCCTTAAAGTTTATTTGGTAGTTTTACCAGTGCTATTGAAAAAAAGATTAATTGTCATGAAAGGAAAAATCAACCATACGTCCTTTGTTAGTGCAAATTCCTATACATGTAGCTTTGAGATTTAAGCAATTAAACCATTCAATCAGGTTTACACTTAAAAAAGTGATTTCAAAATGAAAATCTGATTTTTTTTTCAAAAGTAACCAACTAGTACTTTTTAAAAGAGTACTTTGTACTTTTACCTAATATTAGTATTATTTACAAAAAATTGTGTTATTTTAGCAGTGTAATAGTATTTTTCCTTGAGTACAAAAAAGATTTCACAATCATTAAGTGCAGGTTTATTATATTATTAATATATGAATAATAAATATTTTTAGTATTATTATTATTAATGGTTTTTATTTGTATCTATTCCTTTGCAATGTTTTATGGGTTCGCTGAGAATACATTTCAGGTCTTCAATAAATAGCATGTCAGTCTTGAAAAAAAAAAAAGGTGCTGGAATTGATTTTCATTAGGCTGTGCCTGTATGAACCCTGTCATATGTACATTTAACATTTCAAGATTTGTCTAAAAGTGTATGAATATGACATATAGCCTATATTTATGAGGTCCAAGCAACATTTCCTGCTTTTGATGAATAGGCTATTATGAATACTTTAGATTTAAGTGCAGCAGTTTTCTTTTTACTTTTTAAGAACAGCGCCATTTTTTATGAACCTTTAAACATTTTAACTAAAATTTTTATTTTTTTTTACCTGCAAGCACAGTTAATGTTCAGACTATTTAAAATGTTTAAAGTGACTGACAATAATACATATTCTTAATAATAAGAATTAATCTGCATCGTTTTTAAGCTGTGCACACCTGTAGCTGCTTAATTAGGCCCACAACACTATTTTTTAATACTGGTTAAAAAATAGCGTCGTAAGGTGGTACTTGGAGAGACAATTTTTTTTCTAAGGTGGTACTTGGTGAAAAAAGTTTGAGAACCACTGCTCTAATTTAAACATGTTTTAAACAATTGACAGTTAAGTAAAGTATTCACATACAATTAATGTTTCCCAAAAAATAGAGGAAATACATATATAAAATGAGAGTTTACCTGAATTGTTCGCACCATCCGATTGGTGAGCTCCAGAGCTGCCATTGCAGTGGAGGTCCCGAAGGAGGCAGTGCCCCGCTGGAAGCCTCGCACTATTCTTCCATCCTTACGGTACTGCTCAATTGGCAGCCAAACAAGATCCCGAAATCCCTGAACTATAGTGGCAACAAAGAGTAAAAGACTGCTTAACTCTGTGATAACTTAATTTATGACCACATATAGCAGATTAAGAGCTATATTTGCTTAACAGTACTTTATAGCAGATATTAAAAGTGCTGTAACAAAACAGAAGATACATAACAGAATTATGTTTTATGTAGTCTATGCAGAAACATTATGTGAAAGAGTTTGTTTTTCTGACCCAGCTGCACCAGAGAATGAATGGGCCCCACGCCTCCCAGAAGCCCTGGCAGTTGGTTCTTCTTGATGTCATTCAGCCACTCATTAATGGCATATGAAAAGAGCTTGTCAACACCCAATAATCTGGGGGAGAAAAAAAAACTCAAATAATCTGGTTCAAATTAATCGATGAGGTAAACTGAGGTTTTGAATTTTTTGAATCGTTTTTTTACCCTTGTCTATAACACAGTTGTCGAAGTTTCAGCTCTGAGCAGTTCAGTTGTGTCAATCCAATCACAATACCAGCAAATGTGCCCTGAGGAAAAAACATTAAATATGGATTTTAGATTTGACAATATAAGACAAAGACATCGACAAACTTGCTTTGCAGGAAAATTATGTTGTTTCCAAGTTCATGATTCAGTACATGATTATAGTTATTTTTGCACATAGTCAGAAAGAATTATCCAAATCATGCTTACTAAAAATACATGCTTTAGTCTGCACTTTTGTGAAACTACAAAAACTTACTGCAACATACATTTGCAGATAATATGTAAAATGAACAATACAGGGAAGTATGACGCCAACAACTTTTGTTCCTTTTAACACTTGATATTTACAGCGACTGATTATAAATAATAAATAATAATAATAATGAAATATTTTCATCCAATCCATTTCTTTGCACAAGAGCAAATAATCCAATATGAACAGGCCAGGATTAGTTAATCGGGAGGAGAATTCCCGGTAGGCCTGTCCGTTTTTGGCCGCGAAGGCCGGAGTCCCTAGCTGCTTGCACTCTCAGCAGTCACACTTTGTTTACTTATTTGACCATAGCCTCGCTCTTTTTATTTATTTATTTTGCCGCATCGCCGCTCTTTTTATTTTTTTTCTCACAGACCTGTGAGCAAAGTACAGCCTGCAGGTTAATGATGACAGCGGCACCTTAGTGAATATAAGAATTCGAATAATCAACATTAATGAATATTACACCTGCTCAATGAAAGTCAGATGATTCACTACATTAATAAATCTGACATAACTTGATCATGACGCCACCAACCAGTGTTCGAACCTCACCTATATAATATCACTTTTTTTTTTTTTTTGTGCTAAGACATATAATACTTTTTGGGTTACTTATATAGGTGTACATATTTTATTTTTTGTGTGACTACTGTTACAAAGGACTGGATATCTATTTTTAAAAATGTGCACAGTATATATATATATATATATATATATATATATATATATATATATATATATATATATATATATATATATATATATATATATATATATATATATATATATTCAGATTATGCAGAAAAGGACATTGAGATGTTTTAAAGAATAGTGTTGGAGATTTAGCTACCCTTTAATTTTCTCATATTTATGAAAAACATTTGAAGTTCTAAAGCAGCTGTGTCCTTGAAAAAGACGTGATAGTGTCATTAGAAACTCAATTGGAAATGACGTTATTTTAATACAGTCAGTTGTGAACTGAGGTGGGCCGGACTAAAGCTTGAAACTCCAGGGCTGAAAAGAAGTGCCACTCCGGCCCTGAATACGAAAGATTTCTAATAAAAAGACATGTCTCTAAAACTTAAAACGAAACATACAATAAGCAACATATTTCAGATTCACAAAAATGTTCACAGTGCCAAACAAAGATGTTTAGCCAAAATCTAGAGATGTGATATTCCATTAAGCCTGGCCTGAATTTATTTGAGTATTTATTGTTAATGTCACTGTTTGTTTTACTTGTTATATACACTGTGTTTGTTACATTAAAAAAATTTAAATGAATGGGGGGACAAAATAGAACCAAATGCACTATATATTGGTTTATTTTAATAAACGATAAATTCTAAGTTAAATATGATGTTTCAAAAAAGATTGAGACAATCTGAATATAAATGATGGCTCACCTGTTCCATGGCCATGTGTTTCCCATGGTAATCTAATCGAATTGGCACCTCTGAAGTGAATCTGAACTCTCTATAAAAAAAAATAAGCATAATAAATAATTTGCGTTGCAATAAAATGTAAATTCTGGGCCAAAACAAACCTGAAAATTCTAAATCACTTGGCCAAAAAACAAAGCAGAATTTTTTTGTAATAATTCTTTAATATTGCATTAAATAATATAATTTTTGTAAGACTTTTTTAATTGACCACAATTACTTAGATGGCTCTAATTTCAAAAAACAAAAGTCAATAAAATTACCACATTTTTCTATTAGGAATGTCGAGATGTGTCATTTCAACAGTGTTGCCAAAACAGGACAGTAGTATTATTGCAAGCAGCAGGAATAATTACAACATAAAAATGACCTGTCTGCATGTTATTTGAGCCGACTTTCAGTTTCTTCAGGTAAGCCTGTGTGGCTCATGCATAGAAAAAGTATACGTGTGTATTATTGTAATATCCACAAATCATAATATTGAGCTATTTTGAACTGACCGCACACTACACACAGCAACAAACCAGGACATGGTGCAATGAAATTTATGGGTTTCATAGTGCAGCCCTTTCTGCATATGATGTGAAAGCCTTTTCACTCTGTGTAATTACTGACTATGGCTGACTAGGGATATACTTTTTTAGCACATATTTTCAACTGTTTTTCTCTTTGATGAAAATAGGAAAATAATTCAATAGTCAATAATTTTCAGCAGCTGGATTTTGTACTAAATGTTTACTGTAGAATGAGACCCTGTAGATTAGAAATGCTTGATCATGTTCCTAGAGAGTAACTTTTATTCCAGGTAACCAAGAAATATCACAAGAAATTTCCTGGCAAGTGTACTGTAGCTAAACTTTGGAGGAAGATGTCCCTTGTAAACAGGCCTGAAGAACTCTACTACAGATGGAAATCAATAACCTCCTCTCACACACACCTGAAGAATATGGGTTGGTCAGTGAAAGATGTGGAGGAAGTGTCAGTCTCTGCAGTGCTATCTTGGCTGCTGGTGCGGATGAGGCTTGGACTGGCGCGGCTTTGTGTTGGCACTGAAATGATGGGTGCAGGGTCTTGACCTGCTCCACCGTTGTATTTGGAAAAACTGCAGGAAACCTCAGGGCCAGGAGGCTTCTTCATCGACACACAGAATGCTACAACAAAAATCAGTTTATAAATGAAACAACTGTGTTTAGCACAGAATAACCGTTGCAAGACATGTAACTCTTCATGCCAAACAAACAGCAATACCATAGTTTACAGTTTCAATAGTTTATAGATGCTATGCTAAGAACAATATTTGTGAAATAAAATTTTTATATTACTATTATTTTACTTGATATCAACTAAAATGTGATTATTTTATTAATGCTTTTCAGTAAATAATTTATCTATCTAGAGGTGAGTTCATGTTATGTTGGGTATTTTTTTTTTGGAAAATAATCCACATCTCACTATAAACTGCAATGTGTCAAAACTGCATTGTTGCGTTGTGAATAAAAACACGTCAAATTAAATAATCAATTCAAAAATAATTGTAAAAAAATAAAATCATTATTGTTAAAATAAACCTAAACATTTCCACACGTTATAAACATGCATATCTAGTTACATAATAAATGCTTTAAATGTACCAGTATCTAAAATTAAGCTAAAAAAAAATAAAAACAAATATCAATTGTAGAGTTTATTCACGAAAAATATGACAAATTTATTTAAAGCAAACTAAAACTATTGAAGTGTGGGAAATGTGCTTGTATGCCCATGCTTTTGCACATTTTGCTTGTTAACTTTTGCATCAAGTCAGTGTTTCTCAACTAAATAAAGTCACGTAAAGTGTGGACCAGACTTAATGTTCCATGTTTGATTGTTACCTTCCTGCTCTGGTGGAGAAAACAGCTCAACCTCTGCTGCCAAACTGGTGAAGAAGTTCTTTAGGAAAAACAATGCATCCTGGACAGAAAAAATGGTAGAAAATATAACCTTACTGATATTTAGGCAACAGTCTGAACTAGGCAATATGAAGAGGGCTGATTTGTTGTATACCTGATCAATGTTTAGACGGAGGGGCATTAATGACACACGCAGACAGCACTCCTGAGGTGCCTGACCTGCTTCTGGACACACGTGTAGGGCTCTGACAGTCAACTGATATACAGAGACAGCACATACTCATTTTAGATGAGATCATTCAATACTAAATAAAATAAAACCAACTTGTAGATATTATATACACCTGTCTGCTTTGTGTTTGAGCTTACCATGTTAGAGTGAGCTTTCCTGGGCATCTCTTTGCTAGAGTACAGGTAGAGGAACTTATTCATCATGGAAGAAGCCAGCCTATCTCGTATCTCCAGATCCTGCACTGAGAACACCTGTCTGGACACAGGCTGCTCTGTTAAAATGCCGTCTTCTGGAGCCACCTGAGGATACACCTCATGCTGGAACCGCACCTGATAGAAGATATGAGAGACTGAATATGATTTTTCTCAATTATTGTTTTTTACGGCTTATTTTACAAGGCTGTTGGATGCTTCGTTTTGATAAGAAAACAAACATTCTGCAGGTGTAACGAACTTCCAGAAATGCTTTCCATATCACTTTACACATGTCTTTTTTCAGTTACTTTAAATTTCCTTACAAAAAATAAATGAGTATTAAAAAAGACAAGTAGTAAAACATTGTGTATCTATTGTATTTTACTATCTTAAAATACTGAAAATATAAATAAAATATTAAAATTAAACATAAAATAACAATTAAAAATTATTTTTAAAACAAAAGAACATAAGAAACTTAAACCTGAATAGAGCTTATTTAAAATATCAATATACTTTGTGTAGAGAAAGATGAAAAATTACCAACTCAGACTAAAAAAAAAAAAAAAAATGTGATTCAGCCTATGTTTGTGAAAGCGCAAAATAGGGCTGCACGATTAATCGAAAAAAGATCCCGATCTCGATTCAACCCTAAACACTTTTTTTTTACGATTCAGCCAATTATATTTTCAAGGTCAGAAGAGAAGAAAGGGCGGCCCCACAAGTCTTCACAGCTACATAGACACCTTCAAATGGCGTTAAAAGTGTCACATACTGTAATTATAAGGTATAATTCAACAAAAACATAATTTCTGTCTACATGTAATGATGTATTCACGGTCGCGAAATCTCTGTTTCTGTTTACTGCCGAGAATGCGCGCGTGTGCACGCAAATGACGCCTACTTCAGTGAACATAACCTATAACAGGTAATGAAGTTGTAAATAACGTTCAGTTTGTTGCACAGAGCAATCGTTTTAAGAGCCTTGCGTTTTGAGTGGAATTGAGTGGAAAATATAATGTTTCGGGTACCAATGTGTCTTAAAAACATTATATGTATGTTCTTCTATTAAGCAGGTAAATGATTCAAATGATTAAATGTTTCTCTGACCTTACTGAGCTGAATCTCCATTAGGACATCAGGGTTCCTGCCCCATCCTCCTCCAGCACGAGAGCCTCTTCTCACCTGTCTGACAGGTGTCTGTGATGGAGAGCTGTGAGGAGTGCACCTACACACACAAACATGAACACACTTTTATAAGTACATGAAGTTTTTATATGAAGCATGATTTTGAACCAGAAGTCGGCCGATAACAAAAATGTACCCTCGACTGCGAGCTGGAGATGAGGAGAGTGCCCCTCCGCCAAAGTCCTTTCCTCCATAGAGATGCCACACAACTGAGATCTCTTTCACCAGATATCTGATTTCTGGCACAGGGAAATGAAGCGGCCCCCTATTAGAGTTGCTACCCTCCAGGGGGGCACTAAAATGTTCTTCTTTCACCAGGATGGGTTCAGATGTCAGCTTCTTCACCAGAGGTTCCTCATCTCTTTCCTGAGAGACAAAAAGCTTTTTCAAGTAATGCATACAATGATAAATATCTCTATTACATTGAACCGTTTATCTAAAAAAAAATGGCACCAAAATTTTGGTATGCATTTAGTTCCTTTAAGAAAAGCCATTGTGTATCTTCTGCGTTGTGAGGTGAGGTGAAGAGTGCACCTCTGTTCTGGAGCCCGGTGTGTCCAGGATGCAGAAGTCATCAGAGTCGTGGAGCAGAGGGGGGGCAGGAGGAGAGATAAGTGGGGAGTGCAGAGTGGGGTAAGTGGGACTCTGGTCCTGCACTAAGTTTCCACTCTCATCAGGAAAAAGGAAGAGATCAGACCGGGGTGGCTCATGATCATGTGAATGGTCTTCATTGACACCTGTAAAAAAAGACATAACATTTTTATTATGATATAAGATATTATATATGTAATAACCAAATACTATTATAGTATTCATTGATATTTTACTTGAATTATGTGTTAATTCTTTTTTTAATTCGCGGTAGTTTTATTAGTTGTTCTATTATTTTTTTTAGCATTTTAACACATTTGCTTATTTTGGTTACCTACATTTCTAATTATCAGTTAAATGTACTTTTTATTTTATTTTTTTTAATTGCTTTTATTATTACCAACTAGGGCTAAACTATAAATCTAAACCATAGTTCACTGACAAGCTACACAAAAATCACAGATCAATTAACTTGTGCAAAATTGAGATTTAGAGTTGATTACAAAACTGGCTTACTGACGCATAAAAAAATCTACTTCGATTAATCATGCAGCCCTATCTCCAGCTGTGGATACCTTGTAACAAAACATCCAAATGTGCAAGAGGTTTTTGCTTTTTTTTACTAATTACCATCACTCAGAAAAAAAGGAAGAGTGGATGAATGTATAGATACGTATAGATGACTTTTTATCAAAAAGTACAAAAAAGCAGTCTGACCGTTCTGTTGCAGTAAATGGCTCTGTAGGCTATCTGTCTCCTCCATAGCATCACTCATTAGATCCTGAAGAATCTGCTGTTCTGCTTCAGGAAGCAAAGGTGCATGAGCTGGTGGACGACTTGCTGCTTCAGTCTGGAAAACATCAAACATTGTCAGCTAATAATGTGGCTAATAATTGAACCATTAAAGAGCCCTTATTATACATGAAATAGGGTCATATTTTGGTTGTAAAGGTCTCCAAGAACAGTCTAATATGCATTCAAGGTCAAAAAAACATTTTCATGGTCTTATATTATGCATTTATTTTTACCTAATTATCCCAGGGACTCCCATATGAATCGTTCAACGATTCATTTGTTCCCAAGCCCCTCCTAAGCGCGAAGCTAATTTGCGCTGATTGGACTGATGACTGCCTGCTGCAATTGTTCGACACTGACAGCCTTCAGCGCGAGAGAGAGTGAAATTCCCAGCAGCTAATCAACAATATAGAAGTAGTCAGAGTGCATACACGCTTCATAGTGTAAGGCATGGATTTTGGCTGCCAGTGGGTGAATGTAAATACAGACAATGGACTTGAAAATACAGATGACTATTTCATTGAGCAAAAAGTCCAAGAACTGGCAAGGAGATCAATATGAGTCTCCTAGCTGTCTCACACACACACACACACACGCACGCACGCACGCACGCACGCACGCACACACGCACACACGCACACACCCACACACGCACAAACGCACACACGCACACACGCACACATTACCCTCCTCAGAAGAACTGGGGAGATAGACACGTGTCTCCTATCCTAGCCGTCACACTCTACCTGCTCTGTTTTCACACACACACAAACACACACACATTACGGTTCTCCTCAGAAGAACTAGGGAGATCAACACAAGTCTCCTAGCCCCTAGCTTACGATGGCCATAGCAACGACAAACAACAGTGGAACGCGAGCTCACAAACACATTTAACGTTAAATCCGTAAACAAAGTGGCACTCGTTTTTCAACACGGCTTTACACGCGAAATGAGAATATAAAGAGTTAACCTGATACAGTACACGTGGTTACAAATAACAAAACATTATAAAATACATCATTTGCAAGCTAGAGTAAACGAGGCAACAATTTTAATCGCACGTACTTGCACTTGTGCGAATTGGAGGAAGAAACTGATGATACATGTTCTGACATAGTCCCTTAAAGTCTTTTCTGATCCTTCACTGAAAAAAGTGTTGCATCCAGAACTGTTGCAAACAATTTACTTGTGTTGAATTTAAACAAACAAATTAAGTTTAATAATGTTCTACTTAATTTGTTGGTCCCACTTTATATTAAGTGGCCTTAACTAATATGCACTTACATAGGAATTAAAAGTTTGTTACAATGTACTTATTGTGTAAATACATGTATTTACTGTATACATGCTTGATTAAATACATGTATGTAATTACATCTGTAATTAACTTTTGTAATTACATTTGTAAATACACTGTTGACCATCCCTTACACCTTGACCCACCCTTAAACCTACCCATGCCACCAAACCTGTCCATAACCTAACCTCTATCCCAACTCAAAAGCACCACAAGTGTTCTCAAATACATTTTAAACACAGTAAGTACATTGTATTTATTTTTTGGATGTAAGTACAAAGTAGTTAAGGACACTTAATATAAAGTGGGACCAATTTGTTTGTTTAAATTCAACACAAAAAATTGTTTACAACCACTTAACGTAAAAAAAAAATTTGAGTAAATCCAAGGAATCATCTTTGAATAATTTTTTTTCAGTGTTCCTTTAACAAACGGCCGATGAAGTTTTCTTTGTAAGCATGTAGTTTCCAGAAAGACTGCACAGGACTGGGTTATAATGCGGAAGTATTTTTGCAAAAATAAACCTCAGCCATAGACTCTTTGAGGTTTTATCTTTGGGTAGAGTCTGTGAGTGTGCGTCTTTTTTCTGTGTTAGTGGGCCGTGCCGCAGGTTTCAAATCTCCAAGGTTTGCGAGCACAACTACTGGCCGGGGCTTGTGTTTCATAGCCACGTCATCGGGAAACACCTTTTGACTCGTTATTAAGACAACTAGTTTGAAGCACTATGAGTCGACTCTTTTATAGATGAATCAACGGTTTTATACACTGTACACTTATAGATTTAAGCCTTATCTGGATATTTCACTTCACTCAGAGCTGTGTTACAGGCTACATGGAAGGTAATTTTTAAAAACCCATAATAGGGGCTCTTTAATACATCTGTCAAGATTATTTGACAATATTTGATTGAGTTGACTGAAGTTGACTGAAGTCTCAATAGCTTTGTTTCGATCCAAAAATTCGAATGAACTTTATTCGCAAAACTGGATTATCGCATGAAAGACGTGCGAATAAGGCAGCCTTTCCATCCAACGAGTCAAAGCGAACAAAATCCTAACTTCCTGATTAACTGGTGCCAAATATCAACAGTAAAAACTGAGTTTGCTGCAGTAGGAGAAGTGCATCAATCTTTTCTTCATCTAATAAATAACTTGCGCCTCAGAAGGCAGTTCTGACACGTAGTGAACGCGCGGTGGCGTTTAAAGGTGTCAGACGCAGAGCACAGACGCTCGATTCTGGAGGTTATTAATAATCAGGGCGTGACATTAACTTTTTTATCACCAGCCACTGTGGCTAGTAGATTTCCAATATTACTAGCCATTTGCCATTTTCACTAGCCACAATTTTGTTGCTTGGAAAATATATTTATATAAATAAATGTGACTTTGACATGCGAAAATGATTTAGATGTTGTGTTGTCCACATGCCTCCTCATTTATTTCACTGTTTGTGTGTATTGTGTGAGCTTGCTCACTGTGCATGAGCAAATGGGTTGTGTCGCATTGCAGTTGGTTTTTATTTCACATGACTTTTTTAGGGCTCAAAATTAAGGATTTACCAAATTTATCTCTGATCACACCAAAAAGAAATAATAATTTCCTAGCCACACATTTTAAATGTGTCAAAACAAGCAAATATATAGCTATATACATGCACTTTTTATTCAACAGATTTTTTTTTTTTTTCAAATTGACATTTAAAAAGATCTATTGTATCAAAAATATGCACAGTAATCTGTTCTGGCTAAAGGTCCCAGATCAGCAGTTACTACACATAAATGGGGATTTAATCTCATATTAAAGCAATGTTATTGTAAAGGATGATAATTAAACTATATTAACAAAAATAACTGTAAGCAAAAGAAAGCAGGTAAAAACATACAACGAGTGATAATGAAAGGATGATCACGTGCCTGAGAAAAATTAAAATGAAAGCAGTGACTGCTGCTGCTGCTTACACGAGCATTACTTTTTGTCTAGTCTATTTCAACTAATCGCACCACTTGCGCTTCCTCTACACACAGTTGTTTCATGCAATTAAACTGAATCGAATGCGCTTTTTACCAGTTTTTGACAGCATGTCATCATCCTCTCATAAAGTATTCACCTGCTTTTGCTCGCGCGAACACAGTTATTTTTGTCAGTTGTGCTGTTTGTCGATTCTAAGATCACATTTGCATGCATATTGGGCCATCCTTCTTGTCGAACCCTGCTTAAAGAAAACTACAATGTAAAAAATGATTTCCAACCAGCGAAAGTGGCTAGTGGTAGTGGCTGTCTTACCCGAAAAGCTGAAATTACCTGCATTTGGCGGATTGGCCGGTGTTAATGTGAAGCCCTGTTAATAATATAATAACCCTAATACTGAAACGGTAAGGCATTTTAAATTGACCAAAACAAAATTTCAGATGTTTTACAGTGTGCTCAGCCCGCTGGTTTATCCATTCGCACACATTTTAATCATCACATGATCTCTTATAACAAAATCACATGACCTTTTTAATGCGCATACCGAAATCTGTGCGGTAAAAGTGTTTCCATCATAGTTTATGAGCATCTTTTTTTAGCGAATAAAAAGTTTATCCTACTCAGTTAAGCGTATTTTTTTATGCGCATTTTCAAAATTTATGCGCATCATGACGTTTGCATCAATCGTAATGCGCATAAAAAAATAGGTGGATGGATACATAGCTAATGTCAGCTTATTAAAAACTTTTCAATGATTGATTCTCAGTTGAACTGACCTTCACCCTTTGTTTAGTGCTTCTGCGTTTAGCCTCCATTCCTGAAGGGGGTAGTAGATCTCCATAGCTGGCTATGTACTGAATAAGGTTCATGAGAGCAGCACAGGAGTCTGCACAGGTGCGAATGTGAATGACATCGCTTGAGCAACGCAGCTCAAACCTTGGTTGCGTCTAAAGAGACAAGCATGGAGCAAGATGTTGAAACGTTCTGTATGCAAGGGTAGACGGGTTTTGTGTGTAACGTGAGACTTTCATACTATTTTGCCATCTGCTCCTGGTTTGACTGCTGTTATCCTCAGTTCCAGCGTCCCCATATCAACCACCTGCACATAGTCTAAAGACAAAAATAAGAAAATGAGACTAGTGTGGTTTATTAGACATATCCTGAAACAGCATTTGCTTGTATGACTTCTTACCTCGAGCTAGATTAACAGACACAGCATTGATCTTGTCAGAAAGAAATAATGCAGCTTCATCTAAAATTATTCTGGGAAGTAATAAAGTGTGAACAATTAGAGAAAATGGCAAATTAAATGTTCAGTTACATAAAAAAAAATTTGAAGAACTATGTGAATTTATACCTCAAACTGGATGAAGAGTGATCTAAAGACACACTGCTGGAAATGCTGAAGGTTTCCACGGTAAGCAGAGATCTGACAGGTAAATACAATGGTCTAGAAAGAGAAAAACAGTTAATAGTTAGAAACTAACAGTTGACTGTCCCTTAAACCTAAACCATTCCTAAATCCACCCATGCCACCAAACCTGTCCCTAACCTTACCCCCAGACAGAATCTGCAGACATTTTTTGCTATTTCTTTGGAGAATTTTGTAAAAAATCTGCAGATTTATGCAGAATGGCTTTGGGAGAATCGTAACTAAAAGCTTAATACATAAAATTAAAAATAATATTGTTTAACGTTTATTTAATGTTACAATGCAAATCCATCTAAACCCACTTGTTTGGTAAACAAAGCAAGACTCTCATATAATATCTCTACTAAAAGACAGAAAATATTACTTTACAAATTGTATAGTAAATAAATCAACGAAACACTTTAATTTTAGTCAATATTATTACTAAAATTAATTTAAAAAACAATAAATATAAATTTATGCACGAAAAAAATCTGCGGAAATCTGTCAGATTCTGTGTAGACCTACCAATGTGTTATGAACACATTAAGCACATTGTATTTTTTAAATGCACTATAAGTACATGTAATTAAGGCCATTTAATATAAAGTGGGATTCATTATCAATATAATCCTCAGAAATAGTGGTCAAAACAGACAAATGCCGATACAAGAATTCAATATATTGTGATAATGAATATACACAATACTGATACAAAATTCCATAATTAATTATTTATGATTTTAATTTTGTGTTAGAATTTTGTGTTTATTAATATTCAGACTGCACCTGCAGTAGTTGTTGATCACAGCACCATATGCAGCTTTCTAACTAAACTATACTATGGCTATTTCCCACTGTTGAATGTGATGCATTAACTAACATTTATGATTTAATAATATACCAACTGTTCTTTACCATTCTTTTTTAATTTAACACATTTCTTACCTCTGAACAATGATATAAAATAATGTAAAACATTAACATGTATAATAACCAAAAACTGCTTAAAGTAATCATTTTTTGCAACTAATGTTGATAATACTGCATTTACCCAAATAAAAGCTGCAGCAATTGATCGCAACATGAAAATTTGATATTGGCAGAAAGCTAGTTAAAAACAAAGAAATATTGAATGGTTAAATGAGTTTTGAGTCAGATTTAATTGCAAATGACCCTTGACAAATATGCAATTAAATCCAACAATTGTAAGTTTCAAAGAGCTTTGAAGGGAGAGTTTAACTTTTTAAACACTGTACACAAGTGCTGGTACAGACTGAGCTTTATTCAAGTTGAATGTATCACCTATAATCCAGGGAGCAGCTCCACAGATGCAGGTGGAGAGTGGACACAGATGACGGAGGAGTATAGCCAAGCACCGGCTCATCTGACACATTTAAAAAGTCCACAATCTAAATTCAACAGACAACCAATAAGGATTAATAATAATAATAATAATATTAATAATAATATTAGATATATATATTTAGTTGAAATCAGAATTATTAGCCCCCCCTTTGAATTTTTTATTTTATATATTTCCCAAATGGTGTTTAACAGAGCAAAGCAATTTTCACAGTATGTCGGATAATATTTGTTTTATTTGGGCTAGATAAAAGGCCGTTTCTTTTTTTTTTTTAAACCACTTTAAGGTCAAAATTATCAGCCCCTTTAAGCTATATATGTTTTTGATAGTCAACAGTACAAACCATCGTTATACAATAACTTGCCTAATTACCCTAACCTGCCTAGTTAACCTAATTAACTTAGTTAAGCCTTTAAATGTCACTTCAAGCTGTATAGACGTGTGTTGAAAAATATTGAGCCAAATATTATGTACTGTCATCATGGCAAAGATCAAATAAATCAGTTATAAAAATAAAAATGAGTTATTAAAACTATTGTTTAAAAATGTGTTGAAAAACTCTTCTAAAAATTTGGAGAACAAAAAGAAACAGGGAGGCTAATAATTCAAGGGGGCTTATAATCTGACTTCAACTGTGTATGTATATACGTATGTATCTACGTATATAAATTATTATAATTTTTAAAAAATATATATATATTTATTTATTTTACCTGGTCATACCAACCCAGACCTAAAGGCACCACTTTGTGTTCCAGTGTGACTCCCCTCATGCCAATGGCGATGAGAAACTCCTGAAACGTAAAATAAAGACATAAATAAAAATAGTAAATAAAGACACTAGACAAAAAAACAGAAACGTGAAATATTCATTAATTTATTTATATAATAAATTCAAATAAGCTAAGTTTACGTTCACAAAATATTTATAACCAATCATAGCCAGATGTGCTATTTAAAATGTTTTAAAGACTCTTTCACAAATCTAAAAATAACAGAATTTTTTAAATCTCTCTTTTAAAAAGTACATTTAAAGGAATAGTTTGCTCTAAAATGAAAGTTTTGTCGTCATTTACTCACCCTTTTCTTTCTTCTGTTGAACACAAAATAAAATATTTTTAAAAAGCTAAAAACCTGCAACCACTGACTTCCATAGTATTTGTTTTTCTGACTACAGATGTAAATGGTTGCAGGTTTTCAGCTTTAAACTATACATTTAAGTTTTAAACAGCTTTCATGTAAGATTATGTGTCTTGCCTTGACATTGCGTTCTGTGATGTGAGAGGAAACTTTAACAGCGACAGAAAGCATGCTGTAGGGCTCCAAACTGAGCCCTTCAGAAGGAGATGCCTTTTCTGGGGCAGATTCAGACGCATACATCACAGGCTCCAGCCAATGAGGACGAGTCCTGCAGGGCAGAGTCACACTCCACTCAGAGGCATCTCCATCCACAGAGCCTGACAAATTAAACACAAAAAGATATCAAGAAGTGTGCACCAGGACTAAATTAATCACACATTCAACAGAGTGTGTATCTGATCATAACTGACATACTTAAACGAGACCTGTAATAGGAAAATCTGTAAAGGTAATATCAGCTTAAAGGTACAATTCGCAGAAAAAAAAAATGCTGTTGTTTATTCACTCTTTACTGGTTTTAAATCTTTATGAGTTAATTATTCTGTTGAACACAAAAGAAGATCTTTTGAAGGAAGCTGGAAACCTGTAGTCATTGACTTCCAATAGTATTTGTTTTCCTTCAACGGAGGTCAATATTTACAATTTTTCGGTTTTCTTCAATTATCTTCCTTTATGTTCAACAGAATGAAGAAACTCATGAAGATTTGAAATCCCTTAAGGTTGTAAATTAAACATTTTGGCCTAACTAAGGCTTCAACTGAAAAACAACACCTAAAAATAAGGAAAGCACATTGTTTGCTTACCGTGGTGATAGAGACAGGCCTGAGATGTGTGAAAGCAGACATAATGCTGGTCTTTGTAGCCTTCATGCTGAGTCACGCAAAACAGAGTCCCATTTTTCACCTCTAACCAGAATTCACCATGCTTTTTTTCAAGCCCGCTACTATCATCCTGCTGTAAGCATTAGCATTTATTAGATTAGGCCATGTAAATATTACTTGGCAATAAAATGAAATAAACATTGACATGATACCTTCAGCTGTTTGTTAAGAGCCAGCAGGCCATGGTTAACAGACAGGAGGATGGAAAAGAGGCTCTGAGAGTTCTTAGGCTGCATCTTACTTCTCTTCTTCCTTCTGTTTCTATAACCCAGTTCAGCAGGAGTGTAATACTGCAGGATCTCTTCCTCAGAACCACTCTCTTCCTCTACACATATAATAATAAAACAATTCAAAACAAAAACACAGACACAGGATTCCAGATAAAATGTTCAGCATTACAATGACCCACACATCAAGAATGAGGAATAGGTGAGGAATATAAAAACAAAAGTAAAAACAAATGGCCTTCTGCTAGCAGGTGGAGCTGTAACTGAAAGTTAGCATGAGGATGCCTTCAGGACACAAGACCATGCTCTTCAACAAAAACACAACATATTAACAATTTAACAAAGCAGAAGGCTTTGGATTAAACAGGCCAAATTTGGTGCTGATCTGATTAAATCTCTAGGAAAAACTATACTTTCATTCCGGCATAATGATTAAGGAACTTTGCTGCCGCACCATGGCTACAGCAGGCGCAATAATATTACACAGCTCCTGAAAATTGTCCCCAGCTAGGTAACTAGTTAAGAGCGTTGCATAATATCAATGTGCTTGCTGCAACCATGATATGGCAGCAAAGTTCCTTGATTATTACACCAGAATAAAAGTATAGTTACCAGCTATATTGACCTATGAAATAGCAATTTATCAATTTCTGTTAGTCTTAATACACAAGAAATTAACAAGATGCTAATCCAATTCAATTATGTATGCTAAGCTATGTGAAGATAAGCTAAGCTAAACGTGCTCCTGAGAGAGCCAGAGCCTAAAAAGTGGAATGTTCCTTTAAAATATGAGGCTTGAAAATGTAAAAAACTTTCGACTTCCTGCTGAATTTCAGATTTCACTTCAAGAAACTCAGCGAGTTTCAAGCATGTTTAGACCATCATCACTTTGTAGAAGAACAATAAAATAGCCATTTCAATAGGGTCATACCCCTTGTTCCCCTGGTGCTCTGGCCCTAATAAGAGCTAGCAACATCAATACTTTTATGATCTTTCCATGCTGTTGATATTAAAAATTGAAGTAAGCAGAAGGGGAAATGTTCTTTACCCTCAGGGCCAGTGGATCTGAACTGACTGAAGCTGTCTTTACTGTACGTATTGATGAGTTGACTGGCTACAGACAGACCCACACCATACGGGATGTTCTCCACTGTCTCAACAGGAGATGGAGCAGTAGGCTCCCATAGCAACAGGTCATTATTAATCCTATTATAAAAAAAAAAAAACAAGCAAATAAGCAACAACTTAAAACCTTACATAACATTTTGTTAATGTAGATTAATTTATAAATGTATTAATAATTACCGGTTGTGCAGTTTCTCATAAAAGACTTTACTGGGAAAAGAGAGCTGCACATTAGGGAAAAACAGTTCAAGGATGTAACGAGAGTTGCTCATGGTTTTCTCCTGGAATTCTGTCATCTCCAACACGTCTCCTGGGATGACCATCTGTTATTAAAATGTTAAGAATGTTATTACAAATATGTTTAAATTATTGATGTAGTTCAGCACTTCTGAAATGTTATATTATATTATATTATATTATATTATATTATATTATTTTTTTCAAGTAAATCCTTAAAACCATTATTCTTAAAGATCCCATGAAATTAAACTATGAAAGATTTTTTAGATGTTAGTATTAGTACTATTCATTTTTAAAATATCTGTAAGCTACTGTACTCCAAAACAGTGAAAAAAAATGTGTAAAGTTGTAGTTTGCCACTTCCGAATAAATGGATTAACGATTTTATTCATGTCAACCAATACTAGTTTCTCATCAAATCATAACCAAATCAAATGCTCTCTAGTATCTGACATGTCCCACCCCATTTAAGACACTTCTAGTTTGCTTTTCATTTAATGCACTTGAGCTCAAACACTCTAACTGGCAGTGCTGTGATAAAACAAAACGCTATTAACTGTTTTTTTAAAAAGGGGAGGAGCTACACTATGTCCCAACCTATCTTCGTGTTTTAGTTGAGATTACATCAAACACAATTTAAATCACTTCACATAACCTTTAATATTGTAACTATTTATCAAACAGAGAAAAAAAAAAATCAACAAATCTTAATACCTCCTCATTTTCATACATGACACGTCGGGAGGAGAATGGTGATGGCTCAGGTTTGCCGAAGTCACACACGTCCTTCAAGGAGTGTGCGGCTCCTTCTTCTTCCTCCTCCTCCTCCTCCTGTGAGTGACCGTCTGCTTCTTCCTCCTCTTCCTCAGCTGTTATACGCTCTAAGATGGAGCGCACGGCCATCGGGTTTAACTTTAGAACCACCCTGAATGGGTATAGAAGAAAAAAATGCTTTTAGCTTCTGTGTTTTGATGAAGTTGTCGATAAAGATCAACATGATGGCTATGAATAAAACAGAACACAGAGAGTGCAGCATTACCTTGGCCAGTCAAATTTGCCACAGGATGAAGTCATGTCCTCCTCCATTGTGTTAGCTACCCTTAAGAACCTGGCTGGGGGATGATCTTTGTCTTCTTGAAATGACCCTATAGTTGCAAAAAAAAACACACAGTGTCATTAAATGTCTATTAAAAAGAAAATGTATTGAAGTCAAAAAGGTTTAGAAAGCATATTAAAAATGTAATAATTTATATATAATTTAATTAATTAAACATCACTCTTTAAATGTTACAAAGTACAATGCTATACTGTAATTTCACATCTGCAACTTTAATTTTTCTTCACACTGACATGAATTGTTATAATGTTTAAAAATCTAACCAGCATGGATGAAATAATAATAATATTTGCATCACCATTTATTAATATTAATAAACATTTGAAATATACTACTTGAATTGGAGTATCTCTTAGAGTTTGGAGAGCCTTTAGTTTTTAGTGCCCTTAATGCACTCATCTGACCCAGAAAGGGTTATTTTTAACTGATCTGGAGGAAGTTCAAACCTATGTGTCATAATTAGACCAACGAAAGTAAACAGAAATGTCATATATCCTAAAATGAGCAAGACAAAGCTTTGAGAAACTCGAAAGAAACTTTGTAGGACGTTTGATCTTGTGTGTCATCAACATAACAACAAATGCAAAAAATAAAGTCACACTCCTAAAATGAGCAAAACAAAGCTTTGGGGACCTCTATACAAAATATGTGCTTGTGTTTGGTTAGAATGTTCAACAATTTAACAAACACAAATGGAACATACAAGTTGCATATTACAAGTCATAAATACAAAATAATAACAATAATAATAATGATAGATTTGTTTAATAGTAATAGTAGACTTAAATCTAGCCTTTTTGAATTATTAGCCCCCTGGATATTTTTCCCCAATTTTTGTTTAATGGAATTAAGATTTTTTTAACACATTTCTAAACATAATAGTTTAGAGAAACATTTTTCTTATAAAAAAATCATACCATCATTATTGTCCACTTCCATTCAAATTTACTTGAGCTACAAGCTGCAAGTTTATTTAGGGCCCACTCACACTATGCTATCCGAACCGTGCCCAGGCCCGTTTCCCTGATCGTTTGAGAAGTGTGAGTGCGCTGAATCGGGTTCAGGCACAGTGAGCGTGGTTCACTTGGGCTTTGGCGTGGTACGCTTGTGTGTGAGTACAAAACGCGCCTAAGCCCGAAACTGAAAGCGAAACGTGACTTTTAAGGGACTGTTTCATATGGATTTATTTATCATTCTTACTGTTCAATGAGCACAAACAGTCGTAGGTTATTAAAGACGCAAACCCCTCACTAGGCATGAAAGCTGCGTACCTTCGGCAAACCTCCTAATACCTGCAGCACGAGGACTTTATGATTGTTTATGAACGTGAAAAGTGGCTGACCTGTTCGGCGAAATATTTAAATGTGTGTCACCATGTCAAATGACATAAATAAAGAAATCTAAACTGTGCTGAGCCAGAGTGCTTCTGACCATTCTGCCGATGACTTAGGTAAGCGTGCCCAGGCCTGAATGTAATGTCAGTGCGGGCCATCGGGGGAGACAGGAGGGTGGACAAGCATGCTTTCGCCATGTTCAAGACAACTGTACATAGTGCGAGTACACCCTTATATAGTCTCATCAAGAGATTGTTTATAGTACAGTACCGTTGAGCTCTTTAAAAGTGAGCTCCATCTTGGTCTGCTCTGATGAGTTTCCTCCAGTGAACTCGGTCTTGAGCTCCAGATCCTCCAGCTCCAGCTGCAGAAGCTCTTTCTGCAGGGACTTCTTAAACCAAGGTCCCCTCTCCTGATCTGAGCGCAGGTCTGGGATCGGAAACCGCACCACTAGCGACACCAGAGGTGCATTTATTGACACGGATACATGGCAGTGTGCTGGAGTGCGACTATCATCTAGGAAGACCTCTGCAAAGGCCTTATGCTTGTGAGGAAAACACACACACAAAAAAAATGTTGCAAATTACATAAGTAAATGAAGGAGGTGAATTAAACTATGATATCGTATTAATCCACTGAGACCTTTGTTCAACTTGAGATTGCAAGTTAAGATATTTTAAATGAGCTCTCTCATCCTGCATAAAAAGCCACATACGCAGAGACATTCAAAGTCCAAAAAAGGAACCAAAAACATTGTCAAAACATTCCATGTGATTTCAGTGGTTCCAACAAACCATTTTGAGTGCTAAAAAGACAGTAAAAATGATTCGTTAACATATATCTTCCCTCATTCGACAGCAGACATGAAAAACACAACAGTTTACAGTTTTTTGAAACACAAAATTGTTCTTGAACCTTCATATGATTAAAGTTGAACCATTAAAGTCACATTGAATGTTTTGACAATGTTTGTTGTTGGACTCTAAATATTTCCTGACCATTGCTGTCTATGGAGGATGAGAGAGCTCTCAGATTTCATCTACAATCTTTTAATTTGGTTTTCTGAAAATAAATGGGGTTCTCAAGAGATTAATGACAGGATTTAAATATTTGGGTGAATAAATCGTATAAGCACAGAGAGATACTATCATTTCTTACCAGACTGATGTGTTTATTGTATGAGGTGTACATGTGAGACGCCATCATCTCAGTGGTAACCAGTTTCTGTGGCTGGAGTAGAGAGTTGAGCCTGTCCACAATGCTGATGTCACACTCCGAGCGTACTTTACCAAGCTCCACCTGCATTTCTGCCCTGCGAGGAACAGTGCTTAGACGTACCTGCCCGCCCTGATAGTAAAAACATGTTTACTGTCTGCAAGTGGCTTGTGATCAATTTGAAACAATAGTAAAGTTCGAGTATCAAATTTGACATATGTAGACACATTATATCATATCATATTAAATCACTTAACTGTGAGGAAGTCATGCAACACTTTAACATTACCTGTGGCCCTCTGCGTTCTGTAAGTTTGTAGAGCAAATGTAGGCAGGTAGGAGAAGGTGATTCATTACTTGCTGGGACATCAAACGTGAAAAGCTAATTTATGAGAAACACAACAAAATTCATAATTATAATAATAAAATTTTAAAAAAAAAGGAACTATTGTTTAACCACAAACCACTTGTGACCAAAAATACCTCTGTGTACTGGGCTCCACTCTTTGTTGTGTGACTGTCAGTGGAGTACAGGCATTCCAGAAGCTCCACCTGACTCAGAGAGAGATCCGTGTTCAGTGTGCGAACACCAGAACCTTGGCAGTGCTCGTATGTCACCTTTAATCCTTGGCCAATGAACCTAAAGATGAAGAAAATTGCATTTAAATACCCTGCCATCTTCAATGATAGCTTAAAAGACATAGTCTATTTTAAATATAGAGTTTCACAAGGCTCTGTCTTATATCCTATATAATTCTGTTCTAGTTTGAGTACATACAGCGGCGAAATTAAGTACTGAACATGTCACCATTTTTCCCAGAAAACATATTTCTAAAGGTGCCGTTGACTTTTAATTTTCCCCGGATGTTTGTAACAACCAAAGAAATCTATATATAAATTTTAATTCAATTCAATTCAATTCAATTTTATTTGTATAGCACTTTTACAAATGTAGATTGTGTCAAAGCAGCTTCACAGAAAAATCATAGTAAAATGAAACCGTGAAAAAAAAATAAAATAAAAAAATAAAAAAATAAATCTAACTGGTTTCCAAATGAAGTTATGTGTAAAAAAATTAAATCATGCATGGAAAAAGAATTGAACACATGAAGAAGGTGACGTGTAAAAAGGCAGTAAAAGCCCAGACAGCAGATGAAATCTGTAAGTACTTCTTCAGCAACCCTCTGCCCTTCTTCATTGTACACGAATATTAGCTGCTTCAGTCCAACATCTACATTAGAAAGGATGATGAAGGTGAAACCAGAGTGGACATTTCAGCAAGACAATGGGCTCTATTTTGAAGGTCCATGCGCAGAGCGCAAAACGCAGGGTGCAAACGCTTTCAGGGCTTGTCAGGACGCGTTTTTGCTAATTTAAGGACGGGATATCTGCCTTGCGCCGCGGCGCAAAGGGTTGAGTTTATTTTCTTAATGACTTATAGGTGTGTTTTGAGATTAAACCAAATAGAGTCTCATCTCTCATTCCCTTTAAGAGTCAGCTGCGTCACGCCAATAGCGCATTCACTATTTACAGGACGCAAAGTAAGTCCAAGTGGAAAAAATTAGCATTTCACTAGCAAACATTTAACAGTTAACTGTTTTTTAACAGAAAACTGTTAAACAGAGCATCTACTGCGTGAGAATGAGAGATTATGGAACTACTTTCACATTCGCTCTTGGATAGAGAAAACCTTTACGCACAGACATCAATTAGTATATAAATAAATAATTTTGTTTGTTAAGCGCAAATATTAATTTCAAAACTATTTCTAAATTCAGTTCTTATTTCCAGCAAACGAATAAATGAATAATATTAACAAAATGTGCTCAAAAACAAAAACAAAAAACCTGAGTTATATCCTAAAACACATGCTGTGCCCCATATGGTCTAAAACCTGACAGGTGGGCAAATCTAAGCTTGTTTTTAATAAAACAAATATAAATATGGATATAATAAATAATACTGCTAATAATAATAACATTATACAAAAGCAAATTGTTATGAATGAACTGAAAAAGCCTCTCGAGATGAAGAAGACATAAAAGCAGTGATTTTTCATATTTATGTAGGCTAGAAAATAATATGTTTTGTAATATTTTAATCCTTTATATTTATATCCTATATCTATTCTTATTATATCCTATATATATATCCTTAATATTTAATTTTTTTCATATGTAAAGATATTTGCCTACATTGCTCTCTTCTGCGTATTAAGCAGTGCGTAAGCGAGGCGCAACTCTGCGCCGGAGTTTAGACCGGGTTAGTTTTAATCTAATGAAAAATCTATTATAGTTTCTCAAAATAGCAACGCGCCAGCGGTCCGCCTCAGAACGCCTTCCTTTTTAGACCAGAACGCCTATGGGCGTACAAATGAGCACTAATGCATTTGCTATTTAAACAGCGTAGCGCAATGCCTCAAAACGACTCTTGCGGCAAGCTGAAACTAATAAAAAAAACTATTGCACCGCGCCTTGCGCCACACTGCACCGGGTGTATGATAGGGCCCAATGATTCAAACACAGACAAGGAAACTCTCAGATGCTTTCAGAGAAAGAAACTCATGCTGTAGAATGGCCCAGACAAACACTTGACTTGAATCCAATAGAAAATACAAATTAAAGTTTAGATTTGATAGGCAAGACCCGCAGAACAATCAAGATTTTTACACCCTGTTAAGGTCTGAAAGGTTCATTCTCCATATAAGAGGTGTCTTAAGCTGCCTGCCATCGCCAAAAAAGACTTTTATATAAAGTATCAATTATGTTTCAGTATTTCAGAACTTTCTCCTTGTATCATTCCATTGTTATTACACACAACAAATTTTTCAGATTTTTTGTTTTGTTTTGTTTTATTTTTGTATTGTTTTTTTTTTTTTCAAAAGCTGTCAACAGCTACTTAAGAAATATTTGTAACGAATATGGCCGACCAGACACATAAATATTTTGCATTTTATTCCACCACCAGCCAACTTTGCCCAGAGAAGATTTGAAACCTAATTCCAAGGTATTTACG
Source organism: Danio rerio (assembly GCF_052040795.2). Lineage (NCBI taxonomy): Eukaryota > Metazoa > Chordata > Actinopteri > Cypriniformes > Danionidae > Danio > Danio rerio. The sequence continues at coordinate 47,770,180 of NC_141037.1, forward strand.
ACCCAAAGGAATGTGCCATGCGGCATTAAACACAGGAATGACTTATAAAGGACTATTTAAACTGCTTGTTTAACACTGTTTTCATATAAACTTTACTCTCTTTATGTTTAATCATATGTTTTGCAAAGTTTCCCTTTCACTTGTATTAATATTTTTGGGTTTTAATACCCCCGCATATAATGTTTAACTGTACCTAAGCTAAACATCCTCTTATACTGTTCAAGTTTGGACTTTTTGAAAAGCTTACTCGCTGTACAAATTGATCGTTGACATTTTATTTTAATATGAGTGCAACATATTAACGTTTTAAGAAACTTTAACATTTCTGTCCCGATTTACATAAAATTTGCTTATGCAAATTCTTCTGCCTCAGACAAAGAGCTGTAAATTACTATTCAAGGAAGGTAGCTTCTAATTGGTCAACTTTCCATGGAGGGTGGATCCGAACCCGCCCTATAAAAGTTGAAGACCAAGCTAAACTCCCTCTCTCGCTCTCTTCAAAAACTACCCTCTGCTCTGAAACACGCTGCCTGGGAACTCCTCCCTCTCTCTCCCGGCTCCAAAGGTATGGCGGCAAATCAATGCCAATATTAATCGTGCGCAGCGGTGATGTTTGCACGCGAGGAGAAGTGAACTGTGAGCAGATTACAGGTCTACATGCTAGAAAACTACAGCTCGCGAGCGCACAGGGGATCTTCAAAATACAACAAACCAGACAAGTGCTGCACGGAACAAATCAAATGGGTTCAGAAAGTCATGTTACAAGAATGCAAGTCATTATTTTAGAAGATTAATTATCATTATTTGACTGTTTCTCGAGATTGAATCCTCATAAAGTTCATAAAGTTCTCAGAAAGTTTCTTATGATTATGACTTGCAAATTGTATTAAGCTTGATCTTTTAACCTGCGTCCAATCCCAGCTAACTTCCAGAAAGGCAGAGTTAGAGATAACAAGTAAACCAAGTCCCACCCCAGGACTGACAAAAATCCAAAATGTTTCGCGCGAGCAGAGAGAAGAACCAGCGAGCGAGCGGAGAGAACTGATCGCGCGCGCGCTGTAGGCATGACCTCGCTCCATACAAAGGCCTCTGTTTTTGAAACTGTCTTGAAAACTCTCTACCACTTCCTCACAAACCTAAGTATTGAAACCTTCAAGAAAGCAGGCGGAAACCCAGACGGAAAGGGTTAATCGCACCACGCTCGGAAATTTCACTGTTCGGAAACTTTTGCGGCTCCACTTCAAACACTACAACCCTTGGGAGAACAAAGGATCAGCCAACCAACCACGTGCTCAACAACGGGAGCTCGGACATCACGAACAGACCGCAAGTATCAACTTTCTCCCAACATCTAAACTGGTGTGAACTAAATCAACCCTAAAGAGACAATAGAAGGGTTATATTGAATTTGATTACGTTTGGTTTGCTTGGTTTGTGCTTACAAACTCAGAGGTTTTCCCATCATTACACCTTCTCAACCTCTTACCTCACGTTACTCTTCCCTATGCTTGTACGAATGTGTGTTTGTGTTAGGTGTTAGTTTCTGTTAGATTAGTCAATAAAGTTTAATTTTGTATAAAGAAAGGTGCCTGTCTATATTAATGAATCTAATGTCTTGAACGTTGATCTTGCTACCCTGCTCAAATTTTATGTTGATAGCATCGCTGAACGATTCGTTTGTTCGGATCAAAAGTCGATTCATTTGAAGCCCCGTTCAAATGAATCTTCCTCCCGCTAAGCTAGCCTGCTATATGATGTTCCAGAAGGTACGCGAGCATTGAAATCTAAATCATAACTCGCAACATTATAACGGCGGGAAAGGTGCAGGAAGAATAACCTTAAGCTAATTTACTACAGTAATAATGGTGTAGGTATGCGAGCACGTTAATCTACATTATAATTTGTCACAGATTATTAATGTGGATATGCGTGCAAGTTCATCTACGTTATTATTATAATTTGCTACATGTTTATTTGTGGAGAATGAACAAAGCATGAAATATGTAATTTTACAATTCGTCCTAGGAAAAAACATGACATGTTTAACAATTATTTTTCCTTTATTTATTTTTTTTTTGGTCAAGTTCATTGTAACAAAATATTTTAAAAAGCATGAAAAATTTTAAGAAACAAAAACTTTTACCTAAGGTGATCATGTGGACAGGCTTGATCAAAGACAGACCTCGACTGGAGAAAACCACCGGCAGACAGCTGATTTACAGACAGAATCCGGAAAAACTCAGAGGCCATTGGCGCAAGATGGCTGCGGGAGGAATTTGGAGGTGGAAGAGGATCGATATGGAGGACAGACAGACAAAGAC